>NW_027660193.1:1632500-2232500 GCF_963210335.1 Falco punctatus | reverse complement strand
TCCACCAACAGCGCCGGCTGCAGTACCCAAGTATATTTCGCTAGATGGCAGCAGCGCTCCACCAACCGGGCGGCTGCAGTACCCAATTACATTTCGCTAGATGGCAGCAGCGCTCCACCAACCGGGCGGCTGCAGTACCCAAGTATATTTCGCTAGATGGCAGCAGCGCTCCACCAAAAGGGCGGCTGCAGTACCCAAATATATAGTACTGAGTCTGACCCTAACCCTAAGAGCCTGAGTCTAACCCTAACCCTAAGAGCCTGAGTCTAACCCTCACCCTAAGAGCCTGAGTCTAACCCTAACCCGAAGAGCCTGAGTCTAACCCTCACCCTAAGAGCCTGAGTCTAACCCTCACCCTAAGAGCCTGAGTCTAACCCTAACCCTAAGAGCCTGAGTCTAACCCTAACCCTAAGAGCCTAAGTCTAAACCTTACCCTAAGAGCCTGAGTCTAACCCTAACCCTAACCCTAAGAGTCTAACCCTAATCTGAATATAACCCTAACCCTAAGAGTCTAACCCTAACCCTAACCCTAACCCTAACCCTAAGAGTCTAACCCTAACCCTAAGAGTCTAACCCTAACCCCAACCCTAACCCTAAGAGTCTAACCCTAACCCTAAGAGTCTAACCCTAACCCTAACTCTAACCCTAAGAGTCTAACCGTAACCCTAACCCTAAGAGTCTAACCCTAACCCTAACCCTAACCCTAACCCTAAGAGTCTAACCCTAACCCTAACCCTAACCCTAAGAGTCTAACCCTAACCCTAAGAGTCTAACCCTAACCCTAACCCTAACCCTAAGAGTCTAACCCTAACCCTAAGAGTCTAACCCTAACCCTAACCCTAAGAGTCTAACCCTAACCCTAAGAGTCTAACCCTAACCCTAACCCTAACCCTAACCCTAACCCTAAGAGTCTAACCCTAAGAGTCTAACCCTAACCCTAACAGTCTAACCCTAACCCTAACCCTAAACCCGGCTGAAGTACCCAAGTATATTTCGCTAGATGGCAGCAGCGCTCCACCAACAGAGCCGGCTGCAGTACCCAAATATATTTCGCTAGATGGCAGCAGCGCTCCACCAACAGCGCCGGCTGCAGTACCCAAATATATTTCGCTAGATGGCAGCAGCGCTCCACCAACAGCGCCGGCTGCAGTACCCAAATATATTTCGCTAGATGGCAGCAGCGCTCCACCAACAGCGCCGGCTGCAGTACCCAAATATATTTCGCTAGATGGCAGCAGCGCTCCACCAACAGCGCCGGCTGCAGTACCCAAGTATATTTCGCTAGATGGCAGCAGCGCTCCACCAACCGGGCGGCTGCAGTACCCAAGTATATTTCGCTAGATGGCAGCAGCGCTCCACCAACAGGGCCGGCTGCAGTACCCAAGTATATTTCGCTAGATGGCAGCAGCGCTCCACCAACCGGGCGGCTGCAGTACCCAAGTATATTTCGCTAGATGGCAGCAGCGCTCCACCAACAGGGCCGGCTGCAGTACCCAAATATATTTCGCTAGATGGCAGCAGCGCTCCACCAACCGGGCGGCTGCAGTACCCAAGTATATTTCGCTAGATGGCAGCAGCGCTACACCAACCGGGCGGCTGCAGTACCCAAGTATATTTCGCTAGATGGCAGCAGCGCTCCACCAACAGGGCCGGCTGCAGTACCCAAGTATATTTCGCTAGATGGCAGCAGCGCTCCACCAACAGGGCGGCTGCAGTACCCAAGTATATTTCGCTAGATGGCAGCAGCGCTCCACCAACCGGGCGGCTGCAGTACCCAATTACATTTCGCTAGATGGCAGCAGCGCTCCACCAAAAGGGCGGCTGCAGTACCCAAGTATATTTCGCTAGATGGCAGCAGAGCTCCACCAACAGGGCCGGCTGCAGTACCCAAATATATTTCGCTAGATGGCAGCAGAGCTCCACCAAAAGGGCGGCTGCAGTACCCAAATATATTTCGCTAGATGGCAGCAGCGCTCCACCAACAGCGCCGGCTGCAGTACCCAAATATATTTCGCTAGATGGCAGCAGCGCTCCACCAACAGCGCCGGCTGCAGTACCCAAGTATATTTCGCTAGATGGCAGCAGCGCTCCACCAACCGGGCGGCTGCAGTACCCCATTACATTTCGCTAGATGGCAGCAGCGCTCCACCAACCGGGCGGCTGCAGTACCCAAGTATATTTCGCTAGATGGCAGCAGCGCTACACCAACCGGGCGGCTGCAGTACCCAATTACATTTCGCTAGATGGCAGCAGCGCTCCACCAACCGGGCCGGCTGCAGTACCCAAATATATTTCGCTAGATGGCAGCAGCGCTCCACAAACCGGGCGGCTGCAGTACCCAAATATATTTCGCTAGATGGCAGCAGCGCTCCACCAACAGCGCCGGCTGCAGTACCCAAGTATATTTCGCTAGATGGCAGCAGCGCTCCACCAACCGGGCGGCTGCAGTACCCAATTACATTTCGCTAGATGGCAGCAGCGCTCCACCAACCGGGCCGGCTGCAGTACCCAAGTATATTTCGCTAGATGGCAGCAGAGCTCCACCAACAGGGCCGGCTGCAGTACCCAAATATATTTCGCTAGATGGCAGCAGCGCTCCACCAAGAGCGCCGGCTGCAATACCCAAGTATATTTCGCTAGATGGCAGCAGCGCTCCACCAAAAGGGCGGCTGCAGTACCCAAATATATAGTACTGAGTCTGACCCTAACCCTAAGAGCCTGAGTCTAACCCTAACCCTAAGAGCCTGAGTCTAACCCTCACCCTAAGAGCCTGAGTCTAACCCTAACCCTAAGAGCCTGAGTCTAACCCTAACCCTAAGAGCCTGAGTCTAACCCTCACCCTAAGAGCCTGAGTCTAACCCTAACCCTAAGAGCCTGAGTCTAACCCTAACCCTAAGAGCCTAAGTCTAAACCTTACCCTAAGAGCCTGAGTCTAACCCTCACCCTAACCCTAAGAGTCTAACCCTCATCTGAATATAACCCTAACCCTAAGAGTCTAACCCTAACCCTAACCCTAACCCTAAGAGTCTAACCCTAACCCTAAGAGTCTAACCCTAACCCCAACCCTAACCCTAAGAGTCTAACCCTAACCCTAAGAGTCTAACCCTAACCCTAACTCTAACCCTAAGAGTCTAACCGTAACCCTAACCCTAAGAGTCTAACCCTAACCCTAACCCTAACCCTAACCCTAAGAGTCTAACCCTAACCCTAACCCTAACCCTAAGAGTCTAACCCTAACCCTAAGAGTCTAACCCTAACCCTAACCCTAACCCTAACCCTAAGAGTCTAACCCTAACCCTAAGAGTCTAACCCTAACCCTAACCCTAAGAGTCTAACCCTAACCCTAAGAGTCTAACCCTAACCCTAACCCTAACCCTAACCCTAACCCTAAGAGTCTAACCCTAAGAGTCTAACCCTAAGAGTCTAACCCTAACCCTAACAGTCTAACCCTAACCCTAACCCTAAAGCGGCTGAAGTACCCAAGTATATTTCGCTAGATGGCAGCAGCGCTCCACCAACAGAGCCGGCTGCAGTACCCAAATATATTTCGCTAGATGGCAGCAGCGCTCCACCAACAGCGCCGGCTGCAGTACCCAAATATATTTCGCTAGATGGCAGCAGCGCTCCACCAACAGGGCCGGCTGCAGTACCCAAATATATTTCGCTAGATGGCAGCAGCGCTCCACCAACAGCGCCGGCTGCAGTACCCAAATATATTTCGCTAGATGGCAGCAGCGCTCCACCAACAGCGCCGGCTGCAGTACCCAAGTATATTTCGCTAGATGGCAGCAGCGCTCCACCAACCGGGCGGCTGCAGTACCCAAGTATATTTCGCTAGATGGCAGCAGCTCTCCACCAACAGGGCCGGCTGCAGTACCCAAGTATATTTCGCTAGATGGCAGCAGCGCTCCACCAACCGGGCGGCTGCAGTACCCAAGTATATTTCGCTAGATGGCAGCAGCGCTCCACCAACAGGGCCGGCTGCAGTACCCAAATATATTTCGCTAGATGGCAGCAGCGCTCCACCAACCGGGCGGCTGCAGTACC
The DNA here is from genome assembly GCF_963210335.1 of Falco punctatus. Lineage (NCBI taxonomy): Eukaryota > Metazoa > Chordata > Aves > Falconiformes > Falconidae > Falco > Falco punctatus. The sequence goes on along the minus strand of NW_027660193.1, from coordinate 2,228,453 downwards.
CAAGTATATTTCGCTAGATGGCAGCAGCGCTACACCAACCGGGCGGCTGCAGTACCCAATTACATTTCGCTAGATGGCAGCAGCGCTCCATTAACAGCGCCGGCTGCAGTACCCAAATATATTTCGCTAGATGGCAGCAGCGCTCCAGAAACCGGGCGGCTGCAGTACCCAAGTATATTTCGCTAGATGGCAGCAGTGCTCCACCAACCGGGCGGCTGCAGTACCCAATTACATTTCGCTAGATGGCAGCACCGCTCCACCAACCGGCGGCTGCAGTACCCAATTACATTTCGCTAGATGGCAGCAGCGCTCCACCAAAAGGGCGGCTGCAGTACCCAAGTATATTTCGCTAGATGGCAGCAGAGCTCCACCAACAGCGCCGGCTGCAGTACCCAAATATATTTCGCTAGATGGCAGCAGCGCTCCACCAAAAGGGCGGCTGCAGTACCCAAATATATTTCGCTAGATGGCAGCAGCGCTCCACCAACAGGGCCGGCTGCAGTACCCAAATATATTTCGCTAGATGGCAGCAGCGCTCCACCAACAGCGCCGGCTGCAATACCCAAGTATATTTCGCTAGATGGCAGCAGCGCTCCACCAAAAGGGCGGCTGCAGTACCCAAATATATAGTACTGAGTCTGACCCTAACCCTAAGAGCCTGTGTCTAACCCTAACCCTAAGAGCCTGAGTCTAACCCTAACCGTAAGAGCCTGAGTCTAACCCTAACCCTAAGAGCCTGAGTCTAACCCTAACCCTAAGAGCCTAAGTCTAACCCTAACCCTAAGAGTGTAACCCTAACCCTAACCCTAAGAGTCTAACCCTAACCCTAAGAGTCTAACCCTAACCCTAACCCTAACCCTAACCCTAAGAGTCTAACCCTAACCCTAAGAGTCTAACCCTAACCCTAACCTTAACCCTAACCCTAAGAGTCTAACCCTAACCCTAAGAGTCTAACCCTAACCCTAACCCTAACCCTAAGAGTCTAACCCTAACCCTAAGAGTCTAACCCTAACCCTAACCCTAACCCTAACCCTAAGAGTCTAACCCTAACCCTAACCCTAACCCTAACACTAAGCGTAAGAGTCTCACCCTAACCCTAAGAGTCTAACCCTAAGAGTCTAACCCTAACCCTAACCCTAACCCTAACAGTCTAACCCTAACCCTAACCCTAAACCCGGCTGAAGTACCCAAGTATATTTCGCTAGATGGCAGCAGCGCTCCACCAACAGCGCCGGCTGCAGTACCCAAATATATTTCGCTAGATGGCAGCAGCGCTCCACAAACAGGGCCGGCTGCAGTACCCAAATATATTTCGCTAGATGGCAGCAGCGATCCACCAACAGCGCCGGCTGCAGTACCCAAATATATTTCGCTAGATGGCAGCAGCGCTCCACCAACCGGGCGGCTGCAGTACCCAATTACATTTCGCTAGATGGCAGCAGCGCTCCACCAAAAGGGCGGCTGCAGTACCCAAGTATATTTCGCTAGATGGCAGTAGAGCTCCACCAACAGGGCCGGCTGCAGTACCCAAATATATTTCGCTAGATGGCAGCAGCGCTCCACCAACAGCGCCGGCTGCAGTACCCAAGTCTACTTCGCTAGATGGCAGCAGCGCTCCACCAACAGGGCCGGCTGCAGTACCCAAATATATTTCGCTAGATGGCAGCAGCGCTCCACCAACAGCGCCGGCTGCAGTACCCAAGTATATTTCGCTAGATGGCAGCAGCGCTACACCAACCGGGCGGCTGCAGTACCCCATTACATTTCGCTAGATGGCAGCAGCGCTCCACCAACCGGGCCGGCTGCAGTACCCAAATATATTTCGCTAGATGGCAGCAGCGCTCCACAAACCGGGCGGCTGCAGTACCCAAGTATATTTCGCTAGATGGCAGCAGCGCTCCACCAACAGCGCCGGCTGCAGTACCCAAGTATATTTCGCTAGATGGCAGCAGCGCTCCACCAACCGGGCGGCTGCAGTACCCAATTACATTTCGCTAGATGGCAGCAGCGCACCACCAACCGGGCGGCTGCAGTACCCAAGTATATTTCGCTAGATGGCAGCAGCGCTCCACCAAAAGGGCGGCTGCAGTACCCAAATATATAGTACTGAGTCTGACCCTAACCCTAAGAGCCTGAGTCTAACCCTAACCCTAAGAGCCTGAGTCTAACCCTCACCCTAAGAGCCTGAGTCTAACCCTAACCCGAAGAGCCTGAGTCTAACCCTCACCCTAAGAGCCTGAGTCTAACCCTCACCCTAAGAGCCTGAGTCTAACCCTAACCCTAAGAGCCTGAGTCTAACCCTAACCCTAAGAGCCTAAGTCTAAACCTTACCCTAAGAGCCTGAGTCTAACCCTAACCCTAACCCTAAGAGTCTAACCCTAATCTGAATATAACCCTAACCCTAAGAGTCTAACCCTAACCCTAACCCTAACCCTAACCCTAAGAGTCTAACCCTAACCCTAAGAGTCTAACCCTAACCCCAACCCTAACCCTAAGAGTCTAACCCTAACCCTAAGAGTCTAACCCTAACCCTAACTCTAACCCTAAGAGTCTAACCGTAACCCTAACCCTAAGAGTCTAACCCTAACCCTAACCCTAACCCTAACCCTAAGAGTCTAACCCTAACCCTAACCCTAACCCTAAGAGTCTAACCCTAACCCTAAGAGTCTAACCCTAACCCTAAGAGTCTAACCCTAACCCTAAGAGTCTAACCCTAACCCTAAGAGTCTAACCCTAACCCTAACCCTAAGAGTCTAACCCTAACCCTAAGAGTCTAACCCTAACCCTAACCCTAACCCTAAGAGTCTAACCCTAACCCTAAGAGTCTAACCCTAACCCTAACCCTAACCCTAACCCTAACCCTAAGAGTCTAACCCTAAGAGTCTAACCCTAAGAGTCTAACCCTAACCCTAACAGTCTAACCCTAACCCTAACCCTAAACCCGGCTGAAGTACCCAAGTATATTTCGCTAGATGGCAGCAGCGCTCCACCAACAGAGCCGGCTGCAGTACCCAAATATATTTCGCTAGATGGCAGCAGCGCTCCACCAACAGGGCCGGCTGCAGTACCCAAATATATTTCGCTAGATGGCAGCAGCGCTCCACCAACAGCGCCGGCTGCAGTACCCAAATATATTTCGCTAGATGGCAGCAGCGCTCCACCAACAGCGCCGGCTGCAGTACCCAAATATATTTCGCTAGATGGCAGCAGCGCTCCACCAACAGCGCCGGCTGCAGTACCCAAGTATATTTCGCTAGATGGCAGCAGCGCTCCACCAACCGGGCGGCTGCAGTACCCAAGTATATTTCGCTAGATGGCAGCAGCGCTCCACCAACAGGGCCGGCTGCAGTACCCAAGTATATTTCGCTAGATGGCAGCAGCGCTCCACCAACCGGGCGGCTGCAGTACCCAAGTATATTTCGCTAGATGGCAGCAGCGCTCCACCAACAGGGCCGGCTGCAGTACCCAAATATATTTCGCTAGATGGCAGCAGCGCTCCACCAACCGGGCGGCTGCAGTACCCAAGTATATTTCGCTAGATGGCAGCAGCGCTCCACCAACCGGGCGGCTGCAGTACCCAAGTATATTTCGCTAGATGGCAGCAGCGCTCCACCAACAGGGCCGGCTGCAGTACCCAAGTATATTTCGCTAGATGGCAGCAGCGCTCCACCAACAGGGCGGCTGCAGTACCCAAGTATATTTCGCTAGATGGCAGCAGCGCTCCACCAACCGGGCGGCTGCAGTACCCAATTACATTTCGCTAGATGGCAGCAGCGCTCCACCAAAAGGGCGGCTGCAGTACCCAAGTATATTTCGCTAGATGGCAGCAGAGCTCCACCAACAGGGCCGGCTGCAGTACCCAAATATATTTCGCTAGATGGCAGCAGAGCTCCACCAAAAGGGCGGCTGCAGTACCCAAATATATTTCGCTAGATGGCAGCAGCGCTCCACCAACAGCGCCGGCTGCAGTACCCAAATATATTTCGCTAGATGGCAGCAGCGCTCCACCAACAGCGCCGGCTGCAGTACCCAAGTATATTTCGCTAGATGGCAGCAGCGCTACACCAACCGGGCGGCTGCAGTACCCCATTACATTTCGCTAGATGGCAGCAGCGCTCCACAAACCGGGCGGCTGCAGTACCCAAATATATTTCGCTAGATGGCAGCAGCGCTCCACCAACAGCGCCGGCTGCAGTACCCAAGTATATTTCGCTAGATGGCAGCAGCGCTCCACCAACCGGGCGGCTGCAGTACCCAATTACATTTCGCTAGATGGCAGCAGCGCTCCACCAACCGGGCCGGCTGCAGTACCCAAGTATATTTCGCTAGATGGCAGCAGAGCTCCACCAACAGGGCCGGCTGCAGTACCCAAATATATTTCGCTAGATGGCAGCAGCGCTCCACCAAGAGCGCCGGCTGCAATACCCAAGTATATTTCGCTAGATGGCAGCAGCGCTCCACCAAAAGGGCGGCTGCAGTACCCAAATATATAGTACTGAGTCTGACCCTAACCCTAAGAGCCTGAGTCTAACCCTAACCCTAAGAGCCTGAGTCTAACCCTCACCCTAAGAGCCTGAGTCTAACCCTAACCCTAAGAGCCTGAGTCTAACCCTAACCCTAAGAGCCTGAGTCTAACCCTCACCCTAAGAGCCTGAGTCTAACCCTAACCCTAAGAGCCTGAGTCTAACCCTAACCCTAAGAGCCTAAGTCTAAACCTTACCCTAAGAGCCTGAGTCTAACCCTCACCCTAACCCTAAGAGTCTAACCCTCATCTGAATATAACCCTAACCCTAAGAGTCTAACCCTAACCCTAACCCTAACCCTAACCCTAAGAGTCTAACCCTAACCCTAAGAGTCTAACCCTAACCCCAACCCTAACCCTAAGAGTCTAACCCTAACCCTAAGAGTCTAACCCTAACCCTAACTCTAACCCTAAGAGTCTAACCGTAACCCTAACCCTAAGAGTCTAACCCTAACCCTAACCCTAACCCTAACCCTAAGAGTCTAACCCTAACCCTAACCCTAACCCTAAGAGTCTAACCCTAACCCTAAGAGTCTAACCCTAACCCTAACCCTAACCCTAACCCTAAGAGTCTAACCCTAACCCTAAGAGTCTAACCCTAACCCTAACCCTAAGAGTCTAACCCTAACCCTAAGAGTCTAACCCTAACCCTAACCCTAACCCTAACCCTAACCCTAAGAGTCTAACCCTAAGAGTCTAACCCTAAGAGTCTAACCCTAACCCTAACAGTCTAACCCTAACCCTAACCCTAAAGCGGCTGAAGTACCCAAGTATATTTCGCTAGATGGCAGCAGCGCTCCACCAACAGAGCCGGCTGCAGTACCCAAATATATTTCGCTAGATGGCAGCAGCGCTCCACCAACAGCGCCGGCTGCAGTACCCAAATATATTTCGCTAGATGGCAGCAGCGCTCCACCAACAGGGCCGGCTGCAGTACCCAAATATATTTCGCTAGATGGCAGCAGCGCTCCACCAACAGCGCCGGCTGCAGTACCCAAATATATTTCGCTAGATGGCAGCAGCGCTCCACCAACAGCGCCGGCTGCAGTACCCAAGTATATTTCGCTAGATGGCAGCAGCGCTCCACCAACCGGGCGGCTGCAGTACCCAAGTATATTTCGCTAGATGGCAGCAGCTCTCCACCAACAGGGCCGGCTGCAGTACCCAAGTATATTTCGCTAGATGGCAGCAGCGCTCCACCAACCGGGCGGCTGCAGTACCCAAGTATATTTCGCTAGATGGCAGCAGCGCTCCACCAACAGGGCCGGCTGCAGTACCCAAATATATTTCGCTAGATGGCAGCAGCGCTCCACCAACCGGGCGGCTGCAGTACCCAAGTATATTTCGCTAGATGGCAGCAGCGCTACACCAACCGGGCGGCTGCAGTACCCAATTACATTTCGCTAGATGGCAGCAGCGCTCCATTAACAGCGCCGGCTGCAGTACCCAAATATATTTCGCTAGATGGCAGCAGCGCTCCAGAAACCGGGCGGCTGCAGTACCCAAGTATATTTCGCTAGATGGCAGCAGTGCTCCACCAACCGGGCGGCTGCAGTACCCAATTACATTTCGCTAGATGGCAGCACCGCTCCACCAACCGGCGGCTGCAGTACCCAATTACATTTCGCTAGATGGCAGCAGCGCTCCACCAAAAGGGCGGCTGCAGTACCCAAGTATATTTCGCTAGATGGCAGCAGAGCTCCACCAACAGCGCCGGCTGCAGTACCCAAATATATTTCGCTAGATGGCAGCAGCGCTCCACCAAAAGGGCGGCTGCAGTACCCAAATATATTTCGCTAGATGGCAGCAGCGCTCCACCAACAGGGCCGGCTGCAGTACCCAAATATATTTCGCTAGATGGCAGCAGCGCTCCACCAACAGCGCCGGCTGCAATACCCAAGTATATTTCGCTAGATGGCAGCAGCGCTCCACCAAAAGGGCGGCTGCAGTACCCAAATATATAGTACTGAGTCTGACCCTAAGCCTAAGAGCCTGTGTCTAACCCTAACCCTAAGAGCCTGAGTCTAACCCTAACCGTAAGAGCCTGAGTCTAACCCTAACCCTAAGAGCCTGAGTCTAACCCTAACCCTAAGAGCCTAAGTCTAACCCTAACCCTAAGAGTGTAACCCTAACCCTAACCCTAAGAGTCTAACCCTAACCCTAAGAGTCTAACCCTAACCCTAACCCTAACCCTAACCCTAAGAGTCTAACCCTAACCCTAAGAGTCTAACCCTAACCCTAACCTTAACCCTAACCCTAAGAGTCTAACCCTAACCCTAAGAGTCTAACCCTAACCCTAACCCTAACCCTAAGAGTCTAACCCTAACCCTAAGAGTCTAACCCTAACCCTAACCCTAACCCTAACCCTAAGAGTCTAACCCTAACCCTAACCCTAACCCTAACACTAAGCGTAAGAGTCTCACCCTAACCCTAAGAGTCTAACCCTAAGAGTCTAACCCTAACCCTAACCCTAACCCTAACAGTCTAACCCTAACCCTAACCCTAAACCCGGCTGAAGTACCCAAGTATATTTCGCTAGATGGCAGCAGCGCTCCACCAACAGCGCCGGCTGCAGTACCCAAATATATTTCGCTAGATGGCAGCAGCGCTCCACAAACAGGGCCGGCTGCAGTACCCAAATATATTTCGCTAGATGGCAGCAGCGATCCACCAACAGCGCCGGCTGCAGTACCCAAATATATTTCGCTAGATGGCAGCAGCGCTCCACCAACCGGGCGGCTGCAGTACCCAATTACATTTCGCTAGATGGCAGCAGCGCTCCACCAAAAGGGCGGCTGCAGTACCCAAGTATATTTCGCTAGATGGCAGTAGAGCTCCACCAACAGGGCCGGCTGCAGTACCCAAATATATTTCGCTAGATGGCAGCAGCGCTCCACCAACAGCGCCGGCTGCAGTACCCAAGTATACTTCGCTAGATGGCAGCAGCGCTCCACCAACAGGGCCGGCTGCAGTACCCAAATATATTTCGCTAGATGGCAGCAGCGCTCCACCAACAGCGCCGGCTGCAGTACCCAAGTATATTTCGCTAGATGGCAGCAGCGCTACACCAACCGGGCGGCTGCAGTACCCCATTACATTTCGCTAGATGGCAGCAGCGCTCCACCAACCGGGCCGGCTGCAGTACCCAAATATATTTCGCTAGATGGCAGCAGCGCTCCACAAACCGGGCGGCTGCAGTACCCAAGTATATTTCGCTAGATGGCAGCAGCGCTCCACCAACAGCGCCGGCTGCAGTACCCAAGTATATTTCGCTAGATGGCAGCAGCGCTCCACCAAAAGGGCGGCTGCAGTACCCAAATATATAGTACTGAGTCTGACCCTAACCCTAAGAGCCTGAGTCTAACCCTAACCCTAAGAGCCTGAGTCTAACCCTCACCCTAAGAGCCTGAGTCTAACCCTAACCCGAAGAGCCTGAGTCTAACCCTCACCCTAAGAGCCTGAGTCTAACCCTCACCCTAAGAGCCTGAGTCTAACCCTAACCCTAAGAGCCTGAGTCTAACCCTAACCCTAAGAGCCTAAGTCTAAACCTTACCCTAAGAGCCTGAGTCTAACCCTAACCCTAACCCTAAGAGTCTAACCCTAATCTGAATATAACCCTAACCCTAAGAGTCTAACCCTAACCCTAACCCTAACCCTAACCCTAAGAGTCTAACCCTAACCCTAAGAGTCTAACCCTAACCCCAACCCTAACCCTAAGAGTCTAACCCTAACCCTAAGAGTCTAACCGTAACCCTAACTCTAACCCTAAGAGTCTAACCGTAACCCTAACCCTAAGAGTCTAACCCTAACCCTAACCCTAACCCTAACCCTAAGAGTCTAACCCTAACCCTAACCCTAACCCTAAGAGTCTAACCCTAACCCTAAGAGTCTAACCCTAACCCTAAGAGTCTAACCCTAACCCTAAGAGTCTAACCCTAACCCTAAGAGTCTAACCCTAACCCTAACCCTAAGAGTCTAACCCTAACCCTAAGAGTCTAACCCTAACCCTAACCCTAACCCTAAGAGTCTAACCCTAACCCTAAGAGTCTAACCCTAACCCTAACCCTAACCCTAACCCTAACCCTAAGAGTCTAACCCTAAGAGTCTAACCCTAAGAGTCTAACCCTAACCCTAACAGTCTAACCCTAACCCTAACCCTAAACCCGGCTGAAGTACCCAAGTATATTTCGCTAGATGGCAGCAGCGCTCCACCAACAGAGCCGGCTGCAGTACCCAAATATATTTCGCTAGATGGCAGCAGCGCTCCACCAACAGCGCCGGCTGCAGTACCCAAATATATTTCGCTAGATGGCAGCAGCGCTCCACCAACAGCGCCGGCTGCAGTACCCAAATATATTTCGCTAGATGGCAGCAGCGCTCCACCAACAGCGCCGGCTGCAGTACCCAAATATATTTCGCTAGATGGCAGCAGCGCTCCACCAACAGCGCCGGCTGCAGTACCCAAGTATATTTCGCTAGATGGCAGCAGCGCTCCAACAACCGGGCGGCTGCAGTACCCAAGTATATTTCGCTAGATGGCAGCAGCGCTCCACCAACAGGGCCGGCTGCAGTACCCAAGTATATTTCGCTAGATGGCAGCAGCGCTCCACCAACCGGGCGGCTGCAGTACCCAAGTATATTTCGCTAGATGGCAGCAGCGCTCCACCAACAGGGCCGGCTGCAGTACCCAAATATATTTCGCTAGATGGCAGCAGCGCTCCACCAACCGGGCGGCTGCAGTACCCAAGTATATTTCGCTAGATGGCAGCAGCGCTCCACCAACCGGGCGGCTGCAGTACCCAAGTATATTTCGCTAGATGGCAGCAGCGCTCCACCAACAGGGCCGGCTGCAGTACCCAAGTATATTTCGCTAGATGGCAGCAGCGCTCCACCAACAGGGCGGCTGCAGTACCCAAGTATATTTCGCTAGATGGCAGCAGCGCTCCACCAACCGGGCGGCTGCAGTACCCAATTACATTTCGCTAGATGGCAGCAGCGCTCCACCAAAAGGGCGGCTGCAGTACCCAAGTATATTTCGCTAGATGGCAGCAGAGCTCCACCAACAGGGCCGGCTGCAGTACCCAAATATATTTCGCTAGATGGCAGCAGAGCTCCACCAAAAGGGCGGCTGCAGTACCCAAATATATTTCGCTAGATGGCAGCAGCGCTCCACCAACAGCGCCGGCTGCAGTACCCAAATATATTTCGCTAGATGGCAGCAGCGCTCCACCAACAGCGCCGGCTGCAGTACCCAAGTATATTTCGCTAGATGGCAGCAGCGCTACACCAACCGGGCGGCTGCAGTACCCCATTACATTTCGCTAGATGGCAGCAGCGCTCCACCAACCGGGCGGCTGCAGTACCCAAGTATATTTCGCTAGATGGCAGCAGCGCTACACCAACCGGGCGGCTGCAGTACCCAATTACATTTCGCTAGATGGCAGCAGCGCTCCACCAACCGGGCCGGCTGCAGTACCCAAATATATTTCGCTAGATGGCAGCAGCGCTCCACAAACCGGGCGGCTGCAGTACCCAAATATATTTCGCTAGATGGCAGCAGCGCTCCACCAACAGCGCCGGCTGCAGTACCCAAGTATATTTCGCTAGATGGCAGCAGCGCTCCACCAACCGGGCGGCTGCAGTACCCAATTACATTTCGCTAGATGGCAGCAGCGCTCCACCAACCGGGCGGCTGCAGTACCCAATTACATTTCGCTAGATGGCAGCACCGCTCCACCAACCGGCGGCTGCAGTACCCAATTACATTTCGCTAGATGGCAGCAGCGCTCCACCAAAAGGGCGGCTGCAGTACCCAAGTATATTTCGCTAGATGGCAGCAGAGCTCCACCAACAGGGCCGGCTGCAGTACCCAAATATATTTCGCTAGATGGCAGCAGCGCTCCACCAAGAGCGCCGGCTGCAATACCCAAGTATATTTCGCTAGATGGCAGCAGCGCTCCACCAAAAGGGCGGCTGCAGTACCCAAATATATAGTACTGAGTCTGACCCTAACCCTAAGAGCCTGAGTCTAACCCTAACCCTAAGAGCCTGAGTCTAACCCTCACCCTAAGAGCCTGAGTCTAACCCTAACCCTAAGAGCCTGAGTCTAACCCTAACCCTAAGAGCCTGAGTCTAACCCTCACCCTAAGAGCCTGAGTCTAACCCTAACCCTAAGAGCCTGAGTCTAACCCTAACCCTAAGAGCCTAAGTCTAAACCTTACCCTAAGAGCCTGAGTCTAACCCTCACCCTAACCCTAAGAGTCTAACCCTCATCTGAATATAACCCTAACCCTAAGAGTCTAACCCTAACCCTAACCCTAACCCTAACCCTAAGAGTCTAACCCTAACCCTAAGAGTCTAACCCTAACCCCAACCCTAACCCTAAGAGTCTAACCCTAACCCTAAGAGTCTAACCCTAACCCTAACTCTAACCCTAAGAGTCTAACCGTAACCCTAACCCTAAGAGTCTAACCCTAACCCTAACCCTAACCCTAACCCTAAGAGTCTAACCCTAACCCTAACCCTAACCCTAAGAGTCTAACCCTAACCCTAAGAGTCTAACCCTAACCCTAACCCTAACCCTAACCCTAAGAGTCTAACCCTAACCCTAAGAGTCTAACCCTAACCCTAACCCTAAGAGTCTAACCCTAACCCTAAGAGTCTAACCCTAACCCTAACCCTAACCCTAACCCTAACCCTAAGAGTCTAACCCTAAGAGTCTAACCCTAAGAGTCTAACCCTAACCCTAACAGTCTAACCCTAACCCTAACCCTAAAGCGGCTGAAGTACCCAAGTATATTTCGCTAGATGGCAGCAGCGCTCCACCAACAGAGCCGGCTGCAGTACCCAAATATATTTCGCTAGATGGCAGCAGCGCTCCACCAACAGGGCCGGCTGCAGTACCCAAATATATTTCGCTAGATGGCAGCAGCGCTCCACCAACAGCGCCGGCTGCAGTACCCAAATATATTTCGCTAGATGGCAGCAGCGCTCCACCAACAGCGCCGGCTGCAGTACCCAAATATATTTCGCTAGATGGCAGCAGCGCTCCACCAACAGCGCCGGCTGCAGTACCCAAATATATTTCGCTAGATGGCAGCAGCGCTCCACCAACAGCGCCGGCTGCAGTACCCAAGTATATTTCGCTAGATGGCAGCAGCGCTCCAACAACCGGGCGGCTGCAGTACCCAAGTATATTTCGCTAGATGGCAGCAGCGCTCCACCAACAGCGCCGGCTGCAGTACCCAAGTATATTTCGCTAGATGGCAGCAGCGCTCCAACAACCGGGCGGCTGCAGTACCCAAGTATATTTCGCTAGATGGCAGCAGCGCTCCACCAACAGGGCCGGCTGCAGTACCCAAGTATATTTCGCTAGATGGCAGCAGCGCTCCACCAACCGGGCGGCTGCAGTACCCAAGTATATTTCGCTAGATGGCAGCAGCGCTCCACCAACAGGGCCGGCTGCAGTACCCAAATATATTTCGCTAGATGGCAGCAGCGCTCCACCAACCGGGCGGCTGCAGTACCCAAGTATATTTCGCTAGATGGCAGCAGCGCTCCACCAACCGGGCGGCTGCAGTACCCAAGTATATTTCGCTAGATGGCAGCAGCGCTCCACCAACAGGGCCGGCTGCAGTACCCAAGTATATTTCGCTAGATGGCAGCAGCGCTCCACCAACCGGGCGGCTGCAGTACCCAATTACATTTCGCTAGATGGCAGCAGCGCTCCACCAAAAGGGCGGCTGCAGTACCCAAGTATATTTCGCTAGATGGCAGCAGAGCTCCACCAACAGGGCCGGCTGCAGTACCCAAATATATTTCGCTAGATGGCAGCAGAGCTCCACCAAAAGGGCGGCTGCAGTACCCAAATATATTTCGCTAGATGGCAGCAGCGCTCCACCAACAGGGCCGGCTGCAGTACCCAAATATATTTCGCTAGATGGCAGCAGCGCTCCACCAACAGCGCCGGCTGCAGTACCCAAGTATATTTCGCTAGATGGCAGCAGCGCTACACCAACCGGGCGGCTGCAGTACCCCATTACATTTCGCTAGATGGCAGCAGCGCTCCACCAACCGGGCGGCTGCAGTACCCAAGTATATTTCGCTAGATGGCAGCAGCGCTACACCAACCGGGCGGCTGCAGTACCCAATTACATTTCGCTAGATGGCAGCAGCGCTCCACCAACCGGGCCGGCTGCAGTACCCAAATATATTTCGCTAGATGGCAGCAGCGCTCCACAAACCGGGCGGCTGCAGTACCCAAATATATTTCGCTAGATGGCAGCAGCGCTCCACCAACAGCGCCGGCTGCAGTACCCAAGTATATTTCGCTAGATGGCAGCAGCGCTCCACCAACCGGGCGGCTGCAGTACCCAATTACATTTCGCTAGATGGCAGCAGCGCTCCACCAACCGGGCGGCTGCAGTACCCAATTACATTTCGCTAGATGGCAGCACCGCTCCACCAACCGGCGGCTGCAGTACCCAATTACATTTCGCTAGATGGCAGCAGCGCTCCACCAAAAGGGCGGCTGCAGTACCCAAGTATATTTCGCTAGATGGCAGCAGAGCTCCACCAACAGGGCCGGCTGCAGTACCCAAATATATTTCGCTAGATGGCAGCAGCGCTCCACCAAGAGCGCCGGCTGCAATACCCAAGTATATTTCGCTAGATGGCAGCAGCGCTCCACCAAAAGGGCGGCTGCAGTACCCAAATATATAGTACTGAGTCTGACCCTAACCCTAAGAGCCTGTGTCTAACCCTCACCCTAAGAGCCTGAGTCTAACCCTAACCCTAAGAGCCTGAGTCTAACCCTAACCCTAAGAGCCTGAGTCTAACCCTCACCCTAAGAGCCTGAGTCTAACCCTAACCCTAAGAGCCTGAGTCTAACCCTAACCCTAAGAGCCTGAGTCTAACCCTCACCCTAAGAGCCTGAGTCTAACCCTAACCCTAAGAGCCTGAGTCTAACCCTAACCCTAAGAGCCTAAGTCTAAACCTTACCCTAAGAGCCTGAGTCTAACCCTCACCCTAACCCTAAGAGTCTAACCCTCATCTGAATATAACCCTAACCCTAAGAGTCTAACCCTAACCCTAACCCTAACCCTAACCCTAAGAGTCTAACCCTAACCCTAAGAGTCTAACCCTAACCCCAACCCTAACCCTAAGAGTCTAACCCTAACCCTAAGAGTCTAACCCTAACCCTAACTCTAACCCTAAGAGTCTAACCGTAACCCTAACCCTAAGAGTCTAACCCTAACCCTAACCCTAACCCTAACCCTAAGAGTCTAACCCTAACCCTAACCCTAACCCTAAGAGTCTAACCCTAACCCTAAGAGTCTAACCCTAACCCTAACCCTAACCCTAACCCTAAGAGTCTAACCCTAACCCTAAGAGTCTAACCCTAACCCTAACCCTAAGAGTCTAACCCTAACCCTAAGAGTCTAACCCTAACCCTAACCCTAACCCTAACCCTAACCCTAAGAGTCTAACCCTAAGAGTCTAACCCTAAGAGTCTAACCCTAACCCTAACAGTCTAACCCTAACCCTAACCCTAAAGCGGCTGAAGTACCCAAGTATATTTCGCTAGATGGCAGCAGCGCTCCACCAACAGAGCCGGCTGCAGTACCCAAATATATTTCGCTAGATGGCAGCAGCGCTCCACCAACAGGGCCGGCTGCAGTACCCAAATATATTTCGCTAGATGGCAGCAGCGCTCCACCAACAGCGCCGGCTGCAGTACCCAAATATATTTCGCTAGATGGCAGCAGCGCTCCACCAACAGCGCCGGCTGCAGTACCCAAATATATTTCGCTAGATGGCAGCAGCGCTCCACCAACAGCGCCGGCTGCAGTACCCAAGTATATTTCGCTAGATGGCAGCAGCGCTCCACCAACCGGGCGGCTGCAGTACCCAAGTATATTTCGCTAGATGGCAGCAGCGCTCCACCAACAGGGCCGGCTGCAGTACCCAAGTATATTTCGCTAGATGGCAGCAGCGCTCCACCAACCGGGCGGCTGCAGTACCCAAGTATATTTCGCTAGATGGCAGCAGCGCTCCACCAACAGGGCCGGCTGCAGTACCCAAATATATTTCGCTAGATGGCAGCAGCGCTCCACCAACCGGGCGGCTGCAGTACCCAAGTATATTTCGCTAGATGGCAGCAGCGCTACACCAACCGGGCGGCTGCAGTACCCAATTACATTTCGCTAGATGGCAGCAGCGCTCCATTAACAGCGCCGGCTGCAGTACCCAAATATATTTCGCTAGATGGCAGCAGCGCTCCAGAAACCGGGCGGCTGCAGTACCCAAGTATATTTCGCTAGATGGCAGCAGCGCTCCACCAACCGGGCGGCTGCAGTACCCAATTACATTTCGCTAGATGGCAGCACCGCTCCACCAACCGGCGGCTGCAGTACCCAATTACATTTCGCTAGATGGCAGCAGCGCTCCACCAAAAGGGCGGCTGCAGTACCCAAATATATAGTACTGAGTCTGACCCTAACCCTAAGAGCCTGTGTCTAACCCTAACCCTAAGAGCCTGAGTCTAACCCTAACCGTAAGAGCCTGAGTCTAACCCTAACCCTAAGAGCCTGAGTCTAACCCTAACCCTAAGAGCCTAAGTCTAACCCTAACCCTAAGAGTCTAACCCTAACCCTAACCCTAACCCTAAGAGTGTAACCCTAACCCTAACCCTAAGAGTCTAACCCTAACCCTAAGAGTCTAACCCTAACCCTAACCCTAACCCTAACCCTAAGAGTCTAACCCTAACCCTAAGAGTCTAACCCTAACCCTAACCTTAACCCTAACCCTAAGAGTCTAACCCTAACCCTAAGAGTCTAACCCTAACCCTAACCCTAACCCTAAGAGTCTAACCCTAACCCTAACCCTAACCCTAACCCTAAGAGTCTAACCCTAACCCTAACCCTAACCCTAACAGTCTAACCCTAACCCTAATCCTAACCCTAACACTAAGCGTAAGAGTCTCACCCTAACCCTAAGAGTCTAACCCTAAGAGTCTAACCCTAACCCTAACCCTAACCCTAACAGTCAAACCCTAACCCTAACCCTAAACCCGGCTGAAGTACCCAAGTATATTTCGCTAGATGGCAGCAGCGCTCCACAAACAGGGCCGGCTGCAGTACCCAAATATATTTCGCTAGATGGCAGCAGCGCTCCACCAACAGAGCCGGCTGCAGTACCCAAATATATTTCGCTAGATGGCAGCAGCGCTCCACCAACCGGGCGGCTGCAGTACCCAATTACATTTCGCTAGATGGCAGCAGCGCTCCACCAAAAGGGCGGCTGCAGTACCCAAGTATATTTCGCTAGATGGCAGTAGAGCTCCACCAACAGGGCCGGCTGCAGTACCCAAATATATTTCGCTAGATGGCAGCAGCGCTCCACCAACAGCGCCGGCTGCAGTACCCAAGTATACTTCGCTAGATGGCAGCAGCGCTCCACCAACAGAGCCGGCTGCAGTACCCAAATATATTTCGCTAGATGGCAGCAGCGCTCCACCAACAGCGCCGGCTGCAGTACCCAAGTATATTTCGCTAGATGGCAGCAGCGCTCCACCAACAGCGCCGGCTGCAGTACCCAAATATATTTCGCTAGATGGCAGCAGCGCTCCACCAACAGCGCCGGCTGCAGTACCCAAATATATTTCGCTAGATGGCAGCAGCGCTCCACCAACAGGGCCGGCTGCAGTACCCAAATATATTTCGCTAGATGGCAGCAGCGCTCCACCAACCGGGCGGCTGCAGTACCCAATTACATTTCGCTAGATGGCAGCAGCGCTCCACCAAAAGGGCGGCTGCAGTACCCAAGTATATTTCGCTAGATGGCAGTAGAGCTCCACCAACAGGGCCGGCTGCAGTACCCAAATATATTTCGCTAGATGGCAGCAGCGCTCCACCAACAGCGCCGGCTGCAGTACCCAAGTATACTTCGCTAGATGGCAGCAGCGCTCCACCAACAGAGCCGGCTGCAGTACCCAAATATATTTCGCTAGATGGCAGCAGCGCTCCACCAACAGCGCCGGCTGCAGTACCCAAGTATATTTCGCTAGATGGCAGCAGCGCTCCACCAACAGCGCCGGCTGCAGTACCCAAATATATTTCGCTAGATGGCAGCAGCGCTCCACCAACAGCGCCGGCTGCAGTACCCAAATATATTTCGCTAGATGGCAGCAGCGCTCCACCAACAGCGCCGGCTGCAGTACCCAAGTATATTTCGCTAGATGGCAGCAGCGCTCCACCAACCGGGCGGCTGCAGTACCCAAGTATATTTCGCTAGATGGCAGCAGCGCTCCACCAACAGGGCCGGCTGCAGTACCCAAGTATATTTCGCTAGATGGCAGCAGCGCTCCACCAACCGGGCGGCTGCAGTACCCAAGTATATTTCGCTAGATGGCAGCAGCGCTCCACCAACAGGGCCGGCTGCAGTACCCAAATATATTTCGCTAGATGGCAGCAGCGCTCCACCAACCGGGCGGCTGCAGTACCCAAGTATATTTCGCTAGATGGCAGCAGAGCTCCACCAACAGGGCCGGCTGCAGTACCCAAATATATTTCGCTAGATGGCAGCAGCGCTCCACCAAGAGCGCCGGCTGCAATACCCAAGTATATTTCGCTAGATGGCAGCAGCGCTCCACCAAAAGGGCGGCTGCAGTACCCAAATATATAGTACTGAGTCTGACCCTAACCCTAAGAGCCTGAGTCTAACCCTAACCCTAAGAGCCTGAGTCTAACCCTCACCCTAAGAGCCTGAGTCTAACCCTAACCCTAAGAGCCTGAGTCTAACCCTAACCCTAAGAGCCTGAGTCTAACCCTCACCCTAAGAGCCTGAGTCTAACCCTAACCCTAAGAGCCTGAGTCTAACCCTAACCCTAAGAGCTTAAGTCTAAACCTTACCCTAAGAGCCTGTGTCTAACCCTAACCCTAACCCTAAGAGTCTAACCCTAATCTGAATATAACCCTAACCCTAAGAGTCTAACCCTAACCCTAACCCTAACCCTAACCCTAAGAGTCTAACCCTAACCCTAAGAGTCTAACCCTAACCCCAACCCTAACCCTAAGAGTCTAACCCTAACCCTAAGAGTCTAACCCTAACCCTAACTCTAACCCTAAGAGTCTAACCGTAACCCTAACCCTAAGAGTCTAACCCTAACCCTAACCCTAACCCTAAGAGTCTAACCCTAACCCTAAGAGTCTAACCCTAACCCTAACCCTAACCCTAACCCTAAGACTCTAACCCTAACCCTAAGAGTCTAACCCTAACCCTAACCCTAAGAGTCTAACCCTAACCCTAAGAGTCTAACCCTAACCCTAACCCTAACCCTAACCCTAAGAGTCTAACCCTAACCCTAAGAGTCTAACCCTAACCCTAACCCTAACCCTAACCCTAACCCTAAGAGTCTAACCCTAAGAGTCTAACCCTAAGAGTCTAACCCTAACCCTAACAGTCTAACCCTAACCCTAACCCTAAACCCGGCTGAAGTACCCAAGTATATTTCGCTAGATGGCAGCAGCGCTCCACCAACAGAGCCGGCTGCAGTACCCAAATATATTTCGCTAGATGGCAGCAGCGCTCCACCAACAGCGCCGGCTGCAGTACCCAAATATATTTCGCTAGATGGCAGCAGCGCTCCACCAACAGCGCCGGCTGCAGTACCCAAATATATTTCGCTAGATGGCAGCAGCGCTCCACCAACAGCGCCGGCTGCAGTACCCAAATATATTTCGCTAGATGGCAGCAGCGCTCCACCAACAGCGCCGGCTGCAGTACCCAAGTATATTTCGCTAGATGGCAGCAGCGCTCCACCAACCGGGCGGCTGCAGTACCCAAGTATATTTCGCTAGATGGCAGCAGCGCTCCACCAACAGGGCCGGCTGCAGTACCCAAGTATATTTCGCTAGATGGCAGCAGCGCTCCACCAACCGGGCGGCTGCAGTACCCAAGTATATTTCGCTAGATGGCAGCAGCGCTCCACCAACAGGGCCGGCTGCAGTACCCAAATATATTTCGCTAGATGGCAGCAGCGCTCCACCAACCGGGCGGCTGCAGTACCTAATTACATTTCGCTAGATGGCAGCACCGCTCCACCAACCGGCGGCTGCAGTACCCAATTACATTTCGCTAGATGGCAGCAGCGCTCCACCAAAAGGGCGGCTGCAGTACCCAAGTATATTTCGCTAGATGGCAGTAGAGCTCCACCAACAGGGCCGGCTGCAGTACCCAAATATATTTCGCTAGATGGCAGCAGCGCTCCACCAACAGCGCCGGCTGCAGTACCCAAGTATACTTCGCTAGATGGCAGCAGCGCTCCACCAACAGGGCCGGCTGCAGTACCCAAATATATTTCGCTAGATGGCAGCAGCGCTCCACCAACAGCGCCGGCTGCAGTACCCAAGTATATTTCGCTAGATGGCAGCAGCGCTACACCAACCGGGCGGCTGCAGTACCCCATTACATTTCGCTAGATGGCAGCAGCGCTCCACCAACCGGGCGGCTGCAGTACCCAAGTATATTTCGCTAGATGGCAGCAGCGCTACACCAACCGGGCGGCTGCAGTACCCAATTACATTTCGCTAGATGGCAGCAGCGCTCCACCAACCGGGCCGGCTGCAGTACCCAAATATATTTCGCTAGATGGCAGCAGCGCTCCACAAACCGGGCGGCTGCAGTACCCAAGTATATTTCGCTAGATGGCAGCAGCGCTCCACCAACAGCGCCGGCTGCAGTACCCAAGTATATTTCGCTAGATGGCAGCAGCGCTCCACCAACCGGGCGGCTGCAGTACCCAATTACATTTCGTTAGATGGCAGCAGCGCTCCACCAACCGGGCGGCTGCAGTACCCAAGTATATTTCGCTAGATGGCAGCAGAGCTCCACCAACAGGGCCGGCTGCAGTACCCAAATATATTTCGCTAGATGGCAGCAGCGCTCCACCAAGAGCGCCGGCTGCAATACCCAAGTATATTTCGCTAGATGGCAGCAGCGCTCCACCAAAAGGGCGGCTGCAGTACCCAAATATATAGTACTGAGTCTGACCCTAACCCTAAGAGCCTGAGTCTAACCCTAACCCTAAGAGCCTGAGTCTAACCCTCACCCTAAGAGCCTGAGTCTAACCCTAACCCTAAGAGCCTGAGTCTAACCCTAACCCTAAGAGCCTGAGTCTAACCCTCACCCTAAGAGCCTGAGTCTAACCCTAACCCTAAGAGCCTGAGTCTAACCCTAACCCTAAGAGCTTAAGTCTAAACCTTACCCTAAGAGCCTGTGTCTAACCCTAACCCTAACCCTAAGAGTCTAACCCTAATCTGAATATAACCCTAACCCTAAGAGTCTAACCCTAACCCTAACCCTAACCCTAACCCTAAGAGTCTAACCCTAACCCTAAGAGTCTAACCCTAACCCTAACCCTAACCCTAAGAGTCTAACCCTAACCCTAAGAGTCTAACCCTAACCCTAACTCTAACCCTAAGAGTCTAACCGTAACCCTAACCCTAAGAGTCTAACCCTAACCCTAACCCTAACCCTAAGAGTCTAACCCTAACCCTAAGAGTCTAACCCTAACCCTAACCCTAACCCTAACCCTAAGACTCTAACCCTAACCCTAAGAGTCTAACCCTAACCCTAACCCTAAGAGTCTAACCCTAACCCTAAGAGTCTAACCCTAACCCTAACCCTAACCCTAACCCTAAGAGTCTAACCCTAACCCTAAGAGTCTAACCCTAACCCTAACCCTAACCCTAACCCTAACCCTAAGAGTCTAACCCTAAGAGTCTAACCCTAACAGTCTAAACCTAACCCTAACAGTCTAACCCTAACCCTAACCCTAAACCCGGCTGAAGTACCCAAGTATATTTCGCTAGATGGCAGCAGCGCTCCACCAACAGAGCCGGCTGCAGTACCCAAATATATTTCGCTAGATGGCAGCAGCGCTCCACCAACAGCGCCGGCTGCAGTACCCAAATATATTTCGCTAGATGGCAGCAGCGCTCCACCAACAGCGCCGGCTGCAGTACCCAAATATATTTCGCTAGATGGCAGCAGCGCTCCACCAACAGCGCCGGCTGCAGTACCCAAATATATTTCGCTAGATGGCAGCAACGCTCCACCAACAGCGCCGGCTGCAGTACCCAAGTATATTTCGCTAGATGGCAGCAGCGCTCCACCAACCGGGCGGCTGCAGTACCCAAGTATATTTCGCTAGATGGCAGCAGCGCTCCACCAACAGGGCCGGCTGCAGTACCCAAGTATATTTCGCTAGATGGCAGCAGCGCTCCACCAACCGGGCGGCTGCAGTACCCAAGTATATTTCGCTAGATGGCAGCAGCGCTCCACCAACAGGGCCGGCTGCAGTACCCAAATATATTTCGCTAGATGGCAGCAGCGCTCCACCAACCGGGCCGGCTGCAGTACCCAAGTATATTTCGCTAGATGGCAGCAGCGCTACACCAACCGGGCGGCTGCAGTACCCAATTACATTTCGCTAGATGGCAGCAGCGCTCCATTAACAGCGCCGGCTGCAGTACCCAAATATATTTCGCTAGATGGCAGCAGCGCTCCACAAACCGGGCGGCTGCAGTACCCAAGTATATTTCGCTAGATGGCAGCAGCGCTCCACCAACCGGGCGGCTGCAGTACCCAATTACATTTCGCTAGATGGCAGCACCGCTCCACCAACCGGGCGGCTGCAGTACCCAATTACATTTCGCTAGATGGCAGCAGCGCTCCACCAAAAGGGCGGCTGCAGTACCCAAGTATATTTCGCTAGATGGCAGCAGAGCTCCACCAACAGCGCCGGCTGCAGTACCCAAATATATTTCGCTAGATGGCAGCAGCGCTCCACCAAAAGGGCGGCTGCAGTACCCAAATATATTTCGCTAGATGGCAGCAGCGCTCCACCAACAGGGCCGGCTGCAGTACCCAAATATATTTCGCTAGATGGCAGCAGCGCTCCACCAACAGCGCCGGCTGCAGTACCCAAGTATATTTCGCTAGATGGCAGCAGCGCTCCACCAAAAGGGCGGCTGCAGTACCCAAATATATAGTACTGAGTCTGACCCTAACCCTAAGAGCCTGAGTCTAACCCTAACCCTAAGAGCCTGAGTCTAACCCTAACCGTAAGAGCCTGAGTCTAACCCTAACCCTAAGAGCCTGAGTCTAACCCTAACCCTAAGAGTCTAAGTCTAACCCTAACCCTAAGAGTCTAACCCTAACCCTAACCCTAACCCTAAGAGTGTAACCCTAACCCTAACCCTAACCCTAACCCTAAGAGTCTAACCATAACCCTAAGAGTCTAACCCTAACCCTAACCCTAACCCTAACCCTAAGAGTCTAACCCTAACCCTAAGAGTCTAACCCTAACCCTAACCTTAACCCTAACCCTAAGAGTCTAACCCTAACCCTAAGAGTCTAACCCTAACCCTAACCCTAACCCTAAGAGTCTAACCCTAACCCTAAGAGTCTAACCCTAACCCTAACCCTAACCCTAACACTAAGCGTAAGAGTCTCACCCTAACCCTAAGAGTCTAACCCTAAGAGTCTAACCCTAACCCTAACCCTAACCCTAACAGTCAAACCCTAACCCTAACCCTAAACCCGGCTGAAGTACCCAAGTATATTTCGCTAGATGGCAGCAGCGCTCCACAAACAGGGCCGGCTGCAGTACCCAAATATATTTCGCTAGATGGCAGCAGCGCTCCACCAACAGGGCCGGCTGCAGTACCCAAATATATTTCGCTAGATGGCAGCAGCGCTCCACCAACCGGGCGGCTGCAGTACCCAATTACATTTCGCTAGATGGCAGCAGCGCTCCACCAAAAGGGCGGCTGCAGTACCCAAGTATATTTCGCTAGATGGCAGTAGAGCTCCACCAACAGGGCCGGCTGCAGTACCCAAATATATTTCGCTAGATGGCAGCAGCGCTCCACCAACAGCGCCGGCTGCAGTACCCAAGTATACTTCGCTAGATGGCAGCAGCGCTCCACCAACAGGGCCGGCTGCAGTACCCAAATATATTTCGCTAGATGGCAGCAGCGCTCCACCAACAGCGCCGGCTGCAGTACCCAAGTATATTTCGCTAGATGGCAGCAGCGCTACACCAACCGGGCGGCTGCAGTACCCCATTACATTTCGCTAGATGGCAGCAGCGCTCCACCAACCGGGCGGCTGCAGTACCCAAGTATATTTCGCTAGATGGCAGCAGCGCTACACCAACCGGGCGGCTGCAGTACCCAATTACATTTCGCTAGATGGCAGCAGCGCTCCACCAACAGGGCCGGCTGCAGTACCCAAATATATTTCGCTAGATGGCAGCAGCGCTCCACCAACAGCGCCGGCTGCAGTACCCAAGTATATTTCGCTAGATGGCAGCAGCGCTCCACCAACAGCGCCGGCTGCAGTACCCAAGTATATTTCGCTAGATGGCAGCAGCGCTCCACCAACAGGGCGGCTGCAGTACCCAATTACATTTCGCTAGATGGCAGCAGCGCTCCACCAACCGGGCGGCTGCAGTACCCAAGTATATTTCGCTAGATGGCAGCAGAGCTCCACCAACAGGGCCGGCTGCAGTACCCAAATATATTTCGCTAGATGGCAGCAGCGCTCCACCAAGAGCGCCGGCTGCAATACCCAAGTATATTTCGCTAGATGGCAGCAGCGCTCCACCAAAAGGGCGGCTGCAGTACCCAAATATATAGTACTGAGTCTGACCCTAACCCTAAGAGCCTGAGTCTAACCCTAACCCTAAGAGCCTGAGTCTAACCCTCACCCTAAGAGCCTGAGTCTAACCCTAACCCTAAGAGCCTGAGTCTAACCCTAACCCTAAGAGCCTGAGTCTAACCCTCACCCTAAGAGCCTGAGTCTAACCCTAACCCTAAGAGCCTGAGTCTAACCCTAACCCTAAGAGCCTAAGTCTAAACCTTACCCTAAGAGCCTGAGTCTAACCCTAACCCTAACCCTAAGAGTCTAACCCTAATCTGAATATAACCCTAACCCTAAGAGTCTAACCCTAACCCTAACCCTAACCCTAACCCTAAGAGTCTAACCCTAACCCTAAGAGTCTAACCCTAACCCCAACCCTAACCCTAAGAGTCTAACCCTAACCCTAAGAGTCTAACCCTAACCCTAACTCTAACCCTAAGAGTCTAACCGTAACCCTAACCCTAAGAGTCTAACCCTAACCCTAACCCTAACCCTAACCCTAAGAGTCTAACCCTAACCCTAACCCTAACCCTAAGAGTCTAACCCTAACCCTAAGAGTCTAACCCTAACCCTAACCCTAACCCTAACCCTAAGAGTCTAACCCTAACCCTAAGAGTCTAACCCTAACCCTAACCCTAAGAGTCTAACCCTAACCCTAAGAGTCTAACCCTAACCCTAACCCTAACCCTAACCCTAAGAGTCTAACCCTAACCCTAAGAGTCTAACCCTAACCCTAACCCTAACCCTAACCCTAACCCTAAGAGTCTAACCCTAAGAGTCTAACCCTAAGAGTCTAACCCTAACCCTAACAGTCTAACTCTAACCCTAACCCTAAACCCGGCTGAAGTACCCAAGTATATTTCGCTAGATGGCAGCAGCGCTCCAC
The DNA here is from genome assembly GCF_963210335.1 of Falco punctatus. Taxonomy (NCBI): domain Eukaryota; kingdom Metazoa; phylum Chordata; class Aves; order Falconiformes; family Falconidae; genus Falco; species Falco punctatus. Next base: position 2,204,337 of record NW_027660193.1, on the reverse strand, counting down.
CAACAGAGCCGGCTGCAGTACCCAAATATATTTCGCTAGATGGCAGCAGCGCTCCACCAAAAGGGCGGCTGCAGTACCCAAATATATTTCGCTAGATGGCAGCAGCGCTCCACCAACAGCGCCGGCTGCAGTACCCAAATATATTTCGCTAGATGGCAGCAGCGCTCCACCAACAGCGCCGGCTGCAGTACCCAAATATATTTCGCTAGATGGCAGCAGCGCTCCACCAACAGCGCCGGCTGCAGTACCCAAGTATATTTCGCTAGATGGCAGCAGCGCTCCACCAACCGGGCGGCTGCAGTACCCAAGTATATTTCGCTAGATGGCAGCAGCGCTCCACCAACCGGGCGGCTGCAGTACCCAAGTATATTTCGCTAGATGGCAGCAGCGCTCCACCAACAGGGCCGGCTGCAGTACCCAAGTATATTTCGCTAGATGGCAGCAGCGCTCCACCAACAGGGCGGCTGCAGTACCCAAGTATATTTCGCTAGATGGCAGCAGCGCTCCACCAACCGGGCGGCTGCAGTACCCAATTACATTTCGCTAGATGGCAGCAGCGCTCCACCAAAAGGGCGGCTGCAGTACCCAAGTATATTTCGCTAGATGGCAGCAGAGCTCCACCAACAGGGCCGGCTGCAGTACCCAAATATATTTCGCTAGATGGCAGCAGAGCTCCACCAAAAGGGCGGCTGCAGTACCCAAATATATTTCGCTAGATGGCAGCAGCGCTCCACCAACAGCGCCAGCTGCAGTACCCAAATATATTTCGCTAGATGGCAGCAGCGCTCCACCAACAGCGCCGGCTGCAGTACCCAAGTATATTTCGCTAGGTGGCAGCAGCGCTACACCAACCGGGCGGCTGCAGTACCCCATTACATTTCGCTAGATGGCAGCAGCGCTCCACCAACCGGGCGGCTGCAGTACCCAAGTATATTTCGCTAGATGGCAGCAGCGCTACACCAACCGGGCGGCTGCAGTACCCAATTACATTTCGCTAGATGGCAGCAGCGCTCCACCAACCGGGCCGGCTGCAGTACCCAAATATATTTCGCTAGATGGCAGCAGCGCTCCACAAACCGGGCGGCTGCAGTACCCAAGTATATTTCGCTAGATGGCAGCAGCGCTCCACCAACAGCGCCGGCTGCAGTACCCAAGTATATTTCGCTAGATGGCAGCAGCGCTCCACCAACCGGGCGGCTGCAGTACCCAATTACATTTCGCTAGATGGCAGCAGCGCTCCACCAACCGGGCCGGCTGCAGTACCCAAGTATATTTCGCTAGATGGCAGCAGAGCTCCACCAACAGGGCCGGCTGCAGTACCCAAATATATTTCGCTAGATGGCAGCAGCGCTACACCAACCGGGCGGCTGCAGTACCCAATTACATTTCGCTAGATGGCAGCAGCGCTCCATTAACAGCGCCGGCTGCAGTACCCAAATATATTTCGCTAGATGGCAGCAGCGCTCCACAAACCGGGCGGCTGCAGTACCCAAGTATATTTCGCTAGATGGCAGCAGCGCTCCACCAACCGGGCGGCTGCAGTACCCAATTACATTTCGCTAGATGGCAGCACCGCTCCACCAACCGGGCGGCTGCAGTACCCAATTACATTTCGCTAGATGGCAGCAGCGCTCCACCAAAAGGGCGGCTGCAGTACCCAAGTATATTTCGCTAGATGGCAGCAGAGCTCCACCAACAGCGCCGGCTGCAGTACCCAAATATATTTCGCTAGATGGCAGCAGCGCTCCACCAAAAGGGCGGCTGCAGTACCCAAATATATTTCGCTAGATGGCAGCAGCGCTCCACCAACAGGGCCGGCTGCAGTACCCAAATATATTTCGCTAGATGGCAGCAGCGCTCCACCAACAGCGCCGGCTGCAGTACCCAAGTATATTTCGCTAGATGGCAGCAGCGCTCCACCAAAAGGGCGGCTGCAGTACCCAAATATATAGTACTGAGTCTGACCCTAACCCTAAGAGCCTGAGTCTAACCCTAACCCTAAGAGCCTGAGTCTAACCCTAACCGTAAGAGCCTGAGTCTAACCCTAACCCTAAGAGCCTGAGTCTAACCCTAACCCTAAGAGCCTAAGTCTAACCCTAACCCTAAGAGTCTAACCCTAACCCTAACCCTAACCCTAAGAGTGTAACCCTAACCCTAACCCTAACCCTAACCCTAAGAGTCTAACCATAACCCTAAGAGTCTAACCCTAACCCTAACCCTAACCCTAACCCTAAGAGTCTAACCCTAACCCTAAGAGTCTAACCCTAACCCTAACCTTAACCCTAACCCTAAGAGTCTAACCCTAACCCTAAGAGTCTAACCCTAACCCTAACCCTAACCCTAAGAGTCTAACCCTAACCCTAAGAGTCTAACCCTAACCCTAACCCTAACCCTAACACTAAGCGTAAGAGTCTCACCCTAACCCTAAGAGTCTAACCCTAACCCTAACCCTAACCCTAACAGTCTAACCCTAACCCTAACCCTAAACCCGGCTGAAGTACCCAAGTATATTTCGCTAGATGGCAGCAGCGCTCCACCAACAGCGCCGGCTGCAGTACCCAAATATATTTCGCTAGATGGCAGCAGCGCTCCACCAACCGGGCGGCTGCAGTACCCAATTACATTTCGCTAGATGGCAGCAGCGCTCCACCAAAAGGGCGGCTGCAGTACCCAAGTATATTTCGCTAGATGGCAGTAGAGCTCCACCAACAGGGCCGGCTGCAGTACCCAAATATATTTCGCTAGATGGCAGCAGCGCTCCACCAACAGCGCCGGCTGCAGTACCCAAGTATACTTCGCTAGATGGCAGCAGCGCTCCACCAACAGGGCCGGCTGCAGTACCCAAATATATTTCGCTAGATGGCAGCAGCGATCCACCAACAGCGCCGGCTGCAGTACCCAAGTATATTTCGCTAGATGGCAGCAGCGCTACACCAACCGGGCGGCTGCAGTACCCCATTACATTTCGCTAGATGGCAGCAGCGCTCCACCAACCGGGCGGCTGCAGTACCCAAGTATATTTCGCTAGATGGCAGCAGCGCTACACCAACCGGGCGGCTGCAGTACCCAATTACATTTCGCTAGATGGCAGCAGCGCTCCACCAACCGGGCCGGCTGCAGTACCCAAATATATTTCGCTAGATGGCAGCAGCGCTCCACAAACCGGGCGGCTGCAGTACCCAAGTATATTTCGCTAGATGGCAGCAGCGCTCCACCAACAGCGCCGGCTGCAGTACCCAAGTATATTTCGCTAGATGGCAGCAGCGCTCCACCAACAGGGCGGCTGCAGTACCCAATTACATTTCGCTAGATGGCAGCAGCGCTCCACCAACCGGGCGGCTGCAGTACCCAAGTATATTTCGCTAGATGGCAGCAGAGCTCCACCAACAGGGCCGGCTGCAGTACCCAAATATATTTCGCTAGATGGCAGCAGCGCTCCACCAAGAGCGCCGGCTGCAATACCCAAGTATATTTCGCTAGATGGCAGCAGCGCTCCACCAAAAGGGCGGCTGCAGTACCCAAATATATAGTACTGAGTCTGACCCTAACCCTAAGAGCCTGAGTCTAACCCTAACCCTAAGAGCCTGAGTCTAACCCTCACCCTAAGAGCCTGAGTCTAACCCTAACCCTAAGAGCCTGAGTCTAACCCTAACCCTAAGAGCCTGAGTCTAACCCTCACCCTAAGAGCCTGAGTCTAACCCTAACCCTAAGAGCCTGAGTCTAACCCTAACCCTAAGAGCCTAAGTCTAAACCTTACCCTAAGAGCCTGAGTCTAACCCTAACCCTAACCCTAAGAGTCTAACCCTAATCTGAATATAACCCTAACCCTAAGAGTCTAACCCTAACCCTAACCCTAACCCTAACCCTAAGAGTCTAACCCTAACCCTAAGAGTCTAACCCTAACCCCAACCCTAACCCTAAGAGTCTAACCCTAACCCTAAGAGTCTAACCCTAACCCTAACTCTAACCCTAAGAGTCTAACCGTAACCCTAACCCTAAGAGTCTAACCCTAACCCTAACCCTAACCCTAACCCTAAGAGTCTAACCCTAACCCTAACCCTAACCCTAAGAGTCTAACCCTAACCCTAAGAGTCTAACCCTAACCCTAACCCTAACCCTAACCCTAAGAGTCTAACCCTAACCCTAAGAGTCTAACCCTAACCCTAACCCTAAGAGTCTAACCCTAACCCTAAGAGTCTAACCCTAACCCTAACCCTAACCCTAACCCTAAGAGTCTAACCCTAACCCTAAGAGTCTAACCCTAACCCTAACCCTAACCCTAACCCTAACCCTAAGAGTCTAACCCTAAGAGTCTAACCCTAAGAGTCTAACCCTAACCCTAACAGTCTAACCCTAACCCTAACCCTAAACCCGGCTGAAGTACCCAAGTATATTTCGCTAGATGGCAGCAGCGCTCCACCAACAGAGCCGGCTGCAGTACCCAAATATATTTCGCTAGATGGCAGCAGCGCTCCACCAAAAGGGCGGCTGCAGTACCCAAATATATTTCGCTAGATGGCAGCAGCGCTCCACCAACAGCGCCGGCTGCAGTACCCAAATATATTTCGCTAGATGGCAGCAGCGCTCCACCAACAGCGCCGGCTGCAGTACCCAAATATATTTCGCTAGATGGCAGCAGCGCTCCACCAACAGCGCCGGCTGCAGTACCCAAGTATATTTCGCTAGATGGCAGCAGCGCTCCACCAACCGGGCGGCTGCAGTACCCAAGTATATTTCGCTAGATGGCAGCAGCGCTCCACCAACCGGGCGGCTGCAGTACCCAAGTATATTTCGCTAGATGGCAGCAGCGCTCCACCAACAGGGCCGGCTGCAGTACCCAAGTATATTTCGCTAGATGGCAGCAGCGCTCCACCAACAGGGCGGCTGCAGTACCCAAGTATATTTCGCTAGATGGCAGCAGCGCTCCACCAACCGGGCGGCTGCAGTACCCAATTACATTTCGCTAGATGGCAGCAGCGCTCCACCAAAAGGGCGGCTGCAGTACCCAAGTATATTTCGCTAGATGGCAGCAGAGCTCCACCAACAGGGCCGGCTGCAGTACCCAAATATATTTCGCTAGATGGCAGCAGAGCTCCACCAAAAGGGCGGCTGCAGTACCCAATTACATTTCGCTAGATGGCAGCAGCGCTCCACCAACCGGGCCGGCTGCAGTACCCAAGTATATTTCGCTAGATGGCAGCAGAGCTCCACCAACAGGGCCGGCTGCAGTACCCAAATATATTTCGCTAGATGGCAGCAGCGCTACACCAACCGGGCGGCTGCAGTACCCAATTACATTTCGCTAGATGGCAGCAGCGCTCCATTAACAGCGCCGGCTGCAGTACCCAAATATATTTCGCTAGATGGCAGCAGCGCTCCACAAACCGGGCGGCTGCAGTACCCAAGTATATTTCGCTAGATGGCAGCAGCGCTCCACCAACCGGGCGGCTGCAGTACCCAATTACATTTCGCTAGATGGCAGCACCGCTCCACCAACCGGGCGGCTGCAGTACCCAATTACATTTCGCTAGATGGCAGCAGCGCTCCACCAAAAGGGCGGCTGCAGTACCCAAGTATATTTCGCTAGATGGCAGCAGAGCTCCACCAACAGCGCCGGCTGCAGTACCCAAATATATTTCGCTAGATGGCAGCAGCGCTCCACCAAAAGGGCGGCTGCAGTACCCAAATATATTTCGCTAGATGGCAGCAGCGCTCCACCAACAGGGCCGGCTGCAGTACCCAAATATATTTCGCTAGATGGCAGCAGCGCTCCACCAACAGCGCCGGCTGCAGTACCCAAGTATATTTCGCTAGATGGCAGCAGCGCTCCACCAAAAGGGCGGCTGCAGTACCCAAATATATAGTACTGAGTCTGACCCTAACCCTAAGAGCCTGAGTCTAACCCTAACCCTAAGAGCCTGAGTCTAACCCTAACCGTAAGAGCCTGAGTCTAACCCTAACCCTAAGAGCCTGAGTCTAACCCTAACCCTAAGAGCCTAAGTCTAACCCTAACCCTAAGAGTCTAACCCTAACCCTAACCCTAACCCTAAGAGTGTAACCCTAACCCTAACCCTAACCCTAACCCTAAGAGTCTAACCATAACCCTAAGAGTCTAACCCTAACCCTAACCCTAACCCTAACCCTAAGAGTCTAACCCTAACCCTAAGAGTCTAACCCTAACCCTAACCTTAACCCTAACCCTAAGAGTCTAACCCTAACCCTAAGAGTCTAACCCTAACCCTAACCCTAACCCTAAGAGTCTAACCCTAACCCTAAGAGTCTAACCCTAACCCTAACCCTAACCCTAACACTAAGCGTAAGAGTCTCACCCTAACCCTAAGAGTCTAACCCTAAGAGTCTAACCCTAACCCTAACCCTAACCCTAACAGTCAAACCCTAACCCTAACCCTAAACCCGGCTGAAGTACCCAAGTATATTTCGCTAGATGGCAGCAGCGCTCCACAAACAGGGCCGGCTGCAGTACCCAAATATATTTCGCTAGATGGCAGCAGCGCTCCACCAACAGCGCCGGCTGCAGTACCCAAATATATTTCGCTAGATGGCAGCAGCGCTCCACCAACAGGGCGGCTGCAGTACCCAATTACATTTCGCTAGATGGCAGCAGCGCTCCACCAAAAGGGCGGCTGCAGTACCCAAGTATATTTCGCTAGATGGCAGTAGAGCTCCACCAACAGGGCCGGCTGCAGTACCCAAATATATTTCGCTAGATGGCAGCAGCGCTCCACCAACAGCGCCGGCTGCAGTACCCAAGTATACTTCGCTAGATGGCAGCAGCGCTCCACCAACAGGGCCGGCTGCAGTACCCAAATATATTTCGCTAGATGGCAGCAGCGCTCCACCAACAGCGCCGGCTGCAGTACCCAAGTATATTTCGCTAGATGGCAGCAGCGCTACACCAACCGGGCGGCTGCAGTACCCCATTACATTTCGCTAGATGGCAGCAGCGCTCCACCAACCGGGCGGCTGCAGTACCCAAGTATATTTCGCTAGATGGCAGCAGCGCTACACCAACCGGGCGGCTGCAGTACCCAATTACATTTCGCTAGATGGCAGCAGCGCTCCACCAACCGGGCCGGCTGCAGTACCCAAATATATTTCGCTAGATGGCAGCAGCGCTCCACAAACCGGGCGGCTGCAGTACCCAAGTATATTTCGCTAGATGGCAGCAGCGCTCCACCAACAGCGCCGGCTGCAGTACCCAAGTATATTTCGCTAGATGGCAGCAGCGCTCCACCAACAGGGCGGCTGCAGTACCCAATTACATTTCGCTAGATGGCAGCAGCGCTCCACCAACCGGGCGGCTGCAGTACCCAAGTATATTTCGCTAGATGGCAGCAGAGCTCCACCAACAGGGCCGGCTGCAGTACCCAAATATATTTCGCTAGATGGCAGCAGCGCTCCACCAAGAGCGCCGGCTGCAATACCCAAGTATATTTCGCTAGATGGCAGCAGCGCTCCACCAAAAGGGCGGCTGCAGTACCCAAATATATAGTACTGAGTCTGACCCTAACCCTAAGAGCCTGAGTCTAACCCTAACCCTAAGAGCCTGAGTCTAACCCTCACCCTAAGAGCCTGAGTCTAACCCTAACCCTAAGAGCCTGAGTCTAACCCTAACCCTAAGAGCCTGAGTCTAACCCTCACCCTAAGAGCCTGAGTCTAACCCTAACCCTAAGAGCCTGAGTCTAACCCTAACCCTAAGAGCCTAAGTCTAAACCTTACCCTAAGAGCCTGAGTCTAACCCTAACCCTAACCCTAAGAGTCTAACCCTAATCTGAATATAACCCTAACCCTAAGAGTCTAACCCTAACCCTAACCCTAACCCTAACCCTAAGAGTCTAACCCTAACCCTAAGAGTCTAACCCTAACCCCAACCCTAACCCTAAGAGTCTAACCCTAACCCTAAGAGTCTAACCCTAACCCTAACTCTAACCCTAAGAGTCTAACCGTAACCCTAACCCTAAGAGTCTAACCCTAACCCTAACCCTAACCCTAACCCTAAGAGTCTAACCCTAACCCTAACCCTAACCCTAAGAGTCTAACCCTAACCCTAAGAGTCTAACCCTAACCCTAACCCTAACCCTAACCCTAAGAGTCTAACCCTAACCCTAAGAGTCTAACCCTAACCCTAACCCTAAGAGTCTAACCCTAACCCTAAGAGTCTAACCCTAACCCTAACCCTAAGAGTCTAACCCTAACCCTAAGAGTCTAACCCTAACCCTAACCCTAACCCTAACCCTAACCCTAAGAGTCTAACCCTAAGAGTCTAACCCTAAGAGTCTAACCCTAACCCTAACAGTCTAACCCTAACCCTAACCCTAAACCCGGCTGCAGTACCCAAGTATATTTCGCTAGATGGCAGCAGCGCTCCACCAACCGGGCGGCTGCAGTACCCAAGTATATTTCGCTAGATGGCAGCAGCGCTCCACCAACAGGGCCGGCTGCAGTACCCAAGTATATTTCGCTAGATGGCAGCAGCGCTCCACCAACAGGGCGGCTGCAGTACCCAAGTATATTTCGCTAGATGGCAGCAGCGCTCCACCAACAGCGCCGGCTGCAGTACCCAATTACATTTCGCTAGATGGCAGCAGCGCTCCACCAAAAGGGCGGCTGCAGTACCCAAATATATTTCGCTAGATGGCAGCAGCGCTCCACCAACAGGGCCGGCTGCAGTACCCAAATATATTTCGCTAGATGGCAGCAGCGCTCCACCAACAGCGCCGGCTGCAGTACCCAAGTATATTTCGCTAGGTGGCAGCAGCGCTACACCAACCGGGCGGCTGCAGTACCCCATTACATTTCGCTAGATGGCAGCAGCGCTCCACCAACCGGGCGGCTGCAGTACCCAAGTATATTTCGCTAGATGGCAGCAGCGCTACACCAACCGGGCGGCTGCAGTACCCAATTACATTTCGCTAGATGGCAGCAGCGCTCCACCAACCGGGCCGGCTGCAGTACCCAAATATATTTCGCTAGATGGCAGCAGCGCTCCACAAACCGGGCGGCTGCAGTACCCAAGTATATTTCGCTAGATGGCAGCAGCGCTCCACCAACAGCGCCGGCTGCAGTACCCAAGTATATTTCGCTAGATGGCAGCAGCGCTCCACCAACCGGGCGGCTGCAGTACCCAATTACATTTCGCTAGATGGCAGCAGCGCTCCACCAACCGGGCCGGCTGCAGTACCCAAGTATATTTCGCTAGATGGCAGCAGAGCTCCACCAACAGGGCCGGCTGCAGTACCCAAATATATTTCGCTAGATGGCAGCAGCGCTCCACCAAGAGCGCCGGCTGCAATACCCAAGTATATTTCGCTAGATGGCAGCAGCGCTCCACCAAAAGGGCGGCTGCAGTACCCAAATATATAGTACTGAGTCTGACCCTAACCCTAAGAGCCTGAGTCTAACCCTAACCCTAAGAGCCTGAGTCTAACCCTCACCCTAAGAGCCTGAGTCTAACCCTAACCCTAAGAGCCTGAGTCTAACCCTAACCCTAAGAGCCTGAGTCTAACCCTCACCCTAAGAGCCTGAGTCTAACCCTAACCCTAAGAGCCTGAGTCTAACCCTAACCCTAAGAGCCTAAGTCTAAACCTTACCCTAAGAGCCTGAGTCTAACCCTCACCCTAACCCTAAGAGTCTAACCCTCATCTGAATATAACCCTAACCCTAAGAGTCTAACCCTAACCCTAACCCTAACCCTAACCCTAAGAGTCTAACCCTAACCCTAAGAGTCTAACCCTAACCCCAACCCTAACCCTAAGAGTCTAACCCTAACCCTAAGAGTCTAACCCTAACCCTAACTCTAACCCTAAGAGTCTAACCGTAACCCTAACCCTAAGAGTCTAACCCTAACCCTAACCCTAACCCTAACCCTAAGAGTCTAACCCTAACCCTAAGAGTCTAACCCTAACCCTAAGAGTCTAACCCTAACCCTAACCCTAACCCTAACCCTAAGAGTCTAACCCTAACCCTAAGAGTCTAACCCTAACCCTAACCCTAAGAGTCTAACCCTAACCCTAAGAGTCTAACCCTAACCCTAACCCTAACCCTAACCCTAAGAGTCTAACCCTAAGAGTCTAACCCTAAGAGTCTAACCCTAACCCTAACAGTCTAACCCTAACCCTAACCCTAAACCCGGCTGAAGTACCCAAGTATATTTCGCTAGATGGCAGCAGCGCTCCACCAACAGAGCCGGCTGCAGTACCCAAATATATTTCGCTAGATGGCAGCAGCGCTCCACCAACAGCGCCGGCTGCAGTACCCAAATATATTTCGCTAGATGGCAGCAGCGCTCCACCAACAGCGCCGGCTGCAGTACCCAAATATATTTCGCTAGATGGCAGCAGCGCTCCACCAACAGCGCCGGCTGCAGTACCCAAATATATTTCGCTAGATGGCAGCAGCGCTCCACCAACAGCGCCGGCTGCAGTACCCAAGTATATTTCGCTAGATGGCAGCAGCGCTCCAGAAACCGGGCGGCTGCAGTACCCAAGTATATTTCGCTAGATGGCAGCAGCGCTCCACCAACCGGGCGGCTGCAGTACCCAATTACATTTCGCTAGATGGCAGCACCGCTCCACCAACCGGCGGCTGCAGTACCCAATTACATTTCGCTAGATGGCAGCAGCGCTCCACCAACCGGGCGGCTGCAGTACCCAAGTATATTTCGCTAGATGGCAGCAGAGCTCCACCAACAGGGCCGGCTGCAGTACCCAAATATATTTCGCTAGATGGCAGCAGCGCTCCACCAAAAGGGCGGCTGCAGTACCCAAATATATTTCGCTAGATGGCAGCAGCGCTCCACCAACAGGGCCGGCTGCAGTACCCAAATATATTTCGCTAGATGGCAGCAGCGCTCCACCAACAGCGCCGGCTGCAATACCCAAGTATATTTCGCTAGATGGCAGCAGCGCTCCACCAAAAGGGCGGCTGCAGTACCCAAATATATAGTACTGAGTCTGACCCTAACCCTAAGAGCCTGTGTCTAACCCTAACCCTAAGAGCCTGAGTCTAACCCTAACCGTAAGAGCCTGAGTCTAACCCTAACCCTAAGAGCCTGAGTCTAACCCTAACCCTAAGAGCCTAAGTCTAACCCTAACCCTAAGAGTCTAACCCTAACCCTAACCCTAAGAGTCTAACCCTAACCCTAAGAGTCTAACCCTAACCCTAACCCTAACCCTAACCCTAAGAGTCTAACCCTAACCCTAAGAGTCTAACCCTAACCCTAACCCTAACCCTAACCCTAACCCTAAGAGTCTAACCCTAAGAGTCTAACCCTAAGAGTCTAACCCTAACCCTAACAGTCTAACCCTAACCCTAACCCTAAACCCGGCTGAAGTACCCAAGTATATTTCGCTAGATGGCAGCAGCGCTCCACCAACAGAGCCGGCTGCAGTACCCAAATATATTTCGCTAGATGGCAGCAGCGCTCCACCAAAAGGGCGGCTGCAGTACCCAAATATATTTCGCTAGATGGCAGCAGCGCTCCACCAACAGCGCCGGCTGCAGTACCCAAATATATTTCGCTAGATGGCAGCAGCGCTCCACCAACAGCGCCGGCTGCAGTACCCAAATATATTTCGCTAGATGGCAGCAGCGCTCCACCAACAGCGCCGGCTGCAGTACCCAAGTATATTTCGCTAGATGGCAGCAGCGCTCCACCAACCGGGCGGCTGCAGTACCCAAGTATATTTCGCTAGATGGCAGCAGCGCTCCACCAACCGGGCGGCTGCAGTACCCAAGTATATTTCGCTAGATGGCAGCAGCGCTCCACCAACAGCGCCGGCTGCAGTACCCAATTACATTTCGCTAGATGGCAGCAGCGCTCCACCAACAGGGCGGCTGCAGTACCCAAGTATATTTCGCTAGATGGCAGCAGCGCTCCACCAACCGGGCGGCTGCAGTACCCAATTACATTTCGCTAGATGGCAGCAGCGCTCCACCAAAAGGGCGGCTGCAGTACCCAAGTATATTTCGCTAGATGGCAGCAGAGCTCCACCAACAGGGCCGGCTGCAGTACCCAAATATATTTCGCTAGATGGCAGCAGAGCTCCACCAAAAGGGCGGCTGCAGTACCCAAATATATTTCGCTAGATGGCAGCAGCGCTCCACCAACAGGGCCGGCTGCAGTACCCAAATATATTTCGCTAGATGGCAGCAGCGCTCCACCAACAGCGCCGGCTGCAGTACCCAAGTATATTTCGCTAGGTGGCAGCAGCGCTACACCAACCGGGCGGCTGCAGTACCCCATTACATTTCGCTAGATGGCAGCAGCGCTCCACCAACCGGGCGGCTGCAGTACCCAAGTATATTTCGCTAGATGGCAGCAGCGCTACACCAACCGGGCGGCTGCAGTACCCAATTACATTTCGCTAGATGGCAGCAGCGCTCCACCAACCGGGCCGGCTGCAGTACCCAAATATATTTCGCTAGATGGCAGCAGCGCTCCACAAACCGGGCGGCTGCAGTACCCAAGTATATTTCGCTAGATGGCAGCAGCGCTCCACCAACAGCGCCGGCTGCAGTACCCAAGTATATTTCGCTAGATGGCAGCAGCGCTCCACCAACCGGGCGGCTGCAGTACCCAATTACATTTCGCTAGATGGCAGCAGCGCTCCACCAACCGGGCCGGCTGCAGTACCCAAGTATATTTCGCTAGATGGCAGCAGAGCTCCACCAACAGGGCCGGCTGCAGTACCCAAATATATTTCGCTAGATGGCAGCAGCGCTCCACCAAGAGCGCCGGCTGCAATACCCAAGTATATTTCGCTAGATGGCAGCAGCGCTCCACCAAAAGGGCGGCTGCAGTACCCAAATATATAGTACTGAGTCTGACCCTAACCCTAAGAGCCTGAGTCTAACCCTAACCCTAAGAGCCTGAGTCTAACCCTCACCCTAAGAGCCTGAGTCTAACCCTAACCCTAAGAGCCTGAGTCTAACCCTAACCCTAAGAGCCTGAGTCTAACCCTCACCCTAAGAGCCTGAGTCTAACCCTAACCCTAAGAGCCTGAGTCTAACCCTAACCCTAAGAGCCTAAGTCTAAACCTTACCCTAAGAGCCTGAGTCTAACCCTCACCCTAACCCTAAGAGTCTAACCCTCATCTGAATATAACCCTAACCCTAAGAGTCTAACCCTAACCCTAACCCTAACCCTAACCCTAAGAGTCTAACCCTAACCCTAAGAGTCTAACCCTAACCCCAACCCTAACCCTAAGAGTCTAACCCTAACCCTAAGAGTCTAACCCTAACCCTAACTCTAACCCTAAGAGTCTAACCGTAACCCTAACCCTAAGAGTCTAACCCTAACCCTAACCCTAACCCTAACCCTAAGAGTCTAACCCTAACCCTAAGAGTCTAACCCTAACCCTAAGAGTCTAACCCTAACCCTAACCCTAACCCTAACCCTAAGAGTCTAACCCTAACCCTAAGAGTCTAACCCTAACCCTAACCCTAAGAGTCTAACCCTAACCCTAAGAGTCTAACCCTAACCCTAACCCTAACCCTAAGAGTCTAACCCTAAGAGTCTAACCCTAAGAGTCTAACCCTAACCCTAACAGTCTAACCCTAACCCTAACCCTAAACCCGGCTGAAGTACCCAAGTATATTTCGCTAGATGGCAGCAGCGCTCCACCAACAGAGCCGGCTGCAGTACCCAAATATATTTCGCTAGATGGCAGCAGCGCTCCACCAACAGCGCCGGCTGCAGTACCCAAATATATTTCGCTAGATGGCAGCAGCGCTCCACCAACAGCGCCGGCTGCAGTACCCAAATATATTTCGCTAGATGGCAGCAGCGCTCCACCAACAGCGCCGGCTGCAGTACCCAAATATATTTCGCTAGATGGCAGCAGCGCTCCACCAACAGCGCCGGCTGCAGTACCCAAGTATATTTCGCTAGATGGCAGCAGCGCTCCACCAACCGGGCGGCTGCAGTACCCAAGTATATTTCGCTAGATGGCAGCAGCGCTCCACCAACAGGGCCGGCTGCAGTACCCAAGTATATTTCGCTAGATGGCAGCAGCGCTCCACCAACCGGGCGGCTGCAGTACCCAAGTATATTTCGCTAGATGGCAGCAGCGCTCCACCAACAGGGCCGGCTGCAGTACCCAAATATATTTCGCTAGATGGCAGCAGCGCTCCACCAACCGGGCGGCTGCAGTACCCAAGTATATTTCGCTAGATGGCAGCAGCGCTACACCAACCGGGCGGCTGCAGTACCCAATTACATTTCGCTAGATGGCAGCAGCGCTCCATTAACAGCGCCGGCTGCAGTACCCACATATATTTCGCTAGATGGCAGCAGCGCTCCAGAAACCGGGCGGCTGCAGTACCCAAGTATATTTCGCTAGATGGCAGCAGCGCTCCACCAACCGGGCGGCTGCAGTACCCAATTACATTTCGCTAGATGGCAGCACCGCTCCACCAACCGGCGGCTGCAGTACCCAATTACATTTCGCTAGATGGCAGCAGCGCTCCACCAAAAGGGCGGCTGCAGTACCCAAGTATATTTCGCTAGATGGCAGCAGAGCTCCACCAACAGCGCCGGCTGCAGTACCCAAATATATTTCGCTAGATGGCAGCAGCGCTCCACCAAAAGGGCGGCTGCAGTACCCAAATATATTTCGCTAGATGGCAGCAGCGCTCCACCAACAGGGCCGGCTGCAGTACCCAAATATATTTCGCTAGATGGCAGCAGCGCTCCACCAACAGCGCCGGCTGCAATACCCAAGTATATTTCGCTAGATGGCAGCAGCGCTCCACCAAAAGGGCGGCTGCAGTACCCAAATATATAGTACTGAGTCTGACCCTAACCCTAAGAGCCTGTGTCTAACCCTAACCCTAAGAGCCTGAGTCTAACCCTAACCGTAAGAGCCTGAGTCTAACCCTAACCCTAAGAGCCTGAGTCTAACCCTAACCCTAAGAGCCTAAGTCTAACCCTAACCCTAAGAGTCTAACCCTAACCCTAACCCTAACCCTAAGAGTGTAACCCTAACCCTAACCCTAACCCTAACCCTAAGAGTCTAACCATAACCCTAAGAGTCTAACCCTAACCCTAACCCTAACCCTAACCCTAAGAGTCTAACCCTAACCCTAAGAGTCTAACCCTAACCCTAACCTTAACCCTAACCCTAAGAGTCTAACCCTAACCCTAAGAGTCTAACCCTAACCCTAACCCTAACCCTAAGAGTCTAACCCTAACCCTAAGAGTCTAACCCTAACCCTAACCCTAACCCTAACACTAAGCGTAAGAGTCTCACCCTAACCCTAAGAGTCTAACCCTAAGAGTCTAACCCTAACCCTAACCCTAACCCTAACAGTCTAACCCTAACCCTAACCCTAAACCCGGCTGAAGTACCCAAGTATATTTCACTAGATGGCAGCAGCGCTACACCAACCGGGCGGCTGCAGTACCCAATTACATTTCGCTAGATGGCAGCAGCGCTCCACCAACCGGGCCGGCTGCAGTACCCAAATATATTTCGCTAGATGGCAGCAGCGCTCCACAAACCGGGCGGCTGCAGTACCCAAGTATATTTCGCTAGATGGCAGCAGCGCTCCACCAACAGCGCCGGCTGCAGTACCCAAGTATATTTCGCTAGATGGCAGCAGCGCTCCACCAACCGGGCGGCTGCAGTACCCAATTACATTTCGCTAGATGGCAGCAGCGCTCCACCAACCGGGCGGCTGCAGTACCCAAGTATATTTCGCTAGATGGCAGCAGAGCTCCACCAACAGGGCCGGCTGCAGTACCCAAATATATTTCGCTAGATGGCAGCAGCGCTCCACCAAGAGCGCCGGCTGCAATACCCAAGTATATTTCGCTAGATGGCAGCAGCGCTCCACCAAAAGGGCGGCTGCAGTACCCAAATATATAGTACTGAGTCTGACCCTAGCCCTAAGAGCCTGAGTCTAACCCTCACCCTAAGAGCCTGAGTCTAACCCTAACCCTAAGAGCCTGAGTCTAACCCTAACCCTAAGAGCCTGAGTCTAACCCTCACCCTAAGAGCCTGAGTCTAACCCTAACCCTAAGAGCCTGAGTCTAACCCTAACCCTAAGAGCCTAAGTCTAAACCTTACCCTAAGAGCCTGAGTCTAACCCTAACCCTAACCCTAAGAGTCTAACCCTAATCTGAATATAACCCTAACCCTAAGAGTCTAACCCTAACCCTAAGAGTCTAACCCTAACCCTAACCCTAACCCTAACCCTAAGAGTCTAACCCTAACCTTAAGAGTCTAACCCTAACCCTAACCCCAACCCTAACCCTAAGAGTCTAACCCTAACCCTAAGAGTCTAACCCTAACCCTAACCCTAACCCTAAGAGTGTAACCCTAACCCTAACCCTAACCCTAACCCTAAGATTCTAACCATAACCCTAAGAGTCTAACCCTAACCCTAACCCTAATCCTAACCCTAAGAGTCTAACCCTAACCCTAAGAGTCTAACCCTAACCCTAACCTTAACCCTAACCCTAAGAGTCTAACCCTAACCCTAAGAGTCTAACCCTAACCCTAACCCTAACCCTAAGAGTCTAACCCTAACCCTAAGAGTCTAACCCTAACCCTAACCCTAACCCTAACACTAAGCGTAAGAGTCTCACCCTAACCCTAAGAGTCTAACCCTAAGAGTCTAACCCTAACCCTAACCCTAACCCTAACAGTCTAACCCTAACCCTAACCCTAAACCCGGCTGAAGTACCCAAGTATATTTCGCTAGATGGCAGCAGCGCTACACCAACCGGGCGGCTGCAGTACCCAATTACATTTCGCTAGATGGCAGCAGCGCTCCACCAACCGGGCCGGCTGCAGTACCCAAATATATTTCGCTAGATGGCAGCAGCGCTCCACAAACCGGGCGGCTGCAGTACCCAAGTATATTTCGCTAGATGGCAGCAGCGCTCCACCAACAGCGCCGGCTGCAGTACCCAAGTATATTTCGCTAGATGGCAGCAGCGCTCCACCAACCGGGCGGCTGCAGTACCCAATTACATTTCGCTAGATGGCAGCAGCGCTCCACCAACCGGGCGGCTGCAGTACCCAAGTATATTTCGCTAGATGGCAGCAGAGCTCCACCAACAGGGCCGGCTGCAGTACCCAAATATATTTCGCTAGATGGCAGCAGCGCTCCACCAAGAGCGCCGGCTGCAATACCCAAGTATATTTCGCTAGATGGCAGCAGCGCTCCACCAAAAGGGCGGCTGCAGTACCCAAATATATAGTACTGAGTCTGACCCTAGCCCTAAGAGCCTGAGTCTAACCCTCACCCTAAGAGCCTGAGTCTAACCCTAACCCTAAGAGCCTGAGTCTAACCCTAACCCTAAGAGCCTGAGTCTAACCCTCACCCTAAGAGCCTGAGTCTAACCCTAACCCTAAGAGCCTGAGTCTAACCCTAACCCTAAGAGCCTAAGTCTAAACCTTACCCTAAGAGCCTGAGTCTAACCCTAACCCTAACCCTAAGAGTCTAACCCTAATCTGAATATAACCCTAACCCTAAGAGTCTAACCCTAACCCTAACCCTAACCCTAACCCTAAGAGTCTAACCCTAACCCTAAGAGTCTAACCCTAACCCCAACCCTAACCCTAAGAGTCTAACCCTAACCCTAAGAGTCTAACCCTAACCCTAACTCTAACCCTAAGAGTCTAACCGTAACCCTAACCCTAAGAGTCTAACCCTAACCCTAACCCTAACCCTAACCCTAAGAGTCTAACCCTAACCCTAACCCTAACCCTAAGAGTCTAACCCTAACCCTAAGAGTCTAACCCTAACCCTAACCCTAACCCTAACCCTAAGAGTCTAACCCTAACCCTAAGAGTCTAACCCTAACCCTAACCCTAAGAGTCTAACCCTAACCCTAAGAGTCTAACCCTAACCCTAACCCTAACCCTAACCCTAAGAGTCTAACCCTAACCCTAAGAGTCTAACCCTAACCCTAACCCTAACCCTAACCCTAAGAGTCTAACCCTAAGAGTCTAACCCTAAGAGTCTAACCCTAACCCTAACAGTCTAACCCTAACCCTAACCCTAAACCCGGCTGAAGTACCCAAGTATATTTCGCTAGATGGCAGCAGCGCTCCACCAACAGAGCCGGCTGCAGTACCCAAATATATTTCGCTAGATGGCAGCAGCGCTCCACCAAAAGGGCGGCTGCAGTACCCAAATATATTTCGCTAGATGGCAGCAGCGCTCCACCAACAGCGCCGGCTGCAGTACCCAAATATATTTCGCTAGATGGCAGCAGCGCTCCACCAACAGCGCCGGCTGCAGTACCCAAATATATTTCGCTAGATGGCAGCAGCGCTCCACCAACAGCGCCGGCTGCAGTACCCAAGTATATTTCGCTAGATGGCAGCAGCGCTCCACCAACCGGGCGGCTGCAGTACCCAAGTATATTTCGCTAGATGGCAGCAGCGCTCCACCAACCGGGCGGCTGCAGTACCCAAGTATATTTCGCTAGATGGCAGCAGCGCTCCACCAACAGGGCCGGCTGCAGTACCCAAGTATATTTCGCTAGATGGCAGCAGCGCTCCACCAACAGGGCGGCTGCAGTACCCAAGTATATTTCGCTAGATGGCAGCAGCGCTCCACCAACCGGGCGGCTGCAGTACCCAATTACATTTCGCTAGATGGCAGCAGCGCTCCACCAAAAGGGCGGCTGCAGTACCCAAGTATATTTCGCTAGATGGCAGCAGAGCTCCACCAACAGGGCCGGCTGCAGTACCCAAATATATTTCGCTAGATGGCAGCAGAGCTCCACCAAAAGGGCGGCTGCAGTACCCAAATATATTTCGCTAGATGGCAGCAGCGCTCCACCAACAGGGCCGGCTGCAGTACCCAAATATATTTCGCTAGATGGCAGCAGCGCTCCACCAACAGCGCCGGCTGCAGTACCCAAGTATATTTCGCTAGGTGGCAGCAGCGCTACACCAACCGGGCGGCTGCAGTACCCCATTACATTTCGCTAGATGGCAGCAGCGCTCCACCAACCGGGCGGCTGCAGTACCCAAGTATATTTCGCTAGATGGCAGCAGCGCTACACCAACCGGGCGGCTGCAGTACCCAAATATATTTCGCTAGATGGCAGCAGCGCTCCACAAACCGGGCGGCTGCAGTACCCAAGTATATTTCGCTAGATGGCAGCAGCGCTCCACCAACAGCGCCGGCTGCAGTACCCAAGTATATTTCGCTAGATGGCAGCAGCGCTCCACCAACCGGGCGGCTGCAGTACCCAATTACATTTCGCTAGATGGCAGCAGCGCTCCACCAACCGGGCCGGCTGCAGTACCCAAGTATATTTCGCTAGATGGCAGCAGAGCTCCACCAACAGGGCCGGCTGCAGTACCCAAATATATTTCGCTAGATGGCAGCAGCGCTCCACCAAGAGCGCCGGCTGCAATACCCAAGTATATTTCGCTAGATGGCAGCAGCGCTCCACCAAAAGGGCGGCTGCAGTACCCAAATATATAGTACTGAGTCTGACCCTAACCCTAAGAGCCTGAGTCTAACCCTAACCCTAAGAGCCTGAGTCTAACCCTCACCCTAAGAGCCTGAGTCTAACCCTAACCCTAAGAGCCTGAGTCTAACCCTAACCCTAAGAGCCTGAGTCTAACCCTCACCCTAAGAGCCTGAGTCTAACCCTAACCCTAAGAGCCTGAGTCTAACCCTAACCCTAAGAGCCTAAGTCTAAACCTTACCCTAAGAGCCTGAGTCTAACCCTCACCCTAACCCTAAGAGTCTAACCCTCATCTGAATATAACCCTAACCCTAAGAGTCTAACCCTAACCCTAACCCTAACCCTAAGAGTCTAACCCTAACCCTAAGAGTCTAACCCTAACCCCAACCCTAACCCTAAGAGTCTAACCCTAACCCTAAGAGTCTAACCCTAACCCTAACTCTAACCCTAAGAGTCTAACCGTAACCCTAACCCTAAGAGTCTAACCCTAACCCTAACCCTAACCCTAACCCTAAGAGTCTAACCCTAACCCTAAGAGTCTAACCCTAACCCTAAGAGTCTAACCCTAACCCTAACCCTAACCCTAACCCTAAGAGTCTAACCCTAACCCTAAGAGTCTAACCCTAACCCTAACCCTAAGAGTCTAACCCTAACCCTAAGAGTCTAACCCTAACCCTAACCCTAACCCTAACCCTAACCCTAAGAGTCTAACCCTAAGAGTCTAACCCTAAGAGTCTAACCCTAACCCTAACAGTCTAACCCTAACCCTAACCCTAAACCCGGCTGAAGTACCCAAGTATATTTCGCTAGATGGCAGCAGCGCTCCACCAACAGAGCCGGCTGCAGTACCCAAATATATTTCGCTAGATGGCAGCAGCGCTCCACCAACAGCGCCGGCTGCAGTACCCAAATATATTTCGCTAGATGGCAGCAGCGCTCCACCAACAGCGCCGGCTGCAGTACCCAAATATATTTCGCTAGATGGCAGCAGCGCTCCACCAACAGCGCCGGCTGCAGTACCCAAATATATTTCGCTAGATGGCAGCAGCGCTCCACCAACAGCGCCGGCTGCAGTACCCAAGTATATTTCGCTAGATGGCAGCAGCGCTCCACCAAACGGGCGGCTGCAGTACCCAAGTATATTTCGCTAGATGGCAGCAGCGCTCCACCAACAGGGCCGGCTGCAGTACCCAAGTATATTTCGCTAGATGGCAGCAGCGCTCCACCAACCGGGCGGCTGCAGTACCCAAGTATATTTCGCTAGATGGCAGCAGCGCTCCACCAACAGGGCCGGCTGCAGTACCCAAATATATTTCGCTAGATGGCAGCAGCGCTCCACCAACCGGGCGGCTGCAGTACCCAAGTATATTTCGCTAGATGGCAGCAGCGCTACACCAACCGGGCGGCTGCAGTACCCAATTACATTTCGCTAGATGGCAGCAGCGCTCCATTAACAGCGCCGGCTGCAGTACCCACATATATTTCGCTAGATGGCAGCAGCGCTCCAGAAACCGGGCGGCTGCAGTACCCAAGTATATTTCGCTAGATGGCAGCAGCGCTCCACCAACAGGGCGGCTGCAGTACCCAATTACATTTCGCTAGATGGCAGCACCGCTCCACCAACCGGCGGCTGCAGTACCCAATTACATTTCGCTAGATGGCAGCAGCGCTCCACCAAAAGGGCGGCTGCAGTACCCAAGTATATTTCGCTAGATGGCAGCAGAGCTCCACCAACAGCGCCGGCTGCAGTACCCAAATATATTTCGCTAGATGGCAGCAGCGCTCCACCAAAAGGGCGGCTGCAGTACCCAAATATATTTCGCTAGATAACAGCAGCGCTCCACCAACAGGGCCGGCTGCAGTACCCAAATATATAGTACTGAGTCTAACCCTAACCCTAAGAGCCTGAGTCTAACCCTAACCCTAAGAGCCTGAGTCTAACCCTAACCCTAAGAGCCTGAGTCTAACCCTCACCCTAAGAGCCTGAGTCTAACCCTCACCCTAAGAGCCTGAGTCTAACCCTCACCCTAAGAGCCTGAGTCTAACCCTCACCCTAAGAGCCTGAGTCTAACCCTAACCCTAAGAGCCTAACCCTAACCCTAACCCTAAGAGTCTAACCCTAACCCTAACCCTAACCCTAAGAGTCTAACCCTAACCCTGAATATAAACCTAACCCTAAGAGTCTAACCCTCACCCTAACCCTAACCCTAAGAGTCTAACCCTAACCCTAACCCTAACCCTAAGAGTCTAACCCTAACCCTAAGAGTCTAACCCTAACCCTAACCCTAACCCTAACCCTAAGAGTCTAACCCTAACCCTAAGAGTCTAACCCTAACCCTAACCCTAACCCTAACCCTAAGAGTCTAACCCTAACCCTAAGAGTCTAACCCTAACCCTAACCCTAACCCTAACCGTAAGAGTCTAACCCTAACCCTAAGAGTCTAACCCTAAGAGTCTAACCCTAAGAGTCTAACCCTAACCCTAACAGTCTAACCCTAACCCTAACCCTAAACCCGGCTGAAGTACCCAAGTATATTTCGCTAGATGGCAGCAGCGCTCCACAAACAGAGCCGGCTGCAGTACCCAAATATATTTCGCTAGATGGCAGCAGCGCTCCACCAACAGGGCCGGCTGCAGTACCCAAATATATTTCGCTAGATGGCAGCACCGCTCCACCAACCGGGCGGCTGCAGTACCCAAGTATATTTCGCTAGATGGCAGCAGCGCTCCACCAACAGGGCCGGCTGCAGTACCCAAGTATATTTCGCTAGATGGCAGCAGAGCTCCACCAACAGGGCCGGCTGCAGTACCCAAGTATATTTCGCTAGATGGCAGCAGCGCTCCACCAACCGGGCGGCTGCAGTACCCAAGTATATTTCGCTAGATGGCAGCAGCGCTACACCAAAAGGGCGGCTGCAGTACCCAATTACATTTCGCTAGATGGCAGCAGCGCTCCACCAACCGGGCCGGCTGCAGTACCCAAATATATTTCGCTAGATGGCAGCAGCGCTCCACCAACAGGGCGGCTGCAGTACCCAATTACATTTCGCTAGATGGCAGCAGCGCTCCACCAACAGGGCCGGCTGCAGTACCCAAGTATATTTCGCTAGATGGCAGCAGCGCTCCACCAACAGCGCCGGCTGCAGTACCCAAGTATATTTCGCTAGATGGCAGCAGCGCTCCACCAAAAGGGCGGCTGCAGTACACAAATATATAGTACTAAATCTGACCCTAACCCTAAGAGCCTGTGTCTAACCCTAACCCTAAGAGCCTGAGTCTAACCCTAACCGTAAGAGCCTGAGTCTAACCCTAACCCTAAGAGCCTGAGTCTAACCCTCACCCTAAGAGCCTAAGTCTAACCCTAACCCTAAGAGTCTAACCCTAACCCTAACCCTAACCCTAAGAGTGTAACCCTAACCCTAACCCTAACCCTAACCCTAACCCTAAGAGTCTAACCCTAACCCTAACCCTAACCCTAAGAGTCTAACCCTAACCCTAACCCTAACCCTAAGAGTCTAACCCTAACCCTAAGAGTCTAACCCTAACCCTAACCTTAACCCTAACCCTAAGAGTCTAACCCTAACCCTAAGAGTCTAACCCTAACCCTAACCCTAACCCTAAGAGTCTAACCCTAACCCTAAGAGTCTAACCCTAACCCTAACCCTAACCCTAACCCTAAGCGTAAGAGTCTAACCCTAACCCTAAGAGCCTGAGTCTAACCCTAACCCTAAGAGCCTGAGTCTAACCCTCACCCTAAGAGCCTGAGTCTAACCCTAACCCTAAGAGCCTGAGTCTAACCCTAACCCTAAGAGCCTAAGTCTAACCCTTACCCTAAGAGTCTAACCCTAACCCTAACCCTAACCCTAAGAGTCTAACCCTAACCCTGAATATAACCCTAACCCTAACAGTCTAACCCTCACCCTAACCCTAACCCTAAGTGTCTAACCCTAACCCTAACCCTAACCCTAACCCTAAGAGTCTAACCCTAACCCTAAGAGTCTAACCCTAACCCCAACCCTAACCCTAAGAGTCTAACCCTAACCTTAAGAGTCTAACCCTAACCCTAACTCTAACCCTAAGAGTCTAACCGTAACCCTAACCCTAACCCTAAGAGTCTAACCCTAACCTAACCCTAACCCTACCCTAAGAGTCTAACCCTAACCCTAACCCTAACCCTAAGAGTCTAACCCTAACCCTAAGAATCTAACCCTAACCCTAACCCTAACCCTAACCCTAAGAGTCTAACCCTAACCCTAAGAGTCTAACCCTAACCCTAACCCTAACCCTAACCCTAAGAGTCTAACCCTAACCCTAAGATTCTAACCCTAACCCTAACCCTAACCCTAACCCTAAGAGTCTAACCCTAACCCTAAGAGTCTAACCCTAACCCTAACCCTAACCCTAACCCTAACCCTAAGAGTCTAACCCTAAGAGTCTAACCCTAACAGTCTAAACCTAACCCTAACAGTCTAACCCTAACCCTAACCCTAAACCCGGCTGAAGTACCCAAGTATATTTCGCTAGATGGCAGCAGCGCTCCACCAACAGAGCCGGCTGCAGTACCCAAATATATTTCGCTAGATGGCAGCAGCGCTCCACCAACAGCGCCGGCTGCAGTACCCAAATATATTTCGCTAGATGGCAGCAGCGCTCCACCAACCGGGCGGCTGCAGTACCCAAGTATATTTCGCTAGATGGCAGCAGCGCTCCACCAACAGCGCCGGCTGCAGTACCCAAATATATTTCGCTAGATGGCAGCAGCGCTCCACCAACAGCGCCGGCTGCAGTACCCAAGTATATTTCGCTAGATGGCAGCAGCGCTCCACCAACCGGGCGGCTGCAGTACCCAAGTATATTTCGCTAGATGGCAGCAGCGCTCCACCAACAGGGCCGGCTGCACTACCCAAGTATATTTCGCTAGATGGCAGCAGCGCTCCACCAACCGGGCGGCTGCAGTAGCCAAGTATATTTCGCTAGATGGCAGCAGCGCTCCACCAACAGGGCCGGCTGCAGTACCCAATTACATTTCGCTAGATGGCAGCAGCGCTCCACCAACCGGGCCGGCTGCAGTACCCAAATATATTTCGCTAGATGGCAGCAGCGCTCCACAAACCGGGCGGCTGCAGTACCCAAGTATATTTCGCTAGATGGCAGCAGCGCTCCACCAACAGGGCCGGCTGCAGTACCCAAGTATATTTCGCTAGATGGCAGCAGCGCTCCACCAACCGGGCGGCTGCAGTACCCAATTACATTTCGCTAGATGGCAGCAGCGCTCCACCAAAAGGGCGGCTGCAGTACCCAAGTATATTTCGCTAGATGGCAGTAGAGCTCCACCAACAGGGCCGGCTGCAGTACCCAAATATATTTCGCTAGATGGCAGCAGCGCTCCACCAACAGCGCCGGCTGCAGTACCCAAGTATACTTCGCTAGATGGCAGCAGCGCTCCACTAAAAGGGCGGCTGCAGTACCCAAATATATAGTACTGAGTCTAACCCTAACCCTAAGAGCCTGAGTCTAACCCTCACCCTAAGAGCCTGAATCTAACCCTCACCCTAAGAGCCTGAGTCTAACCCTAACCCTAAGAGTCTAACCCTAACCCTAACCCTAACCCTAAGAGTGTAACCCTAACCCTAACCCTAACCCTAACCCTAAGAGTCTAACCATAACCCTAAGAGTCTAACCCTAACCCTAACCCTAACCCTAACCCTAAGAGTCTAACCCTAACCCTAAGAGTCTAACCCTAACCCTAACCTTAACCCTAACCCTAAGAGTCTAACCCTAACCCTAAGAGTCTAACCCTAACCCTAACCCTAACCCTAAGAGTCTAACCCTAACCCTAAGAGTCTAACCCTAACCCTAACCCTAACCCTAACACTAAGCGTAAGAGTCTCACCCTAACCCTAAGAGTCTAACCCTAAGAGTCTAACCCTAACCCTAACCCTAACCCTAACAGTCTAACCCTAACCCTAACCCTAAACCCGGCTGAAGTACCCAAGTATATTTCGCTAGATGGCAGCAGCGCTACACCAACCGGGCGGCTGCAGTACCCAATTACATTTCGCTAGATGGCAGCAGCGCTCCACCAACCGGGCCGGCTGCAGTACCCAAATATATTTCGCTAGATGGCAGCAGCGCTCCACAAACCGGGCGGCTGCAGTACCCAAGTATATTTCGCTAGATGGCAGCAGCGCTCCACCAACAGCGCCGGCTGCAGTACCCAAGTATATTTCGCTAGATGGCAGCAGCGCTCCACCAACCGGGCGGCTGCAGTACCCAATTACATTTCGCTAGATGGCAGCAGCGCTCCACCAACCGGGCGGCTGCAGTACCCAAGTATATTTCGCTAGATGGCAGCAGAGCTCCACCAACAGGGCCGGCTGCAGTACCCAAATATATTTCGCTAGATGGCAGCAGCGCTCCACCAAGAGCGCCGGCTGCATTACCCAAGTATATTTCGCTAGATGGCAGCAGCGCTCCACCAAAAGGGCGGCTGCAGTACCCAAATATATAGTACTGAGTCTGACCCTAGCCCTAAGAGCCTGAGTCTAACCCTCACCCTAAGAGCCTGAGTCTAACCCTAACCCTAAGAGCCTGAGTCTAACCCTAACCCTAAGAGCCTGAGTCTAACCCTCACCCTAAGAGCCTGAGTCTAACCCTAACCCTAAGAGCCTGAGTCTAACCCTAACCCTAAGAGCCTAAGTCTAAACCTTACCCTAAGAGCCTGAGTCTAACCCTAACCCTAACCCTAAGAGTCTAACCCTAATCTGAATATAACCCTAACCCTAAGAGTCTAACCCTAACCCTAAGAGTCTAACCCTAACCCTAACCCTAACCCTAACCCTAAGAGTCTAACCCTAACCCTAAGAGTCTAACCCTAACCCCAACCCTAACCCTAAGAGTCTAACCCTAACCCTAAGAGTCTAACCGTAACCCTAACTCTAACCCTAAGAGTCTAACCGTAACCCTAACCCTAAGAGTCTAACCCTAACCCTAACCCTAACCCTAACCCTAAGAGTCTAACCCTAACCTTAAGAGTCTAACCCTAACCCTAAGAGTCTAACCCTAACCCTAACCCTAACCCTAACCCTAAGAGTCTAACCCTAACCCTAAGAGTCTAACCCTAACCCTAACCCTAAGAGTCTAACCCTAACCCTAAGAGTCTAACCCTAACCCTAACCCTAACCCTAACCCTAAGAGTCTAACCCTAACCCTAAGAGTCTAACCCTAATCCTAACCCTAACCCTAACCCTAACCCTAAGAGTCTAACCCTAAGAGTCTAACCCTAAGAGTCTAACCCTAACCCTAACAGTCTAACCCTAACCCTAACCCTAAACCCGGCTGAAGTACCCAAGTATATTTCGCTAGATGGCAGCAGCGCTCCACCAACAGAGCCGGCTGCAGTACCCAAATATATTTCGCTAGATGGCAGCAGCGCTCCACCAACAGCGCCGGCTGCAGTACCCAAATATATTTCGCTAGATGGCAGCAGCGCTCCACCAACAGCGCCGGCTGCAGTACCCAAATATATTTCGCTAGATGGCAGCAGCGCTCCACCAACAGCGCCGGCTGCAGTACCCAAATATATTTCGCTAGATGGCAGCAGCGCTCCACCAACAGCGCCGGCTGCAGTACCCAAGTATATTTCGCTAGATGGCAGCAGCGCTCCACCAACCGGGCGGCTGCAGTACCCAAGTATATTTCGCTAGATGGCAGCAGCGCTCCACCAACAGCGCCGGCTGCAGTACCCAAATATATTTCGCTAGATGGCAGCAGCGCTACACCAACAGCGCCGGCTGCAGTACCCAAGTATATTTCGCTAGATGGCAGCAGCGCTCCACCAACAGGGCCGGCTGCAGTACCCAAGTATATTTCGCTAGATGGCAGCAGCGCTCCACCAACCGGGCGGCTGCAGTACCCAAGTATATTTCGCTAGATGGCAGCAGCGCTCCACCAACAGGGCCGGCTGCAGTACCCAAATATATTTCGCTAGATGGCAGCAGCGCTCCACCAACCGGGCGGCTGCAGTACCCAAGTATATTTCGCTAGATGGCAGCAGCGCTACACCAACCGGGCGGCTGCAGTACCCAATTACATTTCGCTAGATGGCAGCAGCGCTCCATTAACAGCGCCGGCTGCAGTACCCAAATATATTTCGCTAGATGGCAGCAGCGCTCCACAAACCGGGCGGCTGCAGTACCCAAGTATATTTCGCTAGATGGCAGCAGCGCTCCACCAACCGGGCGGCTGCAGTACCTAATTACATTTCGCTAGATGGCAGCACCGCTCCACCAACCGGCGGCTGCAGTACCCAATTACATTTCGCTAGATAGCAGCAGCGCTCCACCAAAAGGGCGGCTGCAGTACCCAAGTATATTTCGCTAGATGGCAGCAGAGCTCCACCAACAGCGCCGGCTGCAGTACCCAAATATATTTCGCTAGATGGCAGCAGCGCTCCACCAAAAGGGCGGCTGCAGTACCCAAATATATTTCGCTAGATAACAGCAGCGCTCCACCAACAGGGCCGGCTGCAGTACCCAAATATATAGTACTGAGTCTAACCCTAACCCTAAGAGCCTGAGTCTAACCCTAACCCTAAGAGCCTGAGTCTAACCCTAACCCTAAGAGCCTGAGTCTAACCCTCACCCTAAGAGCCTAAGTCTAACCCTAACCCTAAGAGTCTAACCCTAACCCTAACCCTAACCCTAAGAGTGTAACCCTAACCCTAACCCTAACCCTAACCCTAACCCTAAGAGTCTAACCCTAACCCTAACCCTAACCCTAAGAGTCTAACCCTAACCCTAACCCTAACCCTAAGAGTCTAACCCTAACCCTAAGAGTCTAACCCTAACCCTAACCTTAACCCTAACCCTAAGAGTCTAACCCTAACCCTAAGAGTCTAACCCTAACCCTAACCCTAACCCTAAGAGTCTAACCCTAACCCTAAGAGTCTAACCCTAACCCTAACCCTAACCCTAAGCGTAAGAGTCTAACCCTAACCCTAAGAGCCTGAGTCTAACCCTAACCCTAAGAGCCTGAGTCTAACCCTCACCCTAAGAGCCTGAGTCTAACCCTAACCCTAAGAGCCTGAGTCTAACCCTAACCCTAAGAGCCTAAGTCTAACCCTTACCCTAAGAGTCTAACCCTAACCCTAACCCTAACCCTAAGAGTCTAACCCTAACCCTGAATATAACCCTAACCCTAACAGTCTAACCCTCACCCTAACCCTAACCCTAAGTGTCTAACCCTAACCCTAACCCTAACCCTAACCCTAAGAGTCTAACCCTAACCCTAAGAGTCTAACCCTAACCCCAACCCTAACCCTAAGAGTCTAACCCTAACCTTAAGAGTCTAACCCTAACCCTAACTCTAACCCTAAGAGTCTAACCGTAACCCTAACCCTAACCCTAAGAGTCTAACCCTAACCTAACCCTAACCCTACCCTAAGAGTCTAACCCTAACCCTAACCCTAACCCTAAGAGTCTAACCCTAACCCTAAGAATCTAACCCTAACCCTAACCCTAACCCTAACCCTAAGAGTCTAACCCTAACCCTAAGAGTCTAACCCTAACCCTAACCCTAACCCTAACCCTAAGAGTCTAACCCTAACCCTAAGATTCTAACCCTAACCCTAACCCTAACCCTAACCCTAAGAGTCTAACCCTAACCCTAAGAGTCTAACCCTAACCCTAACCCTAACCCTAACCCTAACCCTAAGAGTCTAACCCTAAGAGTCTAACCCTAACAGTCTAAACCTAACCCTAACAGTCTAACCCTAACCCTAACCCTAAACCCGGCTGAAGTACCCAAGTATATTTCGCTAGATGGCAGCAGCGCTCCACCAACAGAATCGGCTGCAGTACCCAAATATATTTCGCTAGATGGCAGCAGCGCTCCACCAACAGCGCCGGCTGCAGTACCCAAATATATTTCGCTAGATGGCAGCAGCGCTCCACCAACCGGGCGGCTGCAGTACCCAAGTATATTTCGCTAGATGGCAGCAGCGCTCCACCAACAGCGCCGGCTGCAGTACCCAAATATATTTCGCTAGATGGCAGCAGCGCTCCACCAACAGCGCCGGCTGCAGTACCCAAGTATATTTCGCTAGATGGCAGCAGCGCTCCACCAACCGGGCGGCTGCAGTACCCAAGTATATTTCGCTAGATGGCAGCAGCGCTCCACCAACAGGGCCGGCTGCACTACCCAAGTATATTTCGCTAGATGGCAGCAGCGCTCCACCAACCGGGCGGCTGCAGTAGCCAAGTATATTTCGCTAGATGGCAGCACCGCTCCACCAACCGGGCGGCTGCAGTACCCAATTACATTTCGCTAGATGGCAGCAGCGCTCCACCAACCGGGCCGGCTGCAGTACCCAAATATATTTCGCTAGATGGCAGCAGCGCTCCACAAACCGGGCGGCTGCAGTACCCAAGTATATTTCGCTAGATGGCAGCAGCGCTCCACCAACAGGGCCGGCTGCAGTACCCAAGTATATTTCGCTAGATGGCAGCAGCGCTCCACCAACCGGGCGGCTGCAGTACCCAATTACATTTCGCTAGATGGCAGCAGCGCTCCACCAAAAGGGCGGCTGCAGTACCCAAGTATATTTCGCTAGATGGCAGTAGAGCTCCACCAACAGGGCCGGCTGCAGTACCCAAATATATTTCGCTAGATGGCAGCAGCGCTCCACCAACAGCGCCGGCTGCAGTACCCAAGTATACTTCGCTAGATGGCAGCAGCGCTCCACTAAAAGGGCGGCTGCAGTACCCAAATATATAGTACTGAGTCTAACCCTAACCCTAAGAGCCTGAGTCTAACCCTCACCCTAAGAGCCTGAATCTAACCCTCACCCTAAGAGCCTGAGTCTAACCCTCACCCTAAGAGCCTGAGTCTAACCCTAACCCTAAGAGCCTGACTCTAACCCTCACCCTAAGAGCCTGAGTCTAACCCTAACCCTAAGAGCCTAACCCTAACCCTAACCCTAAGAGTCTAACCCTAACCCTAACCCTAACCCTAAGAGTCTAACCCTAACCCTGAATATAACCCTAACCCTAAGAGTCTAACCCTCACCCTAACCCTAACCCTAAGAGTCTAACCCTAACCCTAACCCTAACCCTAAGAGTCTAACCCTAACCCTAAGAGTCTAACCCTAACCCTAACCCTAACCCTAAGAGTCTAACCCTAACCCTAAGAGTCTAACCCTAACCCTAACCCTAACCCTAACCGTAAGAGTCTAACCCTAACCCTAAGAGTCTAACCCTAAGAGTCTAACCCTAAGAGTCTAACCCTAACCCTAAGAGTCTAACCCTAACCCTAACCCTAAACCCGGCTGAAGTACCCAAGTATATTTCGCTAGATGGCAGCAGCGCTCCACAAACAGAGCCGGCTGCAGTACCCAAATATATTTCGCTAGATGGCAGCAGCGCTCCACCAACAGGGCCGGCTGCAGTACCCAAGTATATTTCGCTAGATGGCAGCAGCGCTCCACCAACAGGGCCGGCTGCAGTACCCGAGTATATTTCGCTAGATGGCAGCAGCGCTCCACCAAAAGGGCGGCTGCAGTACACAAATATATAGTACTAAATCTGACCCTAACCCTAAGACCCTGTGTCTAACCCTAACCCTAAGAGCCTGAGTCTAACCCTAACCGTAAGAGCCTGAGTCTAACCCTAACCCTAAGAGCCTGAGTCTAACCCTAACCCTAAGAGCCTAAGTCTAACCCTAACCCTAAGAGTCTAACCCTAACCCTAACCCTAACCCTAAGAGTGTAACCCTAACCCTAACCCTAACCCTAACCCTAACCCTAAGAGTCTAACCCTAACCCTAACCCTAACCCTAAGAGTCTAACCCTAACCCTAACCCTAACCCTAAGAGTCTAACCCTAACCCTAAGAGTCTAACCCTAACCCTAACCTTAACCCTAACCCTAAGAGTCTAACCCTAACCCTAAGAGTCTAACCCTAACCCTAACCCTAACCCTAAGAGTCTAACCCTAACCCTAAGAGTCTAACCCTAACCCTAACCCTAACCCTAACCCTAAGCGTAAGAGTCTAACCCTAACCCTAAGAGCCTGAGTCTAACCCTAACCCTAAGAGCCTGAGTCTAACCCTCACCCTAAGAGCCTGAGTCTAACCCTAACCCTAAGAGCCTGAGTCTAACCCTAACCCTAAGAGCCTAAGTCTAACCCTTACCCTAAGATTCTAACCCTAACCCTAACCCTAACCCTAAGAGTCTAACCCTAACCCTGAATATAACCCTAACCCTAACAGTCTAACCCTCACCCTAACCCTAACCCTAAGTGTCTAACCCTAACCCTAACCCTAACCCTAACCCTAAGAGTCTAACCCTAACCCTAAGAGTCTAACCCTAACCCCAACCCTAACCCTAAGAGTCTAACCCTAACCTTAAGAGTCTAACCCTAACCCTAACTCTAACCCTAAGAGTCTAACCGTAACCCTAACCCTAACCCTAAGAGTCTAACCCTAACCTAACCCTAACCCTACCCTAAGAGTCTAACCCTAACCCTAACCCTAACCCTAAGAGTCTAACCCTAACCCTAAGAATCTAACCCTAACCCTAACCCTAACCCTAAGAGTCTAACCCTAAGAGTCTAACCCTAACAGTCTAAACCTAACCCTAACAGTCTAACCCTAACCCTAACCCTAAACCCGGCTGAAGTACCCAAGTATATTTCGCTAGATGGCAGCAGCGGTCCACCAACAGAGCCGGCTGCAGTACCCAAATATATTTCGCTAGATGGCAGCAGCGCTCCACCAACAGCGCCGGCTGCAGTACCCAAATATATTTCGCTAGATGGCAGCAGCGCTCCACCAACCGGGCGGCTGCAGTACCCAAGTATATTTCGCTAGATGGCAGCAGCGCTCCACCAACAGCGCCGGCTGCAGTACCCAAATATATTTCGCTAGATGGCAGCAGCGCTCCACCAACAGCGCCGGCTGCAGTACCCAAGTATATTTCGCTAGATGGCAGCAGCGCTCCACCAACCGGGCGGCTGCAGTACCCAAGTATATTTCGCTAGATGGCAGCAGCGCTCCACCAACAGGGCCGGCTGCAGTACCCAAGTATATTTCGCTAGATGGCAGCAGCGCTCCACCAACCGGGCGGCTGCAGTACCCAAGTATATTTCGCTAGATGGCAGCAGCGCTACACCAAAAGGGCGGCTGCAGTACCCAATTACATTTCGCTAGATGGCAGCAGCGCTCCACCAACAGCGCCGGCTGCAGTACCCAAATATATTTCGCTAGATGGCAGCAGCGCTCCACAAACCGGGCGGCTGCAGTACCCAAGTATATTTCGCTAGATGGCAGCAGCGCTCCACCAACAGCGCCGGCTGCAGTACCCAAATATATTTCGCTAGATGGCAGCAGCGCTCCACCAACCGGGCGGCTGCAGTACCCAAGTATATTTCGCTAGATGGCAGCAGCGCTCCACCAACAGGGCCGGTTGCAGTACCCAAGTATATTTCGCTAGATGGCAGCAGCGCTCCACCAACCGGGCGGCTGCAGTACCCAAGTATATTTCGCTAGATGGCAGCAGCGCTCCACCAACAGGGCGGCTGCAGTACCCAATTACATTTCGCTAGATGGCAGCAGCGCTCCACCAACAGGGCCGGCTGCAGTACCCAAGTATATTTCGCTAGATGGCAGCAGAGCTCCACCAACAGAGCTGGCTGCAGTACCCAAATATATTTCGCTAGATGGCAGCAGCGCTCCACCAAAAGGGCGGCTGCAGTACCCAAATATATTTCGCTAGATGGCAGCAGCGCTCCACAAACAGGGCCGGCTGCAGTACCCAAATATATTTCGCTAGATGGCAGCAGCGCTCCACCAACAGCGCCGGCTGCAGTACCCAAGTATATTTCGCTAGATGGCAGCAGCGCTCCACCAAAAGGGCGGCTGCAGTACACAAATATATAGTACTAAATCTGACCCTAACCCTAAGAGCCTGTGTCTAACCCTAACCCTAAGAGCCTGAGTCTAACCCTAACCGTAAGAGCCTGAGTCTAACCCTAACCCTAAGAGGCTGAGTCTAACCCTAACCCTAAGAGCCTAAGTCTAACCCTAACCCTAAGAGTCTAACCCTAACCCTAACCCTAACCCTAAGAGTGTAACCCTAACCCTAACCCTAACCCTAACCCTAAGAGTCTAACCCTAACCCTAACCCTAACCCTAAGAGTCTAACCCTAACCCTAACCCTAACCCTAAGAGTCTAACCCTAACCCTAAGAGTCTAACCCTAACCCTAACCTTAACCCTAACCCTAAGAGTCTAACCCTAACCCTAAGAGTCTAACCCTAACCCTAACCCTAACCCTAAGAGTCTAACCCTAACCCTAAGAGTCTAACCCTAACCCTAACCCTAACCCTAACCCTAAGCGTAAGAGTCTAACCCTAACCCTAAGAGTCTAACCCTAAGAGTCTAACCCTAACCCTAACCCTAACCCTAACAGTCTAACCCTAACCCTAACCCTAAACCCGGCTGCAGTACCCAAATATATTTCGCTAGATGGCAGCAGCGCTCCACCAACAGAGCCGGCTGCAGTACCCAAGTATATTTCGCTAGATGGCAGCAGCGCTCCACCAACAGCGCCGGCTGCAGTACCCAAATATATTTCGCTAGATGGCAGCAGCGCTCCACCAACAGCACCGGCTGCAATACCCAAGTATATTTCGCTAGATGGCAGCAGCGCTCCACCAAAAGGGCGGCTGCAGAACCCAAATATATAGTACTGAGTCTGACCCTAACCCTAAGAGCCTGAGTCTAACCCTCACCCTAAGAGCCTGAGTCTAACCCTAACCCTAAGAGCCTGAGTCTAACCCTAACCCTAAGAGCCTGAGTCTAACCCTCACCCTAAGAGCCTGAGTCTAACCCTAACCCTAAGAGCCTGAGTCTAACCCTAACCCTAAGAGCCTAAGTCTAACCCTTACCCTAAGAGTCTAACCCTAACCCTAACCCTAACCCTAAGAGTCTAACCCTAATCTGAATATAACCCTAACCCTAAGAGTCTAACCCTCACCCTAACCCTAACCCTAAGTGTCTAACCCTAACCCTAACCCTAACCCTAACCCTAAGAGTCTAACCCTAACCCTAAGAGTCTAACCCTAACCCCAACCCTAACCCTAAGAGTCTAACCCTAACCTTAAGAGTCTAACCCTAACCCTAACTCTAACCCTAAGAGTCTAACCGTAACCCTAACCCTAACCCTAAGAGTCTAACCCTAACCTAACCCTAACCCTAACCCTAAGAGTCTAACCCTAACCCTAACCCTAAGCGTCTAACCCTAACCCTAAGAATCTAACCCTAACCCTAACCCTAACCCTAACCCTAAGAGTCTAACCCTAACCCTAAGAGTCTAACCCTAACCCTAACCCTAACCCTAACCCTAAGAGTCTAACCCTAACCCTAAGAGTCTAACCTTTACCCTAACCCTAACCCTAACCCTAAGAGTCTAACCCTAACCCTAAGAGTCTAACCCTAACCCTAACCCTAACCCTAACCCTAACCCTAAGAGTCTAACCCTAAGTGTCTAACCCTAACAGTCTAACCCTAACCCTAACAGTCTAACCCTAACCCTAACCCTAAACCCGGCTGAAGTACCCAAGTATATTTCGCTAGATGGCAGCAGCGCTCCACCAACAGAGCCGGCTGCAGTACCCAAATATATTTCGCTAGATGGCAGCAGCGCTCCACCAACAGCGCCGGCTGCAGTACCCAAATATATTTCGCTAGATGGCAGCAGCGCTCCACCAACAGCGCCGGCTGCAGTACCCAAATATATTTCGCTAGATGGCAGCAGCGCTCCACCAACAGCGCCGGCTGCAGTACCCAAATATATTTCGCTAGATGGCAGCAGCGCTCCACCAACAGCGCCGGCTGCAGTACCCAAGTATATTTCGCTAGATGGCAGCAGCGCTCCAACAACCGGGCGGCTGCAGTACCCAAGTATATTTCGCTAGATGGCAGCAGCGCTCCACCAACAGGGCCGGCTGCAGTACCCAAGTATATTTCGCTAGATGGCAGCAGCGCTCCACCAACCGGGCGGCTGCAGTACCCAAGTATATTTCGCTAGATGGCAGCAGCGCTCCACCAACCGGGCGGCTGCAGTACCCAAGTATATTTCGCTAGATGGCAGCAGCGCTCCACCAACCGGGCGGCTGCAGTACCCAAGTATATTTCGCTAGATGGCAGCAGCGCTCCACCAACAGGGCCGGCTGCAGTACCCAAGTATATTTCGCTAGATGGCAGCAGCGCTCCACCAACAGGGCGGCTGCAGTACCCAAGTATATTTCGCTAGATGGCAGCAGCGCTCCACCAACCGGGCGGCTGCAGTACCCAATTACATTTCGCTAGATGGCAGCAGCGCTCCACCAAAAGGGCGGCTGCAGTACCCAAGTATATTTCGCTAGATGGCAGCAGAGCTCCACCAACAGGGCCGGCTGCAGTACCCAAATATATTTCGCTAGATGGCAGCAGCGCTCCAGAAACCGGGCGGCTGCAGTACCCAAGTATATTTCGCTAGATGGCAGCAGCGCTCCACCAACAGCGCCGGCTGCAGTACCCAAGTATATTTCGCTAGATGGCAGCAGCGCTCCACCAACCGGGCGGCTGCAGTACCCAATTACATTTCGCTAGATGGCAGCAGCGCTCCACCAAAAGGGCGGCTGCAGTACCCAAGTATATTTCGCTAGATGGCAGCAGAGCTCCACCAACCGGGCGGCTGCAGTACCCAAATATATTTCGCTAGATGGCAGCAGCGCTCCACCAAAAGGGCGGCTGCAGTACCCAAATATATTTCGCTAGATGGCAGCAGCGCTCCACCAACAGGGCCGGCTGCAGTACCCAAGTATATTTCGCTAGATGGCAGCAGCGCTCCACCAACCGGGCGGCTGCAGTACCCAAGTATATTTCGCTAGATGGCAGCAGCGCTACACCAACCGGGCGGCTGCAGTACCCCATTACATTTCGCTAGATGGCAGCAGCGCTCCACCAACCGGGCGGCTGCAGTACCCAAATATATTTCGCTAGATGGCAGCAGCGCTCCACAAACCGGGCGGCTGCAGTACCCAAGTATATTTCGCTAGATGGCAGCAGCGCTCCACCAAAAGGGCGGCTGCAGTACCCAATTATATTTCGCTAGATGGCAGCAGCGCTCCACCAACAGGGCCGGCTGCAGTACCCAAATATATTTCGCTAGATGGCAGCAGCGCTCCACCAACAGCGCCGGCTGCAATACCCAAGTATACTTCGCTAGATGGCAGCAGCGCTCCACCAAAAGGGCGGCTGCAGTACCCAAATATATAGTACTGAGTCTGACCCTAACCCTAAGAGCCTGATTCTAACCCTAACCCTAAGAGCCTGAGTCTAACCCTCACCCTAAGAGCCTGAGTCTAACCCTCACCCTAAGAGCCTGAGTCTAACCCTAACCCTAAGAGCCTAAGTCTAACCCTTACCCTAAGAGTCTAACCCTAACCCTAACCCTAACCCTAAGAGTCTAACCCTAACCCTGAATATAACCCTAACCCTAAGAGTCTAACCCTCACCCTAACCCTAACCCTAAGTGTCTAACCCTAACCCTAACCCTAACTCTAACCCTAAGAGTCTAACCCTAACCCTAAGAGTCTAACCCTAACCCCAACCCTAACCCTAAGAGTCTAACCCTAACCCTAAGAGTCTAACCCTAACCCTAACTCTAACCCTAAGAGTCTAACCGTAACCCTAACCCTAACCCTAAGAGTCTAACCCTAACCCTAACCCTAACCCTAAGAGTCTAACCCTAACCCTAAGAGTCTAACCCTAACCCTAACCCTAACCCTAACCCTAAGAGTCTAACCCTAACCCTAAGAGTCTAACCCTAACCCTAACCCTAACCCTAACCCTAAGAGTCAAACCCTAACCCTAAGAGTCTAACCCTAACCCTAACCCTAACCCTAAGAGTCTAACCCTAACCCTAAGAGTCTAACCCTAACTCTAACCCTAACCCTAACCCTAAGAGTCTAACCCTAACCCTAAGAGTCTAAGCCTAACCCTAAGCCTAACCCTAACCCTAACCGTAAGAGTCTAACCCTAACCCTAAGAGTCTAACCCTAAGAGTCTAACCCTCACCCTAACCCTAACCCTAAGAGTCTAACCCTAACCCTAACCCTAACCCTAACCCTAACCCTAAGAGTCTAACCCTAACCCTAACCCTAACCCTAAGAGTCTAACCCTAACCCTAAGAGTCTAACCCTAACCCTAACCTTAACCCTAACCCTAAGAGTCTAACCCTAACCCTAAGAGTCTAACCCTAACCCTAACCCTAACCCTAAGAGTCTAACCCTAACCCTAAGAGTCTAACCCTAACCCTAACCCTAACCCTAACCCTAAGCGTAAGAGTCTAACCCTAACCCTAAGAGTCTAACCCTAAGAGTCTAACCCTAACCCTAACCCTAACCCTAACAGTCTAACCCTAACCCTAACCCTAAACCCGGCTGCAGTACCCAAATATATTTCGCTAGATGGCAGCAGCGCTCCACCAACAGAGCCGGCTGCAGTACCCAAGTATATTTCGCTAGATGGCAGCAGCGCTCCACCAACAGCGCCGGCTGCAGTACCCAAATATATTTCGCTAGATGGCAGCAGCGCTCCACCAACAGCACCGGCTGCAATACCCAAGTATATTTCGCTAGATGGCAGCAGCGCTCCACCAAAAGGGCGGCTGCAGAACCCAAATATATAGTACTGAGTCTGACCCTAACCCTAAGAGCCTGAGTCTAACCCTCACCCTAAGAGCCTGAGTCTAACCCTAACCCTAAGAGCCTGAGTCTAACCCTAACCCTAAGAGCCTGAGTCTAACCCTCACCCTAAGAGCCTGAGTCTAACCCTAACCCTAAGAGCCTGAGTCTAACCCTAACCCTAAGAGCCTAAGTCTAACCCTTACCCTAAGAGTCTAACCCTAACCCTAACCCTAACCCTAAGAGTCTAACCCTAATCTGAATATAACCCTAACCCTAAGAGTCTAACCCTCACCCTAACCCTAACCCTAAGTGTCTAACCCTAACCCTAACCCTAACCCTAACCCTAAGAGTCTAACCCTAACCCTAAGAGTCTAACCCTAACCCCAACCCTAACCCTAAGAGTCTAACCCTAACCTTAAGAGTCTAACCCTAACCCTAACTCTAACCCTAAGAGTCTAACCGTAACCCTAACCCTAACCCTAAGAGTCTAACCCTAACCTAACCCTAACCCTAACCCTAAGAGTCTAACCCTAACCCTAACCCTAAGCGTCTAACCCTAACCCTAAGAATCTAACCCTAACCCTAACCCTAACCCTAACCCTAAGAGTCTAACCCTAACCCTAAGAGTCTAACCCTAACCCTAACCCTAACCCTAACCCTAAGAGTCTAACCCTAACCCTAAGAGTCTAACCTTTACCCTAACCCTAACCCTAACCCTAAGAGTCTAACCCTAACCCTAAGAGTCTAACCCTAACCCTAACCCTAACCCTAACCCTAACCCTAAGAGTCTAACCCTAAGTGTCTAACCCTAACAGTCTAACCCTAACCCTAACAGTCTAACCCTAACCCTAACCCTAAACCCGGCTGAAGTACCCAAGTATATTTCGCTAGATGGCAGCAGCGCTCCACCAACAGAGCCGGCTGCAGTACCCAAATATATTTCGCTAGATGGCAGCAGCGCTCCACCAACAGCGCCGGCTGCAGTACCCAAATATATTTCGCTAGATGGCAGCAGCGCTCCACCAACAGCGCCGGCTGCAGTACCCAAATATATTTCGCTAGATGGCAGCAGCGCTCCACCAACAGCGCCGGCTGCAGTACCCAAATATATTTCGCTAGATGGCAGCAGCGCTCCACCAACAGCGCCGGCTGCAGTACCCAAGTATATTTCGCTAGATGGCAGCAGCGCTCCACCAACCGGGCGGCTGCAGTACCCAAGTATATTTCGCTAGATGGCAGCAGCGCTCCACCAACAGGGCCGGCTGCAGTACCCAAGTATATTTCGCTAGATGGCAGCAGCGCTCCACCAACCGGGCGGCTGCAGTACCCAAGTATATTTCGCTAGATGGCAGCAGCGC
Source organism: Falco punctatus (assembly GCF_963210335.1). Lineage (NCBI taxonomy): Eukaryota > Metazoa > Chordata > Aves > Falconiformes > Falconidae > Falco > Falco punctatus. Next base: position 2,164,789 of record NW_027660193.1, on the reverse strand, counting down.
TCCACCAACCGGGCGGCTGCAGTACCCAAGTATATTTCGCTAGATGGCAGCAGCGCTCCACCAACCGGGCGGCTGCAGTACCCAAGTATATTTCGCTAGATGGCAGCAGCGCTCCACCAACAGGGCCGGCTGCAGTACCCAAGTATATTTCGCTAGATGGCAGCAGCGCTCCACCAACAGGGCGGCTGCAGTACCCAAGTATATTTCGCTAGATGGCAGCAGCGCTCCACCAACCGGGCGGCTGCAGTACCCAATTACATTTCGCTAGATGGCAGCAGCGCTCCACCAAAAGGGCGGCTGCAGTACCCAAGTATATTTCGCTAGATGGCAGCAGAGCTCCACCAACAGGGCCGGCTGCAGTACCCAAATATATTTCGCTAGATGGCAGCAGCGCTCCACCAACCGGGCGGCTGCAGTACCCAAGTATATTTCGCTAGATGGCAGCAGCGCTCCACCAACAGCGCCGGCTGCAGTACCCAAGTATATTTCGCTAGATGGCAGCAGCGCTCCACCAACCGGGCGGCTGCAGTACCCAATTACATTTCGCTAGATGGCAGCAGCGCTCCACCAAAAGGGCGGCTGCAGTACCCAAGTATATTTCGCTAGATGGCAGCAGAGCTCCACCAACCGGGCGGCTGCAGTACCCAAATATATTTCGCTAGATGGCAGCAGCGCTCCACCAAAAGGGCGGCTGCAGTACCCAAATATATTTCGCTAGATGGCAGCAGCGCTCCACCAACAGGGCCGGCTGCAGTACCCAAGTATATTTCGCTAGATGGCAGCAGCGCTCCACCAACCGGGCGGCTGCAGTACCCAAGTATATTTCGCTAGATGGCAGCAGCGCTACACCAACCGGGCGGCTGCAGTACCCCATTACATTTCGCTAGATGGCAGCAGCGCTCCACCAACCGGGCGGCTGCAGTACCCAAATATATTTCGCTAGATGGCAGCAGCGCTCCACAAACCGGGCGGCTGCAGTACCCAAGTATATTTCGCTAGATGGCAGCAGCGCTCCACCAAAAGGGCGGCTGCAGTACCCAATTATATTTCGCTAGATGGCAGCAGCGCTCCACCAACAGGGCCGGCTGCAGTACCCAAATATATTTCGCTAGATGGCAGCAGCGCTCCACCAACAGCGCCGGCTGCAATACCCAAGTATACTTCGCTAGATGGCAGCAGCGCTCCACCAAAAGGGCGGCTGCAGTACCCAAATATATAGTACTGAGTCTGACCCTAACCCTAAGAGCCTGATTCTAACCCTAACCCTAAGAGCCTGAGTCTAACCCTCACCCTAAGAGCCTGAGTCTAACCCTCACCCTAAGAGCCTGAGTCTAACCCTAACCCTAAGAGCCTAAGTCTAACCCTTACCCTAAGAGTCTAACCCTAACCCTAACCCTAACCCTAAGAGTCTAACCCTAACCCTGAATATAACCCTAACCCTAAGAGTCTAACCCTCACCCTAACCCTAACCCTAAGTGTCTAACCCTAACCCTAACCCTAACTCTAACCCTAAGAGTCTAACCCTAACCCTAAGAGTCTAACCCTAACCCCAACCCTAACCCTAAGAGTCTAACCCTAACCCTAAGAGTCTAACCCTAACCCTAACTCTAACCCTAAGAGTCTAACCGTAACCCTAACCCTAACCCTAAGAGTCTAACCCTAACCCTAACCCTAACCCTAAGAGTCTAACCCTAACCCTAAGAGTCTAACCCTAACCCTAACCCTAACCCTAACCCTAAGAGTCTAACCCTAACCCTAAGAGTCTAACCCTAACCCTAACCCTAACCCTAACCCTAAGAGTCAAACCCTAACCCTAAGAGTCTAACCCTAACCCTAACCCTAACCCTAAGAGTCTAACCCTAACCCTAAGAGTCTAACCCTAACTCTAACCCTAACCCTAACCCTAAGAGTCTAACCCTAACCCTAAGAGTCTAAGCCTAACCCTAAGCCTAACCCTAACCCTAACCGTAAGAGTCTAACCCTAACCCTAAGAGTCTAACCCTAAGAGTCTAACCCTCACCCTAACCCTAACCCTAAGAGTCTAACCCTAACCCTAACCCTAAGAGTCTAACCCTAACCCTAAGAGTCTAACCCTAACCCTAACCCTAACCCTAAGAGTCTAACCCTAACCCTAAGAGTCTAACCCAAACCCTAACCCTAACCGTAAGAGTCTAACCCTAACCCTAAGAGTCTAACCCTAAGAGTCTAACCCTAACCCTAACCCTAACCCTAACAGTCTAACCCTAACCCTAACCCTAAACCCGGCTGAAGTACCCAAGTATATTTCGCTAGATGGCAGCAGCGCTCCACAAACAGAGCCGGCTGCAGTACCCAAATATATTTCGCTAGATGGCAGCAGCGCTCCACCAACAGAGCCGGCTGCAGTACCCAAATATATTTCGCTAGATGGCAGCAGCGCTCCACCAACAGCGCCGGCTGCAGTACCCAAATATATTTCGCTAGATGGCAGCAGCGCTCCACCAACAGGGCCGGCTGCAGTACCCAAGTATATTTCGCTAGATGGCAGCAGCGCTCCACCAACCGGGCGGCTGCAGTACCCAAGTATATTTCGCTAGATGGCAGCAGCGCTCCACCAACCGGGCGGCTGCAGTACCCAAGTATATTTCGCTAGATGGCAGCAGCGCTCCACCAACAGGGCCGGCTGCAATACCCAAGTATATTTCGCTAGATGGCAGCAGCGCTCCACCAACCGGGCGGCTGCAGTACCCAAGTATATTTCGCTAGATGGCAGCAGCGCTCCACCAACAGGGCCGGCTGCAGTACCCAAGTATATTTCGCTAGATGGCAGCAGCGTTCCACCAAAAGGGCGGCTGCAGTACACAAATATATAGTACTAAATCTGACCCTAACCCTAAGAGCCTGTGTCTAACCCTAACCCTAAGAGCCTGAGTCTAACCCTAACCGTAAGAGCCTGAGTCTAACCCTAACCCTAAGAGCCTGAGTCTAACCCTAACCCTAAGAGCCTAAGTCTAACCCTAACCCTAAGAGTCTAACCCAAACCCTAACCCTAAGCCTAAGAGTGTAACCCTAACCCTAACCCTAACCCTAACCCTAACCCTAAGAGTCTAACCCTAACCCTAACCCTAACCCTAAGAGTCTAACCCTAACCCTAAGAGTCTTACCCTAACCCTAACCTTAACCCTAACCCTAAGAGTCTAACCCTAACCCTAACCCTAACCCTAAGAGTCTAACCCTAACCCTAAGAGTCTAACCCTAACCCTAACCCTAACCCTAACACTAAGCGTAAGAGTCTAACCCTAACCCTAAGAGTCTAACCCTAAGAGTCTAACCCTAACCCTAACCCTAACCCTAACAGTCTAACCCTAACCCTAACCCTAAACCCGGCTGAAGTACCCAAGTATATTTCGCTAGATGGCAGCAGCGCTCCACAAACAGAGCCGGCTGCAGTACCCAAATATATTTCGCTAGATGGCAGCAGCGCTCCACCAACAGAGCCGGCTGCAGTACCCAAATATATTTCGCTAGATGGCAGCAGCGCTCCACCAACAGCGCCGGCTGCAGTACCCAAATATATTTCGCTAGATGGCAGCAGCGCTCCACCAACAGGGCCGGCTGCAGTACCCAAGTATATTTCGCTAGATGGCAGCAGCGCTCCACCAACCGGGCGGCTGCAGTACCCAAGTATATTTCGCTAGATGGCAGCAGCGCTCCACCAAAAGGGCGGCTGCAGTACCCAAATATATAGTACTGAGTCTGACCCTAACCCTAAGAGCCTGATTCTAACCCTAACCCTAAGAGCCTGAGTCTAACCCTCACCCTAAGAGCCTGAGTCTAACCCTCACCCTAAGAGCCTGAGTCTAACCCTAACCCTAAGAGCCTAAGTCTAACCCTTACCCTAAGAGTCTAACCCTAACCCTAACCCTAACCCTAAGAGTCTAACCCTAACCCTGAATATAACCCTAACCCTAAGAGTCTAACCCTCACCCTAACCCTAACCCTAAGTGTCTAACCCTAACCCTAACCCTAACTCTAACCCTAAGAGTCTAACCCTAACCCTAAGAGTCTAACCCTAACCCCAACCCTAACCCTAAGAGTCTAACCCTAACCCTAAGAGTCTAACCCTAACCCTAACTCTAACCCTAAGAGTCTAACCGTAACCCTAACCCTAACCCTAAGAGTCTAACCCTAACCCTAACCCTAACCCTAAGAGTCTAACCCTAACCCTAAGAGTCTAACCCTAACCCTAACCCTAACCCTAACCCTAAGAGTCTAACCCTAACCCTAAGAGTCTAACCCTAACCCTAACCCTAACCCTAACCCTAAGAGTCTAACCCTAACCCTAACCCTAACCCTAACAGTCTAACCCTAACCCTAACCCTAAACCCGGCTGAAGTACCCAAGTATATTTCGCTAGATGTCAGCAGCGCTCCACCAAAAGGGCGGCTGCAGTACCCAAATATATAGTACTGAGTCTGACCCTAACCCTAAGAGCCTGATTCTAACCCTAACCCTAAGAGCCTGAGTCTAACCCTCACCCTAAGAGCCTGAGTCTAACCCTCACCCTAAGAGCCTGAGTCTAACCCTAACCCTAAGAGCCTAAGTCTAACCCTTACCCTAAGAGTCTAACCCTAACCCTAACCCTAACCCTAAGAGTCTAACCCTAACCCTGAATATAACCCTAACCCTAAGAGTCTAACCCTCACCCTAACCCTAACCCTAAGTGTCTAACCCTAACCCTAACTCTAACCCTAAGAGTCTAACCCTAACCCTAAGAGTCTAACCCTAACCCTAACTCTAACCCTAAGAGTCTAACCGTAACCCTAACCCTAACCCTAAGAGTCTAACCCTAACCCTAACCCTAACCCTAAGAGTCTAACCCTAACCCTAAGAGTCTAACCCTAACCCTAACCCTAACCCTAACCCTAAGAGTCTAACCCTAACCCTAAGAGTCTAACCCTAACCCTAACCCTAACCCTAACCCTAAGAGTCTAACCCTAACCCTAAGAGTCTAACCCTAACCCTAACCCTAACCCTAAGAGTCTAACCCTAACCCTAAGAGTCTAACCCTAACTCTAACCCTAACTCTATCCCTAAGAGTCTAACCCTAACCCCAACCCTAACCCTAAGAGTCTAACCCTAACCCTAAGAGTCTAACCCTAACCCTAACTCTAACCCTAAGAGTCTAACCGTAACCCTAACCCTAACCCTAAGAGTCTAACCCTAACCCTAACCCTAACCCTAAGAGTCTAACCCTAACCCTAAGAGTCTAACCCTAACCCTAACCCTAACCCTAACCCTAAGAGTCTAACCCTAACCCTAAGAGTCTAACCCTAACCCTAACCCTAACCCTAACCCTAAGAGTCTAACCCTAACCCTAAGAGTCTAACCCTAACCCTAACCCTAACCCTAAGAGTCTAACCCTAACCCTAAGAGTCTAACCCTAACTCTAACCCTAACCCTAACCCTAAGAGTCTAACCCTAACCCTAAGAGTCTAAGCCTAACCCTAAGCCTAACCCTAACCCTAACCGTAAGAGTCTAACCCTAACCCTAAGAGTCTAACCCTAAGAGTCTAACCCTAAAAGTCTAACCCTAACCCTAACAGTCTAACCCTAACCCTAACCCTAAACCCGGCTGAAGTACCCAAGTATATTTCGCTAGATGGCAGCAGCGCTCCACCAACAGAGCCGGCTGCAGTACCCAAATATATTTCGCTAGATGGCAGCAGCGCTCCACCAACAGCTCCGGCTGCAGTACCCAAATATATTTCGCTAGATGGCAGCAGCGCTCCACCAACAGCGCCGGCTGCAGTACCCAAATATATTTCGCTAGATGGCAGCAGCGCTCCACCAACAGCGCCGGCTGCAGTACCCAAATATATTTCGCTAGATGGCAGCAGCGCTCCACCAACAGCGCCGACTGCAGTACCCAAGTATATTTCGCTAGATGGCAGCAGCGCTCCACCAACCGGGCGGCTGCAGTACCCAAATATATTTCGCTAGATGGCAGCAGCGCTCCACCAACAGGGCCGGCTGCAGTACCCAAGTATATTTCGCTAGATGGCAGCAGCGCTCCACCAACCGGGCGGCTGCAGTACCCAAGTATATTTCGCTAGATGGCAGCAGCGCTCCACCAACCGGGCGGCTGCAGTACCCAATTACATTTCGCTAGATGGCAGCAGCGCTCCACCAACCGGGCCGGCTGCAGTACCCAAATATATTTCGCTAGATGGCAGCAGCGCTCCACCAAACGGCCGGCTGAAGTACCCAAGTATATTTCGCTAGATGGCAGCAGCGCTCCACCAACAGGGCCGGCTGCAGTACCCAAGTATATTTCGCTAGATGGCAGCAGCACTCCACCAACCGGGCGGCTGCAGTACCCAATTACATTTCGCTAGATGGCAGCAGCGCTCCACCAAAATGGCGGCTGCAGTACCCAAGTATATTTCGCTAGATGGCAGCAGAGCTCCACCAACAGCGCCGGCTGCAGTACCCAAATATATTTCGCTAGATGGCAGCAGCGCTCCACCAAAAGGGCGGCTGCAGTACCCAAATATATAGTACTGAGTCTGACCCTCCCCCTAAGAGCCTGAGTCTAACCCTAACCCTAAGAGCCTAAGTCTAACCCTAACCCTAAGAGTCTAACCCTAACCCTAACCCTAAGCCTAAGAGTGTAACCCTAACCCTAACCCTAACCCTAACCCTAAGAGTCTAACCCTAACCCTAACCCTAACCCTAAGAGTCTAACCCTAACCCTAAGAGTCTTACCCTAACCCTAACCTTAACCCTAACCCTAAGAGTCTAACCCTAACCCTAACCCTAACCCTAAGAGTCTAACCCTAACCCTAAGAGTCTAACCCTAACCCTAACCCTAACCCTAACACTAAGCGTAAGAGTCTAACCCTAACCCTAAGAGTCTAACCCTAAGAGTCTAACCCTAACCCTAACCCTAACCCTAACAGTCTAACCCTAACCCTAACCCTAAACCCGGCTGAAGTACCCAAGTATATTTCGCTAGATGGCAGCAGCGCTCCACAAACAGAGCCGGCTGCAGTACCCAAATATATTTCGCTAGATGGCAGCAGCGCTCCACCAACAGAGCCGGCTGCAGTACCCAAATATATTTCGCTAGATGGCAGCAGCGCTCCACCAACAGCGCCGGCTGCAGTACCCAAATATATTTCGCTAGATGGCAGCAGCGCTCCACCAACAGGGCCGGCTGCAGTACCCAAGTATATTTCGCTAGATGGCAGCAGCGCTCCACCAACCGGGCGGCTGCAGTACCCAAGTATATTTCGCTAGATGGCAGCAGCGCTCCACCAAAAGGGCGGCTGCAGTACCCAAATATATAGTACTGAGTCTGACCCTAACCCTAAGAGCCTGATTCTAACCCTAACCCTAAGAGCCTGAGTCTAACCCTCACCCTAAGAGCCTGAGTCTAACCCTCACCCTAAGAGCCTGAGTCTAACCCTAACCCTAAGAGCCTAAGTCTAACCCTTACCCTAAGAGTCTAACCCTAACCCTAACCCTAACCCTAAGAGTCTAACCCTAACCCTGAATATAACCCTAACCCTAAGAGTCTAACCCTCACCCTAACCCTAACCCTAACCCTAAGTGTCTAACCCTAACCCTAACCCTAACTCTAACCCTAAGAGTCTAACCCTAACCCTAAGAGTCTAACCCTAACCCCAACCCTAACCCTAAGAGTCTAACCCTAACCCTAAGAGTCTAACCCTAACCCTAACTCTAACCCTAAGAGTCTAACCGTAACCCTAACCCTAACCCTAAGAGTCTAACCCTAACCCTAACCCTAACCCTAAGAGTCTAACCCTAACCCTAAGAGTCTAACCCTAACCCTAACCCTAACCCTAACCCTAAGAGTCTAACCCTAACCCTAAGAGTCTAACCCTAACCCTAACCCTAACCCTAACCCTAAGAGTCTAACCCTAACCCTAACCCTAACCCTAACAGTCTAACCCTAACCCTAACCCTAAACCCGGCTGAAGTACCCAAGTATATTTCGCTAGATGTCAGCAGCGCTCCACCAAAAGGGCGGCTGCAGTACCCAAATATATAGTACTGAGTCTGACCCTAACCCTAAGAGCCTGATTCTAACCCTAACCCTAAGAGCCTGAGTCTAACCCTCACCCTAAGAGCCTGAGTCTAACCCTCACCCTAAGAGCCTGAGTCTAACCCTAACCCTAAGAGCCTAAGTCTAACCCTTACCCTAAGAGTCTAACCCTAACCCTAACCCTAACCCTAAGAGTCTAACCCTAACCCTGAATATAACCCTAACCCTAAGAGTCTAACCCTCACCCTAACCCTAACCCTAAGTGTCTAACCCTAACCCTAACCCTAACCCTAAGAGTCTAACCCTAACCCTAAGAGTCTAACCCTAACCCTAACTCTAACCCTAAGAGTCTAACCGTAACCCTAACCCTAACCCTAAGAGTCTAACCCTAACCCTAACCCTAACCCTAAGAGTCTAACCCTAACCCTAAGAGTCTAACCCTAACCCTAACCCTAACCCTAACCCTAAGAGTCTAACCCTAACCCTAAGAGTCTAACCCTAACCCTAACCCTAACCCTAACCCTAAGAGTCTAACCCTAACCCTAAGAGTCTAACCCTAACCCTAACCCTAACCCTAAGAGTCTAACCCTAACCCTAAGAGTCTAACCCTAACTCTAACCCTAACCCTAACCCTAAGAGTCTAACCCTAACCCTAAGAGTCTAAGCCTAACCCTAAGCCTAACCCTAACCCTAACCGTAAGAGTCTAACCCTAACCCTAAGAGTCTAACCCTAAGAGTCTAACCCTAAAAGTCTAACCCTAACCCTAACAGTCTAACCCTAACCCTAACCCTAAACCCGGCTGAAGTACCCAAGTATATTTCGCTAGATGGCAGCAGCGCTCCACCAACAGAGCCGGCTGCAGTACCCAAATATATTTCGCTAGATGGCAGCAGCGCTCCACCAACAGCTCCGGCTGCAGTACCCAAATATATTTCGCTAGATGGCAGCAGCGCTCCACCAACAGAGCCGGCTGCAGTACCCAAATATATTTCGCTAGATGGCAGCAGCGCTCCACCAACAGCGCCGGCTGCAGTACCCAAATATATTTCGCTAGATGGCAGCAGCGCTCCACCAACAGCGCCGGCTGCAGTACCCAAGTATATTTCGCTAGATGGCAGCAGCGCTCCACCAACCGGGCGGCTGCAGTACCCAAGTATATTTCGCTAGATGGCAGCAGCGCTCCACCAACAGGGCCGGCTGCAGTACCCAAGTATATTTCGCTAGATGGCAGCAGCGCTCCACCAACCGGGCGGCTGCAGTACCCAAGTATATTTCGCTAGATGGCAGCAGCGCTCCACCAACCGGGCGGCTGCAGTACCCAATTACATTTCGCTAGATGGCAGCAGCGCTCCACCAACCGGGCCGGCTGCAGTACCCAAATATATTTCGCTAGATGGCAGCAGCGCTCCACAAACCGGGCGGCTGCAGTACCCAAGTATATTTCGCTAGATGGCAGCAGCGCTCCATTAACAGGGCCGGCTGCAGTACCCAAGTATATTTCGCTAGATGGCAGCAGCGCTCCACCAACCGGGCGGCTGCAGTACCCAAGTATATTTCGCTAGATGGCAGCAGCGCTCCACCAAAAGGGCGGCTGCAGTACCCAAGTATATTTCGCTAGATGGCAGCAGAGCTCCACCAACAGCGCCGGCTGCAGTACCCAAATATATTTCGCTAGATGGCAGCAGCGCTCCACCAAAAGGGCGGCTGCAGTACCCAAATATATTTCGCTAGATGGCAGCAGCGCTCCACCAACAGGGCCGGCTGCAGTACCCAAATATATTTCGCTAGATGGCAGCAGCGCTCCACCAACAGCGCCGGCTGCAATACCCAAGTATATTTCGCTAGATGGCAGCAGCGCTCCACCAAAAGGGCGGCTGCAGTACCCAAATATATAGTACTGAGTCTGACCCTCACCCTAAGAGCCTGAGTCTAACCCTAACCCTAAGAGCCTGAGTCTAACCCTCACCCTAAGAGCCTGAGTCTAACCCTAACCCTAAGAGCCTGAGTCTAACCCTCACCCTAAGAGCCTGAGTCTAACCTTAACCCTAAGAGCCTAACCCTAACCCTAACCCTAAGAGTCTAACCCTAACCCTAACCCTAACCCTAAGTGTCTAACCCTAACCCTGAATATAACCCTAACCCTAAGAGTCTAACCCTCACCCTAACCCTAAGAGTCTAACCCTAACCCTAACCCTAACCCTAAGAGTCTAACCCTAACCCTGAATATAACCCTAACCCTAAGAGTCTAACCCTCACCCTAACCCTAACCCTAAGTGTCTAACCCTAACCCTAACCCTAACTCTAACCCTAAGAGTCTAACCCTAACCCTAAGAGTCTAACCCTAACCCCAACCCTAACCCTAAGAGTCTAACCCTAACCCTAAGAGTCTAACCCTAACCCTAACTCTAACCCTAAGAGTCTAACCGTAACCCTAACCCTAACCCTAAGAGTCTAACCCTAACCCTAACCCTAACCCTAAGAGTCTAACCCTAACCCTAAGAGTCTAACCCTAACCCTAACCCTAACCCTAACCCTAAGAGTCTAACCCTAACCCTAAGAGTCTAACCCTAACCCTAACCCTAACCCTAACCCTAAGAGTCTAACCCTAACCCTAACCCTAACCCTAACAGTCTAACCCTAACCCTAACCCTAAACCCGGCTGAAGTACCCAAGTATATTTCGCTAGATGTCAGCAGCGCTCCACCAAAAGGGCGGCTGCAGTACCCAAATATATAGTACTGAGTCTGACCCTAACCCTAAGAGCCTGATTCTAACCCTAACCCTAAGAGCCTGAGTCTAACCCTCACCCTAAGAGCCTGAGTCTAACCCTCACCCTAAGAGCCTGAGTCTAACCCTAACCCTAAGAGCCTAAGTCTAACCCTTACCCTAAGAGTCTAACCCTAACCCTAACCCTAACCCTAAGAGTCTAACCCTAACCCTGAATATAACCCTAACCCTAAGAGTCTAACCCTCACCCTAACCCTAACCCTAAGTGTCTAACCCTAACCCTAACCCTAACTCTAACCCTAAGAGTCTAACCCTAACCCTAAGAGTCTAACCCTAACCCCAACCCTAACCCTAAGAGTCTAACCCTAACCCTAAGAGTCTAACCCTAACCCTAACTCTAACCCTAAGAGTCTAACCGTAACCCTAACCCTAACCCTAAGAGTCTAACCCTAACCCTAACCCTAACCCTAAGAGTCTAACCCTAACCCTAAGAGTCTAACCCTAACCCTAACCCTAACCCTAACCCTAAGAGTCTAACCCTAACCCTAAGAGTCTAACCCTAACCCTAACCCTAACCCTAACCCTAAGAGTCTAACCCTAACCCTAAGAGTCTAACCCTAACCCTAACCCTAACCCTAAGAGTCTAACCCTAACCCTAAGAGTCTAACCCTAACTCTAACCCTAACCCTAACCCTAAGAGTCTAACCCTAACCCTAAGAGTCTAAGCCTAACCCTAAGCCTAACCCTAACCCTAACCGTAAGAGTCTAACCCTAACCCTAAGAGTCTAACCCTAAGAGTCTAACCCTAAAAGTCTAACCCTAACCCTAACAGTCTAACCCTAACCCTAACCCTAAACCCGCCTGAAGTACCCAAGTATATTTCGCTAGATGGCAGCAGCGCTCCACCAACAGGGCCGGCTGCAGTACCCAAATATATTTCGCTAGATGGCAGCAGCGCTCCACCAACAGCTCCGGCTGCAGTACCCAAATATATTTCGCTAGATGGCAGCAGCGCTCCACCAACAGAGCCGGCTGCAGTACCCAAATATATTTCGCTAGATGGCAGCAGCGCTCCACCAACAGCGCCGGCTGCAGTACCCAAATATATTTCGCTAGATGGCAGCAGCGCTCCACCAACAGCGCCGGCTGCAGTACCCAAGTATATTTCGCTAGATGGCAGCAGCGCTCCACCAACCGGGCGGCTGCAGTACCCAAGTATATTTCGCTAGATGGCAGCAGCGCTCCACCAACAGGGCCGGCTGCAGTACCCAAGTATATTTCGCTAGATGGCAGCAGCGCTCCACCAACCGGGCGGCTGCAGTACCCAAGTATATTTCGCTAGATGGCAGCAGCGCTCCACCAACCGGGCGGCTGCAGTACCCAATTACATTTCGCTAGATGGCAGCAGCGCTCCACCAACCGGGCCGGCTGCAGTACCCAAATATATTTCGCTAGATGGCAGCAGCGCTCCACAAACCGGGCGGCTGCAGTACCCAAGTATATTTCGCTAGATGGCAGCAGCGCTCCACCAACAGGGCCGGCTGCAGTACCCAAGTATATTTCGCTAGATGGCAGCAGCACTCCACCAACCGGGCGGCTGCAGTACCCAATTACATTTCGCTAGATGGCAGCAGCGCTCCACCAAAAGGGCGGCTGCAGTACCCAAGTATATTTCGCTAGATGGCAGCAGAGCTCCACCAACAGCGCCGGCTGCAGTACCCAAGTATATTTCGCTAGATGGCAGCAGCGCTCCACCAAAAGGGCGGCTGCAGTACACAAATATATAGTACTAAATCTGACCCTAACCCTAAGAGCCTGTGTCTAACCCTAACCCTAAGAGCCTGAGTCTAACCCTAACCGTAAGAGCCTGAGTCTAACCCTAACCCTAAGAGCCTGAGTCTAACCCTAACCCTAAGAGCCTAAGTCTAACCCTAACCCTAAGAGTCTAACCCTAACCCTAACCCTAAGCCTAAGAGTGTAACCCTAACCCTAACCCTAACCCTAACCCTAAGAGTCTAACCCTAACCCTAACCCTAACCCTAAGAGTCTAACCCTAACCCTAAGAGTCTAACCCTAACCCTAACCTTAACCCTAACCCTAAGAGTCTAACCCTAACCCTAAGAGTCTAACCCTAACCCTAACCCTAACCCTAAGAGTCTAACCCTAACCCTAAGAGTCTAACCCTAACCCTAACCCTAACCCTAACTCTAACCGTAAGAGTCTAACCCTAACCCTAAGAGTCTAACCCTAAGAGTCTAACCCTAACCCTAACAGTCTAACCCTAACCCTAACCCTAAACCCGGCTGAAGTACCCAAGTATATTTCGCTAGATGGCAGCAGCGCTCCACCAACAGAGCCGGCTGCAGTACCCAAATATATTTCGCTAGATGGCAGCAGCGCTCCACAAACAGCGCCGGCTGCAGTACCCAAATATATTTCGCTAGATGGCAGCAGCGATCCACCAACAGCGCCGGCTGCAGTACCCAAATATATTTCGCTAGATGGCAGCAGCGCTCCACCAAAAGGGCGGCTGCAGTACCCAAGTATATTTCGCTAGACGGCGGCAGTGCTCAACCAACCGGGCGGCTGCAGTACCAAAGTATATTTCGCTAGATGGCAGCAGCGCTCCACCAACAGCGCCGGCTGCAGTACTCAAGTATATTTCGCTAGATGGCAGCAGCGCTCCACAAAAAGGGTGGCTGCACTACCCAAATATATAGTAGTGAGTCTAACCCTAACCCTAAGAGTCTAACCCTAAGAGTCTAACCCTAACCCTAACCCTAACCCTAACAGTCTAACCCTAACCCTAACCCTAAACCCGGCTGCAGTACCCAAATATATTTCGCTAGATGGCAGCAGTGCTCCACCAACAGAGCCGGCTGCAGTACCCAAGTATATTTCGCTAGATGGCAGCAGCGCTCCACCAAAAGGGCGGCTGCAGTACCCAAATATATAGTACTGAGTCTGACCCTCACCCTAAGAGCCTGAGTCTAACCCTAACCCTAAGAGCCTGAGTCTAACCCTAACCCTAAGAGCCTGAGTCTAACCCTAACCCTAAGAGCCTAAGTCTAAACCTTACCCTAAGAGCCTGAGTCTAACCCTCACCCTAACCCTAAGAGTCTAACCCTCATCTGAATATAACCCTAACCCTAAGAGTCTAACCCTCACCCTAACCCTAACCCTAACCCTAAGAGTCTAACCCTAACCCTAAGAGTCTAACCCTAACCCCAACCCTAACCCTAAGAGTCTAACCCTAACCCTAAGAGTCTAACCCTAACCCTAACTCTAACCCTAAGAGTCTAACCGTAACCCTAACCCTAAGAGTCTAACCCTAACCCTAACCCTAACCCTAACCCTAAGAGTCTAACCCTAACCCTAACCCTAAGAGTCTAACCCTAACCCTAAGAGTCTAACCCTAACCCTAACCCTAACCCTAACCCTAAGAGTCTAACCCTAACCCTAAGAGTCTAACCCTAACCCTAACCCTAAGAGTCTAACCCTAACCCTAAGAGTCTAACCCTAACCCTAACCCTAACCCTAACCCTAACCCTAAGAGTCTAACCCTAAGAGTCTAACCCTAAGAGTCTAACCCTAACCCTAACAGTCTAACCCTAACCCTAACCCTAAACCCGGCTGAAGTACCCAAGTATATTTCGCTAGATGGCAGCAGCGCTCCACCAACAGGGCCGGCTGCAGTACCCAAATATATTTCGCTAGATGGCAGCAGCGCTCCACCAACAGCGCCGGCTGCAGTACCCAAATATATTTCGCTAGATGGCAGCAGCGCTCCACCAACAGCGCCGGCTGCAGTACCCAAATATATTTCGCTAGATGGCAGCAGCGCTCCACCAACAGCGCCGGCTGCAGTACCCAAATATATTTCGCTAGATGGCAGCAGCGCTCCACCAACAGCGCCGTCTGCAGTACCCAAGTATATTTCGCTAGATGGCAGCAGCGCTCCACCAACCGGGCGGCTGCAGTACCCAAGTATATTTCGCTAGATGGCAGCAGCGCTCCACCAACAGGGCCGGCTGCAGTACCCAAGTATATTTCGCTAGATGGCAGCAGCGCTCCACCAACCGGGCGGCTGCAGTACCCAAGTATATTTCGCTAGATGGCAGCAGCGCTCCACCAACAGGGCCGGCTGCAGTACCCAAATATATTTCGCTAGATGGCAGCAGCGCTCCACCAACCGGGCGGCTGCAGTACCCAAGTATATTTCGCTAGATGGTAGCAGCGCTACACCAACCGGGCGGCTGCAGTACCCAATTACATTTCGCTAGATGGCAGCAGCGCTCCATTAACAGCGCCGGCTGCAGTACCCAAATATATTTCGCTAGATGGCAGCAGCGCTCCAGAAACCGGGCGGCTGCAGTACCCAAGTATATTTCGCTAGATGGCAGCAGCGCTCCACCAACCGGGCGGCTGCAGTACCCAATTACATTTCGCTAGATGGCAGCACCGCTCCACCAACCGGCGGCTGCAGTACCCAATTACATTTCGCTAGATGGCAGCAGCGCTCAAACAAAAGGGCAGCTGCAGTACCCAAGTATATTTCGCTAGATGGCAGCAGAGCTCCACCAACAGCGCCGGCTGCAGTACCCAAATATATTTCGCTAGATGGCAGCAGCGCTCCACCAAAAGGGCGGCTGCAGTACCCAAATATATTTCGCTAGATGGCAGCAGCGCTCCACCAACAGGGCCGGCTGCAGTACCCAAATATATTTCGCTAGATGGCAGCAGCGCTCCACCAACAGCGCCGGCTGCAATACCCAAGTATATTTCGCTAGATGGCAGCAGCGCTCCACCAAAAGGGCGGCTGCAGTACCCAAATATATAGTACTGAGTCTGACCCTAACCCTAAGAGCCTGTGTCTAACCCTAACCCTAAGAGCCTGAGTCTAACCCTAACCGTAAGAGCCTGAGTCTAACCCTAACCCTAAGAGCCTGAGTCTAACCCTAACCCTAAGAGCCTAAGTCTAACCCTAACCCTAAGAGTCTAACCCTAACCCTAACCCTAACCCTAAGAGTGTAACCCTAACCCTAACCCTAACCCTAAGAGTCTAACCCTAACCCTAAGAGTCTAACCCTAACCCTAACCCTAACCCTAACCGTAAGAGTCTAACCCTAACCCTAAGAGTCTAACCCTAACCCTAACCTTAACCCTAACCCTAAGAGTCTAACCCTAACCCTAAGAGTCTAACCCTAACCCTAACCCTAACCCTAAGAGTCTAACCCTAACCCTAAGAGTCTAACCCTAACCCTAACCCTAACCCTAACCCTAAGAGTCTAACCCTAACCCTAAGAGTCTAACCCTAACCCCAACCCTAACCCTAAGAGTCTAACCCTAACCCTAAGAGTCTAACCCTAACCCTAACTCTAACCCTAAGAGTCTAACCGTAACCCTAACCCTAAGAGTCTAACCCTAACCCTAACCCTAACCCTAACCCTAAGAGTCTAACCCTAACCCTAACCCTAACCCTAAGAGTCTAACCCTAACCCTAAGAGTCTAACCCTAACCCTAACCCTAACCCTAACCCTAAGAGTCTAACCCTAACCCTAAGAGTCTAACCCTAACCCTAACCCTAAGAGTCTAACCCTAACCCTAAGAGTCTAACCCTAACCCTAACCCTAACCCTAACCCTAAGAGTCTAACCCTAACCCTACGAGTCTAACCCTAACCCTAACCCTAACCCTAACCCTAACCCTAAGAGTCTAACCCTAAGAGTCTAACCCTAAGAGTCTAACCCTAACCCTAACAGTCTAACCCTAACCCTAACCCTAAACCCGGCTGAAGTACCCAAGTATATTTCGCTAGATGGCAGCAGCGCTCCACCAACAGAGCCGGCTGCAGTACCCAAATATATTTCGCTAGATGGCAGCAGCGCTCCACCAAAAGGGCGGCTGCAGTACCCAAATATATTTCGCTAGATGGCAGCAGCGCTCCACCAACAGCGCCGGCTGCAGTACCCAAATATATTTCGCTAGATGGCAGCAGCGCTCCACCAACAGCGCCGGCTGCAGTACCCAAATATATTTCGCTAGATGGCAGCAGCGCTCCACCAACAGCGCCGGCTGCAGTACCCAAGTATATTTCGATAGATGGCAGCAGCGCTCCACCAACCGGGCGGCTGCAGTACCCAAGTATATTTCGCTAGATGGCAGCAGCGCTCCACCAACAGGGCCGGCTGCAGTACCCAAGTATATTTCGCTAGATGGCAGCAGCGCTCCACCAACCGGGCGGCTGCAGTACCCAAGTATATTTCGCTAGATGGCAGCAGCGCTCCACCAACAGGGCCGGCTGCAGTACCCAAATATATTTCGCTAGATGGCAGCAGCGCTCCACCAACCGGGCGGCTGCAGTACCCAAGTATATTTCGCTAGATGGCAGCAGCGCTCCACCAACCGGGCGGCTGCAGTACCCAAATATATTTCGCTAGATGGCAGCAGCGCTCCACCAACAGGGCCGGCTGCAGTACCCAAGTATATTTCGCTAGATGGCAGCAGCGCTCCACCAACAGGGCGGCTGCAGTACCCAAGTATATTTCGCTAAATGGCAGCAGCGCTCCAACAACCGGGCGGCTGCAGTACCCAAGTATATTTCGCTAGATGGCAGCAGCGCTCCACCAACAGCGCCGGCTGCAGTACCCAAGTATATTTCGCTTGATGGCAGCAGAGCTCCACCAACAGGGCCGGCTGCAGTACCCAAATATATTTCGCTAGATGGCAGCAGAGCTCCACCAAAAGGGCGGCTGCAGTACCCAAATATATTTCGCTAGATGGCAGCAGCGCTCCACCAACAGGGCCGGCTGCAGTACCCAAATATATTTCGCTAGATGGCAGCAGCGCTCCACCAACAGCGCCGGCTGCAGTACCCAAGTATATTTCGCTAGATGGCAGCAGCGCTACACCAACAGCGCCGGCTGCAGTACCCCATTACATTTCGCTAGATGGCAGCAGCGCTCCACCAACCGGGCGGCTGCAGTACCCAAGTATATTTCGCTAGATGGCAGCAGTGCTACACCAACCGGGCGGCTGCAGTACCCAATTACATTTCGCTAGATGGCAGCAGCGCTCCACCAACCGGGCCGGCTGCAGTACCCAAATATATTTCGCTAGATGGCAGCAGCGCTCCACAAACCGGGCGGCTGCAGTACCCAAGTATATTTCGCTAGATGGCAGCAGCGCTCCACCAACAGCGCCGGCTGCAGTACCCAAGTATATTTCGCTAGATGGCAGCAGCGCTCCACCAACCGGGCGGCTGCAGTACCCAATTACATTTCGCTAGATGGCAGCAGCGCTCCACCAACCGGGCCGGCTGCAGTACCCAAGTATATTTCGCTAGATGGCAGCAGAGCTCCACCAACAGGGCCGGCTGCAGTACCCAAATATATTTCGCTAGATGGCAGCAGCGCTCCACCAAGAGCGCCGGCTGCAATACCCAAGTATATTTCGCTAGATGGCAGCAGCGCTCCACCAAAAGGGCGGCTGCAGTACCCAAATATATAGTACTGAGTCTGACCCTAACCCTAAGAGCCTGAGTCTAACCCTAACCCTAAGAGCCTGAGTCTAACCCTCACCCTAAGAGCCTGAGTCTAACCCTAACCCTAAGAGCCTGAGTCTAACACTAACCCTAAGAGCCTGAGTCTAACCCTCACCCTAAGAGCCTGAGTCTAACCCTAACCCTAAGAGCCTGAGTCTAACCCTAACCCTAAGAGCCTAAGTCTAAACCTTACCCTAAGAGCCTGAGTCTAACCCTCACCCTAACCCTAAGAGTCTAACCCTCATCTGAATATAACCCTAACCCTAAGAGTCTAACCCTAACCCTAACCCTAACCCTAACCCTAAGATTCTAACCCTAACCCTAAGAGTCTAACCCTAACCCCAACCCTAACCCTAAGAGTCTAACCCTAACCCTAAGAGTCTAACCCTAACCCTAACTCTAACCCTAAGAGTCTAACCGTAACCCTAACCCTAAGAGTCTAACCCTAACCCTAACCCTAACCCTAACCCTAAGAGTCTAACCCTAACCCTAAGAGTCTAACCCTAACCCTAAGAGTCTAACCCTAACCCTAACCCTAACCCTAACCCTAAGAGTCTAACCCTAACCCTAAGAGTCTAACCCTAACCCTAACCCTAAGAGTCTAACCCTAACCCTAAGAGTCTAACCCTAACCCTAACCCTAACCCTAACCCTAAGAGTCTAACCCTAAGAGTCTAACCCTAAGAGTCTAACCCTAACCCTAACAGTCTAACCCTAACCCTAACCCTAAACCCGGCTGAAGTACCCAAGTATATTTCGCTAGATGGCAGCAGCGCTCCACCAACAGAGCCGGCTGCAGTACCCAAATATATTTCGCTAGATGGCAGCAGCGCTCCACCAACAGCGCCGGCTGCAGTACCCAAATATATTTCGCTAGATGGCAGCAGCGCTCCACCAACAGCGCCGGCTGCAGTACCCAAATATATTTCGCTAGATGGCAGCAGCGCTCCACCAACAGCGCCGGCTGCAGTACCCAAATATATTTCGCTAGATGGCAGCAGCGCTCCACCAACAGCGCCGGCTGCAGTACCCAAGTATATTTCGCTAGATGGCAGCAGCGCTCCACCAACCGGGCGGCTGCAGTACCCAAGTATATTTCGCTAGATGGCAGCAGCGCTCCACCAACAGGGCCGGCTGCAGTACCCAAGTATATTTCGCTAGATGGCAGCAGCGCTCCACCAACCGGGCGGCTGCAGTACCCAAGTATATTTCGCTAGATGGCAGCAGCGCTCCACCAACAGGGCCGGCTGCAGTACCCAAATATATTTCGCTAGATGGCAGCAGCGCTCCACCAACCGGGCGGCTGCAGTACCCAAGTATATTTCGCTAGATGGCAGCAGCGCTACACCAACCGGGCGGCTGCAGTACCCAATTACATTTCGCTAGATGGCAGCAGCGCTCCATTAACAGCGCCGGCTGCAGTACCCACATATATTTCGCTAGATGGCAGCAGCGCTCCAGAAACCGGGCGGCTGCAGTACCCAAGTATATTTCGCTAGATGGCAGCAGCGCTCCACCAACCGGGCGGCTGCAGTACCCAATTACATTTCGCTAGATGGCAGCACCGCTCCACCAACCGGCGGCTGCAGTACCCAATTACATTTCGCTAGATGGCAGCAGCGCTCCACCAAAAGGGCGGCTGCAGTACCCAAGTATATTTCGCTAGATGGCAGCAGAGCTCCACCAACAGCGCCGGCTGCAGTACCCAAATATATTTCGCTAGATGGCAGCAGCGCTCCAGAAACCGGGCGGCTGCAGTACCCAAGTATATTTCGCTAGATGGCAGCAGCGCTCCACCAAAAGGGCGGCTGCAGTACCCAATTACATTTCGCTAGATGGCAGCACCGCTCCACCAACCGGCGGCTGCAGTACCCAATTACATTTCGCTAGATGGCAGCAGCGCTCAAACAAAAGGGCGGCTGCAGTACCCAAGTATATTTCGCTAGATGGCAGCAGAGCTCCACCAACAGCGCCGGCTGCAGTACCCAAATATATTTCGCTAGATGGCAGCAGCGCTCCACCAAAAGGGCGGCTGCAGTACCCAAATATATTTCGCTAGATGGCAGCAGCGCTCCACCAACAGCGCCGGCTGCAGTACCCAAATATATTTCGCTAGATGGCAGCAGCGCTCCACCAACAGCACCGGCTGCAATACCCAAGTATATTTCGCTAGATGGCAGCAGCGCTCCACCAAAAGGGCGGCTGCAGTACCCAAATATATAGTACTGAGTCTGACCCTAACCCTAAGAGCCTGTGTCTAACCCTAACCCTAAGAGCCTGAGTCTAACCCTAACCGTAAGAGCCTGAGTCTAACCCTAACCCTAAGAGCCTGAGTCTAACCCTAACCCTAAGAGCCTAAGTCTAACCCTAACCCTAAGAGTCTAACCCTAACCCTAACCCTAACCCTAAGAGTGTAACCCTAACCCTAACCCTAACCCTAACCCTAAGAGTCTAACCCTAACCCTAAGAGTCTAACCCTAACCCTAACCCTAACCCTAACCCTAAGAGTCTAACCCTAACCCTAAGAGTCTAACCCTAACCCTAACCTTAACCCTAACCCTAAGAGTCTAACCCTAACCCTAAGAGTCTAACCCTAACCCTAACCCTAACCCTAAGAGTCTAACCCTAACCCTAAGAGTCTAACCCTAACCCTAACCCTAACCCTAACCCTAAGAGTCTAACCCTAACCCTAACCCTAACCCTAACAGTCTAACCCTAACCCTAACCCTAACCCTAACACTAAGCGTAAGAGTCTCACCCTAACCCTAAGAGTCTAACCCTAAGAGTCTAACCCTAACCCTAACCCTAACCCTAACAGTCAAACCCTAACCCTAACCCTAAACCCGGCTGAAGTACCCAAGTATATTTCGCTAGATGGCAGCAGCGCTCCACCAACAGCGCCGGCTGCAGTACCCAAATATATTTCGCTAGATGGCAGCAGCGCTCCACAAACAGGGCCGGCTGCAGTACCCAAATATATTTCGCTAGATGGCAGCAGCGCTCCACCAACAGGGCCGGCTGCAGTACCCAAATATATTTCGCTAGATGGCAGCAGCGCTCCACCAACCGGGCGGCTGCAGTACCCAATTACATTTCGCTAGATGGCAGCAGCGCTCCACCAAAAGGGCGGCTGCAGTACCCAAGTATATTTCGCTAGATGGCAGTAGAGCTCCACCAACAGGGCCGGCTGCAGTACCCAAATATATTTCGCTAGATGGCAGCAGCGCTCCACCAACAGCGCCGGCTGCAGTACCCAAATATATTTCGCTAGATGGCAGCAGCGCTCCACCAACAGCGCCGGCTGCAGTACCCAAATATATTTCGCTAGATGGCAGCAGCGCTCCACCAACAGCGCCGGCTGCAGTACCCAAGTATATTTCGCTAGATGGCAGCAGCGCTACACCAACCGGGCGGCTGCAGTACCCCATTACATTTCGCTAGATGGCAGCAGCGCTCCACCAACCGGGCGGCTGCAGTACCCAAGTATATTTCGCTAGATGGCAGCAGCGCTACACCAACCGGGCGGCTGCAGTACCCAATTACATTTCGCTAGATGGCAGCAGCGCTCCACCAACCGGGCCGGCTGCAGTACCCAAATATATTTCGCTAGATGGCAGCAGCGCTCCACAAACCGGGCGGCTGCAGTACCCAAGTATATTTCGCTAGATGGCAGCAGCGCTCCACCAACAGCGCCGGCTACAGTACCCAAGTATATTTCGCTAGATGGCAGCAGCGCTCCACCAACCGGGCGGCTGCAGTACCCAATTACATTTCGTTAGATGGCAGCAGCGCTCCACCAACCGGGCGGCTGCAGTACCCAAGTATATTTCGCTAGATGGCAGCAGAGCTCCACCAACAGGGCCGGCTGCAGTACCCAAATATATTTCGCTAGATGGCAGCAGCGCTCCACCAAGAGCGCCGGCTGCAATACCCAAGTATATTTCGCTAGATGGCAGCAGCGCTCCACCAAAAGGGCGGCTGCAGTACCCAAATATATAGTACTGAGTCTGACCCTAACCCTAAGAGCCTGAGTCTAACCCTAACCCTAAGAGCCTGAGTCTAACCCTCACCCTAAGAGCCTGAGTCTAACCCTAACCCTAAGAGCCTGAGTCTAACCCTAACCCTAAGAGCCTGAGTCTAACCCTCACCCTAAGAGCCTGAGTCTAACCCTAACCCTAAGAGCCTGAGTCTAACCCTAACCCTAAGAGCCTAAGTCTAAACCTTACCCTAAGAGCCTGAGTCTAACCCTAACCCTAACCCTAAGAGTCTAACCCTAATCTGAATATAACCCTAACCCTAAGAGTCTAACCCTAACCCTAACCCTAACCCTAACCCTAAGAGTCTAACCCTAACCCTAAGAGTCTAACCCTAACCCCAACCCTAACCCTAAGAGTCTAACCCTAACCCTAAGAGTCTAACCCTAACCCTAACTCTAACCCTAAGAGTCTAACCGTAACCCTAACCCTAAGAGTCTAACCCTAACCCTAACCCTAACCCTAACCCTAAGAGTCTAACCCTAACCCTAACCCTAACCCTAAGAGTCTAACCCTAACCCTAAGAGTCTAACCCTAACCCTAACCCTAACCCTAACCCTAAGAGTCTAACCCTAACCCTAAGAGTCTAACCCTAACCCTAACCCTAAGAGTCTAACCCTAACCCTAAGAGTCTAACCCTAACCCTAACCCTAACCCTAACCCTAAGAGTCTAACCCTAACCCTAAGAGTCTAACCCTAACCCTAACCCTAACCCTAACCCTAACCCTAAGAGTCTAACCCTAAGAGTCTAACCCTAAGAGTCTAACCCTAACCCTAACAGTCTAACCCTAACCCTAACCCTAAACCCGGCTGAAGTACCCAAGTATATTTCGCTAGATGGCAGCAGCGCTCCACCAACAGAGCCGGCTGCAGTACCCAAATATATTTCGCTAGATGGCAGCAGCGCTCCACCAAAAGGGCGGCTGCAGTACCCAAATATATTTCGCTAGATGGCAGCAGCGCTCCACCAACAGCGCCGGCTGCAGTACCCAAATATATTTCGCTAGATGGCAGCAGCGCTCCACCAACAGCGCCGGCTGCAGTACCCAAATATATTTCGCTAGATGGCAGCAGCGCTCCACCAACAGCGCCGGCTGCAGTACCCAAGTATATTTCGATAGATGGCAGCAGCGCTCCACCAACCGGGCGGCTGCAGTACCCAAGTATATTTCGCTAGATGGCAGCAGCGCTCCACCAACAGGGCCGGCTGCAGTACCCAAGTATATTTCGCTAGATGGCAGCAGCGCTCCACCAACCGGGCGGCTGCAGTACCCAAGTATATTTCGCTAGATGGCAGCAGCGCTCCACCAACAGGGCCGGCTGCAGTACCCACATATATTTCGCTAGATGGCAGCAGCGCTCCAGAAACCGGGCGGCTGCAGTACCCAAGTATATTTCGCTAGATGGCAGCAGCGCTCCACCAACCGGGCGGCTGCAGTACCCAAGTATATTTCGCTAGATGGCAGCAGCGCTCCACCAACAGGGCCGGCTGCAGTACCCAAGTATATTTCGCTAGATGGCAGCAGCGCTCCACCAACAGGGCGGCTGCAGTACCCAAGTATATTTCGCTAGATGGCAGCAGCGCTCCACCAACCGGGCGGCTGCAGTACCCAATTACATTTCGCTAGATGGCAGCAGCGCTCCACCAAAAGGGCGGCTGCAGTACCCAAGTATATTTCGCTAGATGGCAGCAGAGCTCCACCAACAGGGCCGGCTGCAGTACCCAAATATATTTCGCTAGATGGCAGCAGAGCTCCACCAAAAGGGCGGCTGCAGTACCCAAATATATTTCGCTAGATGGCAGCAGCGCTCCACCAACAGGGCCGGCTGCAGTACCCAAATATATTTCGCTAGATGGCAGCAGCGCTCCACCAACAGCGCCGGCTGCAGTACCCAAGTATATTTCGCTAGATGGCAGCAGCGCTACACCAACCGGGCGGCTGCAGTACCCCATTACATTTCGCTAGATGGCAGCAGCGCTCCACCAACCGGGCGGCTGCAGTACCCAAGTATATTTCGCTAGATGGCAGCAGCGCTACACCAACCGGGCGGCTGCAGTACCCAATTACATTTCGCTAGATGGCAGCAGCGCTCCACCAACCGGGCCGGCTGCAGTACCCAAATATATTTCGCTAGATGGCAGCAGCGCTCCACAAACCGGGCGGCTGCAGTACCCAAGTATATTTCGCTAGATGGCAGCAGCGCTCCACCAACAGCGCCGGCTGCAGTACCCAAGTATATTTCGCTAGATGGCAGCAGCGCTCCACCAACCGGGCGGCTGCAGTACCCAAATACATTTCGCTAGATGGCAGCAGCGCTCCACCAACCGGGCCGGCTGCAGTACCCAAGTATATTTCGCTAGATGGCAGCAGAGCTCCACCAACAGGGCCGGCTGCAGTACCCAAATATATTTCGCTAGATGGCAGCAGCGCTCCACCAAGAGCGCCGGCTGCAATACCCAAGTATATTTCGCTAGATGGCAGCAGCGCTCCACCAAAAGGGCGGCTGCAGTACCCAAATATATAGTACTGAGTCTGACCCTAACCCTAAGAGCCTGAGTCTAACCCTAACCCTAAGAGCCTGAGTCTAACCCTCACCCTAAGAGCCTGAGTCTAACCCTAACCCTAAGAGCCTGAGTCTAACCCTAACCCTAAGAGCCTGAGTCTAACCCTCACCCTAAGAGCCTGAGTCTAACCCTAACCCTAAGAGCCTGAGTCTAACCCTAACCCTAAGAGCCTAAGTCTAAACCTTACCCTAAGAGCCTGAGTCTAACCCTCACCCTAACCCTAAGAGTCTAACCCTCATCTGAATATAACCCTAACCCTAAGAGTCTAACCCTAACCCTAACCCTAACCCTAACCCTAAGAGTCTAACCCTAACCCTAAGAGTCTAACCCTAACCCCAACCCTAACCCTAAGAGTCTAACCCTAACCCTAAGAGTCTAACCCTAACCCTAACTCTAACCCTAAGAGTCTAACCGTAACCCTAACCCTAAGAGTCTAACCCTAACCCTAACCCTAACCCTAACCCTAAGAGTCTAACCCTAACCCTAAGAGTCTAACCCTAACCCTAAGAGTCTAACCCTAACCCTAACCCTAACCCTAACCCTAAGAGTCTAACCCTAACCCTAAGAGTCTAACCCTAACCCTAACCCTAAGAGTCTAACCCTAACCCTAAGAGTCTAACCCTAACCCTAACCCTAACCCTAACCCTAACCCTAAGAGTCTAACCCTAAGAGTCTAACCCTAAGAGTCTAACCCTAACCCTAACAGTCTAACCCTAACCCTAACCCTAAACCCGGCTGAAGTACCCAAGTATATTTCGCTAGATGGCAGCAGCGCTCCTCCAACAGAGCCGGCTGCAGTACCCAAATATATTTCGCTAGATGGCAGCAGCGCTCCACCAACAGCGCCGGCTGCAGTACCCAAATATATTTCGCTAGATGGCAGCAGCGCTCCACCAACAGCGCCGGCTGCAGTACCCAAATATATTTCGCTAGATGGCAGCAGCGCTCCACCAACAGGGCCGGCTGCAGTACCCAAATATATTTCGCTAGATGGCAGCAGCGCTCCACCAACAGCGCCGGCTGCAGTACCCAAGTATATTTCGCTAGATGGCAGCAGCGCTCCACCAACCGGGCGGCTGCAGTACCCAAGTATATTTCGCTAGATGGCAGCAGCGCTCCACCAACAGGGCCGGCTGCAGTACCCAAGTATATTTCGCTAGATGGCAGCAGCGCTCCACCAAAAGGGCGGCTGCAGTACCCAAGTATATTTCGCTAGATGGCAGCAGCGCTCCACCAACAGGGCCGGCTGCAGTACCCAAATATATTTCGCTAGATGGCAGCAGCGCTCCACCAACCGGGCGGCTGCAGTACCCAAGTATATTTCGCTAGATGGCAGCAGCGCTACACCAACCGGGCGGCTGCAGTACCCAATTACATTTCGCTAGATGGCAGCAGCGCTCCATTAACAGCGCCGGCTGCAGTACCCACATATATTTCGCTAGATGGCAGCAGCGCTCCACCAACAGCGCCGGCTACAGTACCCAAGTATATTTCGCTAGATGGCAGCAGCGCTCCACCAACCGGGCGGCTGCAGTACCCAATTACATTTCGCTAGATGGCAGCACCGCTCCACCAACCGGCGGCTGCAGTACCCAATTACATTTCGCTAGATGGCAGCAGCGCTCCACCAAAAGGGCGGCTGCAGTACCCAAGTATATTTCGCTAGATGGCAGCAGAGCTCCACCAACAGGGACGGCTGCAGTACCCAAATATATTTCGCTAGATGGCAGCAGCGCTCCACCAAAAGGGCGGCTGCAGTACCCAAATATATTTCGCTAGATGGCAGCAGCGCTCCACCAACAGGGCCGGCTGCAGTACCCAAATATATTTCGCTAGATGGCAGCAGCGCTCCACCAACAGCGCCGGCTGCAATACCCAAGTATATTTCGCTAGATGGCAGCAGCGCTCCACCAAAAGGGCGGCTGCAGTACCCAAATATATAGTACTGAGTCTGACCCTAACCCTAAGAGCCTGTGTCTAACCCTAACCCTAAGAGCCTGAGTCTAACCCTAACCGTAAGAGCCTGAGTCTAACCCTAACCCTAAGAGCCTGAGTCTAACCCTAACCCTAAGAGCCTAAGTCTAACCCTAACCCTAAGAGTCTAACCCTAACCCTAACCCTAACCCTAAGAGTGTAACCCTAACCCTAACCCTAACCCTAACCCTAAGAGTCTAACCATAACCCTAAGAGTCTAACCTTAACCCTAACCCTAACCCTAACCCTAAGAGTCTAACCCTAACCCTAAGAGTCTAACCCTAACCCTAACCTTAACCCTAACCCTAAGAGTCTAACCCTAACCCTAAGAGTCTAACCCTAACCCTAACCCTAACCCTAAGAGTCTAACCCTAACCCTAAGAGTCTAACCCTAACCCTAACCCTAACCCTAACACTAAGCGTAAGAGTCTCACCCTAACCCTAAGAGTCTAACCCTAACCCTAACCCTAACCCTAACAGTCTAACCCTAACCCTAACCCTAAACCCGGCTGAAGTACCCAAGTATATTTCGCTAGATGGCAGCAGCGCTCCACCAACAGCGCCGGCTGCAGTACCCAAATATATTTCGCTAGATGGCAGCAGCGCTCCACAAACAGGGCCGGCTGCAGTACCCAAATATATTTCGCTAGATGGCAGCAGCGATCCACCAACAGCGCCGGCTGCAGTACCCAAATATATTTCGCTAGATGGCAGCAGCGCTCCACCAACCGGGCGGCTGCAGTACCCAATTACATTTCGCTAGATGGCAGCAGCGCTCCACCAAAAGGGCGGCTGCAGTACCCAAGTATATTTCGCTAGATGGCAGTAGAGCTCCACCAACAGGGCCGGCTGCAGTACCCAAATATATTTCGCTAGATGGCAGCAGCGCTCCACCAACAGCGCCGGCTGCAGTACCCAAGTATACTTCGCTAGATGGCAGCAGCGCTCCACCAACAGGGCCGGCTGCAGTACCCAAATATATTTCGCTAGATGGCAGCAGCGCTCCACCAACAGCGCCGGCTGCAGTACCCAAGTATATTTCGCTAGATGGCAGCAGCGCTACACCAACCGGGCGGCTGCAGTACCCCATTACATTTCGCTAGATGGCAGCAGCGCTCCACCAACCGGGCGGCTGCAGTACCCAAGTATATTTCGCTAGATGGCAGCAGCGCTACACCAACCGGGCGGCTGCAGTACCCAATTACATTTCGCTAGATGGCAGCAGCGCTCCACCAACCGGGCCGGCTGCAGTACCCAAATATATTTCGCTAGATGGCAGCAGCGCTCCACAAACCGGGCGGCTGCAGTACCCAAGTATATTTCGCTAGATGGCAGCAGCGCTCCACCAACAGCGCCGGCTGCAGTACCCAAGTATATTTCGCTAGATGGCAGCAGCGCTCCACCAACAGCGCCGGCTGCAGTACCCAATTACATTTCGCTAGATGGCAGCAGCGCTCCACCAACCGGGCGGCTGCAGTACCCAAGTATATTTCGCTAGATGGCAGCAGAGCTCCACCAACAGGGCCGGCTGCAGTACCCAAATATATTTCGCTAGATGGCAGCAGCGCTCGACCAAGAGCGCCGGCTGCAATACCCAAGTATATTTCGCTAGATGGCAGCAGCGCTCCACCAAAAGGGCGGCTGCAGTACCCAAATATATAGTACTGAGTCTGACCCTAACCCTAAGAGCCTGAGTCTAACCCTCACCCTAAGAGCCTGAGTCTAACCCTAACCCTAAGAGCCTGAGTCTAACCCTCACCCTAAGAGCCTGAGTCTAACCCTCACCCTAAGAGCCTGAGTCTAACCCTAACCCTAAGAGCCTGAGTCTAACCCTAACCCTAAGAGCCTAAGTCTAAACCTTACCCTAAGAGCCTGAGTCTAACCCTAACCCTAACCCTAAGAGTCTAACCCTAATCTGAATATAACCCTAACCCTAAGAGTCTAACCCTAACCCTAAGAGTCTAACCCTAACCCTAACCCTAACCCTAACCCTAAGAGTCTAACCCTAACCCTAAGAGTCTAACCCTAACCCCAACCCTAACCCTAAGAGTCTAACCCTAACCCTAAGAGTCTAACCCTAACCCTAACTCTAACCCTAAGAGTCTAACCGTAACCCTAACCCTAAGAGTCTAACCCTAACCCTAACCCTAACCCTAAGAGTCTAACCCTAACCTTAAGAGTCTAACCCTAACCCTAAGAGTCTAACCCTAACCCTAACCCTAACCCTAACCCTAAGAGTCTAACCCTAACCCTAAGAGTCTAACCCTAACCCTAACCCTAAGAGTCTAACCCTAACCCTAACCCTAACCCTAACCCTAAGAGTCTAACCCTAAGAGTCTAACCCTAAGAGTCTAACCCTAACCCTAACAGTCTAACCCTAACCCTAACCCTAAACCCGGCTGAAGTACCCAAGTATATTTCGCTAGATGGCAGCAGCGCTCCACCAACAGAGCCGGCTGCAGTACCCAAATATATTTCGCTAGATGGCAGCAGCGCTCCACCAACAGCGCCGGCTGCAGTACCCAAATATATTTCGCTAGATGGCAGCAGCGCTCCACCAACAGCGCCGGCTGCAGTACCCAAATATATTTCGCTAGATGGCAGCAGCGCTCCACCAACAGCGCCGGCTGCAGTACCCAAGTATATTTCGCTAGATGGCAGCAGCGCTCCACCAACCGGGCGGCTGCAGTACCCAAGTATATTTCGCTAGATGGCAGCAGCGCTCCACCAACAGCGCCGGCTGCAGTACCCAAATATATTTCGCTAGATGGCAGCAGCGCTCCACCAACAGCGCCGGCTGCAGTACCCAAATATATTTCGCTAGATGGCAGCAGCGCTCCACCAACAGAGCCGGCTGCAGTACCCAAGTATATTTCGCTAGATGGCAGCAGCGCTCCACCAACAGGGCCGGCTGCAGTACCCAAGTATATTTCGCCAGATGGCAGCAGCGCTCCACCAACCGGGCGGCTGCAGTACCCAAGTATATTTCGCTAGATGGCAGCAGCGCTCCACCAACAGGGCCGGCTGCAGTACCCAAGTATATTTCGCTAGATGGCAGCAGCGCTCCACCAACCGGGCGGCTGCAGTACCCAAGTATATTTCGCTAGATGGCAGCAGCGCTACACCAACCGGGCGGCTGCAGTACCCAATTACATTTCGCTAGATGGCAGCAGCGCTCCACCAACAGGGCCGGCTGCAGTACCCAAATATATTTCGCTAGATGGCAGCAGCGCTCCACCAACCGGGCGGCTGCAGTACCCAAGTATATTTCGCTAGATGGCAGCAGCGCTCCACCAACCGGGCGGCTGCAGTACCCAATTACATTTCGCTAGATGGCAGCACCGCTCCACCAACCGGCGGCTGCAGTACCCAATTACATTTCGCTAGATGGCAGCAGCGCTCCACCAAAAGGGCGGCTGCAGTACCCAAGTATATTTCGCTAGATGGCAGCAGAGCTCCACCAACAGCGCCGGCTGCAGTACCCAAATATATTTCGCTAGATGGCAGCAGCGCTCCACCAAAAGGGCGGCTGCAGTACCCAAATATATTTCGCTAGATAACAGCAGCGCTCCACCAACAGGGCCGGCTGCAGTACCCAAATATATAGTACTGAGTCTAACCCTAACCCTAAGAGCCTGAGTGTAACCCTAACCCTAAGAGCCTGAGTCTAACCCTAACCCTAAGAGCCTGAGTCTAACCCTCACCCTAAGAGCCTGAGTCTAACCCTCACCCTAAGAGCCTGAGTCTAACCCTCACCCTAAGAGCCTGAGTCTAACCCTCACCCTAAGAGCCTGAGTCTAACCCTAACCCTAAGAGCCTAACCCTAACCCTAACCCTAAGAGTCTAACCCTAACCCTAACCCTAAGAGTCTAACCCTAACCCTGAATATAACCCTAACCCTAAGAGTCTAACCCTCACCCTAACCCTAACCCTAAGAGTCTAACCCTAACCCTAACCCTAACCCTAAGAGTCTAACCCTAACCCTAAGAGTCTAACCCTAACCCTAACCCTAACCCTAACCCTAAGAGTCTAACCCTAACCCTAAGAGTCTAACCCTAACCCTAACCCTAACCCTAACCCTAAGAGTCTAACCCTAACCCTAAGAGTCTAACCCTAACCCTAACCCTAACCCTAAGAGTCTAACCCTAACCCTAAGAGTCTAACCCTAACCCTAACCCTAACCCTAACCCTAAGAGTCTAACCCTAACCCTAAGAGTCTAACCCTAACCCTAACCCTAACCCTAACCCTAAGAGTCTAACCCTAACCCTAAGAGTCTAACCCTAACCCTAACCCTAACCCTAACCGTAAGAGTCTAACCCTAACCCTAAGAGTCTAACCCTAAGAGTCTAACCCTAAGAGTCTAACCCTAACCCTAACAGTCTAACCCTAACCCTAACCCTAAACCCGGCTGAAGTACCCAAGTATATTTCGCTAGATGGCAGCAGCGCTCCACAAACAGAGCCGGCTGCAGTACCCAAATATATTTCGCTAGATGGCAGCAGCGCTCCACCAACAGGGCCGGCTGCAGTACCCAAATATATTTCGCTAGATGGCAGCAGCGCTCCACCAACCGGGCGGCTGCAGTACCCAAGTATATTTCGCTAGATGGCAGCAGCGCTCCACCAACAGGGCCGGCTGCAGTACCCAAGTATATTTCGCTAGATGGCAGCAGAGCTCCACCAACAGGGCCGGCTGCAGTACCCAAGTATATTTCGCTAGATGGCAGCAGCGCTCCACCAACCGGGCGGCTGCAGTACCCAAGCATATTTCGCTAGATGGCAGCAGCGCTCCACCAACAGGGCGGCTGCAGTACCCAATTACATTTCGCTAGATGGCAGCAGCGCTCCACCAAAAGGGCCGGCTGCAGTACCCAAGTATATTTCGCTAGATGGCAGCAGAGCTCCACCAACAGAGCTGGCTGCAGTACCCAAATATATTTCGCTAGATGGCAGCAGCGCTCCACCAAAAGGGCGGCTGCAGTACCCAAATATATTTCGCTAGATGGCAGCAGCGCTCCACAAACAGGGCCGGCTGCAGTACCCAAATATATTTCGCTAGATGGCAGCAGCGCTCCACCAACAGCGCCGGCTGCAGTACCCAAGTATATTTCGCTAGATGGCAGCAGCGCTCCACCAAAAGGGCGGCTGCAGTACACAAATATATAGTACTAAATCTGACCCTAACCCTAAGAGCCTGTGTCTAACCCTAACCCTAAGAGCCTGAGTCTAACCCTAACCGTAAGAGCCTGAGTCTAACCCTAACCCTAAGAGCCTGAGTCTAACCCTAACCCTAAGAGCCTAAGTCTAACCCTAACCCTAAGAGTCTAACCCTAACCCTAACCCTAACCCTAAGAGTGTAACCCTAACCCTAACCCTAACCCTAACCCTAAGAGTCTAACCCTAACCCTAACCCTAACCCTAAGAGTCTAACCCTAACCCTAAGAGTCTAACCCTAACCCTAACCTTAACCCTAACCCTAAGAGTCTAACCCTAACCCTAAGAGTCTAACCCTAACCCTAACCCTAACCCTAAGAGTCTAATCCTAACCCTAAGAGTCTAACCCTAACCCTAACCCTAACCCTAACCCTAAGCGTAAGAGTCTAACCCTAACCCTAAGAGTCTAACCCTAAGAGTCTAACCCTAACCCTAACCCTAACCCTAACAGTCTAACCCTAACCCTAACCCTAAACCCGGCTGAAGTACCCAAGTATATTTCGCTAGATGGCAGCAGCGCTCCACCAACAGAGCCGGCTGCAGTACCCAAATATATTTCGCTAGATGGCAGCAGCGCTCCACAAACAGGGCCGGCTGCAGTACCCAAATATATTTCGCTAGATGGCAGCAGCGATCCACCAACAGCGCCGGCTGCAGTACCCAAACATATTTCGCTAGATGGCAGCAGCGCTCCACCAAAAGGGCGGCTGCAGTACCCAATTACATTTCGCTAGATGGCAGCAGCGCTCCACCAAAAGGGCGGCTGCAGTACCCAAGTATATTTCGCTAGATGGCAGCAGAGCTCCACCAACAGCGCCGGCTGCAGTACCCAAATATATTTCGCTAGATGGCAGCAGCGCTCCACCAAAAGGGCGGCTGCAGTACCCAAATATATTTCGCTGGATGGCAGCAGCGCTCCACCAACAGGGCCGGCTGCAGTACCCAAATATATTTCGCTAGATGGCAGCAGCGCTCCACCAACAGCGCCGGCTGCAATACCCAAGTATATTTCGCTAGATGGCAGCAGCGCTCCACCAAAAGGGCGGCTGCAGTACCCAAATATATAGTACTGAGTCTGACCCTAACCCTAAGAGCCTGTGTCTAACCCTAACCCTAAGAGCCTGAGTCTAACCCTAACCGTAAGAGCCTGAGTCTAACCCTAACCCTAAGAGCCTGAGTCTAACCCTAACCCTAAGAGCCTAACCCTAACCCTAACCCTAAGAGTCTAACCCTAACCCTAACCCTAACCCTAAGAGTGTAACCCTAACCCTAACCCTAACCCTAACCCTAAGAGTCTAACCCTAACCCTAACCCTAACCCTAAGAGTCTAACCCTAACCCTAACCCTAACCCTAAGAGTCTAACCCTAACCCTAAGAGTCTAACCCTAACCCTAACCTTAACCCTAACCCTAAGAGTCTAACCCTAACCCTAAGAGTCTAACCCTAACCCTAACCCTAACCCTAAGAGTCTAACCCTAACCCTAAGAGTCTAACCCTAACCCTAACCCTAACCCTAACACTAAGCGTAAGAGTCTCACCCTAACCCTAAGAGTCTAACCCTAAGAGTCTAACCCTAACCCTAACCCTAACCCTAACAGTCTAACCCTAACCCTAACCCTAAACCCGGCTGAAGTACCCAAGTATATTTCGCTAGATGGCAGCAGCGCTCCACCAACAGGGCCGGCTGCAGTACCCAAATATATTTCGCTAGATGGCAGCAGCGCTCCACAAACAGGGCCGGCTGCAGTACCCAAATATATTTCGCTAGATGGCAGCAGCGATCCACCAACAGCGGCGGCTGCAGTACTCAAGTATATTTCGCTAGATGGCAGCAGCGCTCCACCAACCGGGCGGCTGCAGTACCCAATTACATTTCGCTAGATGGCAGCAGCGCTCCACCAACAGGGCCGGCTGCAGTACCCAAATATATTTCGCTAGATGGCAGCAGCGCTCCACCAAAAGGGCGGCTGCAGTACCGAAGTATATTTCGCTAGATGGCAGTAGAGCTCCACCAACAGGGCCGGCTGCAGTACCCAAATATATTTCGCTAGATGGCAGCAGCGCTCCACCAACAGCGCCGGCTGCAGTACCCAAGTATACTTCGCTAGATGGCAGCAGCGCTCCACTAAAAGGGCGGCTGCAGTACCCAAATATATAGTACTGAGTCTAACCCTAACCCTAAGAGCCTGAGTCTAACCCTAACCCTAAGAGCCTGAGTCTAACCCTAACCCTAAGAGCCTGAGTCTAACCCTCACCCTAAGAGCCTGAGTCTAACCCTCACCCTAAGAGCCTGAGTCTAACCCTCACCCTAAGAGCCTGAGTCTAACCCTCACCCTAAGAGCCTGAGTCTAACCCTAACCCTAAGAGCCTAACACTAACCCTAACCCTAAGAGTCTAACCCTAACCCTAACCCTAACCCTAAGAGTCTAACCCTAACCCTGAATATAACCCTAACCCTAAGAGTCTAACCCTCACCCTAACCCTAACCCTAAGAGTCTAACCCTAACCCTAACCCTAACCCTAAGAGTCTAACCCTAACCCTAAGAGTCTAACCCTAACCCTAAGAGTCTAACCCTAACCCTAAGAGTCTAACCCTAACCCTAAGAGTCTAACCCTAACCCTAACCCTAACCCTAACCCTAAGAGTCTAACCCTAACCCTAAGAGTCTAACCCTAACCCTAACCCTAACCCTAACCGTAAGAGTCTAACCCTAACCCTAAGAGTCTAACCCTAAGAGTCTAACCCTAAGAGTCTAACCCTAACCCTAACAGTCTAACCCTAACCCTAACCCTAAACCCGGCTGAAGTACCCAAGTATATTTCGCTAGATGGCAGCAGCGCTCCACAAACAGAGCCGGCTGCAGTACCCAAATATATTTCGCTAGATGGCAGCAGCGCTCCACCAACAGGGCCGGCTGCAGTACCCAAATATATTTCGCTAGATGGCAGCAGCGCTCCACCAACCGGGCGGCTGCAGTACCCAAGTATATTTCGCTAGATGGCAGCAGCGCTCCACCAACAGGGCCGGCTGCAGTACCCAAGTATATTTCGCTAGATGGCAGCAGCGCTCCACCAACCGGGCGGCTGCAGTACCCAAATATATTTCGCTAGATGGCAGCAGCGCTCCACCAACAGGGCCGGCTGCAGTACCCAAATATATTTCGCTAGATGGCAGCAGCGCTCCACCAACCGGGCGGCTGCAGTACCCAAGTATATTTCGCTAGATGGCAGCAGCGCTCCACCAACAGGGCCGGCTGCAGTACCCAAGTATATTTCGCTAGATGGCAGCAGCGCTCCACCAACAGCGCCGGCTGCAGTACCCAAGTATATTTCGCTAGATGGCAGCAGCGCTCCACCAACAGGGCCGGCTGCAGTACCCAAGTATATTTCGCTAGATGGCAGCAGCGCTCCACCAACCGGGCGGCTGCAGTACCCAAGTATATTTCGCTAGATGGCAGCAGCGCTCCACCAACAGGGCGGCTGCAGAACCCATTTACATTTCGCTAGATGGCAGCAGCGCTCCACCAACAGGGCCGGCTGCAGTACCCAAGTATATTTCGCTAGATGGCAGCAGAGCTCCACCAACAGAGCTGGCTGCAGTACCCAAATATATTTCGCTAGATGGCAGCAGCGCTCCACCAAAAGGGCGGCTGCAGTACCCAAATATATTTCGCTAGATGGCAGCAGCGCTCCACAAACAGGGCCGGCTGCAGTACCCAAATATATTTCGCTAGATGGCAGCAGCGCTCCACCAACCGGCCGGCTGCAGTACCCAAGTATATTTCGCTAGATGGCAGCAGCGCTCCACCAAAAGGGCGGCTGCAGTACACAAATATATAGTACTAAATCTGACCCTAACCCTAAGAGCCTGTGTCTAACCCTAACCCTAAGAGCCTGAGTCTAACCCTAACCGTAAGAGCCTGAGTCTAACCCTAACCCTAAGAGCCTGAGTCTAACCCTAACCCTAAGAGCCTAAGTCTAACCCTAACCCTAAGAGTCTAACCCTAACCCTAACCCTAACCCTAAGAGTGTAACCCTAACCCTAACCCTAACCCTAACCCTAAGAGTCTAACCCTAACCCTAACCCTAACCCTAAGAGTCTAACCCTAACCCTAAGAGTCTAACCCTAACCCTAACCTTAACCCTAACCCTAAGAGTCTAACCCTAACCCTAAGAGTCTAACCCTAACCCTAACCCTAACCCTAAGAGTCTAACCCTAACCCTAAGAGTCTAACCCTAACCCTAACCCTAACCCTAACCCTAAGCGTAAGAGTCTAACCCTAACCCTAAGAGTCTAACCCTAAGAGTCTAACCCTAACCCTAACCCTAACCCTAACAGTCTAACCCTAACCCTAACCCTAAACCCGGCTGAAGTACCCAAGTATATTTCGCTAGATGGCAGCAGCGCTCCACCAACAGAGCCGGCTGCAGTACCCAAATATATTTCGCTAGATGGCAGCAGCGCTCCACAAACAGGGCCGGCTGCAGTACCCAAGTATATTTCGCTAGACGGCGGCAGTGCTCAACCAACCGGGCGGCTGCAGTACCAAAGTATATTTCGCTAGATGGCAGCAGCGCTCCACCAACAGCGCCGGCTGCAGTACTCAAGTATATTTCGCTAGATGGCAGCAGCGCTCCACAAAAAGGGTGGCTGCACTACCCAAATATATAGTACTGAGTCTAACCCTAACCCTAAGAGTCTAACCCTAAGAGTCTAACCCTAACCCTAACCCTAACCCTAACAGTCTAACCCTAACCCTAACCCTAAACCCGGCTGCAGTACCCAAATATATTTCGCTAGATGGCAGCAGCGCTCCACCAACAGAGCCGGCTGCAGTACCCAAGTATATTTCGCTAGATGGCAGCAGCGCTCCACCAACAGGGCCGGCTGCAGTACCCAAATATATTTCGCTAGATGGCAGCAGCGCTCCACCAACCGGGCGGCTGCAGTACCCAAGTATATTTCGCTAGATGGCAGCAGCGCTCCACCAAAAGGGCGGCTGCAGTACCCAAATATATAGTACTGAGTCTGACCCTAACCCTAAGAGCCTGAGTCTAACCCTAACCCTAAGAGCCTGAGTCTAACCCTCACCCTAAGAGCCTGAGTCTAACCCTAACCCTAAGAGCCTGAGTCTAACCCTAACCCTAAGAGTCTAACCCTAACCCTAACCCTAACCCTAACCCTAAGAGTCTAACCCTAACCCTAAGAGTCTAACCGTAACCCTAACCCTAACCCTAACCGTAAGAGTCTAACCCTAACCCTAAGAGTCTAACCCTAAGAGTCTAACCCTAAGAGTCTAACCCTAACCCTAACAGTCTAACCCTAACCCTAACCCTAAACCCGGCTGAAGTACCCAAGTATATTTCGCTAGATGGCAGCAGCGCTCCACAAACAGAGTCGGCTGCAGTACCCAAATATATTTCGCTAGATGGCAGCAGCGCTCCACCAACAGAGCCGGCTGCAGTACCCAAATATATTTCGCTAGATGGCAGCAGCGCTCCACCAACAGGGCCGGCTGCAGTACCCAAATATATTTCGCTAGATGGCAGCAGCGCTCCACCAACAGCGCCGGCTGCAGTACCCAAGTATATTTCGCTAGATGGCAGCAGCGCTCCACCAACCGGGCGGCTGCAGTACCCAAGTATATTTCGCTAGATGGCAGCAGCGCTCCACCAACAGGGCCGGCTGCAGTACCCAAGTATATTTCGCTAGATGGCAGCAGCGCTCCACCAACCGGGCGGCTGCAGTACCCAAGTATATTTCGCTAGATGGCAGCAGCGCTCCACCAACAGGGCCGGCTGCAGTACCCAAATATATTTCGCTAGATGGCAGCAGCGCTCCACCAACCGGGCGGCTGCAGTACCCAAGTATATTTCGCTAGATGGCAGCAGCGCTCCACCAACAGGGCCGGCTGCAGTACCCAAGTATATTTCGCTAGATGGCAGCAGCGCTCCACCAACAGCGCCGGCTGCAGTACCCAAATATATTTCGCTAGATGGCAGCAGCGCTCCACCAACAGCGCCGGCTGCAGTACCCAAATATATTTCGCTAGATGGCAGCAGCGCTCCACCAACAGCGCCGGCTGCAGTACCCAAATATATTTCGCTAGATGGCAGCAGCGCTCCACCAACAGGGCCGGCTGCAGTACCCAAGTATATTTCGCTAGATGGCAGCAGCGCTCCAACAACCGGGCGGCTGCAGTACCCAAGTATATTTCGCTAGATGGCAGCAGCGCTCCACCAACAGGGCCGGCTGCAGTACCCAAGTATATTTCGTTAGATGGCAGCAGCGCTCCACCAACCGGGCGGCTGCAGTACCCAAGTATATTTCGCTAGATGGCAGCAGCGCTCCACCAACAGGGCCGGCTGCAGTACCCAAATATATTTCGCTAGATGGCAGCAGCGCTCCACCAACCGGGCGGCTGCAGTACCCAATTACATTTCGCTAGATGGCAGCAGCGCTCCACCAACAGGGCGGCTGCAGTACCCAAGTATATTTCGCTAGATGGCAGCAGAGCTCCACCAACAGGGCCGGCTGCAGTACCCAAATATATTTCGCTAGATGGCAGCAGCGCTCCACCAAAAGGGCGGCTGCAGTACCCAAATATATTTCGCTAGATGGCAGCAGCGCTCCACCAACAGGGCCGGCTGCAGTACCCAAGTATATTTCGCTAGATGGCAGCAGCGCTACACCAACCTGGCGGCTGCAGTACCCCATTACATTTCGCTAGATGGCAGCAGCGCTCCACCAACCGGGCGGCTGCAGTACCCAAGTATATTTCGCTAGATGGCAGCAGCGCTACACCAACCGGGCGGCTGCAGTACCCAATTACATTTCGCTAGATGGCAGCAGCGCTCCACCAACCGGGCGGCTGCAGTACCCAAGTATATTTCGCTAGATGGCAGCAGAGCTCCACCAACAGGGCCGGCTGCAGTACCCAAATATATTTCGCTAGATGGCAGCAGCGCTCCACCAAAAGGGCGGCTGCAGTACCCAAATATATTTCGCTAGATGGCAGCAGCGCTCCACAAACAGGGCCGGCTGCAGTACCCAAGTATATTTCGCTAGATGGCAGCAGCGCTACACCAACCTGGCGGCTGCAGTACCCCATTACATTTCGCTAGATGGCAGCAGCGCTCCACCAACCGGGCGGCTGCAGTACCCAAGTATATTTCGCTAGATGGCAGCAGCGCTACACCAACCGGGCGGCTGCAGTACCCAATTACATTTCGCTAGATGGCAGCAGCGCTCCACCAACCGGGCCGGCTGCAGTACCCAAATATATTTCGCTAGATGGCAGCAGCGCTCCACCAACCGGGCGGCTGCAGTACCCAAGTATATTTCGCTAGATGGCAGCAGCGCTACACCAACAGCGCCGGCTGCAGTACCCAAGTATATTTCGCTAGATGGCAGCAGCGCTCCACCAACCGGGCGGCTGCAGTACCCAATTACATTTCGCTAGATGGCAGCAGCGCTCCACCAACCGGGCGGCTGCAGTACCCAAGTATATTTCGCTAGATGGCAGCAGAGCTCCACCAACAGGGCCGGCTGCAGTACCCAAATATATTTCGCTAGATGGCAGCAGCGCTCCACCAAAAGGGCGGCTGCAGTACCCAAATATATTTCGCTAGATGGCAGCAGCGCTCCACCAACAGGGCCGGCTGCAGTACCCCATTACATTTCGCTAGATGGCAGCAGCGCTCCACCAACCGGGCGGCTGCAGTACCCAAGTATATTTCGCTAGATGGCAGCAGCGCTACACCAACCGGGCGGCTGCAGTACCCAATTACATTTCGCTAGATGGCAGCAGCGCTCCACCAACAGGGCCGGCTGCAGTACCCAAATATATTTCGCTAGATGGCAGCAGCGCTCCACAAACCGGGCGGCTGCAGTACCCAAGTATATTTCGCTAGATGGCAGCAGCGCTCCACCAACAGCGCCGGCTGCAGTACCCAAGTATATTTCGCTAGATGGCAGCAGCGCTCCACCAACCGGGCGGCTGCAGTACCCAATTACATTTCGCTAGATGGCAGCAGCGCTCCACCAAAAGGGCGGCTGCAGTACCCAAATATATTTCGCTAGATGGCAGCAGCGCTCCACCAACAGGGCCGGCTGCAGTACCCAAGTATATTTCGCTAGATGGCAGCAGCGCTACACCAACCTGGCGGCTGCAGTACCCCATTACATTTCGCTAGATGGCAGCAGCGCTCCACCAACCGGGCGGCTGCAGTACCCAAGTATATTTCGCTAGATGGCAGCAGCGCTCCACCAACAGCGCCGGCTGCAGTACCCAATTACATTTCGCTAGATGGCAGCAGCGCTCCACCAACCGGGCGGCTGCAGTACCCAAGTATATTTCGCTAGATGGCAGCAGCGCTCCACCAACAGCGCCGGCTGCAGTACCCAAGTATATTTCGCTAGATGGCAGCAGCGTTCCACCAAAAGGGCGGCTGCAGTACCCAAATATATTTCGCTAGATGGCAGCAGCGCTCCACCAACAGGGCCGGCTGCAGTACCCAAGTATATTTCGCTAGATGGCAGCAGCGCTACACCAACCTGGCGGCTGCAGTACCCCATTACATTTCGCTAGATGGCAGCAGCGCTCCACCAACCGGGCGGCTGCAGTACCCAAGTATATTTCGCTAGATGGCAGCAGCGCTACACCAACCGGGCGGCTGCAGTACCCAATTACATTTCGCTAGATGGCAGCAGCGCTCCACAAACAGGGCCGGCTGCAGTACCCAAGTATATTTCGCTAGACGGCGGCAGTGCTCAACCAACCGGGCGGCTGCAGTACCAAAGTATATTTCGCTAGATGGCAGCAGCGCTCCACCAAC
Organism: Falco punctatus; assembly: GCF_963210335.1. Taxonomy (NCBI): domain Eukaryota; kingdom Metazoa; phylum Chordata; class Aves; order Falconiformes; family Falconidae; genus Falco; species Falco punctatus. The sequence goes on along the minus strand of NW_027660193.1, from coordinate 2,123,845 downwards.
AGCGCCGGCTGCAGTACTCAAGTATATTTCGCTAGATGGCAGCAGCGCTCCACAAAAAGGGTGGCTGCACTACCCAAATATATAGTACTGAGTCTAACCCTAACCCTAAGAGTCTAACCCTAAGAGTCTAACCCTAACCCTAACCCTAACCCTAACAGTCTAACCCTAACCCTAACCCTAAACCCGGCTGCAGTACCCAAATATATTTCGCTAGATGGCAGCAGCGCTCCACCAACAGAGCCGGCTGCAGTACCCAAGTATATTTCGCTAGATGGCAGCAGCGCTCCACCAACAGGGCCGGCTGCAGTACCCAAATATATTTCGCTAGATGGCAGCAGCGCTCCACCAACCGGGCGGCTGCAGTACCCAAGTATATTTCGCTAGATGGCAGCAGCGCTCCACCAAAAGGGCGGCTGCAGTACCCAAATATATAGTACTGAGTCTGACCCTAACCCTAAGAGCCTGAGTCTAACCCTAACCCTAAGAGCCTGAGTCTAACCCTCACCCTAAGAGCCTGAGTCTAACCCTAACCCTAAGAGCCTGAGTCTAACCCTAACCCTAAGAGTCTAACCCTAACCCTAACCCTAACCCTAACCCTAAGAGTCTAACCCTAACCCTAAGAGTCTAACCGTAACCCTAACCCTAACCCTAACCGTAAGAGTCTAACCCTAACCCTAAGAGTCTAACCCTAAGAGTCTAACCCTAAGAGTCTAACCCTAACCCTAACAGTCTAACCCTAACCCTAACCCTAAACCCGGCTGAAGTACCCAAGTATATTTCGCTAGATGGCAGCAGCGCTCCACAAACAGAGCCGGCTGCAGTACCCAAATATATTTCGCTAGATGGCAGCAGCGCTCCACCAACAGAGCCGGCTGCAGTACCCAAATATATTTCGCTAGATGGCAGCAGCGCTCCACCAACAGGGCCGGCTGCAGTACCCAAATATATTTCGCTAGATGGCAGCAGCGCTCCACCAACAGCGCCGGCTGCAGTACCCAAGTATATTTCGCTAGATGGCAGCAGCGCTCCACCAACCGGGCGGCTGCAGTACCCAAGTATATTTCGCTAGATGGCAGCAGCGCTCCACCAACCGGGCGGCTGCAGTACCCAAGTATATTTCGCTAGATGGCAGCAGCGCTCCACCAACCGGGCGGCTGCAGTACCCAAGTATATTTCGCTAGATGGCAGCAGCGCTCCACCAACAGGGCCGGCTGCAGTACCCAAATATATTTCGCTAGATGGCAGCAGCGCTCCACCAACCGGGCGGCTGCAGTACCCAAGTATATTTCGCTAGATGGCAGCAGCGCTCCACCAACAGGGCCGGCTGCAGTACCCAAGTATATTTCGCTAGATGGCAGCAGCGCTCCACCAACAGCGCCGGCTGCAGTACCCAAATATATTTCGCTAGATGGCAGCAGCGCTCCACCAACAGCGCCGGCTGCAGTACCCAAATATATTTCGCTAGATGGCAGCAGCGCTCCACCAACAGCGCCGGCTGCAGTACCCAAATATATTTCGCTAGATGGCAGCAGCGCTCCACCAACAGGGCCGGCTGCAGTACCCAAGTATATTTCGCTAGATGGCAGCAGCGCTCCAACAACCGGGCGGCTGCAGTACCCAAGTATATTTCGCTAGATGGCAGCAGCGCTCCACCAACAGGGCCGGCTGCAGTACCCAAGTATATTTCGTTAGATGGCAGCAGCGCTCCACCAACCGGGCGGCTGCAGTACCCAAGTATATTTCGCTAGATGGCAGCAGCGCTCCACCAACAGGGCCGGCTGCAGTACCCAAATATATTTCGCTAGATGGCAGCAGCGCTCCACCAAAAGGGCGGCTGCAGTACCCAAATATATTTCGCTAGATGGCAGCAGCGCTCCACCAACAGGGCCGGCTGCAGTACCCAAGTATATTTCGCTAGATGGCAGCAGCGCTACACCAACCTGGCGGCTGCAGTACCCCATTACATTTCGCTAGATGGCAGCAGCGCTCCACCAACCGGGCGGCTGCAGTACCCAAGTATATTTCGCTAGATGGCAGCAGCGCTACACCAACCGGGCGGCTGCAGTACCCAATTACATTTCGCTAGATGGCAGCAGCGCTCCACCAAAAGGGCGGCTGCAGTACCCAAGTATATTTCGCTAGATGGCAGCAGAGCTCCACCAACAGGGCCGGCTGCAGTACCCAAATATATTTCGCTAGATGGCAGCAGCGCTCCACCAAAAGGGCGGCTGCAGTACCCAAATATATTTCGCTAGATGGCAGCAGCGCTCCACAAACAGGGCCGGCTGCAGTACCCAAGTATATTTCGCTAGATGGCAGCAGCGCTACACCAACCTGGCGGCTGCAGTACCCCATTACATTTCGCTAGATGGCAGCAGCGCTCCACCAACCGGGCGGCTGCAGTACCCAAGTATATTTCGCTAGATGGCAGCAGCGCTACACCAACCGGGCGGCTGCAGTACCCAATTACATTTCGCTAGATGGCAGCAGCGCTCCACCAACCGGGCCGGCTGCAGTACCCAAATATATTTCGCTAGATGGCAGCAGCGCTCCACCAACCGGGCGGCTGCAGTACCCAAGTATATTTCGCTAGATGGCAGCAGCGCTACACCAACAGCGCCGGCTGCAGTACCCAAGTATATTTCGCTAGATGGCAGCAGCGCTCCACCAACCGGGCGGCTGCAGTACCCAATTACATTTCGCTAGATGGCAGCAGCGCTCCACCAACCGGGCGGCTGCAGTACCCAAGTATATTTCGCTAGATGGCAGCAGAGCTCCACCAACAGGGCCGGCTGCAGTACCCAAATATATTTCGCTAGATGGCAGCAGCGCTCCACCAAAAGGGCGGCTGCAGTACCCAAATATATTTCGCTAGATGGCAGCAGCGCTCCACCAACAGGGCCGGCTGCAGTACCCCATTACATTTCGCTAGATGGCAGCAGCGCTCCACCAACCGGGCGGCTGCAGTACCCAAGTATATTTCGCTAGATGGCAGCAGCGCTACACCAACCGGGCGGCTGCAGTACCCAATTACATTTCGCTAGATGGCAGCAGCGCTCCACCAACAGGGCCGGCTGCAGTACCCAAATATATTTCGCTAGATGGCAGCAGCGCTCCACAAACCGGGCGGCTGCAGTACCCAAGTATATTTCGCTAGATGGCAGCAGCGCTCCACCAACAGCGCCGGCTGCAGTACCCAAGTATATTTCGCTAGATGGCAGCAGCGCTCCACCAACCGGGCGGCTGCAGTACCCAATTACATTTCGCTAGATGGCAGCAGCGCTCCACCAAAAGGGCGGCTGCAGTACCCAAATATATTTCGCTAGATGGCAGCAGCGCTCCACCAACAGGGCCGGCTGCAGTACCCAAGTATATTTCGCTAGATGGCAGCAGCGCTACACCAACCTGGCGGCTGCAGTACCCCATTACATTTCGCTAGATGGCAGCAGCGCTCCACCAACCGGGCGGCTGCAGTACCCAAGTATATTTCGCTAGATGGCAGCAGCGCTCCACCAACAGCGCCGGCTGCAGTACCCAATTACATTTCGCTAGATGGCAGCAGCGCTCCACCAACCGGGCGGCTGCAGTACCCAAGTATATTTCGCTAGATGGCAGCAGCGCTCCACCAACAGCGCCGGCTGCAGTACCCAAGTATATTTCGCTAGATGGCAGCAGCGTTCCACCAAAAGGGCGGCTGCAGTACCCAAATATATTTCGCTAGATGGCAGCAGCGCTCCACCAACAGGGCCGGCTGCAGTACCCAAGTATATTTCGCTAGATGGCAGCAGCGCTACACCAACCTGGCGGCTGCAGTACCCCATTACATTTCGCTAGATGGCAGCAGCGCTCCACCAACCGGGCGGCTGCAGTACCCAAGTATATTTCGCTAGATGGCAGCAGCGCTACACCAACCGGGCGGCTGCAGTACCCAATTACATTTCGCTAGATGGCAGCAGCGCTCCACCAACCGGGCCGGCTGCAGTACCCAAATATATTTCGCTAGATGGCAGCAGCGCTCCACAAACCGGGCGGCTGCAGTACCCAAGTATATTTCGCTAGATGGCAGCAGCGCTCCACCAACAGGGCCGGCTGCAGTACCCAAGTATATTTCGCTAGATGGCAGCAGCGCTCCACCAACCGGGCGGCTGCAGTACCCAAGTATATTTCGCTAGATGGCAGCAGCGCTCCACCAACAGGGCCGGCTGCAGTACCCAAGTATATTTCGCTAGATGGCAGCAGCGCTCCACCAACCGGGCGGCTGCAGTACCCAAGTATATTTCGCTAGATGGCAGCAGCGCTCCACCAACAGGGCCGGCTGCAGTACCCAAATATATTTCGCTAGATGGCAGCAGCGCTCCACCAACCGGGCGGCTGCAGTACCCAAGTATATTTCGCTAGATGGCAGCAGCGCTCCACCAACCGGGCGGCTGCAGTACCCAAGTATATTTCGCTAGATTGCAGCAGCGCTCCACCAACAGCGCCGGCTGCAGTACCCAAATATATTTCGCTAGATGGCAGCAGCGCTCCACAAACCGGGCGGCTGCAGTACCCAAGTATCTTTCGCTAGATGGCAGCAGCGCTCCACCAACAGCGCCGGCTGCAGTACCCAAGTATATTTCGCTAGATGGCAGCAGCGCTCCACCAACCGGGCGGCTGCAGTACCCAAATATATTTCGCTAGATGGCAGCAGCGCTCCACCAACCGGGCGGCTGCAGTACCCAAGTATATTTCGCTAGATGGCAGCAGCGCTCCACCAACAGGGCCGGCTGCAGTACCCAAGTATATTTCGCTAGATGGCAGCAGCGCTCCACCAACCGGGCGGCTGCAGTACCCAAGTATATTTCGCTAGATGGCAGCAGCGCTACACCAACCGGGCGGCTGCAGTACCCCATTACATTTCGCTAGATGGCAGCAGCGCTCCACCAACCGGGCGGCTGCAGTACCCAAGTATATTTCGCTAGATGGCAGCAGCGCTACACCAACCGGGCGGCTGCAGTACCCAATTACATTTCGCTAGATGGCAGCAGCGCTCCACCAACAGGGCCGGCTGCAGTACCCAAATATATTTCGCTAGATGGCAGCAGCGCTCCACCAACCGGGCGGCTGCAGTACCCAAGTATATTTCGCTAGATGGCAGCAGCGCTCCACCAACAGGGCCGGCTGCAGTACCCAAGTATATTTCGCTAGATGGCAGCAGCGCTCCACCAACCGGGCGGCTGCAGTACCCAAGTATATTTCGCTAGATGGCAGCAGAGCTCCACCAACAGGGCGGCTGCAGTACCCAATTACATTTCGCTAGATGGCAGCAGCGCTCCACCAAAAGGCCGGCTGCAGTACCCAATTATATTTCGCTAGATGGCAGCAGAGCTCCACCAACAGAGCTGGCTGCAGTACCCAAATATATTTCGCTAGATGGCAGCAGCGCTCCACCAAAAGGGCGGCTGCAGTACCCAAATATATTTCGCTAGATGGCAGCAGCGCTCCACCAACAGGGCCGGCTGCAGTACCCAAATATATTTCGCTAGATGGCAGCAGCGCTCCACCAACAGCGCCGGCTGCAGTACCCAAGTATATTTCGCTAGATGGCAGCAGCGCTCCACCAAAAGGGCGGCTGCAGTACCCAAGTATATTTCGCTAGATGGCAGCAGCGCTCCACCAACAGGGCCGGCTGCAGTACCCAAATATATTTCGCTAGATGGCAGCAGCGCTCCACCAACCGGGCGGCTGCAGTACCCAAGTATATTTCGCTAGATGGCAGCAGCGCTCCACCAACCGGGCGGCTGCAGTACCCAAGTATATTTCGCTAGATGGCAGCAGCGCTCCACCAACAGGGCCGGCTGCAGTACCCAAGTATATTTCGCTAGATGGCAGCAGCGCTCCACCAACCGGGCGGCTGCAGTACCCAATTACATTTCGCTAGATGGCAGCAGCGCTCCACCAAAAGGGCGGCTGCAGTACCCAAGTATATTTCGCTAGATGGCAGCAGAGCTCCACCAACCGGGCGGCTGCAGTACCCAAATATATTTCGCTAGATGGCAGCAGCGCTCCACCAAAAGGGCGGCTGCAGTACCCAAATATATTTCGCTAGATGGCAGCAGCGCTCCACCAACAGGGCCGGCTGCAGTACCCAAGTATATTTCGCTAGATGGCAGCAGCGCTCCACCAACCGGGCGGCTGCAGTACCCAAGTATATTTCGCTAGATGGCAGCAGCGCTACACCAACCGGGCGGCTGCAGTACCCCATTACATTTCGCTAGATGGCAGCAGCGCTCCACCAACCGGGCGGCTGCAGTACCCAAATATATTTCGCTAGATGGCAGCAGCGCTCCACAAACCGGGCGGCTGCAGTACCCAAGTATATTTCGCTAGATGGCAGCAGCGCTCCACCAAAAGGGCGGCTGCAGTACCCAAGTATATTTCGCTAGATGGCAGCAGCGCTCCACCAACAGGGCCGGCTGCAGTACCCAAATATATTTCGCTAGATGGCAGCAGCGCTCCACCAACAGCGCCGGCTGCAATACCCAAGTATATTTCGCTAGATGGCAGCAGCGCTCCACCAAAAGGGCGGCTGCAGTACCCAAATATATAGTACTGAGTCTGACCCTAACCCTAAGAGCCTGATTCTAACCCTAACCCTAAGAGCCTGAGTCTAACCCTCACCCTAAGAGCCTGAGTCTAACCCTCACCCTAAGAGCCTGAGTCTAACCCTAACCCTAAGAGCCTAAGTCTAACCCTTACCCTAAGAGTCTAACCCTAACCCTAACCCTAACCCTAAGAGTCTAACCCTAACCCTGAATATAACCCTAACCCTAAGAGTCTAACCCTCACCCTAACCCTAACCCTAAGTGTCTAACCCTAACCCTAACCCTAACTCTAACCCTAAGAGTCTAACCCTAACCCTAAGAGTCTAACCCTAACCCCAACCCTAACCCTAAGAGTCTAACCCTAACCCTAAGAGTCTAACCCTAACCCTAACTCTAACCCTAAGAGTCTAACCGTAACCCTAACCCTAACCCTAAGAGTCTAACCCTAACCCTAACCCTAACCCTAAGAGTCTAACCCTAACCCTAAGAGTCTAACCCTAACCCTAACCCTAACCCTAACCCTAAGAGTCTAACCCTAACCCTAAGAGTCTAACCCTAACCCTAACCCTAACCCTAAGAGTCTAACCCTAACCCTAAGAGTCTAACCCTAACCCTAACCCTAACCCTAAGAGTCTAACCCTAACCCTAAGAGTCTAACCCTAACTCTAACCCTAACCCTAACCCTAAGAGTCTAACCCTAACCCTAAGAGTCTAAGCCTAACCCTAAGCCTAACCCTAACCCTAACCGTAAGAGTCTAACCCTAACCCTAAGAGTCTAACCCTAAGAGTCTAACCCTCACCCTAACCCTAACCCTAAGAGTCTAACCCTAACCCTAACCCTAAGAGTCTAACCCTAACCCTAAGAGTCTAACCCTAACCCTAACCCTAACCCTAAGAGTCTAACCCTAACCCTAAGAGTCTAACCCAAACCCTAACCCTAACCGTAAGAGTCTAACCCTAACCCTAAGAGTCTAACCCTAAGAGTCTAACCCTAAGAGTCTAACCCTAACCCTAACAGTCTAACCCTAACCCTAACCCTAAACCCGGCTGAAGTACCCAAGTATATTTCGCTAGATGGCAGCAGCGCTCCACAAACAGAGCCGGCTGCAGTACCCAAATATATTTCGCTAGATGGCAGCAGCGCTCCACCAACAGAGCCGGCTGCAGTACCCAAATATATTTCGCTAGATGGCAGCAGCGCTCCACCAACAGCGCCGGCTGCAGTACCCAAATATATTTCGCTAGATGGCAGCAGCGCTCCACCAACAGGGCCGGCTGCAGTACCCAAGTATATTTCGCTAGATGGCAGCAGCGCTCCACCAACCGGGCGGCTGCAGTACCCAAGTATATTTCGCTAGATGGCAGCAGCGCTCCACCAACCGGGCGGCTGCAGTACCCAAGTATATTTCGCTAGATGGCAGCAGCGCTCCACCAACAGGGCCGGCTGCAGTACCCAAGTATATTTCGCTAGATGGCAGCAGCGCTCCACCAACCGGGCGGCTGCAGTACCCAAGTATATTTCGCTAGATGGCAGCAGCGCTCCACCAACAGGGCCGGCTGCAGTACCCAAGTATATTTCGCTAGATGGCAGCAGCGTTCCACCAAAAGGGCGGCTGCAGTACACAAATATATAGTACTAAATCTGACCCTAACCCTAAGAGCCTGTGTCTAACCCTAACCCTAAGAGCCTGAGTCTAACCCTAACCGTAAGAGCCTGAGTCTAACCCTAACCCTAAGAGCCTGAGTCTAACCCTAACCCTAAGAGCCTAAGTCTAACCCTAACCCTAAGAGTCTAACCCTAACCCTAACCCTAAGCCTAAGAGTGTAACCCTAACCCTAACCCTAACCCTAACCCTAAGAGTCTAACCCTAACCCTAACCCTAACCCTAAGAGTCTAACCCTAACCCTAAGAGTCTTACCCTAACCCTAACCTTAACCCTAACCCTAAGAGTCTAACCCTAACCCTAACCCTAACCCTAAGAGTCTAACCCTAACCCTAAGAGTCTAACCCTAACCCTAACCCTAACCCTAACACTAAGCGTAAGAGTCTAACCCTAACCCTAAGAGTCTAACCCTAAGAGTCTAACCCTAACCCTAACCCTAACCCTAACAGTCTAACCCTAACCCTAACCCTAAACCCGGCTGAAGTACCCAAGTATATTTCGCTAGATGGCAGCAGCGCTCCACAAACAGAGCCGGCTGCAGTACCCAAATATATTTCGCTAGATGGCAGCAGCGCTCCACCAACAGAGCCGGCTGCAGTACCCAAATATATTTCGCTAGATGGCAGCAGCGCTCCACCAACAGCGCCGGCTGCAGTACCCAAATATATTTCGCTAGATGGCAGCAGCGCTCCACCAACAGGGCCGGCTGCAGTACCCAAGTATATTTCGCTAGATGGCAGCAGCGCTCCACCAACCGGGCGGCTGCAGTACCCAAGTATATTTCGCTAGATGGCAGCAGCGCTCCACCAAAAGGGCGGCTGCAGTACCCAAATATATAGTACTGAGTCTGACCCTAACCCTAAGAGCCTGATTCTAACCCTAACCCTAAGAGCCTGAGTCTAACCCTCACCCTAAGAGCCTGAGTCTAACCCTCACCCTAAGAGCCTGAGTCTAACCCTAACCCTAAGAGCCTAAGTCTAACCCTTACCCTAAGAGTCTAACCCTAACCCTAACCCTAACCCTAAGAGTCTAACCCTAACCCTGAATATAACCCTAACCCTAAGAGTCTAACCCTCACCCTAACCCTAACCCTAAGTGTCTAACCCTAACCCTAACCCTAACTCTAACCCTAAGAGTCTAACCCTAACCCTAAGAGTCTAACCCTAACCCCAACCCTAACCCTAAGAGTCTAACCCTAACCCTAAGAGTCTAACCCTAACCCTAACTCTAACCCTAAGAGTCTAACCGTAACCCTAACCCTAACCCTAAGAGTCTAACCCTAACCCTAACCCTAACCCTAAGAGTCTAACCCTAACCCTAAGAGTCTAACCCTAACCCTAACCCTAACCCTAACCCTAAGAGTCTAACCCTAACCCTAAGAGTCTAACCCTAACCCTAACCCTAACCCTAACCCTAAGAGTCTAACCCTAACCCTAACCCTAACCCTAACAGTCTAACCCTAACCCTAACCCTAAACCCGGCTGAAGTACCCAAGTATATTTCGCTAGATGTCAGCAGCGCTCCACCAAAAGGGCGGCTGCAGTACCCAAATATATAGTACTGAGTCTGACCCTAACCCTAAGAGCCTGATTCTAACCCTAACCCTAAGAGCCTGAGTCTAACCCTCACCCTAAGAGCCTGAGTCTAACCCTCACCCTAAGAGCCTGAGTCTAACCCTAACCCTAAGAGCCTAAGTCTAACCCTTACCCTAAGAGTCTAACCCTAACCCTAACCCTAACCCTAAGAGTCTAACCCTAACCCTGAATATAACCCTAACCCTAAGAGTCTAACCCTCACCCTAACCCTAACCCTAAGTGTCTAACCCTAACCCTAACCCTAACTCTAACCCTAAGAGTCTAACCCTAACCCTAAGAGTCTAACCCTAACCCTAACTCTAACCCTAAGAGTCTAACCGTAACCCTAACCCTAACCCTAAGAGTCTAACCCTAACCCTAACCCTAACCCTAAGAGTCTAACCCTAACCCTAAGAGTCTAACCCTAACCCTAACCCTAACCCTAACCCTAAGAGTCTAACCCTAACCCTAAGAGTCTAACCCTAACCCTAACCCTAACCCTAACCCTAAGAGTCTAACCCTAACCCTAAGAGTCTAACCCTAACCCTAACCCTAACCCTAAGAGTCTAACCCTAACCCTAAGAGTCTAACTCTAACTCTAACCCTAACCCTAACCCTAAGAGTCTAACCCTAACCCTAAGAGTCTAAGCCTAACCCTAAGCCTAACCCTAACCCTAACCGTAAGAGTCTAACCCTAACCCTAAGAGTCTAACCCTAAGAGTCTAACCCTAAAAGTCTAACCCTAACCCTAACAGTCTAACCCTAACCCTAACCCTAAACCCGGCTGAAGTACCCAAGTATATTTCGCTAGATGGCAGCAGCGCTCCACCAACAGAGCCGGCTGCAGTACCCAAATATATTTCGCTAGATGGCAGCAGCGCTCCACCAACAGCGCCGGCTGCAGTACCCAAATATATTTCGCTAGATGGCAGCAGCGCTCCACCAACAGCGCCGGCTGCAGTACCCAAGTATATTTCGCTAGATGGCAGCAGCGCTCCACCAACCGGGCGGCTGCAGTACCCAAGTATATTTCGCTAGATGGCAGCAGCGCTCCACCAACAGGGCCGGCTGCAGTACCCAAGTATATTTCGCTAGATGGCAGCAGCGCTCCACCAACCGGGCGGCTGCAGTACCCAAGTATATTTCGCTAGATGGCAGCAGCCCTCCACCAACCGGGCGGCTGCAGTACCCAATTACATTTCGCTAGATGGCAGCAGCGCTCCACCAACAGCGCCGGCTGCAGTACCCAAATATATTTCGCTAGATGGCAGCAGCGCTCCACAAACCGGGCGGCTGCAGTACCCAAGTATATTTCGCTAGATGGCAGCAGCGCTCCATTAACAGGGCCGGCTGCAGTACCCAAGTATATTTCGCTAGATGGCAGCAGCGCTCCACCAACCGGGCGGCTGCAGTACCCAAGTATATTTCGCTAGATGGCAGCAGCGCTCCACCAACCGGGCGGCTGCAGTACCCAAGTATATTTCGCTAGATGGCAGCAGAGCTCCACCAACAGCGCCGGCTGCAGTACCCAAATATATTTCGCTAGATGGCAGCAGCGCTCCACCAACAGGGCCGGCTGCAGTACCCAAATATATTTCGCTAGATGGCAGCAGCGCTCCACCAAGAGCGCCGGCTGCAATACCCAAGTATATTTCGCTAGATGGCAGCAGCGCTCCACCAAAAGGGCGGCTGCAGTACCCAAATATATAGTACTGAGTCTGACCCTCACCCTAAGAGCCTGAGTCTAACCCTAACCCTAAGAGCCTGAGTCTAACCCTCACCCTAAGAGCCTGAGTCTAACCCTAACCCTAAGAGCCTGAGTCTAACCCTCACCCTAAGAGCCTGAGTCTAACCTTAACCCTAAGAGCCTAACCCTAACCCTAACCCTAAGAGTCTAACCCTAACCCTAACCCTAACCCTAAGAGTCTAACCCTAACCCTGAATATAACCCTAACCCTAAGAGTCTAACCCTCACCCTAACCCTAACCCTAAGAGTCTAACCCTAACCCTAACCCTAACCCTAAGAGTCTAACCCTAACCCTGAATATAACCCTAACCCTAAGAGTCTAACCCTCACCCTAACCCTAACCCTAAGTGTCTAACCCTAACCCTAACCCTAACTCTAACCCTAAGAGTCTAACCCTAACCCTAAGAGTCTAACCCTAACCCCAACCCTAACCCTAAGAGTCTAACCCTAACCCTAAGAGTCTAACCCTAACCCTAACTCTAACCCTAAGAGTCTAACCGTAACCCTAACCCTAACCCTAAGAGTCTAACCCTAACCCTAACCCTAACCCTAAGAGTCTAACCCTAACCCTAAGAGTCTAACCCTAACCCTAACCCTAACCCTAACCCTAAGAGTCTAACCCTAACCCTAAGAGTCTAACCCTAACCCTAACCCTAACCCTAACCCTAAGAGTCTAACCCTAACCCTAACCCTAACCCTAACAGTCTAACCCTAACCCTAACCCTAAACCCGGCTGAAGTACCCAAGTATATTTCGCTAGATGTCAGCAGCGCTCCACCAAAAGGGCGGCTGCAGTACCCAAATATATAGTACTGAGTCTGACCCTAACCCTAAGAGCCTGATTCTAACCCTAACCCTAAGAGCCTGAGTCTAACCCTCACCCTAAGAGCCTGAGTCTAACCCTCACCCTAAGAGCCTGAGTCTAACCCTAACCCTAAGAGCCTAAGTCTAACCCTTACCCTAAGAGTCTAACCCTAACCCTAACCCTAACCCTAAGAGTCTAACCCTAACCCTGAATATAACCCTAACCCTAAGAGTCTAACCCTCACCCTAACCCTAACCCTAAGTATCTAACCCTAACCCTAACCCTAACTCTAACCCTAAGAGTCTAACCCTAACCCTAAGAGTCTAACCCTAACCCCAACCCTAACCCTAAGAGTCTAACCCTAACCCTAAGAGTCTAACCCTAACCCTAACTCTAACCCTAAGAGTCTAACCGTAACCCTAACCCTAACCCTAAGAGTCTAACCCTAACCCTAACCCTAAGAGTCTAACCCTAACCCTAAGAGTCTAACCCTAACCCTAACCCTAACCCTAACCCTAAGAGTCTAACCCTAACCCTAAGAGTCTAACCCTAACCCTAACCCTAACCCTAACCCTAAGAGTCTAACCCTAACCCTAAGAGTCTAACCCTAACCCTAACCCTAACCCTAAGAGTCTAACCCTAACCCTAAGAGTCTAACCCTAACTCTAACCCTAACCCTAACCCTAAGAGTCTAACCCTAACCCTAAGAGTCTAAGCCTAACCCTAAGCCTAACCCTAACCCTAACCGTAAGAGTCTAACCCTAACCCTAAGAGTCTAACCCTAAGAGTCTAACCCTAAAAGTCTAACCCTAACCCTAACAGTCTAACCCTAACCCTAACCCTAAACCCGGCTGAAGTACCCAAGTATATTTCGCTAGATGGCAGCAGAGCTCCACCAACAGGGCCGGCTGCAGTACCCAAATATATTTCGCTAGATGGCAGCAGCGCTCCACCAAAAGGGCGGCTGCAGTACCCAAATATATTTCGCTAGATGGCAGCAGCGCTCCACCAACAGGGCCGGCTGCAGTACCCCATTACATTTCGCTAGATGGCAGCAGCGCTCCACCAACCGGGCGGCTGCAGTACCCAAGTATATTTCGCTAGATGGCAGCAGCGCTACACCAACCGGGCGGCTGCAGTACCCAATTACATTTCGCTAGATGGCAGCAGCGCTCCACCAACAGGGCCGGCTGCAGTACCCAAATATATTTCGCTAGATGGCAGCAGCGCTCCACAAACCGGGCGGCTGCAGTACCCAAGTATATTTCGCTAGATGGCAGCAGCGCTCCACCAACAGCGCCGGCTGCAGTACCCAAGTATATTTCGCTAGATGGCAGCAGCGCTCCACCAACCGGGCGGCTGCAGTACCCAATTACATTTCGCTAGATGGCAGCAGCGCTCCACCAAAAGGGCGGCTGCAGTACCCAAATATATTTCGCTAGATGGCAGCAGCGCTCCACCAACAGGGCCGGCTGCAGTACCCAAGTATATTTCGCTAGATGGCAGCAGCGCTACACCAACCTGGCGGCTGCAGTACCCCATTACATTTCGCTAGATGGCAGCAGCGCTCCACCAACCGGGCGGCTGCAGTACCCAAGTATATTTCGCTAGATGGCAGCAGCGCTCCACCAACAGCGCCGGCTGCAGTACCCAATTACATTTCGCTAGATGGCAGCAGCGCTCCACCAACCGGGCGGCTGCAGTACCCAAGTATATTTCGCTAGATGGCAGCAGCGCTCCACCAACAGCGCCGGCTGCAGTACCCAAGTATATTTCGCTAGATGGCAGCAGCGTTCCACCAAAAGGGCGGCTGCAGTACCCAAATATATTTCGCTAGATGGCAGCAGCGCTCCACCAACAGGGCCGGCTGCAGTACCCAAGTATATTTCGCTAGATGGCAGCAGCGCTACACCAACCTGGCGGCTGCAGTACCCCATTACATTTCGCTAGATGGCAGCAGCGCTCCACCAACCGGGCGGCTGCAGTACCCAAGTATATTTCGCTAGATGGCAGCAGCGCTACACCAACCGGGCGGCTGCAGTACCCAATTACATTTCGCTAGATGGCAGCAGCGCTCCACAAACAGGGCCGGCTGCAGTACCCAAGTATATTTCGCTAGACGGCGGCAGTGCTCAACCAACCGGGCGGCTGCAGTACCAAAGTATATTTCGCTAGATGGCAGCAGCGCTCCACCAACAGCGCCGGCTGCAGTACTCAAGTATATTTCGCTAGATGGCAGCAGCGCTCCACAAAAAGGGTGGCTGCACTACCCAAATATATAGTACTGAGTCTAACCCTAACCCTAAGAGTCTAACCCTAAGAGTCTAACCCTAACCCTAACCCTAACCCTAACAGTCTAACCCTAACCCTAACCCTAAACCCGGCTGCAGTACCCAAATATATTTCGCTAGATGGCAGCAGCGCTCCACCAACAGAGCCGGCTGCAGTACCCAAGTATATTTCGCTAGATGGCAGCAGCGCTCCACCAACAGGGCCGGCTGCAGTACCCAAATATATTTCGCTAGATGGCAGCAGCGCTCCACCAACCGGGCGGCTGCAGTACCCAAGTATATTTCGCTAGATGGCAGCAGCGCTCCACCAAAAGGGCGGCTGCAGTACCCAAATATATAGTACTGAGTCTGACCCTAACCCTAAGAGCCTGAGTCTAACCCTAACCCTAAGAGCCTGAGTCTAACCCTCACCCTAAGAGCCTGAGTCTAACCCTAACCCTAAGAGCCTGAGTCTAACCCTAACCCTAAGAGTCTAACCCTAACCCTAACCCTAACCCTAACCCTAAGAGTCTAACCCTAACCCTAAGAGTCTAACCGTAACCCTAACCCTAACCCTAACCGTAAGAGTCTAACCCTAACCCTAAGAGTCTAACCCTAAGAGTCTAACCCTAAGAGTCTAACCCTAACCCTAACAGTCTAACCCTAACCCTAACCCTAAACCCGGCTGAAGTACCCAAGTATATTTCGCTAGATGGCAGCAGCGCTCCACAAACAGAGCCGGCTGCAGTACCCAAATATATTTCGCTAGATGGCAGCAGCGCTCCACCAACAGAGCCGGCTGCAGTACCCAAATATATTTCGCTAGATGGCAGCAGCGCTCCACCAACAGGGCCGGCTGCAGTACCCAAATATATTTCGCTAGATGGCAGCAGCGCTCCACCAACAGCGCCGGCTGCAGTACCCAAGTATATTTCGCTAGATGGCAGCAGCGCTCCACCAACCGGGCGGCTGCAGTACCCAAGTATATTTCGCTAGATGGCAGCAGCGCTCCACCAACAGGGCCGGCTGCAGTACCCAAGTATATTTCGCTAGATGGCAGCAGCGCTCCACCAACCGGGCGGCTGCAGTACCCAAGTATATTTCGCTAGATGGCAGCAGCGCTCCACCAACAGGGCCGGCTGCAGTACCCAAATATATTTCGCTAGATGGCAGCAGCGCTCCACCAACCGGGCGGCTGCAGTACCCAAGTATATTTCGCTAGATGGCAGCAGCGCTCCACCAACAGGGCCGGCTGCAGTACCCAAGTATATTTCGCTAGATGGCAGCAGCGCTCCACCAACAGCGCCGGCTGCAGTACCCAAATATATTTCGCTAGATGGCAGCAGCGCTCCACCAACAGCGCCGGCTGCAGTACCCAAATATATTTCGCTAGATGGCAGCAGCGCTCCACCAACAGCGCCGGCTGCAGTACCCAAATATATTTCGCTAGATGGCAGCAGCGCTCCACCAACAGGGCCGGCTGCAGTACCCAAGTATATTTCGCTAGATGGCAGCAGCGCTCCAACAACCGGGCGGCTGCAGTACCCAAGTATATTTCGCTAGATGGCAGCAGCGCTCCACCAACAGGGCCGGCTGCAGTACCCAAGTATATTTCGTTAGATGGCAGCAGCGCTCCACCAACCGGGCGGCTGCAGTACCCAAGTATATTTCGCTAGATGGCAGCAGCGCTCCACCAACAGGGCCGGCTGCAGTACCCAAATATATTTCGCTAGATGGCAGCAGCGCTCCACCAAAAGGGCGGCTGCAGTACCCAAATATATTTCGCTAGATGGCAGCAGCGCTCCACCAACAGGGCCGGCTGCAGTACCCAAGTATATTTCGCTAGATGGCAGCAGCGCTACACCAACCTGGCGGCTGCAGTACCCCATTACATTTCGCTAGATGGCAGCAGCGCTCCACCAACCGGGCGGCTGCAGTACCCAAGTATATTTCGCTAGATGGCAGCAGCGCTACACCAACCGGGCGGCTGCAGTACCCAATTACATTTCGCTAGATGGCAGCAGCGCTCCACCAAAAGGGCGGCTGCAGTACCCAAGTATATTTCGCTAGATGGCAGCAGAGCTCCACCAACAGGGCCGGCTGCAGTACCCAAATATATTTCGCTAGATGGCAGCAGCGCTCCACCAAAAGGGCGGCTGCAGTACCCAAATATATTTCGCTAGATGGCAGCAGCGCTCCACAAACAGGGCCGGCTGCAGTACCCAAGTATATTTCGCTAGATGGCAGCAGCGCTACACCAACCTGGCGGCTGCAGTACCCCATTACATTTCGCTAGATGGCAGCAGCGCTCCACCAACCGGGCGGCTGCAGTACCCAAGTATATTTCGCTAGATGGCAGCAGCGCTACACCAACCGGGCGGCTGCAGTACCCAATTACATTTCGCTAGATGGCAGCAGCGCTCCACCAACCGGGCCGGCTGCAGTACCCAAATATATTTCGCTAGATGGCAGCAGCGCTCCACCAACCGGGCGGCTGCAGTACCCAAGTATATTTCGCTAGATGGCAGCAGCGCTACACCAACAGCGCCGGCTGCAGTACCCAAGTATATTTCGCTAGATGGCAGCAGCGCTCCACCAACCGGGCGGCTGCAGTACCCAATTACATTTCGCTAGATGGCAGCAGCGCTCCACCAACCGGGCGGCTGCAGTACCCAAGTATATTTCGCTAGATGGCAGCAGAGCTCCACCAACAGGGCCGGCTGCAGTACCCAAATATATTTCGCTAGATGGCAGCAGCGCTCCACCAAAAGGGCGGCTGCAGTACCCAAATATATTTCGCTAGATGGCAGCAGCGCTCCACCAACAGGGCCGGCTGCAGTACCCCATTACATTTCGCTAGATGGCAGCAGCGCTCCACCAACCGGGCGGCTGCAGTACCCAAGTATATTTCGCTAGATGGCAGCAGCGCTACACCAACCGGGCGGCTGCAGTACCCAATTACATTTCGCTAGATGGCAGCAGCGCTCCACCAACAGGGCCGGCTGCAGTACCCAAATATATTTCGCTAGATGGCAGCAGCGCTCCACAAACCGGGCGGCTGCAGTACCCAAGTATATTTCGCTAGATGGCAGCAGCGCTCCACCAACAGCGCCGGCTGCAGTACCCAAGTATATTTCGCTAGATGGCAGCAGCGCTCCACCAACCGGGCGGCTGCAGTACCCAATTACATTTCGCTAGATGGCAGCAGCGCTCCACCAAAAGGGCGGCTGCAGTACCCAAATATATTTCGCTAGATGGCAGCAGCGCTCCACCAACAGGGCCGGCTGCAGTACCCAAGTATATTTCGCTAGATGGCAGCAGCGCTACACCAACCTGGCGGCTGCAGTACCCCATTACATTTCGCTAGATGGCAGCAGCGCTCCACCAACCGGGCGGCTGCAGTACCCAAGTATATTTCGCTAGATGGCAGCAGCGCTCCACCAACAGCGCCGGCTGCAGTACCCAATTACATTTCGCTAGATGGCAGCAGCGCTCCACCAACCGGGCGGCTGCAGTACCCAAGTATATTTCGCTAGATGGCAGCAGCGCTCCACCAACAGCGCCGGCTGCAGTACCCAAGTATATTTCGCTAGATGGCAGCAGCGTTCCACCAAAAGGGCGGCTGCAGTACCCAAATATATTTCGCTAGATGGCAGCAGCGCTCCACCAACAGGGCCGGCTGCAGTACCCAAGTATATTTCGCTAGATGGCAGCAGCGCTACACCAACCTGGCGGCTGCAGTACCCCATTACATTTCGCTAGATGGCAGCAGCGCTCCACCAACCGGGCGGCTGCAGTACCCAAGTATATTTCGCTAGATGGCAGCAGCGCTACACCAACCGGGCGGCTGCAGTACCCAATTACATTTCGCTAGATGGCAGCAGCGCTCCATTAACAGCGCCGGCTGCAGTACCCAAATATATTTCGCTAGATGGCAGCAGCGCTCCACAAACCGGGCGGCTGCAGTACCCAAGTATATTTCGCTAGATGGCAGCAGCGCTCCACCAACAGGGCCGGCTGCAGTACCCAAGTATATTTCGCTAGATGGCAGCAGCGCTCCACCAACCGGGCGGCTGCAGTACCCAAGTATATTTCGCTAGATGGCAGCAGCGCTCCACCAACAGGGCCGGCTGCAGTACCCAAGTATATTTCGCTAGATGGCAGCAGCGCTCCACCAACCGGGCGGCTGCAGTACCCAAGTATATTTCGCTAGATGGCAGCAGCGCTCCACCAACAGGGCCGGCTGCAGTACCCAAATATATTTCGCTAGATGGCAGCAGCGCTCCACCAACCGGGCGGCTGCAGTACCCAAGTATATTTCGCTAGATGGCAGCAGCGCTCCACCAACCGGGCGGCTGCAGTACCCAAGTATATTTCGCTAGATTGCAGCAGCGCTCCACCAACAGCGCCGGCTGCAGTACCCAAATATATTTCGCTAGATGGCAGCAGCGCTCCACAAACCGGGCGGCTGCAGTACCCAAGTATCTTTCGCTAGATGGCAGCAGCGCTCCACCAACAGCGCCGGCTGCAGTACCCAAGTATATTTCGCTAGATGGCAGCAGCGCTCCACCAACCGGGCGGCTGCAGTACCCAAATATATTTCGCTAGATGGCAGCAGCGCTCCACCAACCGGGCGGCTGCAGTACCCAAGTATATTTCGCTAGATGGCAGCAGCGCTCCACCAACAGGGCCGGCTGCAGTACCCAAGTATATTTCGCTAGATGGCAGCAGCGCTCCACCAACCGGGCGGCTGCAGTACCCAAGTATATTTCGCTAGATGGCAGCAGCGCTACACCAACCGGGCGGCTGCAGTACCCCATTACATTTCGCTAGATGGCAGCAGCGCTCCACCAACCGGGCGGCTGCAGTACCCAAGTATATTTCGCTAGATGGCAGCAGCGCTACACCAACCGGGCGGCTGCAGTACCCAATTACATTTCGCTAGATGGCAGCAGCGCTCCACCAACAGGGCCGGCTGCAGTACCCAAATATATTTCGCTAGATGGCAGCAGCGCTCCACCAACCGGGCGGCTGCAGTACCCAAGTATATTTCGCTAGATGGCAGCAGCGCTCCACCAACAGGGCCGGCTGCAGTACCCAAGTATATTTCGCTAGATGGCAGCAGCGCTCCACCAACCGGGCGGCTGCAGTACCCAAGTATATTTCGCTAGATGGCAGCAGAGCTCCACCAACAGGGCGGCTGCAGTACCCAATTACATTTCGCTAGATGGCAGCAGCGCTCCACCAAAAGGCCGGCTGCAGTACCCAATTATATTTCGCTAGATGGCAGCAGAGCTCCACCAACAGAGCTGGCTGCAGTACCCAAATATATTTCGCTAGATGGCAGCAGCGCTCCACCAAAAGGGCGGCTGCAGTACCCAAATATATTTCGCTAGATGGCAGCAGCGCTCCACCAACAGGGCCGGCTGCAGTACCCAAATATATTTCGCTAGATGGCAGCAGCGCTCCACCAACAGCGCCGGCTGCAGTACCCAAGTATATTTCGCTAGATGGCAGCAGCGCTCCACCAAAAGGGCGGCTGCAGTACCCAAGTATATTTCGCTAGATGGCAGCAGCGCTCCACCAACAGGGCCGGCTGCAGTACCCAAATATATTTCGCTAGATGGCAGCAGCGCTCCACCAACCGGGCGGCTGCAGTACCCAAGTATATTTCGCTAGATGGCAGCAGCGCTCCACCAACCGGGCGGCTGCAGTACCCAAGTATATTTCGCTAGATGGCAGCAGCGCTCCACCAACAGGGCCGGCTGCAGTACCCAAGTATATTTCGCTAGATGGCAGCAGCGCTCCACCAACCGGGCGGCTGCAGTACCCAATTACATTTCGCTAGATGGCAGCAGCGCTCCACCAAAAGGGCGGCTGCAGTACCCAAGTATATTTCGCTAGATGGCAGCAGAGCTCCACCAACCGGGCGGCTGCAGTACCCAAATATATTTCGCTAGATGGCAGCAGCGCTCCACCAAAAGGGCGGCTGCAGTACCCAAATATATTTCGCTAGATGGCAGCAGCGCTCCACCAACAGGGCCGGCTGCAGTACCCAAGTATATTTCGCTAGATGGCAGCAGCGCTCCACCAACCGGGCGGCTGCAGTACCCAAGTATATTTCGCTAGATGGCAGCAGCGCTACACCAACCGGGCGGCTGCAGTACCCCATTACATTTCGCTAGATGGCAGCAGCGCTCCACCAACCGGGCGGCTGCAGTACCCAAATATATTTCGCTAGATGGCAGCAGCGCTCCACAAACCGGGCGGCTGCAGTACCCAAGTATATTTCGCTAGATGGCAGCAGCGCTCCACCAAAAGGGCGGCTGCAGTACCCAAGTATATTTCGCTAGATGGCAGCAGCGCTCCACCAACAGGGCCGGCTGCAGTACCCAAATATATTTCGCTAGATGGCAGCAGCGCTCCACCAACAGCGCCGGCTGCAATACCCAAGTATATTTCGCTAGATGGCAGCAGCGCTCCACCAAAAGGGCGGCTGCAGTACCCAAATATATAGTACTGAGTCTGACCCTAACCCTAAGAGCCTGATTCTAACCCTAACCCTAAGAGCCTGAGTCTAACCCTCACCCTAAGAGCCTGAGTCTAACCCTCACCCTAAGAGCCTGAGTCTAACCCTAACCCTAAGAGCCTAAGTCTAACCCTTACCCTAAGAGTCTAACCCTAACCCTAACCCTAACCCTAAGAGTCTAACCCTAACCCTGAATATAACCCTAACCCTAAGAGTCTAACCCTCACCCTAACCCTAACCCTAAGTGTCTAACCCTAACCCTAACCCTAACTCTAACCCTAAGAGTCTAACCCTAACCCTAAGAGTCTAACCCTAACCCCAACCCTAACCCTAAGAGTCTAACCCTAACCCTAAGAGTCTAACCCTAACCCTAACTCTAACCCTAAGAGTCTAACCGTAACCCTAACCCTAACCCTAAGAGTCTAACCCTAACCCTAACCCTAACCCTAAGAGTCTAACCCTAACCCTAAGAGTCTAACCCTAACCCTAACCCTAACCCTAACCCTAAGAGTCTAACCCTAACCCTAAGAGTCTAACCCTAACCCTAACCCTAACCCTAAGAGTCTAACCCTAACCCTAAGAGTCTAACCCTAACCCTAACCCTAACCCTAAGAGTCTAACCCTAACCCTAAGAGTCTAACCCTAACTCTAACCCTAACCCTAACCCTAAGAGTCTAACCCTAACCCTAAGAGTCTAAGCCTAACCCTAAGCCTAACCCTAACCCTAACCGTAAGAGTCTAACCCTAACCCTAAGAGTCTAACCCTAAGAGTCTAACCCTCACCCTAACCCTAACCCTAAGAGTCTAACCCTAACCC
Source organism: Falco punctatus (assembly GCF_963210335.1). Classification (NCBI taxonomy): domain Eukaryota; kingdom Metazoa; phylum Chordata; class Aves; order Falconiformes; family Falconidae; genus Falco; species Falco punctatus. The sequence continues at coordinate 2,101,855 of NW_027660193.1, read as the reverse complement.
TAACCCTAAGAGTCTAACCCTAACCCTAAGAGTCTAACCCTAACCCTAACCCTAACCCTAAGAGTCTAACCCTAACCCTAAGAGTCTAACCCAAACCCTAACCCTAACCGTAAGAGTCTAACCCTAACCCTAAGAGTCTAACCCTAAGAGTCTAACCCTAAGAGTCTAACCCTAACCCTAACAGTCTAACCCTAACCCTAACCCTAAACCCGGCTGAAGTACCCAAGTATATTTCGCTAGATGGCAGCAGCGCTCCACAAACAGAGCCGGCTGCAGTACCCAAATATATTTCGCTAGATGGCAGCAGCGCTCCACCAACAGAGCCGGCTGCAGTACCCAAATATATTTCGCTAGATGGCAGCAGCGCTCCACCAACAGCGCCGGCTGCAGTACCCAAATATATTTCGCTAGATGGCAGCAGCGCTCCACCAACAGGGCCGGCTGCAGTACCCAAGTATATTTCGCTAGATGGCAGCAGCGCTCCACCAACCGGGCGGCTGCAGTACCCAAGTATATTTCGCTAGATGGCAGCAGCGCTCCACCAACCGGGCGGCTGCAGTACCCAAGTATATTTCGCTAGATGGCAGCAGCGCTCCACCAACAGGGCCGGCTGCAGTACCCAAGTATATTTCGCTAGATGGCAGCAGCGCTCCACCAACCGGGCGGCTGCAGTACCCAAGTATATTTCGCTAGATGGCAGCAGCGCTCCACCAACAGGGCCGGCTGCAGTACCCAAGTATATTTCGCTAGATGGCAGCAGCGTTCCACCAAAAGGGCGGCTGCAGTACACAAATATATAGTACTAAATCTGACCCTAACCCTAAGAGCCTGTGTCTAACCCTAACCCTAAGAGCCTGAGTCTAACCCTAACCGTAAGAGCCTGAGTCTAACCCTAACCCTAAGAGCCTGAGTCTAACCCTAACCCTAAGAGCCTAAGTCTAACCCTAACCCTAAGAGTCTAACCCTAACCCTAACCCTAAGCCTAAGAGTGTAACCCTAACCCTAACCCTAACCCTAACCCTAAGAGTCTAACCCTAACCCTAACCCTAACCCTAAGAGTCTAACCCTAACCCTAAGAGTCTTACCCTAACCCTAACCTTAACCCTAACCCTAAGAGTCTAACCCTAACCCTAACCCTAACCCTAAGAGTCTAACCCTAACCCTAAGAGTCTAACCCTAACCCTAACCCTAACCCTAACACTAAGCGTAAGAGTCTAACCCTAACCCTAAGAGTCTAACCCTAAGAGTCTAACCCTAACCCTAACCCTAACCCTAACAGTCTAACCCTAACCCTAACCCTAAACCCGGCTGAAGTACCCAAGTATATTTCGCTAGATGGCAGCAGCGCTCCACAAACAGAGCCGGCTGCAGTACCCAAATATATTTCGCTAGATGGCAGCAGCGCTCCACCAACAGAGCCGGCTGCAGTACCCAAATATATTTCGCTAGATGGCAGCAGCGCTCCACCAACAGCGCCGGCTGCAGTACCCAAATATATTTCGCTAGATGGCAGCAGCGCTCCACCAACAGGGCCGGCTGCAGTACCCAAGTATATTTCGCTAGATGGCAGCAGCGCTCCACCAACCGGGCGGCTGCAGTACCCAAGTATATTTCGCTAGATGGCAGCAGCGCTCCACCAAAAGGGCGGCTGCAGTACCCAAATATATAGTACTGAGTCTGACCCTAACCCTAAGAGCCTGATTCTAACCCTAACCCTAAGAGCCTGAGTCTAACCCTCACCCTAAGAGCCTGAGTCTAACCCTCACCCTAAGAGCCTGAGTCTAACCCTAACCCTAAGAGCCTAAGTCTAACCCTTACCCTAAGAGTCTAACCCTAACCCTAACCCTAACCCTAAGAGTCTAACCCTAACCCTGAATATAACCCTAACCCTAAGAGTCTAACCCTCACCCTAACCCTAACCCTAAGTGTCTAACCCTAACCCTAACCCTAACTCTAACCCTAAGAGTCTAACCCTAACCCTAAGAGTCTAACCCTAACCCCAACCCTAACCCTAAGAGTCTAACCCTAACCCTAAGAGTCTAACCCTAACCCTAACTCTAACCCTAAGAGTCTAACCGTAACCCTAACCCTAACCCTAAGAGTCTAACCCTAACCCTAACCCTAACCCTAAGAGTCTAACCCTAACCCTAAGAGTCTAACCCTAACCCTAACCCTAACCCTAACCCTAAGAGTCTAACCCTAACCCTAAGAGTCTAACCCTAACCCTAACCCTAACCCTAACCCTAAGAGTCTAACCCTAACCCTAACCCTAACCCTAACAGTCTAACCCTAACCCTAACCCTAAACCCGGCTGAAGTACCCAAGTATATTTCGCTAGATGTCAGCAGCGCTCCACCAAAAGGGCGGCTGCAGTACCCAAATATATAGTACTGAGTCTGACCCTAACCCTAAGAGCCTGATTCTAACCCTAACCCTAAGAGCCTGAGTCTAACCCTCACCCTAAGAGCCTGAGTCTAACCCTCACCCTAAGAGCCTGAGTCTAACCCTAACCCTAAGAGCCTAAGTCTAACCCTTACCCTAAGAGTCTAACCCTAACCCTAACCCTAACCCTAAGAGTCTAACCCTAACCCTGAATATAACCCTAACCCTAAGAGTCTAACCCTCACCCTAACCCTAACCCTAAGTGTCTAACCCTAACCCTAACCCTAACTCTAACCCTAAGAGTCTAACCCTAACCCTAAGAGTCTAACCCTAACCCTAACTCTAACCCTAAGAGTCTAACCGTAACCCTAACCCTAACCCTAAGAGTCTAACCCTAACCCTAACCCTAACCCTAAGAGTCTAACCCTAACCCTAAGAGTCTAACCCTAACCCTAACCCTAACCCTAACCCTAAGAGTCTAACCCTAACCCTAAGAGTCTAACCCTAACCCTAACCCTAACCCTAACCCTAAGAGTCTAACCCTAACCCTAAGAGTCTAACCCTAACCCTAACCCTAACCCTAAGAGTCTAACCCTAACCCTAAGAGTCTAACTCTAACTCTAACCCTAACCCTAACCCTAAGAGTCTAACCCTAACCCTAAGAGTCTAAGCCTAACCCTAAGCCTAACCCTAACCCTAACCGTAAGAGTCTAACCCTAACCCTAAGAGTCTAACCCTAAGAGTCTAACCCTAAAAGTCTAACCCTAACCCTAACAGTCTAACCCTAACCCTAACCCTAAACCCGGCTGAAGTACCCAAGTATATTTCGCTAGATGGCAGCAGCGCTCCACCAACAGAGCCGGCTGCAGTACCCAAATATATTTCGCTAGATGGCAGCAGCGCTCCACCAACAGCGCCGGCTGCAGTACCCAAATATATTTCGCTAGATGGCAGCAGCGCTCCACCAACAGCGCCGGCTGCAGTACCCAAGTATATTTCGCTAGATGGCAGCAGCGCTCCACCAACCGGGCGGCTGCAGTACCCAAGTATATTTCGCTAGATGGCAGCAGCGCTCCACCAACAGGGCCGGCTGCAGTACCCAAGTATATTTCGCTAGATGGCAGCAGCGCTCCACCAACCGGGCGGCTGCAGTACCCAAGTATATTTCGCTAGATGGCAGCAGCCCTCCACCAACCGGGCGGCTGCAGTACCCAATTACATTTCGCTAGATGGCAGCAGCGCTCCACCAACAGCGCCGGCTGCAGTACCCAAATATATTTCGCTAGATGGCAGCAGCGCTCCACAAACCGGGCGGCTGCAGTACCCAAGTATATTTCGCTAGATGGCAGCAGCGCTCCATTAACAGGGCCGGCTGCAGTACCCAAGTATATTTCGCTAGATGGCAGCAGCGCTCCACCAACCGGGCGGCTGCAGTACCCAAGTATATTTCGCTAGATGGCAGCAGCGCTCCACCAACCGGGCGGCTGCAGTACCCAAGTATATTTCGCTAGATGGCAGCAGAGCTCCACCAACAGCGCCGGCTGCAGTACCCAAATATATTTCGCTAGATGGCAGCAGCGCTCCACCAACAGGGCCGGCTGCAGTACCCAAATATATTTCGCTAGATGGCAGCAGCGCTCCACCAAGAGCGCCGGCTGCAATACCCAAGTATATTTCGCTAGATGGCAGCAGCGCTCCACCAAAAGGGCGGCTGCAGTACCCAAATATATAGTACTGAGTCTGACCCTCACCCTAAGAGCCTGAGTCTAACCCTAACCCTAAGAGCCTGAGTCTAACCCTCACCCTAAGAGCCTGAGTCTAACCCTAACCCTAAGAGCCTGAGTCTAACCCTCACCCTAAGAGCCTGAGTCTAACCTTAACCCTAAGAGCCTAACCCTAACCCTAACCCTAAGAGTCTAACCCTAACCCTAACCCTAACCCTAAGAGTCTAACCCTAACCCTGAATATAACCCTAACCCTAAGAGTCTAACCCTCACCCTAACCCTAACCCTAAGAGTCTAACCCTAACCCTAACCCTAACCCTAAGAGTCTAACCCTAACCCTGAATATAACCCTAACCCTAAGAGTCTAACCCTCACCCTAACCCTAACCCTAAGTGTCTAACCCTAACCCTAACCCTAACTCTAACCCTAAGAGTCTAACCCTAACCCTAAGAGTCTAACCCTAACCCCAACCCTAACCCTAAGAGTCTAACCCTAACCCTAAGAGTCTAACCCTAACCCTAACTCTAACCCTAAGAGTCTAACCGTAACCCTAACCCTAACCCTAAGAGTCTAACCCTAACCCTAACCCTAACCCTAAGAGTCTAACCCTAACCCTAAGAGTCTAACCCTAACCCTAACCCTAACCCTAACCCTAAGAGTCTAACCCTAACCCTAAGAGTCTAACCCTAACCCTAACCCTAACCCTAACCCTAAGAGTCTAACCCTAACCCTAACCCTAACCCTAACAGTCTAACCCTAACCCTAACCCTAAACCCGGCTGAAGTACCCAAGTATATTTCGCTAGATGTCAGCAGCGCTCCACCAAAAGGGCGGCTGCAGTACCCAAATATATAGTACTGAGTCTGACCCTAACCCTAAGAGCCTGATTCTAACCCTAACCCTAAGAGCCTGAGTCTAACCCTCACCCTAAGAGCCTGAGTCTAACCCTCACCCTAAGAGCCTGAGTCTAACCCTAACCCTAAGAGCCTAAGTCTAACCCTTACCCTAAGAGTCTAACCCTAACCCTAACCCTAACCCTAAGAGTCTAACCCTAACCCTGAATATAACCCTAACCCTAAGAGTCTAACCCTCACCCTAACCCTAACCCTAAGTATCTAACCCTAACCCTAACCCTAACTCTAACCCTAAGAGTCTAACCCTAACCCTAAGAGTCTAACCCTAACCCCAACCCTAACCCTAAGAGTCTAACCCTAACCCTAAGAGTCTAACCCTAACCCTAACTCTAACCCTAAGAGTCTAACCGTAACCCTAACCCTAACCCTAAGAGTCTAACCCTAACCCTAACCCTAAGAGTCTAACCCTAACCCTAAGAGTCTAACCCTAACCCTAACCCTAACCCTAACCCTAAGAGTCTAACCCTAACCCTAAGAGTCTAACCCTAACCCTAACCCTAACCCTAACCCTAAGAGTCTAACCCTAACCCTAAGAGTCTAACCCTAACCCTAACCCTAACCCTAAGAGTCTAACCCTAACCCTAAGAGTCTAACCCTAACTCTAACCCTAACCCTAACCCTAAGAGTCTAACCCTAACCCTAAGAGTCTAAGCCTAACCCTAAGCCTAACCCTAACCCTAACCGTAAGAGTCTAACCCTAACCCTAAGAGTCTAACCCTAAGAGTCTAACCCTAAAAGTCTAACCCTAACCCTAACAGTCTAACCCTAACCCTAACCCTAAACCCGGCTGAAGTACCCAAGTATATTTCGCTAGATGGCAGCAGCGCTCCACCAACAGAGCCGGCTGCAGTACCCAAATATATTTCGCTAGATGGCAGCAGCGCTCCACCAACAGCTCCGGCTGCAGTACCCAAATATATTTCGCTAGATGGCAGCAGCGCTCCACCAACAGAGCCGGCTGCAGTACCCAAATATATTTCGCTAGATGGCAGCAGCGCTCCACCAACAGCGCCGGCTGCAGTACCCAAATATATTTCGCTAGATGGCAGCAGCGCTCCACCAACAGCGCCGGCTGCAGTACCCAAGTATATTTCGCTAGATGGCAGCAGCGCTCCACCAACCGGGCGGCTGCAGTACCCAAATATATTTCGCTAGATGGCAGCAGCGCTCCACCAACAGGGCCGGCTGCAGTACCCAAGTATATATCGCTAGATGGCAGCAGCGCTCCACCAACCGGGCGGCTGCAGTACCCAAGTATATTTCGCTAGATGGCAGCAGCGCTCCACCAACCGGGCGGCTGCAGTACCCAATTACATTTCGCTAGATGGCAGCAGCGCTCCACCAACCGGGCCGGCTGCAGTACCCAAATATATTTCGCTAGATGGCAGCAGCGCTCCACAAACCGGGCGGCTGCAGTACCCAAGTATATTTCGCTAGATGGCAGCAGCGCTCCACCAACAGGGCCGGCTGCAGTACCCAAGTATATTTCGCTAGATGGCAGCAGCACTCCACCAACCGGGCGGCTGCAGTACCCAATTACATTTCGCTAGATGGCAGCAGCGCTCCACCAAAAGGGCGGCTGCAGTACCCAAGTATATTTCGCTAGATGGCAGCAGAGCTCCACCAACAGCGCCGGCTGCAGTACCCAAATATATTTCGCTAGATGGCAGCAGCGCTCCACCAAAAGGGCGGCTGCAGTACCCAAATATATTTCGCTAGATGGCAGCAGCGCTCCACCAACAGGGCCGGCTGCAGTACCCAAATATATTTCGCTAGATGGCAGCAGCGCTCCACCAAGAGCGCCGGCTGCAATACCCAAGTATATTTCGCTAGATGGCAGCAGCGCTCCACCAAAAGGGCGGCTGCAGTACCCAAATATATAGTACTGAGTCTGACCCTCACCCTAAGAGCCTGAGTCTAACCCTAACCCTAAGAGCCTGAGTCTAACCCTCACCCTAAGAGCCTGAGTCTAACCCTAACCCTAAGAGCCTGAGTCTAACCCTCACCCTAAGAGGCTGAGTCTAACCCTAACCCTAAGAGCCTAACCCTAACCCTAACCCTAAGAGTCTAACCCTAACCCTAACCCTAAGAGTCTAACCCTAACCCTGAATATAACCCTAACCCTAAGAGTCTAACCCTCACCCTAACCCTAACCCTAAGAGTCTAACCCTAACCCTAACCCTAAGAGTCTAACCCTAACCCTAAGAGTCTAACCCTAACCCTAACCCTAACCCTAACCCTAAGAGTCTAACCCTAACCCTAAGAGTCTAACCCTAACCCTAACCCTAACCCTAACCGTAAGAGTCTAACCCTAACCCTAAGAGTCTAACCCTAAGAGTCTAACCCTAAGAGTCTAACCCTAACCCTAAGAGTCTAACCCTAACCCTAACCCTAAACCCGGCTGAAGTACCCAAGTATATTTCGCTAGATGGCAGCAGCGCTCCACAAACAGCGCCGGCTGCAGTACCCAAGTATATTTCGCTAGATGGCAGCAGCGCTCCACCAACAGGGCCGGCTGCAGTACCCAAATATATTTCGCTAGATGGCAGCAGCGCTCCACCAACAGGTCCGGCTGCAGTACCCAAGTATATTTCGCTAGATGGCAGCAGCGCTCCACCAACCGGGCGGCTGCAGTACCCAAGTATATTTCGCTAGATGGCAGCAGCGCTCCACCAACCGGGCGGCTGCAGTACCCAAGTATATTTCGCTAGATGGCAGCAGCGCTCCACCAACAGGGCCGGCTGCAGTACCCAAGTATATTTCGCTAGATGGCAGCAGCGCTCCACCAACCGGGCGGCTGCAGTACCCAAGTATATTTCGCTAGATGGCAGCAGCGCTCCACCAACAGGGCCGGCTGCAGTACCCAAGTATATTTCGCTAGATGGCAGCAGCGCTCCACCAAAAGGGCGGCTGCAGTACACAAATATATAGTACTAAATCTGACCCTAACCCTAAGAGCCTGTGTCTAACCCTAACCCTAAGAGCCTGAGTCTAACCCTAACCGTAAGAGCCTGAGTCTAACCCTAACCCTAAGAGCCTGAGTCTAACCCTAACCCTAAGAGCCTAAGTCTAACCCTAACCCTAAGAGTCTAACCCTAACCCTAACCCTAAGCCTAAGAGTGTAACCCTAACCCTAACCCTAACCCTAACCCTAAGAGTCTAACCCTAACCCTAACCCTAACCCTAAGAGTCTAACCCTAACCCTAAGAGTCTAACCCTAACCCTAACCTTAACCCTAACCCTAAGAGTCTAACCCTAACCCTAAGAGTCTAACCCTAACCCTAACCCTAACCCTAAGAGTCTAACCCTAACCCTAAGAGTCTAACCCTAACCCTAACCCTAACCCTAACTCTAACCGTAAGAGTCTAACCCTAACCCTAAGAGTCTAACCCTAAGAGTCTAACCCTAACCCTAACAGTCTAACCCTAACCCTAACCCTAAACCCGGCTGAAGTACCCAAGTATATTTCGCTAGATGGCAGCAGCGCTCCACCAACAGAGCCGGCTGCAGTACCCAAATATATTTCGCTAGATGGCAGCAGCGCTCCACAAACAGCGCCGGCTGCAGTACCCAAATATATTTCGCTAGATGGCAGCAGCGATCCACCAACAGCGCCGGCTGCAGTACCCAAATATATTTCGCTAGATGGCAGCAGCGCTCCACCAAAAGGGCGGCTGCAGTACCCAAGTATATTTCGCTAGACGGCGGCAGTGCTCAACCAACCGGGCGGCTGCAGTACCAAAGTATATTTCGCTAGATGGCAGCAGCGCTCCACCAACAGCGCCGGCTGCAGTACTCAAGTATATTTCGCTAGATGGCAGCAGCGCTCCACAAAAAGGGTGGCTGCACTACCCAAATATATAGTAGTGAGTCTAACCCTAACCCTAAGAGTCTAACCCTAAGAGTCTAACCCTAACCCTAACCCTAACCCTAACAGTCTAACCCTAACCCTAACCCTAAACCCGGCTGCAGTACCCAAATATATTTCGCTAGATGGCAGCAGTGCTCCACCAACAGAGCCGGCTGCAGTACCCAAGTATATTTCGCTAGATGGCAGCAGCGCTCCACCAACAGCACCGGCTGCAATACCCAAATATATTTCGCTAGATGGCAGCAGCGCTCCACCAAAAGGGCGGCTGCAGTACCCAAATATATAGTACTGAGTCTGACCCTAACCCTAAGAGCCTGAGTCTAACCCTAACCCTAAGAGCCTGAGTCTAACCCTAACCCTAAGAGCCTGAGTCTAACCCTAACCCTAAGAGCCTGAGTCTAACCCTCACCCTAAGAGCCTGAGTCTAACCCTAACCCTAAGAGCCTGAGTCTAACCCTAACCCTAAGAGCCTAAGTCTAACCCTTACCCTAAGAGTCTAACCCTAACCCTAACCCTAACCCTAAGAGTCTAACACTAATCTGAATATAACCCTAACCCTAAGAGTCTAACCCTCACCCTAACCCTAACCCTAAGTGTCTAAACCTAACCCTAACCTTAACCCTAAGAGTCTAACCCTAACCCTAAGAGTCTAACCCTAACACCAACCCTAACCCTAAGAGTCTAACCCTAACCTTAAGAGTCTAACCCTAACCCTAACTCTAACCCTAAGAGTCTAACCGTAACCCTAACCCTAAGAGTCTAACCCTAACCCTCACCCTAACCCTAACCCTAAGAGTCTAACCCTAACCCTAACCCTAAGAGTCTAACCCTAACCCTAAGAGTCTAACCCTAACCCTAACCCTAACCCTAACCCTAAGAGTCTAACCCTAACCCTAAGAGTCTAACCCTAACCCTAACCCTAACCCTAACCCTAAGAGTCTAACCCTAACCCTAAGAGTCTAACCCTAACCCTAACCCTAACCCTAACCCTAAGAGTCTAACCCTAACCCTAAGAGTCTAACCCTAACCCTAACCCTAACCCTAACCGTAAGAGTCTAACCCTAACCCTAAGAGTCTAACCCTAAGAGTCTAACCCTAAAAGTCTAACCCTAACCCTAACAGTCTAACCCTAACCCTAACCCTAAACCCGGCTGAAGTACCCAAGTATATTTCGCTAGATGGCAGCAGCGCTCCACCAACAGAGCCGGCTGCAGTACCCAAATATATTTCGCTAGATGGCAGCAGCGCTCCACAAACAGGGCCGGCTGCAGTACCCAAATATATTTCGCTAGATGGCAGCAGCGATCCACCAACAGCGCCGGCTGCAGTACCCAAATATATTTCGCTAGATGGCAGCAGCGCTCCACCAAAAGGGCGGCTGCAGTACCCAAGTATATTTCGCTAGACGGCGGCAGTGCTCAACCAACCGGGCGGCTGCAGTACCAAAGTATATTTCGCTAGATGGCAGCAGCGCTCCACCAACAGCGCCGGCTGCAGTACTCAAGTATATTTCGCTAGATGGCAGCAGCGCTCCACAAAAAGGGTGGCTGCACTACCCAAATATATAGTAGTGAGTCTAACCCTAACCCTAAGAGTCTAACCCTAAGAGTCTAACCCTAACCCTAACCCTAACCCTAACAGTCTAACCCTAACCCTAACCCTAAACCCGGCTGCAGTACCCAAGTATATTTCGCTAGATGGCAGCAGCGCTCCACCAACAGAGCCGGCTGCAGTACCCAAGTATATTTCGCTAGATGGCAGCAGCGCTCCACCAACAGGGCCGGCTGCAGTACCCAAATATATTTCGCTAGATGGCAGCAGCGCTCCACCAACAGCACCGGCTGCAATACCCAAGTATATTTCGCTAGATGGCAGCAGCGCTCCACCAAAAGGGCGGCTGCAGTACCCAAATATATAGTACTGAGTCTGACCCTAACCCTAAGAGCCTGAGTCTAACCCTAACCCTAAGAGCCTGAGTCTAACCCTCACCCTAAGAGCCTGAGTCTAACCCTAACCCTAAGAGCCTGAGTCTAACCCTAACCCTAAGAGCCTGAGTCTAACCCTCACCCTAAGAGCCTGAGTCTAACCCTAACCCTAAGAGCCTGAGTCTAACCCTAACCCTAAGAGCCTAAGTCTAACCCTTACCCTAAGAGTCTAACCCTAACCCTAACCCTAACCCTAAGAGTCTAACCCTAATCTGAATATAACCCTAACCCTAAGAGTCTAACCCTCACCCTAACCCTAACCCTAAGTGTCTAACCCTAACCCTAACCTTAACCCTAAGAGTCTAACCCTAACCCTAAGAGTCTAACCCTAACCCCAACCCTAACCCTAAGAGTCTAACCCTAACCTTAAGAGTCTAACCCTAACCCTAACTCTAACCCTAAGAGTCTAACCGTAACCCTAACCCTAAGAGTCTAACCCTAACCCTAACCCTAACCCTAACCCTAAGAGTCTAACCCTAACCCTAACCCTAACCCTAAGAGTCTAACCCTAACCCTAAGAGTCTAACCCTAACCCTAACCCTAACCCTAACCCTAAGAGTCTAACCCTAACCCTAAGAGTCTAACCCTAACCCTAACCCTAACCCTAAACCTAAGAGTCTAACCCTAACCCTAAGAGTCTAACCCTAACCCTAACCCTAACCCTAACCCTAAGAGTCTAACCCTAACCCTAAGAGTCTAACCCTAACCCTAACCCTAACCCTAACCCTAACCCTAAGAGTCTAACCCTAAGAGTCTAACCCTAAGAGTCTAACCCTAACCCTAACAGTCTAACCCTAACCCTAACCCTAAACCCGGCTGAAGTACCCAAGTATATTTCGCTAGATGGCAGCAGCGCTCCACCAACAGAGCCGGCTGCAGTACCCAAATATATTTCGCTAGATGGCAGCAGCGCTCCACCAACAGCGCCGGCTGCAGTACCCAAATATATTTCGCTAGATGGCAGCAGCGCTCCACCAACAGCGCCGGCTGCAGTACCCAAATATATTTCGCTAGATGGCAGCAGCGCTCCACCAACCGGGCGGCTGCAGTACCCAAATATATTTCGCTAGATGGCAGCAGCGCTCCACCAACAGCGCCGGCTGCAGTACCCAAATATATTTCGCTAGATGGCAGCAGCGCTCCACCAACCGGGCGGCTGCAGTACCCAAGTATATTTCGCTAGATGGCAGCAGCGCTCCACCAACAGGGCCGGCTGCAGTACCCAAGTATATTTCGCTAGATGGCAGCAGCGCTCCACCAACCGGGCGGCTGCAGTACCCAAGTATATTTCGCTAGATGGCAGCAGCGCTCCACCAACAGGGCCGGCTGCAGTACCCAAATATATTTCGCTAGATGGCAGCAGCGCTCCACCAACCGGGCGGCTGCAGTACCCAAGTATATTTCGCTAGATGGCAGCAGCGCTACACCAACCGGGCGGCTGCAGTACCCAATTACATTTCGCTAGATGGCAGCAGCGCTCCATTAACAGCGCCGGCTGCAGTACCCAAATATATTTCGCTAGATGGCAGCAGCGCTCCACAAACCGGGCGGCTGCAGTACCCAAGTATATTTCGCTAGATGGCAGCAGCGCTCCACCAACCGGGCGGCTGCAGTACCCAATTACATTTCGCTAGATGGCAGCAGCGCTCCACCAACCGGGCGGCTGCAGTACCCAATTACATTTCGCTAGATGGCAGCAGCGCTCCACCAAAAGGGCGGCTGCAGTACCCAAGTATCTTTCGCTAGATGGCAGCAGAGCTCCACCAACAGAGCCGGCTGCAGTATCCAAATATATTTCGCTAGATGGCAGCAGCGCTCCACCAAAAGGGCGGCTGCAGTACCCAAGTATATTTCGCTAGATGGCAGCAGCGCTCCACCAAAAGGGCGGCTGCAGTACCCAAATATATAGTACTGAGTCTGACCCTAACCCTAAGAGCCTGAGTCTAACCCTAACCCTAAGAGCCTGAGTCTAACCCTCACCCTAAGAGCCTGAGTCTAACCCTAACCCTAAGAGCCTGAGTCTAACCCTAACCCTAAGAGCCTAAGTCTAACCCTTACCCTAAGAGTCTAACCCTAACCCTAACCCTAACCCTAAGAGTCTAACCCTAACCCTGAATATAACCCTAACCCTAAGAGTCTAACCCTCACCGTAACCCTAACCCTAAGTGTCTAACCCTAACCCTAACCCTAACTCTAACCCTAAGAGTCTAACCCTAACCCTAAGAGTCTAACCCTAACCCCAACCCTAACCCTAAGAGTCTAACCCTAACCCTAAGAGTCTAACCCTAACCCTAACCCTAACCCTAAGAGTCTAACCCTAACCCTAAGAGTCTAACCGTAACCCTAACCCTAACCCTAACCCTAAGAGTCTAACCCTAACCCTAAGAGTCTAACCCTAACCCTAACCCTAACCCTAACCCTAAGAGTCTAACCCTAACCCTAAGAGTCTAACCCTAACCCTAACCCTAACCCTAACCCTAAGAGTCTAACCCTAACCCTAACAGTCTAACCCTAACCCTAACCCTAAACCCGGCTGAAGTACCCAAGTATATTTCGCTAGATGGCAGCAGCGCTCCACAAACAGAGCCGGCTGCAGTACCCAAATATATTTCGCTAGATGGCAGCAGCGCTCCACCAACAGAGCCGGCTGCAGTACCCAAATATATTTCGCTAGATGGCAGCAGCGCTCCACCAACAGCGCCGGCTGCAGTACCCAAATATATTTCGCTAGATGGCAGCAGCGCTCCACCAACAGCGCCGGCTGCAGTACCCAAGTATATTTCGCTAGATGGCAGCAGCGCTCCACCAACCGGGCGGCTGCAGTACCCAAGTATATTTCGCTAGATGGCAGCAGCGCTCCACCAACAGGTCCGGCTGCAGTACCCAAGTATATTTCGCTAGATGGCAGCAGCGCTCCACCAACCGGGCGGCTGCAGTACCCAAGTATATTTCGCTAGATGGCAGCAGAGCTCCACCAACAGGGCCGGCTGCAGTACCCAAATATATTTCGCTAGATGGCAGCAGCGCTCCACCAAAAGGGCGGCTGCAGTACCCAAGTATATTTCGCTAGATGGCAGCAGAGCTCCACCAACAGGGCCGGCTGCAGTACCCAAATATATTTCGCTAGATGGCAGCAGCGCTCCACCAACCGGGCGGCTGCAGTACCCAATTACATTTCGCTAGATGGCAGCAGCGCTCCACCAACAGGGCCGGCTGCAGTACCCAAATATATTTCGCTAGATGGCAGCAGCGCTCCACCAAGAGCGCCGGCTGCAATACCCAAGTATATTTCGCTAGATGGCAGCAGCGCTCCACCAAAAGGGCGGCTGCAGTACCCAAATATATAGTACTGAGTCTGACCCTAACCCTAAGAGCCTGAGTCTAACCCTAACCCTAAGAGCCTGAGTCTAACCCTCACCCTAAGAGCCTGAGTCTAACCCTAACCCTAAGAGCCTGAGTCCAACCCTCACCCTAAGAGCCTGAGTCTAACCCTCACCCTAAGAGCCTGAGTCTAACCCTAACCCTAAGAGCCTGAGTCTAACCCTCACCCTAAGAGCCTGAGTCTAACCCTAACCCTAAGAGCCTAACCCTAACCCTAACCCTAAGAGTCTAACCCTAACCCTAACCCTAACCCTAAGAGTCTAACCCTAACCCTGAATATAACCCTAACCCTAAGAGTCTAACCCTAACCCTAACCCTAACCCTAAGAGTCTAACCCTAACCCTAAGAGTCTAACCCTAACCCTAACCCTAACCCTAACCCTAAGAGTCTAACCCTAACCCTAAGAGTCTAACCCTAACCCTAACCCTAACCCTAACCCTAAGAGTCTAACCCTAACCCTAAGAGTCTAACCCTAACCCTAACCCTAACCCTAACCCTAAGAGTCTAACCCTAACCCTAAGAGTCTAACCCTAACCCTAACCCTAACCCTAACCGTAAGAGTCTAACCCTAACCCTAAGAGTCTAACCCTAAGAGTCTAACCCTAAGAGTCTAAGCCTAACCCTAACAGTCTAACCCTAACCCTAACCCTAAACCCGGCTGAAGTACCCAAGTATATTTCGCTAGATGGCAGCAGCGCTCCACAAACAGAGCCGGCTGCAGTACCCAAATATATTTCGCTAGATGGGAGCAGCGCTCCACCAACAGAGCCGGCTGCAGTACCCAAATATATTTCGCTAGATGGCAGCAGCGCTCCACCAACAGCGCCGGCTGCAGTACCCAAATATATTTCGCTAGATGGCAGCAGCGCTCCACCAACAGCGCCGGCTGCAGTACCCAAGTATATTTCGCTAGATGGCAGCAGCGCTCCACCAACCTGGCGGCTGCAGTACCCAAGTATATTTCGCTAGATGGCAGCAGCGCTCCACCAACAGGGCCGGCTGCAGTACCCAAATATATTTCGCTAGATGGCAGCAGCGCTCCACCAACCGGGCGGCTGCAGTACCCAAGTATATTTCGCTAGATGGCAGCAGCGCTCCACCAACAGGGCCGGCTGCAGTACCCAAGTATATTTCGCTAGATGGCAGCAGCGCTCCACCAACCGGGCGGCTGCAGTACCCAAGTATATTTCGCTAGATGGCAGCAGCGCTCCACCAACAGGGCCGGCTGCAGTACCCAAGTATATTTCGCTAGATGGCAGCAGCGTTCCACCAAAAGGGCGGCTGCAGTACACAAATATATAGTACTAAATCTGACCCTAACCCTAAGAGCCTGTGTCTAACCCTAACCCTAAGAGCCTGAGTCTAACCCTAACCGTAAGAGCCTGAGTCTAACCCTAACCCTAAGAGCCTGAGTCTAACCCTAACCCTAAGAGCCTAAGTCTAACCCTAACCCTAAGAGTCTAACCCTAACCCTAAGCCTAAGAGTGTAACCCTAACCCTAACCCTAACCCTAACCCTAAGAGTCTAACCCTAACCCTAACCCTAACCCTAAGAGTCTAACCCTAACCCTAAGAGTCTAACCCTAACCCTAAGAGTCTAACCCTAACCCTAACCTTAACCCTAACCCTAAGAGTCTAACCCTAACCCTAAGTGTCTAACCCTAACCCTAACTCTAACCCTAAGAGTCTAACCCTAACCCTAAGAGTCTAACCCTAACCCCAACCCTAACCCTAAGAGTCTAACCCTAACCCTAAGAGTCTAACCCTAACCCTAACCCTAACCCTAAGAGTCTAACCCTAACCCTAAGAGTCTAACCCTAACCCTAACCCTAACCCTAACCCTAAGAGTCTAACCCTAACCCTGAATATAACCCTAACCCTAAGATTCTAACCCTCACCCTAACCCTAACCCTAAGTGTCTAACCCTAACCCTAACCCTAACTCTAACCCTAAGAGTCTAACACTAACCCTAAGAGTCTAACCCTAACCCCAACCCTAACCCTAAGAGTCTAACCCTAACCCTAAGAGTCTAACCCTAACCCTAACTCTAACCCTAAGAGTCTAACCGTAACCCTAACCCTAACCCTAAGAGTCTAACCCTAACCCTAACCCTAACCCTAAGAGTCTAACCCTAACCCTAAGAGTCTAACCCTAACCCTAACCCTAACCCTAACCCTAAGAGTCTAACCCTAACCCTAAGAGTCTAACCCTAACCCTAACCCTAACCCTAAGAGTCTAACCCTAACCCTAAGAGTCTAACCCTAACCCTAACCCTAACCCTAAGAGTCTAACCCTAACCCTAAGAGTCTAACCCTAACTCTAACCCTAACCCTAACCCTAAGAGTCTAACCCTAACCCTAAGAGTCTAAGCCTAACCCTAAGCCTAACCCTAACCCTAACCGTAAGAGTCTAACCCTAACCCTAAGAGTCTAACCCTAAGAGTCTAACCCTAAAAGTCTAACCCTAACCCTAACAGTCTAACCCTAACCCTAACCCTAAACCCGGCTGAAGTACCCAAGTATATTTCGCTAGATGGCAGCAGCGCTCCACCAACAGAGCCGGCTGCAGTACCCAAATATATTTCGCTAGATGGCAGCAGCGCTCCACCAACAGCTCCGGCTGCAGTACCCAAATATATTTCGCTAGATGGCAGCAGCGCTCCACCAACCGGGCGGCTGCAGTACCCAAATATATTTCGCTAGATGGCAGCAGCGATCCACCAACAGCGCCGGCTGCAGTACCCAAATATATTTCGCTAGATGGCAGCAGCGCTCCACCAACAGCGCCGGCTGCAGTACCCAAGTATATTTCGCTAGATGGCAGCAGCGCTCCACCAACCGGGCGGCTGCAGTACCCAAGTATATTTCGCTAGATGGCAGCAGCGCTCCACCAACAGGGCCGGCTGCAGTACCCAATTACATTTCGCTAGATGGCAGCAGCGCTCCACCAACCGGGCGGCTGCAGTACCCAAGTATATTTCGCTAGATGGCAGCAGCGCTCCACCAACCGGGCGGCTGCAGTACCCAATTACATTTCGCTAGATGGCAGCAGCGCTCCACCAACCGGGCCGGCTGCAGTACCCAAATATATTTCGCTAGATGGCAGCAGCGCTCCACAAACCGGGCGGCTGCAGTACCCAAGTATATTTCGCTAGATGGCAGCAGCGCTCCACCAACAGGGCCGGCTGCAGTACCCAAGTATATTTCGCTAGATGGCAGCAGCGCTCCACCAAGAGCGCCGGCTGCAATACCCAAGTATATTTCGCTAGATGGCAGCAGCGCTCCACCAAAAGGGCGGCTGCAGTACCCAAATATATAGTACTGAGTCTGACCCTAACCCTAAGAGCCTGAGTCTAACCCTAACCCTAAGAGCCTGAGTCTAACCCTCACCCTAAGAGCCTGAGTCTAACCCTAACCCTAAGAGCCTGAGTCTAACCCTCACCCTAAGAGCCTGAGTCTAACCCTAACCCTAAGAGCCTAACCCTAACCCTAACCCTAAGAGTCTAACCCTAACCCTAACCCTAACCCTAAGAGTCTAACCCTAACCCTGAATATAACCCTAACCCTAAGAGTCTAACCCTCACCCTAACCCTAACCCTAAGAGTCTAACCCTAACCCTAACCCTAAGAGTCTAACCCTAACCCTAAGAGTCTAACCCTAACCCTAACCCTAACCCTAACCCTAAGAGTCTAACCCTAACCCTAAGAGTCTAACCCTAACCCTAACCCTAACCCTAACCGTAAGAGTCTAACCCTAACCCTAAGAGTCTAACCCTAAGAGTCTAACCCTAAGAGTCTAAGCCTAACCCTAACAGTCTAACCCTAACCCTAACCCTAAACCCGGCTGAAGTACCCAAGTATATTTCGCTAGATGGCAGCAGCGCTCCACCAACAGAGCCGGCTGCAGTACCCAAATATATTTCGCTAGATGGCAGCAGCGCTCCACCAACAGAGCCGGCTGCAGTACCCAAATATATTTCGCTAGATGGCAGCAGCGCTCCACCAACAGCGCCGGCTGCAGTACCCAAATATATTTCGCTAGATGGCAGCAGCGCTCCACCAACAGGGCCGGCTGCAGTACCCAAGTATATTTCGCTAGATGGCAGCAGCGCTCCACCAACCGGGCGGCTGCAGTACCCAAGTATATTTCGCTAGATGGCAGCAGCGCTCCACCAACCGGGCGGCTGCAGTACCCAAGTATATTTCGCTAGATGGCAGCAGCGCTCCACCAACAGGGCCGGCTGCAGTACCCAAGTATATTTCGCTAGATGGCAGCAGCGCTCCACCAACCGGGCGGCTGCAGTACCCAAGTATATTTCGCTAGATGGCAGCAGCGTTCCACCAACAGGGCCGGCTGCAGTACACAAATATATAGTACTAAATCTGACCCTAACCCTAAGAGCGTGTGTCTAACCCTAACCCTAAGAGCCTAAGTCTAACCCTAACCCTAAGAGTCTAACCCTAACCCTAACCCTAAGCCTAAGAGTGTAACCCTAACCCTAACCCTAACCCTAACCCTAAGAGTCTAACCCTAACCCTAACCTTAACCCTAAGAGTCTAACCCTAACCCTAAGAGTCTAACCCTAACCCTAACCTTAACCCTAACCCTAAGAGTCTAACCCTAACCCTAAGAGTCTAACCCTAACCCTAACCCTAACCGTAAGAGTCTAACCCTAACCCTAAGAGTCTAACCCTAAGAGTCTAACCCTAAGAGTCTAAGCCTAACCCTAACAGTCTAACCCTAACCCTAACCCTAAACCCGGCTGAAGTACCCAAGTATATTTCGCTAGATGGCAGCAGCGCTCCACAAACAGAGCCGGCTGCAGTACCCAAATATATTTCGCTAGATGGCAGCAGCGCTCCACCAACAGAGCCGGCTGCAGTACCCAAATATATTTCGCTAGATGGCAGCAGCGCTCCACCAACAGCGCCGGCTGCAGTACCCAAATATATTTCGCTAGATGGCAGCAGCGCTCCACCAACAGCGCCGGCTGCAGTACCCAAGTATATTTCGCTAGATGGCAGCAGCGCTCCACCAAAAGGGCGGCTGCAGTACCCAAGTATATTTCGCTAGACGGCGGCAGTGCTCAACCAACCGGGCGGCTGCAGTACCAAAGTATATTTCGCTAGATGGCAGCAGCGCTCCACAAAAAGGGCCGGCTGCAGTACCCAAATATATTTCGCTAGATGGCAGCAGCGATCCACCAACAGCGCCGGCTGCAGTACCCAAATATATTTCGCTAGATGGCAGCAGCGCTCCACCAACAGCGCCGGCTGCAGTACTCAAGTATATTTCGCTAGATGGCAGCAGCGCTCCACAAAAAGGGTGGCTGCACTACCCAAATATATAGTAGTGAGTCTAACCCTAACCCTAAGAGTCTAACCCTAAGAGTCTAACCCTAACCCTAACCCTAACCCTAACAGTCTAACCCTAACCCTAACCCTAAACCCGGCTGCAGTACCCAAATATATTTCGCTAGATGGCAGCAGCGCTCCACCAACAGAGCCGGCTGCAGTACCCAAATATATTTCGCTAGATGGCAGCAGCGCTCCACCAACCGGGCGGCTGCAGTACCCAAATATATTTCGCTAGATGGCAGCAGCGCTCCACCAACAGGGCCGGCTGCAGTACCCAAGTATATTTCGCTAGATGGCAGCAGCGCTCCACCAACCGGGCGGCTGCAGTACCCAAGTATATTTCGCTAGATGGCAGCAGCGCTCCACCAACCGGGCGGCTGCAGTACCCAAGTATATTTCGCTAGATGGCAGCAGCGCTCCACCAAAAGGGCGGCTGCAGTACCCAAATATATAGTACTGAGTCTGACCCTAACCCTAAGAGCCTGAGTCTAACCCTAACCCTAAGAGCCTGAGTCTAACCCTCACCCTAAGAGCCTGAGTCTAACCCTAACCCTAAGAGCCTGAGTCTAACCCTAACCCTAAGAGCCTGAGTCTAACCCTCACCCTAAGAGCCTGAGTCTAACCCTAACCCTAAGAGCCTGAGTCTAACCCTAACCCTAAGAGCCTAAGTCTAACCCTTACCCTAAGAGTCTAACCCTAACCCTAACCCTAACCCTAAGAGTCTAACCCTAATCTGAATATAACCCTAACCCTAAGAGTCTAACCCTCACCCTAACCCTAACCCTAAGTGTCTAACCCTAACCCTAACCTTAACCCTAAGAGTTTAACCCTAACCCTAAGAGTCTAACCCTAACCCCAACCCTAACCCTAAGAGTCTAACCCTAACCTTAAGAGTCTAACCCTAACCCTAACTCTAACCCTAAGAGTCTAACCGTAACCCTAACCCTAAGAGTCTAACCCTAACCCTAACCCTAACCCTAACCCTAAGAGTCTAACCCTAACCCTAACCCTAACCCTAAGAGTCTAACCCTAACCCTAAGAGTCTAACCCTAACCCTAACCCTAACCCTAACCCTAAGAGTCTAACCCTAACCCTAAGAGTCTAACCCTAACCCTAACCCTAACCCTAACCCTAAGAGTCTAACCCTAACCCTAAGAGTCTAACCCTAACCCTAACCCTAACCCTAACCCTAAGAGTCTAACCCTAACCCTAAGAGTCTAACCCTAACCCTAACCCTAACCCTAACCCTAACCCTAAGAGTCTAACCCTACGAGTCTAACCCTAAGAGTCTAACCCTAACCCTAACAGTCTAACCCTAACCCTAACCCTAAACCCGGCTGAAGTACCCAAGTATATTTCGCTAGATGGCAGCAGCGCTCCACCAACAGAGCCGGCTGCAGTACCCAAATATATTTCGCTAGATGGCAGCAGCGCTCCACCAACAGCGCCGGCTGCAGTACCCAAATATATTTCGCTAGATGGCAGCAGCGCTCCACCAACAGCGCCGGCTGCAGTACCCAAATATATTTCGCTAGATGGCAGCAGCGCTCCACCAACCGGGCGGCTGCAGTACCCAAATATATTTCGCTAGATGGCAGCAGCGCTCCACCAACAGCGCCGGCTGCAGTACCCAAGTATATTTCGCTAGATGGCAGCAGCGCTCCACCAACCGGGCGGCTGCAGTACCCAAGTATATTTCGCTAGATGGCAGCAGCGCTCCACCAACAGGGCCGGCTGCAGTACCCAATTACATTTCGCTAGATGGCAGCAGCGCTCCACCAACCGGGCGGCTGCAGTACCCAAGTATATTTCGCTAGATGGCAGCAGCGCTCCACCAACCGGGCGGCTGCAGTACCCAATTACATTTCGCTAGATGGCAGCAGCGCTCCACCAACCGGGCCGGCTGCAGTACCCAAATATATTTCGCTAGATGGCAGCAGCGCTCCACAAACCGGGCGGCTGCAGTACCCAAGTATATTTCGCTAGATGGCAGCAGCGCTCCACCAACAGGGCCGGCTGCAGTACCCAAGTATATTTCGCTAGATGGCAGCAGCGCTCCACCAAGAGCGCCGGCTGCAATACCCAAGTATATTTCGCTAGATGGCAGCAGCGCTCCACCAAAAGGGCGGCTGCAGTACCCAAATATATAGTACTGAGTCTGACCCTAACCCTAAGAGCCTGAGTCTAACCCTAACCCTAAGAGCCTGAGTCTAACCCTCACCCTAAGAGCCTGAGTCTAACCCTCACCCTAAGAGCCTGAGTCTAACCCTAACCCTAAGAGCCTGAGTCTAACCCTAACCCTAAGAGCCTAAGTCTAACCCTTACCCTAAGAGTCTAACCCTAACCCTAACCCTAACCCTAAGAGTCTAACCCTAACCCTGAATATAACCCTAACCCTAAGAGTCTAACCCTCACCGTAACCCTAACCCTAAGTGTCTAACCCTAACCCTAACCCTAACTCTAACCCTAAGAGTCTAACCCTAACCCTAAGAGTCTAACCCTAACCCCAACCCTAACCCTAAGAGTCTAACCCTAACCCTAAGAGTCTAACCCTAACCCTAACCCTAACCCTAACCCTAAGAGTCTAACCCTAACCCTAAGAGTCTAACCCTAACCCTAACCCTAACCCTAACCCTAAGAGTCTAACCCTAACCCTAAGAGTCTAACCCTAACCCTAACCCTAACCCTAACCCTAAGAGTCTAACCCTAACCCTAAGAGTCTAACCCTAACCCTAACCCTAACCCTAACCGTAAGAGTCTAACCCTAACCCTAAGAGTCTAACCCTAAGAGTCTAACCCTAAGAGTCTAACCCTAACCCTAACAGTCTAACCCTAACCCTAACCCTAAACCCGGCTGAAGTACCCAAGTATATTTCGCTAGATGGCAGCAGCGCTCCACAAACAGAGCCGGCTGCAGTACCCAAATATATTTCGCTAGATGGCAGCAGCGCTCCACCAACAGAGCCGGCTGCAGTACCCAAATATATTTCGCTAGATGGCAGCAGCGCTCCACCAAGAGCGCCGGCTGCAATACCCAAATATATTTCGCTAGATGGCAGCAGCGCTCCACCAACAGCGCCGGCTGCAGTACCCAAGTATATTTCGCTAGATGGCAGCAGCGCTCCACCAAAAGGGCGGCTGCAGTACCCAAGTATATTTCGCTAGATGGCAGCAGCGCTCCACCAACAGGGCCGGCTGCAGTACCCAAGTATATTTCGCTAGATGGCAGCAGCGCTCCACCAACCGGGCGGCTGCAGTACCCAAGTATATTTCGCTAGATGGCAGCAGCGCTCCACCAACAGGGCCGGCTGCAGTACCCAAGTATATTTCGCTAGATGGCAGCAGCGCTCGACCAACCGGGCGGCTGCAGTACCCAAGTATATTTCGCTAGATGGCAGCAGCGCTCCACCAACAGGGCCGGCTGCAGTACCCAAGTATATTTCGCTAGAGGGCAGCAGCGCTCCACCAACAGGGCGGCTGCAGTACCCAAGTATATTTCGCTAGATGGCAGCAGCGCTCCACCAACAGGGCGGCTGCAGTACCCAATTACATTTCGCTAGATGGCAGCAGCGCTCCACCAAAAGGCCGGCTGCAGTACCCAATTATATTTCGCTAGATGGCAGCAGAGCTCCACCAACAGAGCTGGCTGCAGTACCCAAATATATTTCGCTAGATGGCAGCAGCGCTCCACCAAAAGGGCGGCTGCAGTACCCAAATATATTTCGCTAGATGGCAGCAGCGCTCCACCAACAGGGCCGGCTGCAGTACCCAAATATATTTCGCTAGATGGCAGCAGCGCTCCACCAACAGCGCCGGCTGCAATACCCAAGTATATTTCGCTAGATGGCAGCAGCGCTCCACCAAAAGGGCGGCTGCAGTACCCAAGTATATTTCGCTAGATGGCAGCAGCGCTCCACCAACAGGGCCGGCTGCAGTACCCAAATATATTTCGCTAGATGGCAGCAGCGCTCCACCAACCGGGCGGCTGCAGTACCCAAGTATATTTCGCTAGATGGCAGCAGCGCTCCACCAAAAGGGCGGCTGCAGTACCCAAGTATATTTCGCTAGATGGCAGCAGCGCTCCACCAACAGGGCCGGCTGCAGTACCCAAATATATTTCGCTAGATGGCAGCAGCGCTCCACCAACCGGGCGGCTGCAGTACCCAAGTATATTTCGCTAGATGGCAGCAGCGCTCCACCAACAGCGCCGGCTGCAGTACCCAAGTATATTTCGCTAGATGGCAGCAGCGCTCCACCAACCGGGCGGCTGCAGTACCCAATTACATTTCGCTAGATGGCAGCAGCGCTCCACCAAAAGGGCGGCTGCAGTACCCAAGTATATTTCGCTAGATGGCAGCAGAGCTCCACCAACCGGGCGGCTGCAGTACCCAAATATATAGTACTGAGTCTGACCCTAACCCTAAGAGCCTGAGTCTAACCCTAACCCTAAGAGCCTGAGTCTAACCCTCACCCTAAGAGCCTGAGTCTAACCCTCACCCTAAGAGCCTGAGTCTAACCCTAACCCTAAGAGCCTGAGTCTAACCCTAACCCTAAGAGCCTAAGTCTAACCCTTACCCTAAGAGTCTAACCCTAACCGTAACCCTAACCCTAAGAGTCTAACCCTAACCCTGAATATAACCCTAACCCTAAGAGTCTAACCCTCACCGTAACCCTAACCCTAAGTGTCTAACCCTAACCCTAACCCTAACTCTAACCCTAAGAGTCTAACCCTAACCCTAAGAGTCTAACCCTAACCCCAACCCTAACCCTAAGAGTCTAACCCTAACCCTAAGAGTCTAACCCTAACCCTAACCCTAACCCTAACCCTAAGAGTCTAACCCTAACCCTAAGAGTCTAACCCTAACCCTAACCCTAACCCTAACCCTAAGAGTCTAACCCTAACCCTAAGAGTCTAACCCTAACCCTAACCCTAACCCTAACCCTAAGAGTCTAACCCTAACCCTAAGAGTCTAACCCTAACCCTAACCCTAACCCTAACCGTAAGAGTCTAACCCTAACCCTAAGAGTCTAACCCTAAGAGTCTAACCCTAAGAGTCTAACCCTAACCCTAACAGTCTAACCCTAACCCTAACCCTAAACCCGGCTGAAGTACCCAAGTATATTTCGCTAGATGGCAGCAGCGCTCCACAAACAGAGCCGGCTGCAGTACCCAAATATATTTCGCTAGATGGCAGCAGCGCTCCACCAACAGAGCCGGCTGCAGTACCCAAATATATTTCGCTAGATGGCAGCAGCGCTCCACCAAGAGCGCCGGCTGCAATACCCAAATATATTTCGCTAGATGGCAGCAGCGCTCCACCAACAGCGCCGGCTGCAGTACCCAAGTATATTTCGCTAGATGGCAGCAGCGCTCCACCAAAAGGGCGGCTGCAGTACCCAAGTATATTTCGCTAGATGGCAGCAGCGCTCCACCAACAGGGCCGGCTGCAGTACCCAAGTATATTTCGCTAGATGGCAGCAGCGCTCCACCAACCGGGCGGCTGCAGTACCCAAGTATATTTCGCTAGATGGCAGCAGCGCTCCACCAACAGGGCCGGCTGCAGTACCCAAGTATATTTCGCTAGATGGCAGCAGCGCTCGACCAACCGGGCGGCTGCAGTACCCAAGTATATTTCGCTAGATGGCAGCAGCGCTCCACCAACAGGGCCGGCTGCAGTACCCAAGTATATTTCGCTAGAGGGCAGCAGCGCTCCACCAACAGGGCGGCTGCAGTACCCAAGTATATTTCGCTAGATGGCAGCAGCGCTCCACCAACAGGGCGGCTGCAGTACCCAATTACATTTCGCTAGATGGCAGCAGCGCTCCACCAAAAGGCCGGCTGCAGTACCCAATTATATTTCGCTAGATGGCAGCAGAGCTCCACCAACAGAGCTGGCTGCAGTACCCAAATATATTTCGCTAGATGGCAGCAGCGCTCCACCAAAAGGGCGGCTGCAGTACCCAAATATATTTCGCTAGATGGCAGCAGCGCTCCACCAACAGGGCCGGCTGCAGTACCCAAATATATTTCGCTAGATGGCAGCAGCGCTCCACCAACAGCGCCGGCTGCAATACCCAAGTATATTTCGCTAGATGGCAGCAGCGCTCCACCAAAAGGGCGGCTGCAGTACCCAAGTATATTTCGCTAGATGGCAGCAGCGCTCCACCAACAGGGCCGGCTGCAGTACCCAAATATATTTCGCTAGATGGCAGCAGCGCTCCACCAACCGGGCGGCTGCAGTACCCAA
The DNA here is from genome assembly GCF_963210335.1 of Falco punctatus. NCBI lineage: Eukaryota > Metazoa > Chordata > Aves > Falconiformes > Falconidae > Falco > Falco punctatus. The sequence continues at coordinate 2,075,995 of NW_027660193.1, read as the reverse complement.
GTATATTTCGCTAGATGGCAGCAGCGCTCCACCAAAAGGGCGGCTGCAGTACCCAAGTATATTTCGCTAGATGGCAGCAGCGCTCCACCAACAGGGCCGGCTGCAGTACCCAAATATATTTCGCTAGATGGCAGCAGCGCTCCACCAACCGGGCGGCTGCAGTACCCAAGTATATTTCGCTAGATGGCAGCAGCGCTCCACCAACAGCGCCGGCTGCAGTACCCAAGTATATTTCGCTAGATGGCAGCAGCGCTCCACAAACCGGGCGGCTGCAGTACCCAATTACATTTCGCTAGATGGCAGCAGCGCTCCACCAAAAGGGCGGCTGCAGTACCCAAGTATATTTCGCTAGATGGCAGCAGAGCTCCACCAACCGGGCGGCTGCAGTACCCAAATATATTTCGTTAGATGGCAGCAGCGCTCCACCAACCGGGCGGCTGCAGTACCCAAGTATATTTCGCTAGATGGCAGCAGCGCTACACCAACCGGGCGGCTGCAGTACCCCATTACATTTCGCTAGATGGCAGCAGCGCTCCACCAACCGGGCGGCTGCAGTACCCAAATATATTTCGCTAGATGGCAGCAGCGCTCCACAAACCGGGCGGCTGCAGTACCCAAGTATATTTCGCTAGATGGCAGCAGAGCTCCACCAAAAGGGCGGCTGCAGTACCCAATTATATTTCGCTAGATGGCAGCAGCGCTCCACCAACCGGGCGGCTGCAGTACCCAATTATATTTCGCTAGATGGCAGCAGCGCTCCACCAACAGGGCCGGCTGCAGTACCCAAATATATTTCGCTAGATGGCAGCAGCGCTCCACCAACAGCGCCGGCTGCAATACCCAAGTATATTTCGCTAGATGGCAGCAGCGCTCCACCAAAAGGGCGGCTGCAGTACCCAAATATATAGTACTGAGTCTGACCCTAACCCTAAGAGCCTGATTCTAACCCTAACCCTAAGAGCCTGAGTCTAACCCTCACCCTAAGAGCCTGAGTCTAACCCTCACCCTAAGAGCCTGAGTCTAACCCTAACCCTAAGAGCCTGAGTCTAACCCTAACCCTAAGAGCCTAAGTCTAACCCTTACCCTAAGAGTCTAAGTCTAACCCTTACCCTAAGAGTCTAACCCTAACCCTAACCCTAACCCTAAGAGTCTAACCCTAACCCTGAATATAACCCTAACCCTAAGAGTCTAACCCTCACCGTAACCCTAACCCTAAGTGTCTAACCCTAACCCTAACCCTAACTCTAACCCTAAGAGTCTAACCCTAACCCTAAGAGTCTAACCCTAACCCCAACCCTAACCCTAAGAGTCTAACCCTAACCCTAAGAGTCTAACCCTAACCCTAACCCTAACCCTAACCCTAAGAGTCTAACCCTAACCCTAAGAGTCTAACCCTAACCCTAACCCTAACCCTAACCCTAAGAGTCTAACCCTAACCCTAAGAGTCTAACCCTAACCCTAACCCTAACCCTAACCCTTAGAGTCTAACCCTAACCCTCAGAGTCTAACCCTAACCCTAACCCTAACCCTAACCGTAAGAGTCTAACCCTAACCCTAAGAGTCTAACCCTAAGAGTCTAACCCTAAGAGTCTAACCCTAACCCTAACAGTCTAACCCTAACCCTAACCCTAAACCCGGCTGAAGTACCCAAGTATATTTCGCTAGATGGCAGCAGCGCTCCACAAACAGAGCCGGCTGCAGTACCCAAATATATTTCGCTAGATGGCAGCAGCGCTCCACCAACAGAGCCGGCTGCAGTACCCAAATATATTTCGCTAGATGGCAGCAGCGCTCCACCAAGAGCGCCGGCTGCAATACCCAAATATATTTCGCTAGATGGCAGCAGCGCTCCACCAACAGCGCCGGCTGCAGTACCCAAGTATATTTCGCTAGATGGCAGCAGCGCTCCACCAAAAGGGCGGCTGCAGTACCCAAGTATATTTCGCTAGATGGCAGCAGCGCTCCACCAACAGGGCCGGCTGCAGTACCCAAGTATATTTCGCTAGATGGCAGCAGCGCTCCACCAACCGGGCGGCTGCAGTACCCAAGTATATTTCGCTAGATGGCAGCAGCGCTCCACCAACAGGGCCGGCTGCAGTACCCAAGTATATTTCGCTAGATGGCAGCAGCGCTCCACCAAGAGCGCCGGCTGCAGTACCCAAGTATATTTCGCTAGATGGCAGCAGCGCTCCACCAACAGGGCCGGCTGCAGTACCCAAGTATATTTCGCTAGAGGGCAGCAGCGCTCCACCAACAGGGCGGCTGCAGTACCCAAGTATATTTCGCTAGATGGCAGCAGCGCTCCACCAACAGGGCGGCTGCAGTACCCAATTACATTTCGCTAGATGGCAGCAGCGCTCCACCAAAAGGCCGGCTGCAGTACCCAATTATATTTCGCTAGATGGCAGCAGAGCTCCACCAACAGAGCTGGCTGCAGTACCCAAATATATTTCGCTAGATGGCAGCAGCGCTCCACAAACCGGGCGGCTGCAGTACCCAAATATATTTCGCTAGATGGCAGCAGCGCTCCACCAACAGGGCCGGCTGCAGTACCCAAATATATTTCGCTAGATGGCAGCAGCGCTCCACCAACAGCGCCGGCTGCAATACCCAAGTATATTTCGCTAGATGGCAGCAGCGCTCCACCAAAAGGGCGGCTGCAGTACCCAAGTATATTTCGCTAGATGGCAGCAGCGCTCCACCAACAGGGCCGGCTGCAGTACCCAAATATATTTCGCTAGATGGCAGCAGCGCTCCACCAACCGGGCGGCTGCAGTACCCAAGTATATTTCGCTAGATGGCAGCAGCGCTCCACCAAAAGGGCGGCTGCAGTACCCAAGTATATTTCGCTAGATGGCAGCAGCGCTCCACCAACAGGGCCGGCTGCAGTACCCAAATATATTTCGCTAGATGGCAGCAGCGCTCCACCAACCGGGCGGCTGCAGTACCCAAGTATATTTCGCTAGATGGCAGCAGCGCTCCACCAACAGCGCCGGCTGCAGTACCCAAGTATATTTCGCTAGATGGCAGCAGCGCTCCACCAACCGGGCGGCTGCAGTACCCAATTACATTTCGCTAGATGGCAGCAGCGCTCCACCAAAAGGGCGGCTGCAGTACCCAAGTATATTTCGCTAGATGGCAGCAGAGCTCCACCAACCGGGCGGCTGCAGTACCCAAATATATTTCGCTAGATGGCAGCAGCGCTCCACCAACCGGGCGGCTGCAGTACCCAAGTATATTTCGCTAGATGGCAGCAGCGCTACACCAACCGGGCGGCTGCAGTACCCCATTACATTTCGCTAGATGGCAGCAGCGCTCCACCAACCGGGCGGCTGCAGTACCCAAATATATTTCGCTAGATGGCAGCAGCGCTCCACAAACCGGGCGGCTGCAGTACCCAAGTATATTTCGCTAGATGGCAGCAGAGCTCCACCAAAAGGGCGGCTGCAGTACCCAATTATATTTCGCTAGATGGCAGCAGCGCTCCACCAACCGGGCGGCTGCAGTACCCAATTATATTTCGCTAGATGGCAGCAGCGCTCCACCAACAGGGCCGGCTGCAGTACCCAAATATATTTCGCTAGATGGCAGCAGCGCTCCACCAACAGCGCCGGCTGCAATACCCAAGTATATTTCGCTAGATGGCAGCAGCGCTCCACCAAAAGGGCGGCTGCAGTACCCAAATATATAGTACTGAGTCTGACCCTAACCCTAAGAGCCTGATTCTAACCCTAACCCTAAGAGCCTGAGTCTAACCCTCACCCTAAGAGCCTGAGTCTAACCCTCACCCTAAGAGCCTGAGTCTAACCCTAACCCTAAGAGCCTGAGTCTAACCCTAACCCTAAGAGCCTAAGTCTAACCCTTACCCTAAGAGTCTAACCCTAACCCTAACCCTAACCCTAAGAGTCTAACCCTAACCCTGAATATAACCCTAACCCTAAGATTCTAACCCTCACCCTAACCCTAACTCTAAGTGTCTAACCCTAACCCTAACCCTAACTCTAACCCTAAGAGTCTAACCCTAACCCTAAGAGTCTAACCCTAACCCCAACCCTAACCCTAAGAGTCTAACCCTAACCCTAAGAGTCTAACCCTAACCCTAACTCTAACCCTAAGAGTCTAACCGTAACCCTAACCCTAACCCTAAGAGTCTAACCCTAACCCTAACCCTAACCCTAAGAGTCTAACCCTAACCCTAAGAGTCTAACCCTAACCCTAACCCTAACCCTAACCCTAAGAGTCTAACCCTAACCCTAAGAGTCTAACCCTAACCCTAACCCTAACCCTAACCCTAAGAGTCTAACCCTAACCCTAAGAGTCTAACCCTAAGAGTCTAACCCTAAAAGTCTAACCCTAACCCTAACAGTCTAACCCTAACCCTAACCCTAAACCCGGCTGAAGTACCCAAGTATATTTCGCTAGATGGCAGCAGCGCTCCACCAACAGAGCCGGCTGCAGTACCCAAATATATTTCGCTAGATGGCAGCAGCGCTCCACCAACAGCTCCGGCTGCAGTACCCAAATATATTTCGCTAGATGGCAGCAGCGCTCCACCAACCGGGCGGCTGCAGTACCCAAATATATTTCGCTAGATGGCAGCAGCGCTCCACCAACAGCGCCGGCTGCAGTACCCAAATATATTTCGCTAGATGGCAGCAGCGCTCCACCAACAGCGCCGGCTGCAGTACCCAAGTATATTTCGCTAGATGGCAGCAGCGCTCCACCAACCGGGCGGCTGCAGTACCCAAGTATATTTCGCTAGATGGCAGCAGCGCTCCACCAACAGGGCCGGCTGCAGTACCCAATTACATTTCGCTAGATGGCAGCAGCGCTCCACCAACCGGGCGGCTGCAGTACCCAAGTATATTTCGCTAGATGGCAGCAGCGCTCCACCAACCGGGCGGCTGCAGTACCCAATTACATTTCGCTAGATGGCAGCAGCGCTCCACCAACCGGGCCGGCTGCAGTACCCAAATATATTTCGCTAGATGGCAGCAGCGCTCCACAAACCGGGCGGCTGCAGTACCCAAGTATATTTCGCTAGATGGCAGCAGCGCTCCACCAACAGGGCCGGCTGCAGTACCCAAGTATATTTCGCTAGATGGCAGCAGCGCTCCACCAAGAGCGCCGGCTGCAATACCCAAGTATATTTCGCTAGATGGCAGCAGCGCTCCACCAAAAGGGCGGCTGCAGTACCCAAATATATAGTACTGAGTCTGACCCTAACCCTAAGAGCCTGAGTCTAACCCTAACCCTAAGAGCCTGAGTCTAACCCTCACCCTAAGAGCCTGAGTCTAACCCTAACCCTAAGAGCCTGAGTCTAACCCTCACCCTAAGAGCCTGAGTCTAACCCTAACCCTAAGAGCCTAACCCTAACCCTAACCCTAAGAGTCTAACCCTAACCCTAACCCTAACCCTAAGAGTCTAACCCTAACCCTGAATATAACCCTAACCCTAAGAGTCTAACCCTCACCCTAACCCTAACCCTAAGAGTCTAACCCTAACCCTAACCCTAAGAGTCTAACCCTAACCCTAAGAGTCTAACCCTAACCCTAACCCTAACCCTAACCCTAAGAGTCTAACCCTAACCCTAAGAGTCTAACCCTAACCCTAACCCTAAACCTAACCGTAAGAGTCTAACCCTAACCCTAAGAGTCTAACCCTAAGAGTCTAACCCTAAGAGTCTAAGCCTAACCCTAACAGTCTAACCCTAACCCTAACCCTAAACCCGGCTGAAGTACCCAAGTATATTTCGCTAGATGGCAGCAGCGCTCCACAAACAGAGCCGGCTGCAGTACCCAAATATATTTCGCTAGATGGCAGCAGCGCTCCACCAACAGAGCCGGCTGCAGTACCCAAATATATTTCGCTAGATGGCAGCAGCGCTCCACCAACAGCGCCGGCTGCAGTACCCAAATATATTTCGCTAGATGGCAGCAGCGCTCCACCAACAGGGCCGGCTGCAGTACCCAAGTATATTTCGCTAGATGGCAGCAGCGCTCCACCAACCGGGCGGCTGCAGTACCCAAGTATATTTCGCTAGATGGCAGCAGCGCTCCACCAACCGGGCGGCTGCAGTACCCAAGTATATTTCGCTAGATGGCAGCAGCGCTCCACCAACAGGGCCGGCTGCAGTACCCAAGTATATTTCGCTAGATGGCAGCAGCGCTCCACCAACCGGGCGGCTGCAGTACCCAAGTATATTTCGCTAGATGGCAGCAGCGTTCCACCAAAAGGGCGGCTGCAGTACACAAATATATAGTACTAAATCTGACCCTAACCCTAAGAGCGTGTGTCTAACCCTAACCCTAAGAGCCTAAGTCTAACCCTAACCCTAAGAGTCTAACCCTAACCCTAACCCTAAGCCTAAGAGTGTAACCCTAACCCTAACCCTAACCCTAACCCTAAGAGTCTAACCCTAACCCTAACCCTAAGAGTCTAACCCTAACCCTAAGAGTCTAACCCTAACCCTAACCTTAACCCTAACCCTAAGAGTCTAACCCTAACCCTAAGAGTCTAACCCTAACCCTAACCCTAACCCTAAGAGTCTAACCCTAACCCTAAGAGTCTAACCCTAACCCTAACCCTAACCCTAACCCTAACCGTAAGAGTCTAACCCTAACCCTAAGAGTCTAACCCTAAGAGTCTAACCCTAAGAGTCTAAGCCTAACCCTAACAGTCTAACCCTAACCCTAACCCTAAACCCGGCTGAAGTACCCAAGTATATTTCGCTAGATGGCAGCAGCGCTCCACAAACAGAGCCGGCTGCAGTACCCAAATATATTTCGCTAGATGGCAGCAGCGCTCCACCAACAGAGCCGGCTGCAGTACCCAAATATATTTCGCTAGATGGCAGCAGCGCTCCACCAACAGCGCCGGCTGCAGTACCCAAATATATTTCGCTAGATGGCAGCAGCGCTCCACCAACAGGGCCGGCTGCAGTACCCAAGTATATTTCGCTAGATGGCAGCAGCGCTCCACCAAAAGGGCGGCTGCAGTACCCAAGTATATTTCGCTAGACGGCGGCAGTGCTCAACCAACCGGGCGGCTGCAGTACCAAAGTATATTTCGCTAGATGGCAGCAGCGCTCCACCAACAGCGCCGGCTGCAGTACTCAAGTATATTTCGCTAGATGGCAGCAGCGCTCCACAAAAAGGGCCGGCTGCAGTACCCAAATATATTTCGCTAGATGGCAGCAGCGATCCACCAACAGCGCCGGCTGCAGTACCCAAATATATTTCGCTAGATGGCAGCAGCGATCCACCAACAGCGCCGGCTGCAGTACCCAAATATATTTCGCTAGATGGCAGCAGCGCTCCACCAACCGGGCGGCTGCAGTACCCAAGTATATTTCGCTAGACGGCGGCAGTGCTCAACCAACCGGGCGGCTGCAGTACCAAAGTATATTTCGCTAGATGGCAGCAGCGCTCCACCAACAGCGCCGGCTGCAGTACTCAAGTATATTTCGCTAGATGGCAGCAGCGCTCCACAAAAAGGGTGGCTGCACTACCCAAATATATAGTAGTGAGTCTAACCCTAACCCTAAGAGTCTAACCCTAAGAGTCTAACCCTAACCCTAACCCTAACCCTAACAGTCTAACCCTAACCCTAACCCTAAACCCGGCTGCAGTACCCAAATATATTTCGCTAGATGGCAGCAGCGCTCCACCAACAGAGCCGGCTGCAGTACCCAAGTATATTTCGCTAGATGGCAGCAGCGCTCCACCAACAGGGCCGGCTGCAGTACCCAAATATATTTCGCTAGATGGCAGCAGCGCTCCACCAACAGCACCGGCTGCAATACCCAAGTATATTTCGCTAGATGGCAGCAGCGCTCCATCAAAAGGGCGGCTGCAGTACCCAAATATATAGTACTGAGTCTGACCCTAACCCTAAGAGCCTGATTCTAACCCTAACCCTAAGAGCCTGAGTCTAACCCTCACCCTAAGAGCCTGATTCTAACCCTAACCCTAAGAGCCTGAGTCTAACCCTAACCCTAAGAGCCTGAGTCTAACCCTCACCCTAAGAGCCTGAGTCTAACCCTCACCCTAAGAGCCTGAGTCTAACCCTAACCCTAAGAGCCTGAGTCTAACCCTTACCCTAAGAGTCTAACCCTAACCCTAACCCTAACCCTAAGAGTCTAACCCTAATCTGAATATAACCCTAACCCTAAGAGTCTAACCCTCACCCTAACCCTAACCCTAAGTGTCTAACCCTAACTCTAACCTTAACCCTAAGAGTCTAACCCTAACCCTAAGAGTCTAACCCTAACCCCAACCCTAACCCTAAGAGTCTAACCCTAACCTTAAGAGTCTAACCCTAACCCTAACTCTAACCCTAAGAGTCTAACCGTAACCCTAACCCTAAGAGTCTAACCCTAACCCTAACCCTAACCCTAACCCTAAGAGTCTAACCCTAACCCTAACCCTAAACCCGGCTGAAGTACCCAAGTATATTTCGCTAGATGGCAGCAGCGCTCCACAAACAGAGCCGGCTGCAGTACCCAAATATATTTCGCTAGATGGCAGCAGCGCTCCACCAACAGAGCCGGCTGCAGTACCCAAATATATTTCGCTAGATGGCAGCAGCGCTCCACCAACAGCGCCGGCTGCAGTACCCAAATATATTTCGCTAGATGGCAGCAGCGCTCCACCAACAGGGCCGGCTGCAGTACCCAAGTATATTTCGCTAGATGGCAGCAGCGCTCCACCAACCGGGCGGCTGCAGTACCCAAGTATATTTCGCTAGATGGCAGCAGCGCTCCACCAACCGGGCGGCTGCAGTACCCAAGTATATTTCGCTAGATGGCAGCAGCGCTCCACCAAAAGGGCGACTGCAGTACCCAAATATATAGTACTGAGTCTGACCCTAACCCTAAGAGCCTGAGTCTAACCCTAACCCTAAGAGCCTGAGTCTAACCCTCACCCTAAGAGCCTGAGTCTAACCCTAACCCTAAGAGCCTGAGTCTAACCCTAACCCTAAGAGCCTGAGTCTAACCCTCACCCTAAGAGCCTGAGTCTAACCCTAACCCTAAGAGCCTGAGTCTAACCCTAACCCTAAGAGCCTGAGTCTAACCCTTACCCTAAGAGTCTAACCCTAACCCTAACCCTAACCCTAAGAGTCTAACCCTAATCTGAATATAACCCTAACCCTAAGAGTCTAACCCTCACCCTAACCCTAACCCTAAGTGTCTAACCCTAACCCTAACCTTAACCCTAAGAGTCTAACCCTAACCCTAAGAGTCTAACCCTAACCCTGAATATAACCCTAACCCTAAGATTCTAACCCTCACCCTAACCCTAACTCTAAGTGTCTAACCCTAACCCTAACCCTAACTCTAACCCTAAGAGTCTAACCCTAACCCTAAGAGTCTAACCCTAACCCCAACCCTAACCCTAAGAGTCTAACCCTAACCCTAAGAGTCTAACCCTAACCCTAACTCTAACCCTAAGAGTCTAACCGTAACCCTAACCCTAACCCTAAGAGTCTAACCCTAACCCTAACCCTAACCCTAAGAGTCTAACCCTAACCCTAAGAGTCTAACCCTAACCCTAACCCTAACCCTAACCCTAAGAGTCTAACCCTAACCCTAAGAGTCTAACCCTAACCCTAACCCTAACCCTAACCCTAAGAGTCTAACCCTAACCCTAAGAGTCTAACCCTAAGAGTCTAACCCTAAAAGTCTAACCCTAACCCTAACAGTCTAACCCTAACCCTAACCCTAAACCCGGCTGAAGTACCCAAGTATATTTCGCTAGATGGCAGCAGCGCTCCACCAACAGAGCCGGCTGCAGTACCCAAATATATTTCGCTAGATGGCAGCAGCGCTCCACCAACAGCTCCGGCTGCAGTACCCAAATATATTTCGCTAGATGGCAGCAGCGCTCCACCAACCGGGCGGCTGCAGTACCCAAATATATTTCGCTAGATGGCAGCAGCGCTCCACCAACAGCGCCGGCTGCAGTACCCAAATATATTTCGCTAGATGGCAGCAGCGCTCCACCAACAGCGCCGGCTGCAGTACCCAAGTATATTTCGCTAGATGGCAGCAGCGCTCCACCAACCGGGCGGCTGCAGTACCCAAGTATATTTCGCTAGATGGCAGCAGCGCTCCACCAACAGGGCCGGCTGCAGTACCCAATTACATTTCGCTAGATGGCAGCAGCGCTCCACCAACCGGGCGGCTGCAGTACCCAAGTATATTTCGCTAGATGGCAGCAGCGCTCCACCAACCGGGCGGCTGCAGTACCCAATTACATTTCGCTAGATGGCAGCAGCGCTCCACCAACCGGGCCGGCTGCAGTACCCAAATATATTTCGCTAGATGGCAGCAGCGCTCCACCAACAGCGCCGGCTGCAGTACCCAAATATATTTCGCTAGATGGCAGCAGCGCTCCACCAACAGGGCCGGCTGCAGTACCCAAGTATATTTCGCTAGATGGCAGCAGCGCTCCACCAACCGGGCGGCTGCAGTACCCAAGTATATTTCGCTAGATGGCAGCAGCGCTCCACCAACCGGGCGGCTGCAGTACCCAAGTATATTTCGCTAGATGGCAGCAGCGCTCCACCAAAAGGGCGACTGCAGTACCCAAATATATAGTACTGAGTCTGACCCTAACCCTAAGAGCCTGAGTCTAACCCTAACCCTAAGAGCCTGAGTCTAACCCTCACCCTAAGAGCCTGAGTCTAACCCTAACCCTAAGAGCCTGAGTCTAACCCTAACCCTAAGAGCCTGAGTCTAACCCTCACCCTAAGAGCCTGAGTCTAACCCTAACCCTAAGAGCCTGAGTCTAACCCTAACCCTAAGAGCCTGAGTCTAACCCTTACCCTAAGAGTCTAACCCTAACCCTAACCCTAACCCTAAGAGTCTAACCCTAATCTGAATATAACCCTAACCCTAAGAGTCTAACCCTCACCCTAACCCTAACCCTAAGTGTCTAACCCTAACCCTAACCTTAACCCTAAGAGTCTAACCCTAACCCTAAGAGTCTAACCCTAACCCTGAATATAACCCTAACCCTAAGATTCTAACCCTCACCCTAACCCTAACTCTAAGTGTCTAACCCTAACCCTAACCCTAACTCTAACCCTAAGAGTCTAACCCTAACCCTAAGAGTCTAACCCTAACCCCAACCCTAACCCTAAGAGTCTAACCCTAACCCTAAGAGTCTAACCCTAACCCTAACTCTAACCCTAAGAGTCTAACCGTAACCCTAACCCTAACCCTAAGAGTCTAACCCTAACCCTAACCCTAACCCTAAGAGTCTAACCCTAACCCTAAGAGTCTAACCCTAACCCTAACCCTAACCCTAACCCTAAGAGTCTAACCCTAACCCTAAGAGTCTAACCCTAACCCTAACCCTAACCCTAACCCTAAGAGTCTAACCCTAACCCTAAGAGTCTAACCCTAAGAGTCTAACCCTAAAAGTCTAACCCTAACCCTAACAGTCTAACCCTAACCCTAACCCTAAACCCGGCTGAAGTACCCAAGTATATTTCGCTAGATGGCAGCAGCGCTCCACCAACAGAGCCGGCTGCAGTACCCAAATATATTTCGCTAGATGGCAGCAGCGCTCCACCAACAGCTCCGGCTGCAGTACCCAAATATATTTCGCTAGATGGCAGCAGCGCTCCACCAACCGGGCGGCTGCAGTACCCAAATATATTTCGCTAGATGGCAGCAGCGCTCCACCAACAGCGCCGGCTGCAGTACCCAAATATATTTCGCTAGATGGCAGCAGCGCTCCACCAACAGCGCCGGCTGCAGTACCCAAGTATATTTCGCTAGATGGCAGCAGCGCTCCACCAACCGGGCGGCTGCAGTACCCAAGTATATTTCGCTAGATGGCAGCAGCGCTCCACCAACAGGGCCGGCTGCAGTACCCAATTACATTTCGCTAGATGGCAGCAGCGCTCCACCAACCGGGCGGCTGCAGTACCCAAGTATATTTCGCTAGATGGCAGCAGCGCTCCACCAACCGGGCGGCTGCAGTACCCAATTACATTTCGCTAGATGGCAGCAGCGCTCCACCAACCGGGCCGGCTGCAGTACCCAAATATATTTCGCTAGATGGCAGCAGCGCTCCACAAACCGGGCGGCTGCAGTACCCAAGTATATTTCGCTAGATGGCAGCAGCGCTCCACCAACCGGGCGGCTGCAGTACCCAAGTATATTTCGCTAGATGGCAGCAGCGCTCCACCAACAGGGCCGGCTGCAGTACCCAAGTATATTTCGCTAGATGGCAGCAGCGCTCCACCAAGAGCGCCGGCTGCAATACCCAAGTATATTTCGCTAGATGGCAGCAGCGCTCCACCAAAAGGGCGGCTGCAGTACCCAAATATATAGTACTGAGTCTGACCCTAACCCTAAGAGCCTGAGTCTAACCCTAACCCTAAGAGCCTGAGTCTAACCCTCACCCTAAGAGCCTGAGTCTAACCCTAACCCTAAGAGCCTGAGTCTAACCCTCACCCTAAGAGCCTGAGTCTAACCCTAACCCTAAGAGCCTAACCCTAACCCTAACCCTAAGAGTCTAACCCTAACCCTAACCCTAACCCTAAGAGTCTAACCCTAACCCTGAATATAACCCTAACCCTAAGAGTCTAACCCTCACCCTAACCCTAACCCTAAGAGTCTAACCCTAACCCTAACCCTAAGAGTCTAACCCTAACCCTAAGAGTCTAACCCTAACCCTAACCCTAACCCTAACCCTAAGAGTCTAACCCTAACCCTAAGAGTCTAACCCTAACCCTAACCCTAACCCTAACCGTAAGAGTCTAACCCTAACCCTAAGAGTCTAACCCTAAGAGTCTAACCCTAAGAGTCTAAGCCTAACCCTAACAGTCTAACCCTAACCCTAACCCTAAACCCGGCTGAAGTACCCAAGTATATTTCGCTAGATGGCAGCAGCGCTCCACAAACAGAGCCGGCTGCAGTACCCAAATATATTTCGCTAGATGGCAGCAGCGCTCCACCAACAGAGCCGGCTGCAGTACCCAAATATATTTCGCTAGATGGCAGCAGCGCTCCACCAACAGCGCCGGCTGCAGTACCCAAATATATTTCGCTAGATGGCAGCAGCGCTCCACCAACAGGGCCGGCTGCAGTACCCAAGTATATTTCGCTAGATGGCAGCAGCGCTCCACCAACCGGGCGGCTGCAGTACCCAAGTATATTTCGCTAGATGGCAGCAGCGCTCCACCAACCGGGCGGCTGCAGTACCCAAGTATATTTCGCTAGATGGCAGCAGCGCTCCACCAACAGGGCCGGCTGCAGTACCCAAGTATATTTCGCTAGATGGCAGCAGCGCTCCACCAACCGGGCGGCTGCAGTACCCAAGTATATTTCGCTAGATGGCAGCAGCGTTCCACCAAAAGGGCGGCTGCAGTACACAAATATATAGTACTAAATCTGACCCTAACCCTAAGAGCGTGTGTCTAACCCTAACCCTAAGAGCCTAAGTCTAACCCTAACCCTAAGAGTCTAACCCTAACCCTAACCCTAAGCCTAAGAGTGTAACCCTAACCCTAACCCTAACCCTAAGAGTCTAACCCTAACCCTAACCCTAACCCTAAGAGTCTAACCCTAACCCTAAGAGTCTAACCCTAACCCTAACCTTAACCCTAACCCTAAGAGTCTAACCCTAACCCTAAGAGTCTAACCCTAACCCTAACCCTAACCCTAAGAGTCTAACCCTAACCCTAAGAGTCTAACCCTAACCCTAACCCTAACCCTAACCCTAACCGTAAGAGTCTAACCCTAACCCTAAGAGTCTAACCCTAAGAGTCTAACCCTAAGAGTCTAAGCCTAACCCTAACAGTCTAACCCTAACCCTAACCCTAAACCCGGCTGAAGTACCCAAGTATATTTCGCTAGATGGCAGCAGCGCTCCACAAACAGAGCCGGCTGCAGTACCCAAATATATTTCGCTAGATGGCAGCAGCGCTCCACCAACAGAGCCGGCTGCAGTACCCAAATATATTTCGCTAGATGGCAGCAGCGCTCCACCAACAGCGCCGGCTGCAGTACCCAAATATATTTCGCTAGATGGCAGCAGCGCTCCACCAACAGGGCCGGCTGCAGTACCCAAGTATATTTCGCTAGATGGCAGCAGCGCTCCACCAAAAGGGCGGCTGCAGTACCCAAGTATATTTCGCTAGACGGCGGCAGTGCTCAACCAACCGGGCGGCTGCAGTACCAAAGTATATTTCGCTAGATGGCAGCAGCGCTCCACCAACAGCGCCGGCTGCAGTACTCAAGTATATTTCGCTAGATGGCAGCAGCGCTCCACAAAAAGGGCCGGCTGCAGTACCCAAATATATTTCGCTAGATGGCAGCAGCGATCCACCAACAGCGCCGGCTGCAGTACCCAAATATATTTCGCTAGATGGCAGCAGCGATCCACCAACAGCGCCGGCTGCAGTACCCAAATATATTTCGCTAGATGGCAGCAGCGCTCCACCAAAAGGGCGGCTGCAGTACCCAAGTATATTTCGCTAGACGGCGGCAGTGCTCAACCAACCGGGCGGCTGCAGTACCAAAGTATATTTCGCTAGATGGCAGCAGCGCTCCACCAACAGCGCCGGCTGCAGTACTCAAGTATATTTCGCTAGATGGCAGCAGCGCTCCACAAAAAGGGTGGCTGCACTACCCAAATATATAGTAGTGAGTCTAACCCTAACCCTAAGAGTCTAACCCTAAGAGTCTAACCCTAACCCTAACCCTAACCCTAACAGTCTAACCCTAACCCTAACCCTAAACCCGGCTGCAGTACCCAAATATATTTCGCTAGATGGCAGCAGCGCTCCACCAACAGAGCCGGCTGCAGTACCCAAGTATATTTCGCTAGATGGCAGCAGCGCTCCACCAACAGGGCCGGCTGCAGTACCCAAATATATTTCGCTAGATGGCAGCAGCGCTCCACCAACAGCACCGGCTGCAATACCCAAGTATATTTCGCTAGATGGCAGCAGCGCTCCATCAAAAGGGCGGCTGCAGTACCCAAATATATAGTACTGAGTCTGACCCTAACCCTAAGAGCCTGATTCTAACCCTAACCCTAAGAGCCTGAGTCTAACCCTCACCCTAAGAGCCTGATTCTAACCCTAACCCTAAGAGCCTGAGTCTAACCCTAACCCTAAGAGCCTGAGTCTAACCCTCACCCTAAGAGCCTGAGTCTAACCCTCACCCTAAGAGCCTGAGTCTAACCCTAACCCTAAGAGCCTGAGTCTAACCCTTACCCTAAGAGTCTAACCCTAACCCTAACCCTAACCCTAAGAGTCTAACCCTAATCTGAATATAACCCTAACCCTAAGAGTCTAACCCTCACCCTAACCCTAACCCTAAGTGTCTAACCCTAACCCTAACCTTAACCCTAAGAGTCTAACCCTAACCCTAAGAGTCTAACCCTAACCCCAACCCTAACCCTAAGAGTCTAACCCTAACCTTAAGAGTCTAACCCTAACCCTAACTCTAACCCTAAGAGTCTAACCGTAACCCTAACCCTAAGAGTCTAACCCTAACCCTAACCCTAACCCTAACCCTAAGAGTCTAACCCTAACCCTAACCCTAAACCCGGCTGAAGTACCCAAGTATATTTCGCTAGATGGCAGCAGCGCTCCACAAACAGAGCCGGCTGCAGTACCCAAATATATTTCGCTAGATGGCAGCAGCGCTCCACCAACAGAGCCGGCTGCAGTACCCAAATATATTTCGCTAGATGGCAGCAGCGCTCCACCAACAGCGCCGGCTGCAGTACCCAAATATATTTCGCTAGATGGCAGCAGCGCTCCACCAACAGGGCCGGCTGCAGTACCCAAGTATATTTCGCTAGATGGCAGCAGCGCTCCACCAACCGGGCGGCTGCAGTACCCAAGTATATTTCGCTAGATGGCAGCAGCGCTCCACCAACCGGGCGGCTGCAGTACCCAAGTATATTTCGCTAGATGGCAGCAGCGCTCCACCAAAAGGGCGACTGCAGTACCCAAATATATAGTACTGAGTCTGACCCTAACCCTAAGAGCCTGAGTCTAACCCTAACCCTAAGAGCCTGAGTCTAACCCTCACCCTAAGAGCCTGAGTCTAACCCTAACCCTAAGAGCCTGAGTCTAACCCTAACCCTAAGAGCCTGAGTCTAACCCTCACCCTAAGAGCCTGAGTCTAACCCTAACCCTAAGAGCCTGAGTCTAACCCTAACCCTAAGAGCCTGAGTCTAACCCTTACCCTAAGAGTCTAACCCTAACCCTAACCCTAACCCTAAGAGTCTAACCCTAATCTGAATATAACCCTAACCCTAAGAGTCTAACCCTCACCCTAACCCTAACCCTAAGTGTCTAACCCTAACCCTAACCTTAACCCTAAGAGTCTAACCCTAACCCTAAGAGTCTAACCCTAACCCCAACCCTAACCCTAAGAGTCTAACCCTAACCTTAAGAGTCTAACCCTAACCCTAACTCTAACCCTAAGAGTCTAACCGTAACCCTAACCCTAAGAGTCTAACCCTAACCCTAACCCTAACCCTAACCCTAAGAGTCTAACCCTAACCCTAACCCTAACCCTAAGAGTCTAACCCTAACCCTAAGAGTCTAACCCTAACCCTAACCCTAACCCTAACCCTAAGAGTCTAACCCTAACCCTAACCCTAACCCTAACCCTAAGAGTCTAACCCTAACCCTAAGAGTCTAACCCTAACCCTAACCCTAACCCTAACCCTAAGAGTCTAACCCTAACCCTAAGAGTCTAACCCTAACCCTAACCCTAACCCTAACCCTAACCCTAAGAGTCTAACCCTAAGAGTCTAACCCTAAGAGTCTAACCCTAACCCTAACAGTCTAACCCTAACCCTAACCCTAAACCCGGCTGAAGTACCCAAGTATATTTCGCTAGATGGCAGCAGCGCTCCACCAACAGAGCCGGCTGCAGTACCCAAATATATTTCGCTAGATGGCAGCAGCGCTCCACCAACAGCGCCGGCTGCAGTACCCAAATATATTTCGCTAGATGGCAGCAGCGCTCCACCAACAGCGCCGGCTGCAGTACCCAAATATATTTCGCTAGATGGCAGCAGCGCTCCACCAACCGGGCGGCTGCAGTACCCAAGTATATTTCGCTAGATGGCAGCAGCGCTCCACCAACAGCGCCGGCTGCAGTACCCAAATATATTTCGCTAGATGGCAGCAGCGCTCCACCAACCGGGCGGCTGCAGTACCCAAGTATATTTCGCTAGATGGCAGCAGCGCTCCACCAACAGGGCCGGCTGCAGTACCCAAGTATATTTCGCTAGATGGCAGCAGCGCTCCACCAACCGGGCGGCTGCAGTACCCAAGTATATTTCGCTAGATGGCAGCAGCGCTCCACCAACAGGGCCGGCTGCAGTACCCAAATATATTTCGCTAGATGGCAGCAGCGCTCCACCAACCGGGCGGCTGCAGTACCCAAGTATATTTCGCTAGATGGCAGCAGCGCTACACCAACCGGGCGGCTGCAGTACCCAATTACATTTCGCTAGATGGCAGCAGCGCTCCATTAACAGCGCCGGCTGCAGTACCCAAATATATTTCGCTAGATGGCAGCAGCGCTCCACAAACCGGGCGGCTGCAGTACCCAAGTATATTTCGCTAGATGGCAGCAGCGCTCCACCAACCGGGCGGCTGCAGTACCCAATTACATTTCGCTAGATGGCAGCAGCGCTCCACCAACCGGGCGGCTGCAGTACCCAATTAAATTTCGCTAGATGGCTGCAGCGCTCCACCAAAAGGGCGGCTGCAGTACCCAAGTATATTTCGCTAGATGGCAGCAGAGCTCCACCAACAGAGCCGGCTGCAGTATCCAAATATATTTCGCTAGATGGCAGCAGCGCTCCACCAAAAGGGCGGCTGCAGTACCCAAATATATTTCGCTAGATGGCAGCAGCGCTCCACCAACAGCGCCGGCTGCAGTACCCAAATATATTTCGCTAGATGGCAGCAGCGCTCCACCAACAGGGCCGGCTGCAGTACCCAAGTATATTTCGCTAGATGGCAGCAGCGCTCCACCAAAAGGGCGGCTGCAGTACCCAAATATATAGTACTGAGTCTGACCCTAACCCTAAGAGCCTGAGTCTAACCCTAACCCTAAGAGCCTGAGTCTAACCCTCACCCTAAGAGCCTGAGTCTAACCCTCACCCTAAGAGCCTGAGTCTAACCCTAACCCTAAGAGCCTGAGTCTAACCCTAACCCTAAGAGCCTAAGTCTAACCCTAACCCTAAGAGTCTAACCCTAACCCTAACCCTAACCCTAAGAGTCTAACCCTAACCCTGAATATAACCCTAACCCTAAGAGTCTAACCCTCACCGTAACCCTAACCCTAAGTGTCTAACCCTAACCCTAACCCTAACTCTAACCCTAAGAGTCTAACCCTAACCCTAAGAGTCTAACCCTAACCCCAACCCTAACCCTAAGAGTCTAACCCTAACCCTAAGAGTCTAACCCTAACCCTAACCCTAACCCTAACCCTAAGAGTCTAACCCTAACCCTAAGAGTCTAACCCTAACCCTAACCCTAACCCTAAGAGTCTAACCCTAACCCTAAGAGTCTAACCCTAACCCTAACCCTAACCCTAACCCTAAGAGTCTAACCCTAACCCTAAGAGTCTAACCCTAACCCTAACCCTAACCCTAACCGTAAGAGTCTAACCCTAACCCTAAGAGTCTAACCCTAAGAGTCTAACCCTAAGAGTCTAACCCTAACCCTAACAGTCTAACCCTAACCCTAACCCTAAACCCGGCTGAAGTACCCAAGTATATTTCGCTAGATGGCAGCAGCGCTCCACAAACAGAGCCGGCTGCAGTACCCAAATATATTTCGCTAGATGGCAGCAGCGCTCCACCAACAGCGCCGGCTCCAGTACCCAAATATATTTCGCTAGATGGCAGCAGCGCTCCACCAACAGCGCCGGCTGCAGTACCCAAGTATATTTCGCTAGATGGCAGCAGCGCTCCACCAACCGGGCGGCTGCAGTACCCAAGTATATTTCGCTAGATGGCAGCAGCGCTCCACCAACAGGGCCGGCTGCAGTACCCAAGTATATTTCGCTAGATGGCAGCAGCGCTCCACCAACCGGGCGGCTGCAGTACCCAAGTATATTTCGCTAGATGGCAGCAGCGCTCCACCAACAGGGCCGGCTGCAGTACCCAAGTATATTTCGCTAGATGGCAGCAGCGCTCCACCAACCGGGCGGCTGCAGTACCCAAGTATATTTCGCTAGATGGCAGCAGCGCTCCACCAACAGGGCCGGCTGCAGTACCCAAGTATATTTCGCTAGATGGCAGCAGCGCTCCACCAACAGGGCGGCTGCAGTACCCAAGTATATTTCGCTAGATGGCAGCAGCGCTCCACCAACAGGGCGGCTGCAGTACCCAATTACATTTCGCTAGATGGCAGCAGCGCTCCACCAAAAGGCCGGCTGCAGTACCCAATTATATTTCGCTAGATGGCAGCAGAGCTCCACCAACAGAGCTGGCTGCAGTACCCAAATATATTTCGCTAGATGGCAGCAGCGCTCCACCAAAAGGGCGGCTGCAGTACCCAAATATATTTCGCTAGATGGCAGCAGCGCTCCACCAACAGGGCCGGCTGCAGTACCCAAATATATTTCGCTAGATGGCAGCAGCGCTCCACCAACAGCGCCGGCTGCAATACCCAAGTATATTTCGCTAGATGGCAGCAGCGCTCCACCAAAAGGGCGGCTGCAGTACCCAAGTATATTTCGCTAGATGGCAGCAGCGCTCCACCAACAGGGCCGGCTGCAGTACCCAAATATATTTCGCTAGATGGCAGCAGCGCTCCACCAACCGGCCGGCTGCAGTACCCAAGTATATTTCGCTAGATGGCAGCAGCGCTCACCCAACCGGGCCGCCTGCAGTACCCAAGTATATTTCGCTAGATGGCAGCAGCGCTCCACCAACAGGGCCGGCTGCAGTACCCAAATATATTTCGCTAGATGGCAGCAGCGCTCCACCAAAAGGGCGGCTGCAGTACCCAAATATATTTCGCTAGATGGCAGCAGCGCTCCACCAACAGGGCCGGCTGCAGTACCCAAGTATATTTCGCTAGATGGCAGCAGCGCTCCACCAACCGGGCGGCTGCAGTACCCAATTACATTTCGCTAGATGGCAGCAGCGCTCCACCAAAAGGGCGGCTGCAGTACCCAAGTATATTTCGCTAGATGGCAGCAGAGCTCCACCAACCGGGCGGCTGCAGTACCCAAATATATTTCGCTAGATGGCAGCAGCGCTCCACCAAAAGGGCGGCTGCAGTACCCAAGTATATTTCGCTAGATGGCAGCAGCGCTACACCAACCGGGCGGCTGCAGTACCCCATTACATTTCGCTAGATGGCAGCAGCGCTCCACCAACCGGGCGGCTGCAGTACCCAAATATATTTCGCTAGATGGCAGCAGCGCTCCACAAACCGGGCGGCTGCAGTACCCAAGTATATTTCGCTAGATGGCAGCAGCGCTCCACCAAAAGGGCGGCTGCAGTACCCAATTATATTTCGCTAGATGGCAGCAGCGCTCCACCAACCGGGCGGCTGCAGTACCCAAGTATATTTCGCTAGATGGCAGCAGCGCTCCACCAACCGGGCGGCTGCAGTACCCAAATATATTTCGCTAGATGGCAGCAGCGCTCCACCAACCGGGCGGCTGCAGTACCCAAATATATTTCGCTAGATGGCAGCAGCGCTCCACAAACCGGGCGGCTGCAGTACCCAAGTATATTTCGCTAGATGGCAGCAGCGCTCCACCAACAGGGCCGGCTGCAGTACCCAAGTATATTTCGCTAGATGGCAGCAGCGCTCCACCAAGAGCGCCGGCTGCAATACCCAAGTATATTTCGCTAGATGGCAGCAGCGCTCCACCAAAAGGGCGGCTGCAGTACCCAAATATATAGTACTGAGTCTGACCCTCACCCTAAGAGCCTGATTCTAACCCTAACCCTAAGAGCCTGAGTCTAACCCTCACCCTAAGAGCCTGAGTCTAACCCTCACCCTAAGAGCCTGAGTCTAACCCTAACCCTAAGAGCCTAAGTCTAACCCTAACCCGAAGAGCCTGAGTCTAACCCTAACCCTAAGAGCCTGAGTCTAACCCTAACCCTAAGAGCCTGAGTCTAACCCTAACCCTAAGAGCCTGAGTCTAACCCTAACCCTAAGAGCCTGAGTCTAACCCTAACCCTAAGAGCCTAACCCTAACCCTAACCCTAAGAGTCTAACCCTAACCCTAACCCTAACCCTAAGAGTCTAACCCTAACCCTGAATATAACCCTAACCCTAAGAGTCTAACCCTCACCCTAACCCTAACCCTAAGAGTCTAACCCTAACCCTAACCCTAAGAGTCTAACCCTAACCCTAAGAGTCTAACCCTAACCCTAACCCTAACCCTAACCCTAAGAGTCTAACCCTAACCCTAAGAGTCTAACCCTAACCCTAACCCTAACCCTAACCGTAAGAGTCTAACCCTAACCCTAAGAGTCTAACCCTAAGAGTCTAACCCTAAGAGTCTAACCCTAACCCTAACAGTCTAACCCTAACCCTAACCCTAAACCCGGCTGAAGTACCCAAGTATATTTCGCTAGATGGCAGCAGCGCTCCACAAACAGAGCCGGCTGCAGTACCCAAATATATTTCGCTAGATGGCAGCAGCGCTCCACCAACAGCGCCGGCTGCAGTACCCAAATATATTTCGCTAGATGGCAGCAGCGCTCCACCAACAGCGCCGGCTGCAGTACCCAAATATATTTCGCTAGATGGCAGC
This sequence comes from Falco punctatus, assembly GCF_963210335.1. Classification (NCBI taxonomy): domain Eukaryota; kingdom Metazoa; phylum Chordata; class Aves; order Falconiformes; family Falconidae; genus Falco; species Falco punctatus. Next base: position 2,054,211 of record NW_027660193.1, on the reverse strand, counting down.
AGCGCTCCACCAACAGAGCCGGCTGCAGTACCCAAGTATATTTCGCTAGACGGCAGCAGCGCTCCACCAACCGGGCGGCTGCAGTACCCAAGTATATTTCGCTAGATGGCAGCAGCGCTCCACCAACCGGGCGGCTGCAGTACCCAAGTATATTTCGCTAGATGGCAGCAGCGCTCCACCAACAGCGCCGGCTGCAGTACCCAAGTATATTTCGCTAGATGGCAGCAGCGCTCCACCAACCGGGCGGCTGCAGTACCCAAGTATATTTCGCTAGATGGCAGCAGCGCTCCACCAACAGCGCCGGCTGCAGTACCCAAGTATATTTCGCTAGATGGCAGCAGCGCTCCACCAACCGGGCGGCTGCAGTACCCAATTACATTTCGCTAGATGGCAGCAGCGCTCCACCAAAAGGGCGGCTGCAGTACCCAAGTATATTTCGCTAGATGGCAGCAGAGCTCCACCAACCGGGCGGCTGCAGTACCCAAATATATTTCGCTAGATGGCAGCAGCGCTCCACCAACCGGGCGGCTGCAGTACCCAAGTATATTTCGCTAGATGGCAGCAGCGCTACACCAACCGGGCGGCTGCAGTACCCCATTACATTTCGCTAGATGGCAGCAGCGCTCCACCAACCGGGCGGCTGCAGTACCCAAATATATTTCGCTAGATGGCAGCAGCGCTCCACAAACCGGGCGGCTGCAGTACCCAAGTATATTTCGCTAGATGGCAGCAGAGCTCCACCAAAAGGGCGGCTGCAGTACCCAATTATATTTCGCTAGATGGCAGCAGCGCTCCACCAACCGGGCGGCTGCAGTACCCAATTATATTTCGCTAGATGGCAGCAGCGCTCCACCAACAGGGCCGGCTGCAGTACCCAAATATATTTCGCTAGATGGCAGCAGCGCTCCACCAACAGCGCCGGCTGCAATACCCAAGTATATTTCGCTAGATGGCAGCAGCGCTCCACCAAAAGGGCGGCTGCAGTACCCAAATATATAGTACTGAGTCTGACCCTAACCCTAAGAGCCTGATTCTAACCCTAACCCTAAGAGCCTGAGTCTAACCCTCACCCTAAGAGCCTGAGTCTAACCCTCACCCTAAGAGCCTGAGTCTAACCCTAACCCTAAGAGCCTGAGTCTAACCCTAACCCTAAGAGCCTAAGTCTAACCCTTACCCTAAGAGTCTAACCCTAACCCTAACCCTAACCCTAAGAGTCTAACCCTAACCCTGAATATAACCCTAACCCTAAGATTCTAACCCTCACCCTAACCCTAACTCTAAGTGTCTAACCCTAACCCTAACCCTAACTCTAACCCTAAGAGTCTAACCCTAACCCTAAGAGTCTAACCCTAACCCCAACCCTAACCCTAAGAGTCTAACCCTAACCCTAAGAGTCTAACCCTAACCCTAACTCTAACCCTAAGAGTCTAACCGTAACCCTAACCCTAACCCTAAGAGTCTAACCCTAACCCTAACCCTAACCCTAAGAGTCTAACCCTAACCCTAAGAGTCTAACCCTAACCCTAACCCTAACCCTAACCCTAAGAGTCTAACCCTAACCCTAAGAGTCTAACCCTAACCCTAACCCTAACCCTAACCCTAAGAGTCTAACCCTAACCCTAAGAGTCTAACCCTAAGAGTCTAACCCTAAAAGTCTAACCCTAACCCTAACAGTCTAACCCTAACCCTAACCCTAAACCCGGCTGAAGTACCCAAGTATATTTCGCTAGATGGCAGCAGCGCTCCACCAACAGAGCCGGCTGCAGTACCCAAATATATTTCGCTAGATGGCAGCAGCGCTCCACCAACAGCTCCGGCTGCAGTACCCAAATATATTTCGCTAGATGGCAGCAGCGCTCCACCAACCGGGCGGCTGCAGTACCCAAATATATTTCGCTAGATGGCAGCAGCGCTCCACCAACAGCGCCGGCTGCAGTACCCAAATATATTTCGCTAGATGGCAGCAGCGCTCCACCAACAGCGCCGGCTGCAGTACCCAAGTATATTTCGCTAGATGGCAGCAGCGCTCCACCAACCGGGCGGCTGCAGTACCCAAGTATATTTCGCTAGATGGCAGCAGCGCTCCACCAACAGGGCCGGCTGCAGTACCCAATTACATTTCGCTAGATGGCAGCAGCGCTCCACCAACCGGGCGGCTGCAGTACCCAAGTATATTTCGCTAGATGGCAGCAGCGCTCCACCAACCGGGCGGCTGCAGTACCCAATTACATTTCGCTAGATGGCAGCAGCGCTCCACCAACCGGGCCGGCTGCAGTACCCAAATATATTTCGCTAGATGGCAGCAGCGCTCCACAAACCGGGCGGCTGCAGTACCCAAGTATATTTCGCTAGATGGCAGCAGCGCTCCACCAACAGGGCCGGCTGCAGTACCCAAGTATATTTCGCTAGATGGCAGCAGCGCTCCACCAAGAGCGCCGGCTGCAATACCCAAGTATATTTCGCTAGATGGCAGCAGCGCTCCACCAAAAGGGCGGCTGCAGTACCCAAATATATAGTACTGAGTCTGACCCTAACCCTAAGAGCCTGAGTCTAACCCTAACCCTAAGAGCCTGAGTCTAACCCTCACCCTAAGAGCCTGAGTCTAACCCTAACCCTAAGAGCCTGAGTCTAACCCTCACCCTAAGAGCCTGAGTCTAACCCTAACCCTAAGAGCCTAACCCTAACCCTAACCCTAAGAGTCTAACCCTAACCCTAACCCTAACCCTAAGAGTCTAACCCTAACCCTGAATATAACCCTAACCCTAAGAGTCTAACCCTCACCCTAACCCTAACCCTAAGAGTCTAACCCTAACCCTAACCCTAAGAGTCTAACCCTAACCCTAAGAGTCTAACCCTAACCCTAACCCTAACCCTAACCCTAAGAGTCTAACCCTAACCCTAAGAGTCTAACCCTAACCCTAACCCTAAACCTAACCGTAAGAGTCTAACCCTAACCCTAAGAGTCTAACCCTAAGAGTCTAACCCTAAGAGTCTAAGCCTAACCCTAACAGTCTAACCCTAACCCTAACCCTAAACCCGGCTGAAGTACCCAAGTATATTTCGCTAGATGGCAGCAGCGCTCCACAAACAGAGCCGGCTGCAGTACCCAAATATATTTCGCTAGATGGCAGCAGCGCTCCACCAACAGAGCCGGCTGCAGTACCCAAATATATTTCGCTAGATGGCAGCAGCGCTCCACCAACAGCGCCGGCTGCAGTACCCAAATATATTTCGCTAGATGGCAGCAGCGCTCCACCAACAGGGCCGGCTGCAGTACCCAAGTATATTTCGCTAGATGGCAGCAGCGCTCCACCAACCGGGCGGCTGCAGTACCCAAGTATATTTCGCTAGATGGCAGCAGCGCTCCACCAACCGGGCGGCTGCAGTACCCAAGTATATTTCGCTAGATGGCAGCAGCGCTCCACCAACAGGGCCGGCTGCAGTACCCAAGTATATTTCGCTAGATGGCAGCAGCGCTCCACCAACCGGGCGGCTGCAGTACCCAAGTATATTTCGCTAGATGGCAGCAGCGTTCCACCAAAAGGGCGGCTGCAGTACACAAATATATAGTACTAAATCTGACCCTAACCCTAAGAGCGTGTGTCTAACCCTAACCCTAAGAGCCTAAGTCTAACCCTAACCCTAAGAGTCTAACCCTAACCCTAACCCTAACCCTAAGAGTGTAACCCTAACCCTAACCCTAACCCTAACCCTAAGAGTCTAACCCTAACCCTAACCCTAACCCTAAGAGTCTAACCCTAACCCTAAGAGTCTAACCCTAACCCTAACCTTAACCCTAACCCTAAGAGTCTAACCCTAACCCTAAGAGTCTAACCCTAACCCTAACCCTAACCCTAAGAGTCTAACCCTAACCCTAACCCTAACCCTAACCCTAACCCTAACCGTAAGAGTCTAACCCTAACCCTAAGAGTCTAACCCTAAGAGTCTAACCCTAAGAGTCTAAGCCTAACCCTAACAGTCTAACCCTAACCCTAACCCTAAACCCGGCTGAAGTACCCAAGTATATTTCGCTAGATGGCAGCAGCGCTCCACAAACAGAGCCGGCTGCAGTACCCAAATATATTTCGCTAGATGGCAGCAGCGCTCCACCAACAGAGCCGGCTGCAGTACCCAAATATATTTCGCTAGATGGCAGCAGCGCTCCACCAACAGCGCCGGCTGCAGTACCCAAATATATTTCGCTAGATGGCAGCAGCGCTCCACCAACAGGGCCGGCTGCAGTACCCAAGTATATTTCGCTAGATGGCAGCAGCGCTCCACCAAAAGGGCGGCTGCAGTACCCAAGTATATTTCGCTAGACGGCGGCAGTGCTCAACCAACCGGGCGGCTGCAGTACCAAAGTATATTTCGCTAGATGGCAGCAGCGCTCCACCAACAGGGCCGGCTGCAGTACTCAAGTATATTTCGCTAGATGGCAGCAGCGCTCCACAAAAAGGGCCGGCTGCAGTACCCAAATATATTTCGCTAGATGGCAGCAGCGATCCACCAACAGCGCCGGCTGCAGTACCCAAATATATTTCGCTAGATGGCAGCAGCGATCCACCAACAGCGCCGGCTGCAGTACCCAAATATATTTCGCTAGATGGCAGCAGCGCTCCACCAAAAGGGCGGCTGCAGTACCCAAGTATATTTCGCTAGACGGCGGCAGTGCTCAACCAACCGGGCGGCTGCAGTACCAAAGTATATTTCGCTAGATGGCAGCAGCGCTCCACCAACAGCGCCGGCTGCAGTACTCAAGTATATTTCGCTAGATGGCAGCAGCGCTCCACAAAAAGGGTGGCTGCACTACCCAAATATATAGTAGTGAGTCTAACCCTAACCCTAAGAGTCTAACCCTAAGAGTCTAACCCTAACCCTAACCCTAACCCTAACAGTCTAACCCTAACCCTAACCCTAAACCCGGCTGCAGTACCCAAATATATTTCGCTAGATGGCAGCAGCGCTCCACCAACAGAGCCGGCTGCAGTACCCAAGTATATTTCGCTAGATGGCAGCAGCGCTCCACCAACAGGGCCGGCTGCAGTACCCAAATATATTTCGCTAGATGGCAGCAGCGCTCCACCAACAGCACCGGCTGCAATACCCAAGTATATTTCGCTAGATGGCAGCAGCGCTCCATCAAAAGGGCGGCTGCAGTACCCAAATATATAGTACTGAGTCTGACCCTAACCCTAAGAGCCTGATTCTAACCCTAACCCTAAGAGCCTGAGTCTAACCCTCACCCTAAGAGCCTGATTCTAACCCTAACCCTAAGAGCCTGAGTCTAACCCTAACCCTAAGAGCCTGAGTCTAACCCTCACCCTAAGAGCCTGAGTCTAACCCTCACCCTAAGAGCCTGAGTCTAACCCTAACCCTAAGAGCCTGAGTCTAACCCTTACCCTAAGAGTCTAACCCTAACCCTAACCCTAACCCTAAGAGTCTAACCCTAATCTGAATATAACCCTAACCCTAAGAGTCTAACCCTCACCCTAACCCTAACCCTAAGTGTCTAACCCTAACCCTAACCTTAACCCTAAGAGTCTAACCCTAACCCTAAGAGTCTAACCCTAACCCCAACCCTAACCCTAAGAGTCTAACCCTAACCTTAAGAGTCTAACCCTAACCCTAACTCTAACCCTAAGAGTCTAACCGTAACCCTAACCCTAAGAGTCTAACCCTAACCCTAACCCTAACCCTAACCCTAAGAGTCTAACCCTAACCCTAACCCTAAACCCGGCTGAAGTACCCAAGTATATTTCGCTAGATGGCAGCAGCGCTCCACAAACAGAGCCGGCTGCAGTACCCAAATATATTTCGCTAGATGGCAGCAGCGCTCCACCAACAGCGCCGGCTGCAGTACCCAAATATATTTCGCTAGATGGCAGCAGCGCTCCACCAACCGGGCGGCTGCAGTACCCAAATATATTTCGCTAGATGGCAGCAGCGCTCCACCAACAGCGCCGGCTGCAGTACCCAAATATATTTCGCTAGATGGCAGCAGCGCTCCACCAACCGGGCGGCTGCAGTACCCAAGTATATTTCGCTAGATGGCAGCAGCGCTCCACCAACAGGGCCGGCTGCAGTACCCAAGTATATTTCGCTAGATGGCAGCAGCGCTCCACCAACCGGGCGGCTGCAGTACCCAAGTATATTTCGCTAGATGGCAGCAGCGCTCCACCAACAGGGCCGGCTGCAGTACCCAAGTATATTTCGCTAGATGGCAGCAGCGCTCCACCAACCGGGCGGCTGCAGTACCCAAGTATATTTCGCTAGATGGCAGCAGCGCTCCACCAACAGGGCCGGCTGCAGTACCCAAATATATTTCGCTAGATGGCAGCAGCGCTCCACCAACCGGGCGGCTGCAGTACCCAAGTATATTTCGCTAGATGGCAGCAGCGCTACACCAACCGGGCGGCTGCAGTACCCAATTACATTTCGCTAGATGGCAGCAGCGCTCCATTAACAGCGCCGGCTGCAGTACCCAAATATATTTCGCTAGATGGCAGCAGCGCTCCACAAACCGGGCGGCTGCAGTACCCAAGTATATTTCGCTAGATGGCAGCAGCGCTCCACCAACCGGGCGGCTGCAGTACCCAATTACATTTCGCTAGATGGCAGCAGCGCTCCACCAACCGGGCGGCTGCAGTACCCAATTACATTTCGCTAGATGGCAGCAGCGCTCCACCAAAAGGGCGGCTGCAGTACCCAAGTATATTTCGCTAGATGGCAGCAGAGCTCCACCAACAGAGCCGGCTGCAGTATCCAAATATATTTCGCTAGATGGCAGCAGCGCTCCACCAACAGAGCCGGCTGCAGTACCCAAATATATTTCGCTAGATGGCAGCAGCGCTCCACCAACAGCGCCGGCTGCAGTACCCAAATATATTTCGCTAGATGGCAGCAGCGCTCCACCAACAGGGCCGGCTGCAGTACCCAAGTATATTTCGCTAGATGGCAGCAGCGCTCCACCAAAAGGGCGGCTGCAGTACCCAAATATATAGTACTGAGTCTGACCCTAACCCTAAGAGCCTGAGTCTAACCCTAACCCTAAGAGCCTGAGTCTAACCCTCACCCTAAGAGCCTGAGTCTAACCCTAACCCGAAGAGCCTGAGTCTAACCCTAACCCTAAGAGCCTGAGTCTAACCCTAACCCTAAGAGCCTAAGTCTAACCCTTACCCTAAGAGTCTAACCCTAACCCTAACCCTAACCCTAAGAGTCTAACCCTAACCCTGAATATAACCCTAACCCTAAGAGTCTAACCCTCACCGTAACCCTAACCCTAAGTGTCTAACCCTAACCCTAACCCTAACTCTAACCCTAAGAGTCTAACCCTAACCCTAAGAGTCTAACCCTAACCCCAACCCTAACCCTAAGAGTCTAACCCTAACCCTAAGAGTCTAACCCTAACCCTAACCCTAAGAGTCTAACCCTAACCCTAAGAGTCTAACCCTAACCCTAACCCTAACCCTAACCCTAAGAGTCTAACCCTAACCCTAAGAGTCTAACCCTAACCCTAACCCTAACCCTAACCCTAAGAGTCTAACCCTAACCCTAAGAGTCTAACCCTAACCCTAACCCTAACCCTAACCGTAAGAGTCTAACCCTAACCCTAAGAGTCTAACCCTAAGAGTCTAACCCTAAGAGTCTAACCCTAACCCTAACAGTCTAACCCTAACCCTAACCCTAAACCCGGCTGAAGTACCCAAGTATATTTCGCTAGATGGCAGCAGCGCTCCACAAACAGAGCCGGCTGCAGTACCCAAATATATTTCGCTAGATGGCAGCAGCGCTCCACCAACAGAGCCGGCTGCCGTACCCAAATATATTTCGCTAGATGGCAGCAGCGCTCCACCAACAGCGCCGGCTGCAGTACCCAAATATATTTCGCTAGATGGCAGCAGCGCTCCACCAACAGCGCCGGCTGCAGTACCCAAGTATATTTCGCTAGATGGCAGCAGCGCTCCACCAAAAGGGCGGCTGCAGTACCCAAGTATATTTCGCTAGATGGCAGCAGCGCTCCACCAACAGGGCCGGCTGCAGTACCCAAGTATATTTCGCTAGATGGCAGCAGCGCTCCACCAACCGGGCGGCTGCAGTACCCAAGTATATTTCGCTAGATGGCAGCAGCGCTCCACCAACAGCGCCGGCTGCAGTACCCAAGTATATTTCGCTAGATGGCAGCAGCGCTCCACCAACAGGGCGGCTGCAGTACCCAAGTATATTTCGCTAGATGGCAGCAGCGCTCCACCAACAGGGCGGCTGCAGTACCCAATTACATTTCGCTAGATGGCAGCAGCGCTCCACCAAAAGGCCGGCTGCAGTACCCAATTATATTTCGCTAGATGGCAGCAGAGCTCCACCAACAGAGCTGGCTGCAGTACCCAAATATATTTCGCTAGATGGCAGCAGCGCTCCACCAAAAGGGCGGCTGCAGTACCCAAGTATATTTCGCTAGATGGCAGCAGCGCTCCACCAACAGGGCCGGCTGCAGTACCCAAATATATTTCGCTAGATGGCAGCAGCGCTCCACCAACAGCGCCGGCTGCAATACCCAAGTATATTTCGCTAGATGGCAGCAGCGCTCCACCAAAAGGGCGGCTGCAGTACCCAAGTATATTTCGCTAGATGGCAGCAGCGCTCCACCAACAGGGCCGGCTGCAGTACCCAAATATATTTCGCTAGATGGCAGCAGCGCTCCACCAACCGGGCGGCTGCAGTACCCAAGTATATTTCGCTAGATGGCAGCAGCGCTCCACCAAAAGGGCGGCTGCAGTACCCAAGTATATTTCGCTAGATGGCAGCACCGCTCCACAAACCGGGCGGCTGCAGTACCCAAGTATATTTCGCTAGATGGCAGCAGCGCTCCACCAAAAGGGCGGCTGCAGTACCCAATTATATTTCGCTAGATGGCAGCAGCGCTCCACCAACAGCGCCGGCTGCAATACCCAAGTATATTTCGCTAGATGGCAGCAGCTCTCCACCAAAAGGGCGGCTGCAGTACCCAAATATATAGTACTGAGTCTGACCCTAACCCTAAGAGCCTGATTCTAACCCTAACCCTAAGAGCCTGAGTCTAATCCTCACCCTAAGAGCCTGAGTCTAACCCTAACCCGAAGAGCCTGAGTCTAACCCTAACCCTAAGAGCCTGAGTCTAACCCTAACCCTAAGAGCCTAAGTCTAACCCTTACCCTAAGAGTCTAACCCTAACCCTAACCCTAACCCTAAGAGTCTAACCCTAACCCTGAATATAACCCTAACCCTAAGATTCTAACCCTAACCCTAACCCTAACCCTAACCCTAAGAGTCTAACCCTAACCCTAAGAGTCTAACCCTAACCCTAACCCTAACCCTAACCCTAAGAGTCTAACCCTAACCCTAAGAGTCTAACCCTAACCCTAACCCTAACCCTAAGAGTCTAACCCTAACCCTAAGAGTCTAACCCTAACCCTAACCCTAACCCTAACCCTAACCCTAAGAGTCTAACCCTAAGAGTCTAACCCTAAGAGTCTAACCCTAACCCTAACAGTCTAACCCTAACCCTAACCCTAAACCCGGCTGAAGTACCCAAGTATATTTCGCTAGATGGCAGCAGCGCTCCACCAACAGAGCCGGCTGCAGTACCCAAATATATTTCGCTAGATGGCAGCAGCGCTCCACCAACAGCGCCGGCTGCAGTACCCAAATATATTTCGCTAGATGGCAGCAGCGCTCCACCAACAGCGCCGGCTGCAGTACCCAAATATATTTCGCTAGATGGCAGCAGCGCTCCACCAACCGGGCGGCTGCAGTACCCTAATATATTTCGCTAGATGGCAGCAGCGCTCCACCAACAGCGCCGGCTGCAGTACCCAAGTATATTTCGCTAGATGGCAGCAGCGCTCCACCAACCGGGCGGCTGCAGTACCCAAGTATATTTCGCTAGATGGCAGCAGCGCTCCACCAACAGGGCCGGCTGCAGTACCCAAGTATATTTCGCTAGATGGCAGCAGCGCTCCACCAACCGGGCGGCTGCAGTACCCAAGTATATTTCGCTAGATGGCAGCAGCGCTCCACCAACCGGGCCGGCTGCAGTACCCAAATTTATTTCGCTAGATGGCAGCAGCGCTCCACCAACCGGGCGGCTGCAGTACCCAAGTATATTTCGCTAGATGGCAGCAGCGCTACACCAACCGGGCGGCTGCAGTACCCAATTACATTTCGCTAGATGGCAGCAGCGCTCCATTAACAGCGCCGGCTGCAGTACCCAAATATATTTCGCTAGATGGCAGCAGCGCTCCACAAACCGGGCGGCTGCAGTACCCAAGTATATTTCGCTAGATGGCAGCAGCGCTCCACCAACCGGGCGGCTGCAGTACCCAATTACATTTCGCTAGATGGCAGCAGCGCTCCACCAACCGGGCGGCTGCAGTACCCAATTACATTTCGCTAGATGGCAGCAGCGCTCCACCAAAAGGGCGGCTGCAGTACCCAAGTATATTTCGCTAGATGGCAGCAGAGCTCCACCAACAGAGCCGGCTGCAGTATCCAAATATATTTCGCTAGATGGCAGCAGCGCTCCACCAAAAGGGCGGCTGCAGTACCCAAATATATTTCGCTAGATGGCAGCAGCGCTCCACCAACAGCGCCGGCTGCAGTACCCAAGTATATTTCGCTAGATGGCAGCAGCGCTCCACCAACAGCGCCGGCTGCAGTACCCAAGTATATTTCGCTAGATGGCAGCAGCGCTCCACCAAAAGGGCGGCTGCAGTACCCAAATATATAGTACTGAGTCTGACCCTAACCCTAAGAGCCTGAGTCTAACCCTAACCCGAAGAGACTGAGTCTAACCCTCACCCTAAGAGCCTGAGTCTAACCCTCACCCTAAGAGCCTGAGTCTAACCCTAACCCTAAGAGCCTGAGTCTAACCCTAACCCTAAGAGCCTAAGTCTAACCCTTACCCTAAGAGTCTAACCCTAACCCTAACCCTAACCCTAAGAGTCTAACCCTAACCCTGAATATAACCCTAACCCTAAGAGTCTAACCCTCACCGTAACCCTAACCCTAAGTGTCTAACCCTAACCCTAACCCTAACTCTAACCCTAAGAGTCTAACCCTAACCCTAAGAGTCTAACCCTAACCCCAACCCTAACCCTAAGAGTCTAACTCTAACCCTAAGATTCTAACCCTAACCCTAACCCTAACCCTAACCCTAAGAGTCTAACCCTAACCCTAAGAGTCTAACCCTAACCCTAACCCTAACCCTAACCCTAAGAGTCTAACCCTAACCCTAAGAGTCTAACCCTAACCCTAACCCTAACCCTAAGAGTCTAACCCTAACCCTAAGAGTCTAACCCTAACCCTAACCCTAACCCTAACCCTAAGAGTCTAACCCTAAGAGTCTAACCCTAACCCTAACAGTCTAACCCTAACCCTAACCCTAAACCCGGCTGAAGTACCCAAGTATATTTCGCTAGATGGCAGCAGCGCTCCACCAACAGAGCCGGCTGCAGTACCCAAATATATTTCGCTAGATGGCAGCAGCGCTCCACCAACAGCGCCGGCTGCAGTACCCAAATATATTTCGCTAGATGGCAGCAGCGCTCCACCAACAGCGCCGGCTGCAGTACCCAAATATATTTCGCTAGATGGCAGCAGCGCTCCACCAACCGGGCGGCTGCAGTACCCTAATATATTTCGCTAGATGGCAGCAGCGCTCCACCAACAGCGCCGGCTGCAGTACCCAAGTATATTTCGCTAGATGGCAGCAGCGCTCCACCAACCGGGCGGCTGCAGTACCCAAGTATATTTCGCTAGATGGCAGCAGCGCTCCACCAACAGGGCCGGCTGCAGTACCCAAGTATATTTCGCTAGATGGCAGCAGCGCTCCACCAACCGGGCGGCTGCAGTACCCAAGTATATTTCGCTAGATGGCAGCAGCGCTCCACCAACCGGGCCGGCTGCAGTACCCAAATATATTTCGCTAGATGGCAGCAGCGCTCCACCAACCGGGCGGCTGCAGTACCCAAGTATATTTCGCTAGATGGCAGCAGCGCTCCACCAACCGGGCGGCTGCAGTACCCAATTACATTTCGCTAGATGGCAGCAGCGCTCCATTAACAGCGCCGGCTGCAGTACCCAAATATATTTCGCTAGATGGCAGCAGCGCTCCACAAACCGGGCGGCTGCAGTACCCAAGTATATTTCGCTAGATGGCAGCAGCGCTCCACCAACCGGGCGGCTGCAGTACCCAATTACATTTCGCTAGATGGCAGCAGCGCTCCACCAACCGGGCGGCTGCAGTACCCAATTACATTTCGCTAGATGGCAGCAGCGCTCCACCAAAAGGGCGGCTGCAGTACCCAAGTATATTTCGCTAGATGGCAGCAGAGCTCCACCAACAGAGCCGGCTGCAGTATCCAAATATATTTCGCTAGATGGCAGCAGCGCTCCACCAAAAGGGCGGCTGCAGTACCCAAATATATTTCGCTAGATGGCAGCAGCGCTCCACCAACAGCGCCGGCTGCAGTACCCAAATATATTTCGCTAGATGGCAGCAGCGCTCCACCAACAGCGCCGGCTGCAGTACCCAAGTATATTTCGCTAGATGGCAGCAGCGCTCCACCAAAAGGGCGGCTGCAGTACCCAAATATATAGTACTGAGTCTGACCCTAACCCTAAGAGCCTGAGTCTAACCCTAACCCTAAGAGCCTGAGTCTAACCCTCACCCTAAGAGCCTGAGTCTAACCCTCACCCTAAGAGCCTGAGTCTAACCCTAACCCTAAGAGCCTGAGTCTAACCCTAACCCTAAGAGCCTAAGTCTAACCCTTACCCTAAGAGTCTAACCCTAACCCTAAGAGTCTAACCCTAACCCCAACCCTAACCCTAAGAGTCTAACTCTAACCCTAAGATTCTAACCCTAACCCTAACCCTAACCCTAACCCTAAGAGTCTAACCCTAACCCTAAGAGTCTAACCCTAACCCTAACCCTAACCCTAACCCTAAGAGTCTAACCCTAACCCTAAGAGTCTAACCCTAACCCTAACCCTAACCCTAAGAGTCTAACCCTAACCCTAAGAGTCTAACCCTAACCCTAACCCTAACCCTAACCCTAAGAGTCTAACCCTAAGAGTCTAACCCTAACCCTAACAGTCTAACCCTAACCCTAACCCTAAACCCGGCTGAAGTACCCAAGTATATTTCGCTAGATGGCAGCAGCGCTCCACCAACAGAGCCGGCTGCAGTACCCAAATATATTTCGCTAGATGGCAGCAGCGCTCCACCAACAGCGCCGGCTGCAGTACCCAAATATATTTCGCTAGATGGCAGCAGCGCTCCACCAACAGCGCCGGCTGCAGTACCCAAATATATTTCGCTAGATGGCAGCAGCGCTCCACCAACCGGGCGGCTGCAGTACCCTAATATATTTCGCTAGATGGCAGCAGCGCTCCACCAACAGCGCCGGCTGCAGTACCCAAGTATATTTCGCTAGATGGCAGCAGCGCTCCACCAACCGGGCGGCTGCAGTACCCAAGTATATTTCGCTAGATGGCAGCAGCGCTCCACCAACAGGGCCGGCTGCAGTACCCAAGTATATTTCGCTAGATGGCAGCAGCGCTCCACCAACCGGGCGGCTGCAGTACCCAAGTATATTTCGCTAGATGGCAGCAGCGCTCCACCAACCGGGCCGGCTGCAGTACCCAAATATATTTCGCTAGATGGCAGCAGCGCTCCACCAACCGGGCGGCTGCAGTACCCAAGTATATTTCGCTAGATGGCAGCAGCGCTCCACCAACCGGGCGGCTGCAGTACCCAATTACATTTCGCTAGATGGCAGCAGCGCTCCATTAACAGCGCCGGCTGCAGTACCCAAATATATTTCGCTAGATGGCAGCAGCGCTCCACAAACCGGGCGGCTGCAGTACCCAAGTATATTTCGCTAGATGGCAGCAGCGCTCCACCAACCGGGCGGCTGCAGTACCCAATTACATTTCGCTAGATGGCAGCAGCGCTCCACCAACCGGGCGGCTGCAGTACCCAATTACATTTCGCTAGATGGCAGCAGCGCTCCACCAAAAGGGCGGCTGCAGTACCCAAGTATATTTCGCTAGATGGCAGCAGAGCTCCACCAACAGAGCCGGCTGCAGTATCCAAATATATTTCGCTAGATGGCAGCAGCGCTCCACCAAAAGGGCGGCTGCAGTACCCAAATATATTTCGCTAGATGGCAGCAGCGCTCCACCAACAGCGCCGGCTGCAGTACCCAAATATATTTCGCTAGATGGCAGCAGCGCTCCACCAACAGCGCCGGCTGCAGTACCCAAGTATATTTCGCTAGATGGCAGCAGCGCTCCACCAAAAGGGCGGCTGCAGTACCCAAATATATAGTACTGAGTCTGACCCTAACCCTAAGAGCCTGAGTCTAACCCTAACCCTAAGAGCCTGAGTCTAACCCTCACCCTAAGAGCCTGAGTCTAACCCTCACCCTAAGAGCCTGAGTCTAACCCTAACCCTAAGAGCCTGAGTCTAACCCTAACCCTAAGAGCCTAAGTCTAACCCTTACCCTAAGAGTCTAACCCTAACCCTAACCCTAAGAGTCTAACCCTAACCCTGAATATAACCCTAACCCTAAGAGTCTAACCCTCACCGTAACCCTAACCCTAAGTGTCTAACCCTAACCCTAACCCTAACTCTAACCCTAAGAGTCTAACCCTAACCCTAAGAGTCTAACCCTAACCCCAACCCTAACCCTAAGAGTCTAACTCTAACCCTAAGAGTCTAACCGTAACCCTAACCCTAACCCTAAGAGTCTAACCCTAACCCTAAGAGTCTAACCCTAACCCTAACCCTAACCCTAACCCTAAGAGTCTAACCCTAACCCTAAGAGTCTAACCCTAACCCTAACCCTAACCCTAACCCTAAGAGTCTAACCCTAACCCTAAGAGTCTAACCCTAACCCTAACCCTAACCCTAACCGTAAGAGTCTAACCCTAACCCTAAGAGTCTAACCCTAAGAGTCTAACCCTAAGAGTCTAACCCTAACCCTAACAGTCTAACCCTAACCCTAACCCTAAACCCGGCTGAAGTACCCAAGTATATTTCGCTAGATGGCAGCAGCGCTCCACAAACAGAGCCGGCTGCAGTACCCAAATATATTTCGCTAGATGGCAGCAGCGCTCCACCAACAGAGCCGGCTGCAGTACCCAAATATATTTCGCTAGATGGCAGCAGCGCTCCACCAACAGCGCCGGCTGCAGTACCCAAATATATTTCGCTAGATGGCAGCAGCGCTCCACCAACAGCGCCGGCTGCAGTACCCAAGTATATTTCGCTAGATGGCAGCAGCGCTCCACCAAAAGGGCGGCTGCAGTACCCAAGTATATTTCGCTAGATGGCAGCAGCGCTCCACCAACAGGGCCGGCTGCAGTACCCAAGTATATTTCGCTAGATGGCAGCAGCGCTCCACCAACCGGGCGGCTGCAGTACCCAAGTATATTTCGCTAGATGGCAGCAGCGCTCCACCAACAGGGCCGGCTGCAGTACCCAAGTATATTTCGCTAGATGGCAGCAGCGCTCCACCAACCGGGCGGCTGCAGTACCCAAGTATATTTCGCTAGATGGCAGCAGCGCTCCACCAACAGGGCCGGCTGCAGTACCCAAGTATATTTCGCTAGAGGGCAGCAGCGCTCCACCAACAGGGCGGCTGCAGTACCCAAGTATATTTCGCTAGATGGCAGCAGCGCTCCACCAACAGGGCGGCTGCAGTACCCAATTACATTTCGCTAGATGGCAGCAGCGCTCCACCAAAAGGCCGGCTGCAGTACCCAATTATATTTCGCTAGATGGCAGCAGAGCTCCACCAACAGAGCTGGCTGCAGTACCCAAATATATTTCGCTAGATGGCAGCAGCGCTCCACCAAAAGGGCGGCTGCAGTACCCAAATATATTTCGCTAGATGGCAGCAGCGCTCCACCAACAGGGCCGGCTGCAGTACCCAAATATATTTCGCTAGATGGCAGCAGCGCTCCACCAACAGCGCCGGCTGCAATACCCAAGTATATTTCGCTAGATGGCAGCAGCGCTCCACCAAAAGGGCGGCTGCAGTACCCAAGTATATTTCGCTAGATGGCAGCAGCGCTCCACCAACAGGGCCGGCTGCAGTACCCAAATATATTTCGCTAGATGGCAGCAGCGCTCCACCAACCGGGCGGCTGCAGTACCCAAGTATATTTCGCTAGATGGCAGCAGCGCTCCACCAAAAGGGCGGCTGCAGTACCCAAGTATATTTCGCTAGATGGCAGCAGCGCTCCACCAACAGCGCCGGCTGCAGTACCCAAATATATTTCGCTAGATGGCAGCAGCGCTCCACCAACCGGGCGGCTGCAGTACCCAAGTATATTTCGCTAGATGGCAGCAGCGCTCCACCAACAGCGCCGGCTGCAGTACCCAAGTATATTTCGCTAGATGGCAGCAGCGCTCCACCAACCGGGCGGCTGCAGTACCCAATTACATTTCGCTAGATGGCAGCAGCGCTCCACCAAAAGGGCGGCTGCAGTACCCAAGTATATTTCGCTAGATGGCAGCAGAGCTCCACCAACCGGGGGGCTGCAGTACCCAAATATATTTCGCTAGATGGCAGCAGCGCTCCACCAACCGGGCGGCTGCAGTACCCAAGTATATTTCGCTAGATGGCAGCAGCGCTACACCAACCGGGCGGCTGCAGTACCCCATTACATTTCGCTAGATGGCAGCAGCGCTCCACCAACCGGGCGGCTGCAGTACCCAAATATATTTCGCTAGATGGCAGCAGCGCTCCACAAACCGGGCGGCTGCAGTACCCAAGTATATTTCGCTAGATGGCAGCAGCGCTCCACCAAAAGGGCGGCTGCAGTACCCAATTATATTTCGCTAGATGGCAGCAGCGCTCCACCAACAGGGCCGGCTGCAGTACCCAAATATATTTCGCTAGATGGCAGCAGCGCTCCACCAACAGCGCCGGCTGCAATACCCAAGTATATTTCGCTAGATGGCAGCAGCGCTCCACCA
Organism: Falco punctatus; assembly: GCF_963210335.1. NCBI lineage: Eukaryota > Metazoa > Chordata > Aves > Falconiformes > Falconidae > Falco > Falco punctatus. Next base: position 2,037,189 of record NW_027660193.1, on the reverse strand, counting down.
AAAGGGCGGCTGCAGTACCCAAATATATAGTACTGAGTCTGACCCTAACCCTAAGAGCCTGATTCTAACCCTAACCCTAAGAGCCTGAGTCTAACCCTCACCCTAAGAGCCTGAGTCTAACCCTCACCCTAAGAGCCTGAGTCTAACCCTAACCCTAAGAGCCTGAGTCTAACCCTAACCCTAAGAGCCTAAGTCTAACCCTTACCCTAAGAGTCTAACCCTAACCCTAACCCTAACCCTAAGAGTCTAACCCTAACCCTGAATATAACCCTAACCCTAAGATTCTAACCCTCACCCTAACCCTAACCCTAAGTGTCTAACCCTAACCCTAACCCTAACTCTAACCCTAAGAGTCTAACCCTAACCCTAAGAGTCTAACCCTAACCCCAACCCTAACCCTAAGAGTCTAACCCTAACCCTAAGAGTCTAACCCTAACCCTAACTCTAACCCTAAGAGTCTAACCGTAACCCTAACCCTAACCCTAAGAGTCTAACCCTAACCCTAACCCTAACCCTAAGAGTCTAACCCTAACCCTAAGAGTCTAACCCTAACCCTAACCCTAACCCTAACCCTAAGAGTCTAACCCTAACCCTAAGAGTCTAACCCTAACCCTAACCCTAACCCTAACCCTAAGAGTCTAACCCTAACCCTAAGAGTCTAACCCTAACCCTAACCCTAACCCTAAGAGTCTAACCCTAACCCTAAGAGTCTAACCCTAACTCTAACCCTAACCCTAACCCTAAGAGTCTAACCCTAACCCTAAGAGTCTAAGCCTAACCCTAAGCCTAACCCTAACCCTAACCGTAAGAGTCTAACCCTAACCCTAAGAGTCTAACCCTAAGAGTCTAACCCTAAAAGTCTAACCCTAACCCTAACAGTCTAACCCTAACCCTAACCCTAAACCCGGCTGAAGTACCCAAGTATATTTCGCTAGATGGCAGCAGCGCTCCACCAACAGAGCCGGCTGCAGTACCCAAATATATTTCGCTAGATGGCAGCAGCGCTCCACCAACAGCTCCGGCTGCAGTACCCAAATATATTTCGCTAGATGGCAGCAGCGCTCCACCAACCGGGCGGCTGCAGTACCCAAATATATTTCGCTAGATGGCAGCAGCGCTCCACCAACAGCGCCGGCTGCAGTACCCAAATATATTTCGCTAGATGGCAGCAGCGCTCCACCAACAGCGCCGGCTGCAGTACCCAAGTATATTTCGCTAGATGGCAGCAGCGCTCCACCAACCGGGCGGCTGCAGTACCCAAGTATATTTCGCTAGATGGCAGCAGCGCTCCACCAACAGGGCCGGCTGCAGTACCCAATTACATTTCGCTAGATGGCAGCAGCGCTCCACCAACCGGGCGGCTGCAGTACCCAAGTATATTTCGCTAGATGGCAGCAGCGCTCCACCAACCGGGCGGCTGCAGTACCCAACTACATTTCGCTAGATGGCAGCAGCGCTCCACCAACCGGGCCGGCTGCAGTACCCAAATATATTTCGCTAGATGGCAGCAGCGCTCCACAAACCGGGCGGCTGCAGTACCCAAGTATATTTCGCTAGATGGCAGCAGCGCTCCACCAACAGGGCCGGCTGCAGTACCCAAGTATATTTCGCTAGATGGCAGCAGCGCTCCACCAAGAGCGCCGGCTGCAGTACCCAAGTATATTTCGCTAGATGGCAGCAGCGCTCCACCAAAAGGGCCGCCTGCAGTACCCAAGTATATGTCGCTAGAGGGCAGCAGCGCTCCACCAACAGGGCGGCTGCAGTACCCAAGTATATTTCGCTAGATGGCAGCAGCGCTCCACCAACAGGGCGGCTGCAGTACCCAATTACATTTCGCTAGATGGCAGCAGCGCTCCACCAAAAGGCCGGCTGCAGTACCCAATTATATTTCGCTAGATGGCAGCAGAGCTCCACCAACAGAGCTGGCTGCAGTACCCAAATATATTTCGCTAGATGGCAGCAGCGCTCCACCAAAAGGGCGGCTGCAGTACCCAAATATATTTCGCTAGATGGCAGCAGCGCTCCACCAACAGGGCCGGCTGCAGTACCCAAATATATTTCGCTAGATGGCAGCAGCGCTCCACCAACAGCGCCGGCTGCAATACCCAAGTATATTTCGCTAGATGGCAGCAGCGCTCCACCAACCGGGCGGCTGCAGTACCCAAGTATATTTCGCTAGATGGCAGCAGCGCTCCACCAACAGGGCCGGCTGCAGTACCCAAATATATTTCGCTAGATGGCAGCAGCGCTCCACCAACCGGGCGGCTGCAGTACCCAAGTATATTTCGCTAGATGGCAGCAGCGCTCCACCAAAAGGGCGGCTGCAGTACCCAAGTATATTTCGCTAGATGGCAGCAGCGCTCCACCAACAGGGCCGGCTGCAGTACCCAAATATATTTCGCTAGATGGCAGCAGCGCTCCACCAACCGGGCGGCTGCAGTACCCAAGTATATTTCGCTAGATGGCAGCAGCGCTCCACCAACAGCGCCGGCTGCAGTACCCAAGTATATTTCGCTAGATGGCAGCAGCGCTCCACCAACCGGGCGGCTGCAGTACCCAACTACATTTCGCTAGATGGCAGCAGCGCTCCACCAAAAGGGCGGCTGCAGTACCCAAGTATATTTCGCTAGATGGCAGCAGAGCTCCACCAACCGGGCGGCTGCAGTACCCAAATATATTTCGCTAGATGGCAGCAGCGCTCCACCAACAGGGCGGCTGCAGTACCCAATTACATTTCGCTAGATGGCAGCAGCGCTACACCAACCGGGCGGCTGCAGTACCCCATTACATTTCGCTAGATGGCAGCAGCGCTCCACCAACCGGGCGGCTGCAGTACCCAAATATATTTCGCTAGATGGCAGCAGCGCTCCACAAACCGGGCGGCTGCAGTACCCAAGTATATTTCGCTAGATGGCAGCAGCGCTCCACCAACCGGGCGGCTGCAGTACCCAATTATATTTCGCTAGATGGCAGCAGCGCTCCACCAACAGGGCCGGCTGCAGTACCCAAATATATTTCGCTAGATGGCAGCAGCGCTCCACCAACAGCGCCGGCTGCAATACCCAAGTATATTTCGCTAGATGGCAGCAGCGCTCCACCAAAAGGGCGGCTGCAGTACCCAAATATATAGTATTGAGTCTGACCCTAACCCTAAGAGCATGATTCTAACCCTAACCCTAAGAGCCTGAGTCTAACCCTCACCCTAAGAGCCTGAGTCTAACCCTCACCCTAAGAGCCTGAGTCTAACCCTAACCCTAAGAGCCTGAGTCTAACCCTAACCCTAAGAGCCTAAGTCTAACCCTTACCCTAAGAGTCTAACCCTAACCCTAACCCTAACCCTAAGAGTCTAACCCTAACCCTGAATATAACCCTAACCCTAAGATTCTAACCCTCACCCTAACCCTAACCCTAAGTGTCTAACCCTAACCCTAACCCTAACTCTAACCCTAAGAGTCTAACCCTAACCCTAAGAGTCTAACCCTAACGCCAACCCTAACCCTAAGAGTCTAACCCTAACCCTAAGAGTCTAACCCTAACCCTAACTCTAACCCTAAGAGTCTAACCGTAACCCTAACCCTAACCCTAAGAGTCTAACCCTAACCCTAACCCTAACCCTAAGAGTCTAACCCTAACCCTAAGAGTCTAACCCTAACCCTAACCCTAACCCTAACCCTAAGAGTCTAACCCTAACCCTAAGAGTCTAACCCTAACCCTAACCCTAACCCTAACCCTAAGAGTCTAACCCTAACCCTAAGAGTCTAACCCTAACCCTAACCCTAACCCTAAGAGTCTAACCCTAACCCTAAGAGTCTAACCCTAACTCTAACCCTAACCCTAACCCTAAGAGTCTAACCCTAACCCTAAGAGTCTAAGCCTAACCCTAAGCCTAACCCTAACCCTAACCGTAAGAGTCTAACCCTAACCCTAAGAGTCTAACCCTAAGAGTCTAACCCTAAAAGTCTAACCCTAACCCTAACAGTCTAACCCTAACCCTAACCCTAAACCCGGCTGAAGTACCCAAGTATATTTCGCTAGATGGCAGCAGCGCTCCACCAACAGAGCCGGCTGCAGTACCCAAATATATTTCGCTAGATGGCAGCAGCGCTCCACCAACAGCGCCGGCTGCAGTACCCAAATATATTTCGCTAGATGGCAGCAGCGCTCCACCAACCGGGCGGCTGCAGTACCCAAATATATTTCGCTAGATGGCAGCAGCGCTCCACCAACAGCGCCGGCTGCAGTACCCAAATATATTTCGCTAGATGGCAGCAGCGCTCCACCAACAGCGCCGGCTGCAGTACCCAAGTATATTTCGCTAGATGGCAGCAGCGCTCCACCAACCGGGCGGCTGCAGTACCCAAGTATATTTCGCTAGATGGCAGCAGCGCTCCACCAACAGGGCCGGCTGCAGTACCCAATTACATTTCGCTAGATGGCAGCAGCGCTCCACCAACCGGGCGGCTGCAGTACCCAAGTATATTTCGCTAGATGGCAGCAGCGCTCCACCAACCGGGCGGCTGCAGTACCCAATTACATTTCGCTAGATGGCAGCAGCGCTCCACCAACCGGGCCGGCTGCAGTACCCAAATATATTTCGCTAGATGGCAGCAGCGCTCCACAAACCGGGCGGCTGCAGTACCCAAGTATATTTCGCTAGATGGCAGCAGCGCTCCACCAACAGGGCCGGCTGCAGTACCCAAGTATATTTCGCTAGATGGCAGCAGCGCTCCACCAAGAGCGCCGGCTGCAATACCCAAGTATATTTCGCTAGATGGCAGCAGCGCTCCACCAAAAGGGCGGCTGCAGTACCCAAATATATAGTACTGAGTCTGACCCTAACCCTAAGAGCCTGAGTCTAACCCTAACCCTAAGAGCCTGAGTCTAACCCTCACCCTAAGAGCCTGAGTCTAACCCTAACCCTAAGAGCCTGAGTCTAACCCTCACCCTAAGAGCCTGAGTCTAACCCTAACCCTAAGAGCCTAACCCTAACCCTAACCCTAAGAGTCTAACCCTAACCCTAACCCTAAGAGTCTAACCCTAACCCTAAGAGTCTAACCCTAACCCTAACCCTAACCCTAACCGTAAGAGTCTAACCCTAACCCTAAGAGTCTAACCCTAACCCTAACCCTAACCGTAAGAGTCTAACCCTAACCCTAAGAGTCTAACCCTAAGAGTCTAACCCTAAGAGTCTAAGCCTAACCCTAACAGTCTAACCCTAACCCTAACCCTAAACCCGGCTGAAGTACCCAAGTATATTTCGCTAGATGGCAGCAGCGCTCCACAAACAGAGCCGGCTGCAGTACCCAAATATATTTCGCTAGATGGCAGCAGCGCTCCACCAACAGAGCCGGCTGCAGTACCCAAATATATTTCGCTAGATGGCAGCAGCGCTCCACCAACAGCGCCGGCTGCAGTACCCAAATATATTTCGCTAGATGGCAGCAGCGCTCCACCAACAGGGCCGGCTGCAGTACCCAAGTATATTTCGCTAGATGGCAGCAGCGCTCCACCAACCGGGCGGCTGCAGTACCCAAGTATATTTCGCTAGATGGCAGCAGCGCTCCACCAACCGGGCGGCTGCAGTACCCAAGTATATTTCGCTAGATGGCAGCAGCGCTCCACCAACAGGGCCGGCTGCAGTACCCAAGTATATTTCGCTAGATGGCAGCAGCGCTCCACCAACCGGGCGGCTGCAGTACCCAAGTATATTTCGCTAGATGGCAGCAGCGTTCCACCAAAAGGGCGGCTGCAGTACACAAATATATAGTACTAAATCTGACCCTAACCCTAAGAGCGTGTGTCTAACCCTAACCCTAAGAGCCTGAGTCTAACCCTAACCGTAAGAGCCTGAGTCTAACCCTAACCCTAAGAGCCTGAGTCTAACCCTAACCCTAAGAGCCTAAGTCTAACCCTAACCCTAAGAGTCTAACCCTAACCCTAACCCTAACCCTAAGAGTGTAACCCTAACCCTAACCCTAACCCTAACCCTAAGAGTCTAACCCTAACCCTAACCCTAACCCTAAGAGTCTAACCCTAACCCTAAGAGTCTAACCCTAACCCTAACCTTAACCCTAACCCTAAGAGTCTAACCCTAACCCTAAGAGTCTAACCCTAACCCTAACCCTAACCCTAAGAGTCTAACCCTAACCCTAAGAGTCTAACCCTAACCCTAACCCTAACCCTAACCCTAACCGTAAGAGTCTAACCCTAACCCTAAGAGTCTAACCCTAAGAGTCTAACCCTAAGAGTCTAAGCCTAACCCTAACAGTCTAACCCTAACCCTAACCCTAAACCCGGCTGAAGTACCCAAGTATATTTCGCTAGATGGCAGCAGCGCTCCACAAACAGAGCCGGCTGCAGTACCCAAATATATTTCGCTAGATGGCAGCAGCGCTCCACCAACAGGGCCGGCTGCAGTACCCAAATATATTTCGCTAGATGGCAGCAGCGCTCCACCAACAGGGCCGGCTGCAGTACCCAAATATATTTCGCTAGATGGCAGCAGCGCTCCACCAACAGGGCCGGCTGCAGTACCCAAGTATATTTCGCTAGATGGCAGCAGCGCTCCACCAAAAGGGCGGCTGCAGTACCCAAGTATATTTCGCTAGACGGCGGCAGTGCTCAACCAACCGGGCGGCTGCAGTACCAAAGTATATTTCGCTAGATGGCAGCAGCGCTCCACCAACAGCGCCGGCTGCAGTACTCAAGTATATTTCGCTAGATGGCAGCAGCGCTCCACAAAAAGGGTGGCTGCACTACCCAAATATATAGTAGTGAGTCTAACCCTAACCCTAAGAGTCTAACCCTAAGAGTCTAACCCTAACCCTAACCCTAACCCTAACAGTCTAACCCTAACCCTAACCCTAAACCCGGCTGCAGTACCCAAATATATTTCGCTAGATGGCAGCAGCGCTCCACCAACAGAGCCGGCTGCAGTACCCAAGTATATTTCGCTAGATGGCAGCAGCGCTCCACCAACAGGGCCGGCTGCAGTACCCAAATATATTTCGCTAGATGGCAGCAGCGCTCCACCAACAGCACCGGCTGCAATACCCAAGTATATTTCGCTAGATGGCAGCAGCGCTCCATCAAAAGGGCGGCTGCAGTACCCAAATATATAGTACTGAGTCTGACCCTAACCCTAAGAGCCTGATTCTAACCCTAACCCTAAGAGCCTGAGTCTAACCCTCACCCTAAGAGCCTGATTCTAACCCTAACCCTAAGAGCCTGAGTCTAACCCTAACCCTAAGAGCCTGAGTCTAACCCTCACCCTAAGAGCCTGAGTCTAACCCTCACCCTAAGAGCCTGAGTCTAACCCTCACCCTAAGAGCCTGAGTCTAACCCTAACCCTAAGAGCCTAACCCTAACCCTAACCCTAAGAGTCTAACCCTAACCCTAACCCTAACCCTAAGAGTCTAACCCTAACCCTGAATATAACCCTAACCCTAAGAGTCTAACCCTCACCCTAACCCTAACCCTAAGAGTCTAACCCTAACCCTAACCCTAAGAGTCTAACCCTAACCCTAAGAGTCTAACCCTAACCCTAACCCTAACCCTAACCGTAAGAGTCTAACCCTAACCCTAAGAGTCTAACCCTAACCCTAACCCTAACCCTAACCGTAAGAGTCTAACCCTAACCCTAAGAGTCTAACCCTAAGAGTCTAACCCTAAGAGTCTAAGCCTAACCCTAACAGTCTAACCCTAACCCTAACCCTAAACCCGGCTGAAGTACCCAAGTATATTTCGCTAGATGGCAGCAGCGCTCCACAAACAGAGCCGGCTGCAGTACCCAAATATATTTCGCTAGATGGCAGCAGCGCTCCACCAACAGAGCCGGCTGCAGTACCCAAATATATTTCGCTAGATGGCAGCAGCGCTCCACCAACAGCGCCGGCTGCAGTACCCAAATATATTTCGCTAGATGGCAGCAGCGCTCCACCAACAGGGCCGGCTGCAGTACCCAAGTATATTTCGCTAGATGGCAGCAGCGCTCCACCAACCGGGCGGCTGCAGTACCCAAGTATATTTCGCTAGATGGCAGCAGCGCTCCACCAACCGGGCGGCTGCAGTACCCAAGTATATTTCGCTAGATGGCAGCAGCGCTCCACCAACAGGGCCGGCTGCAGTACCCAAGTATATTTCGCTAGATGGCAGCAGCGCTCCACCAACCGGGCGGCTGCAGTACCCAAGTATATTTCGCTAGATGGCAGCAGCGTTCCACCAAAAGGGCGGCTGCAGTACACAAATATATAGTACTAAATCTGACCCTAACCCTAAGAGCGTGTGTCTAACCCTAACCCTAAGAGCCTGAGTCTAACCCTAACCGTAAGAGCCTGAGTCTAACCCTAACCCTAAGAGCCTGAGTCTAACCCTAACCCTAAGAGCCTAAGTCTAACCCTAACCCTAACCCTAACCCTAAGAGTGTAACCCTAACCCTAACCCTAACCCTAAGAGTCTAACCCTAACCCTAACCCTAACCCTAAGAGTGTAACCCTAACCCTAACCCTAACCCTAAGAGTCTAACCCTAACCCTAACCCTAACCCTAAGAGTCTAACCCTAACCCTAAGAGTCTAACCCTAACCCTAACCTTAACCCTAACCCTAAGAGTCTAACCCTAACCCTAAGAGTCTAACCCTAACCCTAACCCTAACCCTAAGAGTCTAACCCTAACCCTAAGAGTCTAACCCTAACCCTAACCCTAACCCTAACCCTAACCGTAAGAGTCTAACCCTAACCCTAAGAGTCTAACCCTAAGAGTCTAACCCTAAGAGTCTAAGCCTAACCCTAACAGTCTAACCCTAACCCTAACCCTAAACCCGGCTGAAGTACCCAAGTATATTTCGCTAGATGGCAGCAGCGCTCCACAAACAGAGCCGGCTGCAGTACCCAAATATATTTCGCTAGATGGCAGCAGCGCTCCACCAACAGGGCCGGCTGCAGTACCCAAATATATTTCGCTAGATGGCAGCAGCGCTCCACCAACAGCGCCGGCTGCAGTACCCAAATATATTTCGCTAGATGGCAGCAGCGCTCCACCAACAGGGCCGGCTGCAGTACCCAAGTATATTTCGCTAGATGGCAGCAGCGCTCCACCAAAAGGGCGGCTGCAGTACCCAAGTATATTTCGCTAGACGGCGGCAGTGCTCAACCAACCGGGCGGCTGCAGTACCAAAGTATATTTCGCTAGATGGCAGCAGCGCTCCACCAACAGCGCCGGCTGCAGTACTCAAGTATATTTCGCTAGATGGCAGCAGCGCTCCACAAAAAGGGTGGCTGCACTACCCAAATATATAGTAGTGAGTCTAACCCTAACCCTAAGAGTCTAACCCTAAGAGTCTAACCCTAACCCTAACCCTAACCCTAACAGTCTAACCCTAACCCTAACCCTAAACCCGGCTGCAGTACCCAAATATATTTCGCTAGATGGCAGCAGCGCTCCACCAACAGAGCCGGCTGCAGTACCCAAGTATATTTCGCTAGATGGCAGCAGCGCTCCACCAACAGGGCCGGCTGCAGTACCCAAATATATTTCGCTAGATGGCAGCAGCGCTCCACCAACAGCACCGGCTGCAATACCCAAGTATATTTCGCTAGATGGCAGCAGCGCTCCATCAAAAGGGCGGCTGCAGTACCCAAATATATAGTACTGAGTCTGACCCTAACCCTAAGAGCCTGATTCTAACCCTAACCCTAAGAGCCTGAGTCTAACCCTCACCCTAAGAGCCTGATTCTAACCCTAACCCTAAGAGCCTGAGTCTAACCCTAACCCTAAGAGCCTGAGTCTAACCCTCACCCTAAGAGCCTGAGTCTAACCCTCACCCTAAGAGCCTGAGTCTAACCCTAACCCTAAGAGCCTGAGTCTAACCCTTACCCTAAGAGTCTAACCCTAACCCTAACCCTAACCCTAAGAGTCTAACCCTAATCTGAATATAACCCTAACCCTAAGAGTCTAACCCTCACCCTAACCCTAACCCTAAGAGTCTAACCCTAACCCCAACCCTAACCCTAAGAGTCTAACCCTAACCTTAAGAGTCTAACCCTAACCCTAACTCTAACCCTAAGAGTCTAACCGTAACCCTAACCCTAAGAGTCTAACCCTAACCCTAACCCTAACCCTAACCCTAAGAGTCTAACCCTAACCCTAACCCTAAACCCGGCTGAAGTACCCAAGTATATTTCGCTAGATGGCAGCAGCGCTCCACAAACAGAGCCGGCTGCAGTACCCAAATATATTTCGCTAGATGGCAGCAGCGCTCCACCAACAGCGCCGGCTGCAGTACCCAAATATATTTCGCTAGATGGCAGCAGCGCTCCACCAACCGGGCGGCTGCAGTACCCAAATATATTTCGCTAGATGGCAGCAGCGCTCCACCAACAGCGCCGGCTGCAGTACCCAAATATATTTCGCTAGATGGCAGCAGCGCTCCACCAACCGGGCGGCTGCAGTACCCAAGTATATTTCGCTAGATGGCAGCAGCGCTCCACCAACAGGGCCGGCTGCAGTACCCAAGTATATTTCGCTAGATGGCAGCAGCGCTCCACCAACCGGGCGGCTGCAGTACCCAAGTATATTTCGCTAGATGGCAGCAGCGCTCCACCAACAGGGCCGGCTGCAGTACCCAAGTATATTTCGCTAGATGGCAGCAGCGCTCCACCAACCGGGCGGCTGCAGTACCCAAGTATATTTCGCTAGATGGCAGCAGCGCTCCACCAACAGGGCCGGCTGCAGTACCCAAATATATTTCGCTAGATGGCAGCAGCGCTCCACCAACCGGGCGGCTGCAGTACCCAAGTATATTTCGCTAGATGGCAGCAGCGCTACACCAACCGGGCGGCTGCAGTACCCAATTACATTTCGCTAGATGGCAGCAGCGCTCCATTAACAGCGCCGGCTGCAGTACCCAAATATATTTCGCTAGATGGCAGCAGCGCTCCACAAACCGGGCGGCTGCAGTACCCAAGTATATTTCGCTAGATGGCAGCAGCGCTCCACCAACCGGGCGGCTGCAGTACCCAATTACATTTCGCTAGATGGCAGCAGCGCTCCACCAACCGGGCGGCTGCAGTACCCAATTACATTTCGCTAGATGGCAGCAGCGCTCCACCAAAAGGGCGGCTGCAGTACCCAAGTATATTTCGCTAGATGGCAGCAGAGCTCCACCAACAGAGCCGGCTGCAGTATCCAAATATATTTCGCTAGATGGCAGCAGCGCTCCACCAACAGAGCCGGCTGCAGTACCCAAATATATTTCGCTAGATGGCAGCAGCGCTCCACCAACAGCGCCGGCTGCAGTACCCAAATATATTTCGCTAGATGGCAGCAGCGCTCCACCAACAGGGCCGGCTGCAGTACCCAAGTATATTTCGCTAGATGGCAGCAGCGCTCCACCAAAAGGGCGGCTGCAGTACCCAAATATATAGTACTGAGTCTGACCCTCACCCTAAGAGCCTGAGTCTAACCCTAACCCTAAGAGCCTGAGTCTAACCCTCACCCTAAGAGCCTGAGTCTAACCCTAACCCGAAGAGCCTGAGTCTAACCCTAACCCTAAGAGCCTGAGTCTAACCCTAACCCTAAGAGCCTAAGTCTAACCCTTACCCTAAGAGTCTAACCCTAACCCTAACCCTAACCCTAAGAGTCTAACCCTAACCCTGAATATAACCCTAACCCTAAGAGTCTAACCCTCACCGTAACCCTAACCCTAAGTGTCTAACCCTAACCCTAACCCTAACTCTAACCCTAAGAGTCTAACCCTAACCCTAAGAGTCTAACCCTAACCCCAACCCTAACCCTAAGAGTCTAACCCTAACCCTAAGAGTCTAACCCTAACCCTAACCCTAAGAGTCTAACCCTAACCCTAAGAGTCTAACCCTAACCCTAACCCTAACCCTAACCCTAAGAGTCTAACCCTAACCCTAAGAGTCTAACCCTAACCCTAACCCTAACCCTAACCCTAAGAGTCTAACCCTAACCCTAAGAGTCTAACCCTAACCCTAACCCTAACCCTAACCGTAAGAGTCTAACCCTAACCCTAAGAGTCTAACCCTAAGAGTCTAACCCTAAGAGTCTAACCCTAACCCTAACAGTCTAACCCTAACCCTAACCCTAAACCCGGCTGAAGTACCCAAGTATATTTCGCTAGATGGCAGCAGCGCTCCACCAACAGAGCCGGCTGCAGTACCCAAATATATTTCGCTAGATGGCAGCAGCGCTCCACCAACAGCGCCGGCTGCAGTACCCAAATATATTTCGCTAGATGGCAGCAGCGCTCCACCAACCGGGCGGCTGCAGTACCCAAATATATTTCGCTAGATGGCAGCAGCGCTCCACCAACAGCGCCGGCTGCAGTACCCAAATATATTTCGCTAGATGGCAGCAGCGCTCCACCAACAGCGCCGGCTGCAGTACCCAAGTATATTTCGCTAGATGGCAGCAGCGCTCCACCAACCGGGCGGCTGCAGTACCCAAGTATATTTCGCTAGATGGCAGCAGCGCTCCACCAACAGGGCCGGCTGCAGTACCCAATTACATTTCGCTAGATGGCAGCAGCGCTCCACCAACCGGGCGGCTGCAGTACCCAAGTATATTTCGCTAGATGGCAGCAGCGCTCCACCAACCGGGCGGCTGCAGTACCCAATTACATTTCGCTAGATGGCAGCAGCGCTCCACCAACCGGGCCGGCTGCAGTACCCAAATATATTTCGCTAGATGGCAGCAGCGCTCCACAAACCGGGCGGCTGCAGTACCCAAGTATATTTCGCTAGATGGCAGCAGCGCTCCACCAACAGGGCCGGCTGCAGTACCCAAGTATATTTCGCTAGATGGCAGCAGCGCTCCACCAAGAGCGCCGGCTGCAATACCCAAGTATATTTCGCTAGATGGCAGCAGCGCTCCACCAAAAGGGCGGCTGCAGTACCCAAATATATAGTACTGAGTCTGACCCTAACCCTAAGAGCCTGAGTCTAACCCTAACCCTAAGAGCCTGAGTCTAACCCTCACCCTAAGAGCCTGAGTCTAACCCTAACCCTAAGAGCCTGAGTCTAACCCTCACCCTAAGAGCCTGAGTCTAACCCTAACCCTAAGAGCCTAACCCTAACCCTAACCCTAAGAGTCTAACCCTAACCCTAACCCTAACCCTAAGAGTCTAACCCTAACCCTGAATATAACCCTAACCCTAAGAGTCTAACCCTCACCCTAACCCTAACCCTAAGAGTCTAACCCTAACCCTAACCCTAAGAGTCTAACCCTAACCCTAAGAGTCTAACCCTAACCCTAACCCTAACCCTAACCGTAAGAGTCTAACCCTAACCCTAAGAGTCTAACCCTAACCCTAACCCTAACCGTAAGAGTCTAACCCTAACCCTAAGAGTCTAACCCTAAGAGTCTAACCCTAAGAGTCTAAGCCTAACCCTAACAGTCTAACCCTAACCCTAACCCTAAACCCGGCTGAAGTACCCAAGTATATTTCGCTAGATGGCAGCAGCGCTCCACAAACAGAGCCGGCTGCAGTACCCAAATATATTTCGCTAGATGGCAGCAGCGCTCCACCAACAGAGCCGGCTGCAGTACCCAAATATATTTCGCTAGATGGCAGCAGCGCTCCACCAACAGCGCCGGCTGCAGTACCCAAATATATTTCGCTAGATGGCAGCAGCGCTCCACCAACAGGGCCGGCTGCAGTACCCAAGTATATTTCGCTAGATGGCAGCAGCGCTCCACCAACCGGGCGGCTGCAGTACCCAAGTATATTTCGCTAGATGGCAGCAGCGCTCCACCAACCGGGCGGCTGCAGTACCCAAGTATATTTCGCTAGATGGCAGCAGCGCTCCACCAACAGGGCCGGCTGCAGTACCCAAGTATATTTCGCTAGATGGCAGCAGCGCTCCACCAACCGGGCGGCTGCAGTACCCAAGTATATTTCGCTAGATGGCAGCAGCGTTCCACCAAAAGGGCGGCTGCAGTACACAAATATATAGTACTAAATCTGACCCTAACCCTAAGAGCGTGTGTCTAACCCTAACCCTAAGAGCCTGAGTCTAACCCTAACCGTAAGAGCCTGAGTCTAACCCTAACCCTAAGAGCCTGAGTCTAACCCTAACCCTAAGAGCCTAAGTCTAACCCTAACCCTAAGAGTCTAACCCTAACCCTAACCCTAACCCTAAGAGTGTAACCCTAACCCTAACCCTAACCCTAACCCTAAGAGTCTAACCCTAACCCTAACCCTAACCCTAAGAGTCTAACCCTAACCCTAAGAGTCTAACCCTAACCCTAACCTTAACCCTAACCCTAAGAGTCTAACCCTAACCCTAAGAGTCTAACCCTAACCCTAACCCTAACCCTAAGAGTCTAACCCTAACCCTAAGAGTCTAACCCTAACCCTAACCCTAACCCTAACCCTAACCGTAAGAGTCTAACCCTAACCCTAAGAGTCTAACCCTAAGAGTCTAACCCTAAGAGTCTAAGCCTAACCCTAACAGTCTAACCCTAACCCTAACCCTAAACCCGGCTGAAGTACCCAAGTATATTTCGCTAGATGGCAGCAGCGCTCCACAAACAGAGCCGGCTGCAGTACCCAAATATATTTCGCTAGATGGCAGCAGCGCTCCACCAACAGGGCCGGCTGCAGTACCCAAATATATTTCGCTAGATGGCAGCAGCGCTCCACCAACAGGGCCGGCTGCAGTACCCAAATATATTTCGCTAGATGGCAGCAGCGCTCCACCAACAGGGCCGGCTGCAGTACCCAAGTATATTTCGCTAGATGGCAGCAGCGCTCCACCAAAAGGGCGGCTGCAGTACCCAAGTATATTTCGCTAGACGGCGGCAGTGCTCAACCAACCGGGCGGCTGCAGTACCAAAGTATATTTCGCTAGATGGCAGCAGCGCTCCACCAACAGCGCCGGCTGCAGTACTCAAGTATATTTCGCTAGATGGCAGCAGCGCTCCACAAAAAGGGTGGCTGCACTACCCAAATATATAGTAGTGAGTCTAACCCTAACCCTAAGAGTCTAACCCTAAGAGTCTAACCCTAACCCTAACCCTAACCCTAACAGTCTAACCCTAACCCTAACCCTAAACCCGGCTGCAGTACCCAAATATATTTCGCTAGATGGCAGCAGCGCTCCACCAACAGAGCCGGCTGCAGTACCCAAGTATATTTCGCTAGATGGCAGCAGCGCTCCACCAACAGGGCCGGCTGCAGTACCCAAATATATTTCGCTAGATGGCAGCAGCGCTCCACCAACAGCACCGGCTGCAATACCCAAGTATATTTCGCTAGATGGCAGCAGCGCTCCATCAAAAGGGCGGCTGCAGTACCCAAATATATAGTACTGAGTCTGACCCTAACCCTAAGAGCCTGATTCTAACCCTAACCCTAAGAGCCTGAGTCTAACCCTCACCCTAAGAGCCTGATTCTAACCCTAACCCTAAGAGCCTGAGTCTAACCCTAACCCTAAGAGCCTGAGTCTAACCCTCACCCTAAGAGCCTGAGTCTAACCCTCACCCTAAGAGCCTGAGTCTAACCCTCACCCTAAGAGCCTGAGTCTAACCCTAACCCTAAGAGCCTAACCCTAACCCTAACCCTAAGAGTCTAACCCTAACCCTAACCCTAACCCTAAGAGTCTAACCCTAACCCTGAATATAACCCTAACCCTAAGAGTCTAACCCTCACCCTAACCCTAACCCTAAGAGTCTAACCCTAACCCTAACCCTAAGAGTCTAACCCTAACCCTAAGAGTCTAACCCTAACCCTAACCCTAACCCTAACCGTAAGAGTCTAACCCTAACCCTAAGAGTCTAACCCTAACCCTAACCCTAACCCTAACCGTAAGAGTCTAACCCTAACCCTAAGAGTCTAACCCTAAGAGTCTAACCCTAAGAGTCTAAGCCTAACCCTAACAGTCTAACCCTAACCCTAACCCTAAACCCGGCTGAAGTACCCAAGTATATTTCGCTAGATGGCAGCAGCGCTCCACAAACAGAGCCGGCTGCAGTACCCAAATATATTTCGCTAGATGGCAGCAGCGCTCCACCAACAGAGCCGGCTGCAGTACCCAAATATATTTCGCTAGATGGCAGCAGCGCTCCACCAACAGCGCCGGCTGCAGTACCCAAATATATTTCGCTAGATGGCAGCAGCGCTCCACCAACAGGGCCGGCTGCAGTACCCAAGTATATTTCGCTAGATGGCAGCAGCGCTCCACCAACCGGGCGGCTGCAGTACCCAAGTATATTTCGCTAGATGGCAGCAGCGCTCCACCAACCGGGCGGCTGCAGTACCCAAGTATATTTCGCTAGATGGCAGCAGCGCTCCACCAACAGGGCCGGCTGCAGTACCCAAGTATATTTCGCTAGATGGCAGCAGCGCTCCACCAACCGGGCGGCTGCAGTACCCAAGTATATTTCGCTAGATGGCAGCAGCGTTCCACCAAAAGGGCGGCTGCAGTACACAAATATATAGTACTAAATCTGACCCTAACCCTAAGAGCGTGTGTC
The DNA here is from genome assembly GCF_963210335.1 of Falco punctatus. NCBI lineage: Eukaryota > Metazoa > Chordata > Aves > Falconiformes > Falconidae > Falco > Falco punctatus. The sequence continues at coordinate 2,020,693 of NW_027660193.1, read as the reverse complement.
TAACCCTAACCCTAAGAGCCTGAGTCTAACCCTAACCGTAAGAGCCTGAGTCTAACCCTAACCCTAAGAGCCTGAGTCTAACCCTAACCCTAAGAGCCTAAGTCTAACCCTAACCCTAACCCTAACCCTAAGAGTGTAACCCTAACCCTAACCCTAACCCTAAGAGTCTAACCCTAACCCTAACCCTAACCCTAAGAGTGTAACCCTAACCCTAACCCTAACCCTAAGAGTCTAACCCTAACCCTAACCCTAACCCTAAGAGTCTAACCCTAACCCTAAGAGTCTAACCCTAACCCTAACCTTAACCCTAACCCTAAGAGTCTAACCCTAACCCTAAGAGTCTAACCCTAACCCTAACCCTAACCCTAAGAGTCTAACCCTAACCCTAAGAGTCTAACCCTAACCCTAACCCTAACCCTAACCCTAACCGTAAGAGTCTAACCCTAACCCTAAGAGTCTAACCCTAAGAGTCTAACCCTAAGAGTCTAAGCCTAACCCTAACAGTCTAACCCTAACCCTAACCCTAAACCCGGCTGAAGTACCCAAGTATATTTCGCTAGATGGCAGCAGCGCTCCACAAACAGAGCCGGCTGCAGTACCCAAATATATTTCGCTAGATGGCAGCAGCGCTCCACCAACAGGGCCGGCTGCAGTACCCAAATATATTTCGCTAGATGGCAGCAGCGCTCCACCAACAGCGCCGGCTGCAGTACCCAAATATATTTCGCTAGATGGCAGCAGCGCTCCACCAACAGGGCCGGCTGCAGTACCCAAGTATATTTCGCTAGATGGCAGCAGCGCTCCACCAAAAGGGCGGCTGCAGTACCCAAGTATATTTCGCTAGACGGCGGCAGTGCTCAACCAACCGGGCGGCTGCAGTACCAAAGTATATTTCGCTAGATGGCAGCAGCGCTCCACCAACAGCGCCGGCTGCAGTACTCAAGTATATTTCGCTAGATGGCAGCAGCGCTCCACAAAAAGGGTGGCTGCACTACCCAAATATATAGTAGTGAGTCTAACCCTAACCCTAAGAGTCTAACCCTAAGAGTCTAACCCTAACCCTAACCCTAACCCTAACAGTCTAACCCTAACCCTAACCCTAAACCCGGCTGCAGTACCCAAATATATTTCGCTAGATGGCAGCAGCGCTCCACCAACAGAGCCGGCTGCAGTACCCAAGTATATTTCGCTAGATGGCAGCAGCGCTCCACCAACAGGGCCGGCTGCAGTACCCAAATATATTTCGCTAGATGGCAGCAGCGCTCCACCAACAGCACCGGCTGCAATACCCAAGTATATTTCGCTAGATGGCAGCAGCGCTCCATCAAAAGGGCGGCTGCAGTACCCAAATATATAGTACTGAGTCTGACCCTAACCCTAAGAGCCTGATTCTAACCCTAACCCTAAGAGCCTGAGTCTAACCCTCACCCTAAGAGCCTGATTCTAACCCTAACCCTAAGAGCCTGAGTCTAACCCTAACCCTAAGAGCCTGAGTCTAACCCTCACCCTAAGAGCCTGAGTCTAACCCTCACCCTAAGAGCCTGAGTCTAACCCTAACCCTAAGAGCCTGAGTCTAACCCTTACCCTAAGAGTCTAACCCTAACCCTAACCCTAACCCTAAGAGTCTAACCCTAATCTGAATATAACCCTAACCCTAAGAGTCTAACCCTCACCCTAACCCTAACCCTAAGAGTCTAACCCTAACCCCAACCCTAACCCTAAGAGTCTAACCCTAACCTTAAGAGTCTAACCCTAACCCTAACTCTAACCCTAAGAGTCTAACCGTAACCCTAACCCTAAGAGTCTAACCCTAACCCTAACCCTAACCCTAACCCTAAGAGTCTAACCCTAACCCTAACCCTAAACCCGGCTGAAGTACCCAAGTATATTTCGCTAGATGGCAGCAGCGCTCCACAAACAGAGCCGGCTGCAGTACCCAAATATATTTCGCTAGATGGCAGCAGCGCTCCACCAACAGCGCCGGCTGCAGTACCCAAATATATTTCGCTAGATGGCAGCAGCGCTCCACCAACCGGGCGGCTGCAGTACCCAAATATATTTCGCTAGATGGCAGCAGCGCTCCACCAACAGCGCCGGCTGCAGTACCCAAATATATTTCGCTAGATGGCAGCAGCGCTCCACCAACCGGGCGGCTGCAGTACCCAAGTATATTTCGCTAGATGGCAGCAGCGCTCCACCAACAGGGCCGGCTGCAGTACCCAAGTATATTTCGCTAGATGGCAGCAGCGCTCCACCAACCGGGCGGCTGCAGTACCCAAGTATATTTCGCTAGATGGCAGCAGCGCTCCACCAACAGGGCCGGCTGCAGTACCCAAGTATATTTCGCTAGATGGCAGCAGCGCTCCACCAACCGGGCGGCTGCAGTACCCAAGTATATTTCGCTAGATGGCAGCAGCGCTCCACCAACAGGGCCGGCTGCAGTACCCAAATATATTTCGCTAGATGGCAGCAGCGCTCCACCAACCGGGCGGCTGCAGTACCCAAGTATATTTCGCTAGATGGCAGCAGCGCTACACCAACCGGGCGGCTGCAGTACCCAATTACATTTCGCTAGATGGCAGCAGCGCTCCATTAACAGCGCCGGCTGCAGTACCCAAATATATTTCGCTAGATGGCAGCAGCGCTCCACAAACCGGGCGGCTGCAGTACCCAAGTATATTTCGCTAGATGGCAGCAGCGCTCCACCAACCGGGCGGCTGCAGTACCCAATTACATTTCGCTAGATGGCAGCAGCGCTCCACCAACCGGGCGGCTGCAGTACCCAATTACATTTCGCTAGATGGCAGCAGCGCTCCACCAAAAGGGCGGCTGCAGTACCCAAGTATATTTCGCTAGATGGCAGCAGAGCTCCACCAACAGAGCCGGCTGCAGTATCCAAATATATTTCGCTAGATGGCAGCAGCGCTCCACCAACAGAGCCGGCTGCAGTACCCAAATATATTTCGCTAGATGGCAGCAGCGCTCCACCAACAGCGCCGGCTGCAGTACCCAAATATATTTCGCTAGATGGCAGCAGCGCTCCACCAACAGGGCCGGCTGCAGTACCCAAGTATATTTCGCTAGATGGCAGCAGCGCTCCACCAAAAGGGCGGCTGCAGTACCCAAATATATAGTACTGAGTCTGACCCTCACCCTAAGAGCCTGAGTCTAACCCTAACCCTAAGAGCCTGAGTCTAACCCTCACCCTAAGAGCCTGAGTCTAACCCTAACCCGAAGAGCCTGAGTCTAACCCTAACCCTAAGAGCCTGAGTCTAACCCTAACCCTAAGAGCCTAAGTCTAACCCTTACCCTAAGAGTCTAACCCTAACCCTAACCCTAACCCTAAGAGTCTAACCCTAACCCTGAATATAACCCTAACCCTAAGAGTCTAACCCTCACCGTAACCCTAACCCTAAGTGTCTAACCCTAACCCTAACCCTAACTCTAACCCTAAGAGTCTAACCCTAACCCTAAGAGTCTAACCCTAACCCCAACCCTAACCCTAAGAGTCTAACCCTAACCCTAAGAGTCTAACCCTAACCCTAACCCTAAGAGTCTAACCCTAACCCTAAGAGTCTAACCCTAACCCTAACCCTAACCCTAACCCTAAGAGTCTAACCCTAACCCTAAGAGTCTAACCCTAACCCTAACCCTAACCCTAACCCTAAGAGTCTAACCCTAACCCTAAGAGTCTAACCCTAACCCTAACCCTAACCCTAACCGTAAGAGTCTAACCCTAACCCTAAGAGTCTAACCCTAAGAGTCTAACCCTAAGAGTCTAACCCTAACCCTAACAGTCTAACCCTAACCCTAACCCTAAACCCGGCTGAAGTACCCAAGTATATTTCGCTAGATGGCAGCAGCGCTCCACAAACAGAGCCGGCTGCAGTACCCAAATATATTTCGCTAGATGGCAGCAGCGCTCCACCAACAGAGCCGGCTGCCGTACCCAAATATATTTCGCTAGATGGCAGCAGCGCTCCACCAACAGCGCCGGCTGCAGTACCCAAATATATTTCGCTAGATGGCAGCAGCGCTCCACCAACAGCGCCGGCTGCAGTACCCAAGTATATTTCGCTAGATGGCAGCAGCGCTCCACCAAAAGGGCGGCTGCAGTACCCAAGTATATTTCGCTAGATGGCAGCAGCGCTCCACCAACAGGGCCGGCTGCAGTACCCAAGTATATTTCGCTAGATGGCAGCAGCGCTCCACCAACCGGGCGGCTGCAGTACCCAAGTATATTTCGCTAGATGGCAGCAGCGCTCCACCAACAGCGCCGGCTGCAGTACCCAAGTATATTTCGCTAGATGGCAGCAGCGCTCCACCAACAGGGCGGCTGCAGTACCCAAGTATATTTCGCTAGATGGCAGCAGCGCTCCACCAACAGGGCGGCTGCAGTACCCAATTACATTTCGCTAGATGGCAGCAGCGCTCCACCAAAAGGCCGGCTGCAGTACCCAATTATATTTCGCTAGATGGCAGCAGAGCTCCACCAACAGAGCTGGCTGCAGTACCCAAATATATTTCGCTAGATGGCAGCAGCGCTCCACCAAAAGGGCGGCTGCAGTACCCAAGTATATTTCGCTAGATGGCAGCAGCGCTCCACCAACAGGGCCGGCTGCAGTACCCAAATATATTTCGCTAGATGGCAGCAGCGCTCCACCAACAGCGCCGGCTGCAATACCCAAGTATATTTCGCTAGATGGCAGCAGCGCTCCACCAAAAGGGCGGCTGCAGTACCCAAGTATATTTCGCTAGATGGCAGCAGCGCTCCACCAACAGGGCCGGCTGCAGTACCCAAATATATTTCGCTAGATGGCAGCAGCGCTCCACCAACCGGGCGGCTGCAGTACCCAAGTATATTTCGCTAGATGGCAGCAGCGCTCCACCAAAAGGGCGGCTGCAGTACCCAAGTATATTTCGCTAGATGGCAGCAGCGCTCCACCAACAGGGCCGGCTGCAGTACCCAAATATATTTCGCTAGATGGCAGCAGCGCTCCACCAACCGGGCGGCTGCAGTACCCAAGTATATTTCGCTAGATGGCAGCAGCGCTCCACCAACAGCGCCGGCTGCAGTACCCAAGTATATTTCGCTAGATGGCAGCAGCGCTCCACCAAAAGGGCGGCTGCAGTACCCAATTACATTTCGCTAGATGGCAGCTGCGCTCCACCAAAAGGGCGGCTGCAGTACCCAAGTATATTTCGCTAGATGGCAGCAGAGCTCCACCAAAAGGGCGGCTGCAGTACCCAAGTATATTTCGCTAGATGGCAGCAGCGCTCCACCAACCGGGCGGCTGCAGTACCCAAGTATATTTCGCTAGATGGCAGCAGCGCTACACCAACCGGGCGGCTGCAGTACCCCATTACATTTCGCTAGATGGCAGCAGCGCTCCACCAACCGGGCGGCTGCAGTACCCAAATATATTTCGCTAGATGGCAGCAGCGCTCCACAAACCGGGCGGCTGCAGTACCCAAGTATATTTCGCTAGATGGCAGCAGCGCTCCACCAAAAGGGCGGCTGCAGTACCCAAGTATATTTCGCTAGATGGCAGCAGCGCTCCACCAACAGGGCCGGCTGCAGTACCCAAATATATTTCGCTAGATGGCAGCAGCGCTCCACCAACAGCGCCGGCTGCAATACCCAAGTATATTTCGCTAGATGGCAGCAGCTCTCCACCAAAAGGGCGGCTGCAGTACCCAAATATATAGTACTGAGTCTGACCCTAACCCTAAGAGCCTGATTCTAACCCTAACCCTAAGAGCCTGAGTCTAATCCTCACCCTAAGAGCCTGAGTCTAACCCTAACCCGAAGAGCCTGAGTCTAACCCTAACCCTAAGAGCCTGAGTCTAACCCTAACCCTAAGAGCCTAAGTCTAACCCTTACCCTAAGAGTCTAACCCTAACCCTAACCCTAACCCTAAGAGTCTAACCCTAACCCTGAATATAACCCTAACCCTAAGATTCTAACCCTAACCCTAACCCTAACCCTAACCCTAAGAGTCTAACCCTAACCCTAAGAGTCTAACCCTAACCCTAACCCTAACCCTAACCCTAAGAGTCTAACCCTAACCCTAAGAGTCTAACCCTAACCCTAACCCTAACCCTAAGAGTCTAACCCTAACCCTAAGAGTCTAACCCTAACCCTAACCCTAACCCTAACCCTAACCCTAAGAGTCTAACCCTAAGAGTCTAACCCTAAGAGTCTAACCCTAACCCTAACAGTCTAACCCTAACCCTAACCCTAAACCCGGCTGAAGTACCCAAGTATATTTCGCTAGATGGCAGCAGCGCTCCACCAACAGAGCCGGCTGCAGTACCCAAATATATTTCGCTAGATGGCAGCAGCGCTCCACCAACAGCGCCGGCTGCAGTACCCAAATATATTTCGCTAGATGGCAGCAGCGCTCCACCAACAGCGCCGGCTGCAGTACCCAAATATATTTCGCTAGATGGCAGCAGCGCTCCACCAACCGGGCGGCTGCAGTACCCTAATATATTTCGCTAGATGGCAGCAGCGCTCCACCAACAGCGCCGGCTGCAGTACCCAAGTATATTTCGCTAGATGGCAGCAGCGCTCCACCAACCGGGCGGCTGCAGTACCCAAGTATATTTCGCTAGATGGCAGCAGCGCTCCACCAACAGGGCCGGCTGCAGTACCCAAGTATATTTCGCTAGATGGCAGCAGCGCTCCACCAACCGGGCGGCTGCAGTACCCAAGTATATTTCGCTAGATGGCAGCAGCGCTCCACCAACCGGGCCGGCTGCAGTACCCAAATTTATTTCGCTAGATGGCAGCAGCGCTCCACCAACCGGGCGGCTGCAGTACCCAAGTATATTTCGCTAGATGGCAGCAGCGCTACACCAACCGGGCGGCTGCAGTACCCAATTACATTTCGCTAGATGGCAGCAGCGCTCCATTAACAGCGCCGGCTGCAGTACCCAAATATATTTCGCTAGATGGCAGCAGCGCTCCACAAACCGGGCGGCTGCAGTACCCAAGTATATTTCGCTAGATGGCAGCAGCGCTCCACCAACCGGGCGGCTGCAGTACCCAATTACATTTCGCTAGATGGCAGCAGCGCTCCACCAACCGGGCGGCTGCAGTACCCAATTACATTTCGCTAGATGGCAGCAGCGCTCCACCAAAAGGGCGGCTGCAGTACCCAAGTATATTTCGCTAGATGGCAGCAGAGCTCCACCAACAGAGCCGGCTGCAGTATCCAAATATATTTCGCTAGATGGCAGCAGCGCTCCACCAAAAGGGCGGCTGCAGTACCCAAATATATTTCGCTAGATGGCAGCAGCGCTCCACCAACAGCGCCGGCTGCAGTACCCAAGTATATTTCGCTAGATGGCAGCAGCGCTCCACCAACAGCGCCGGCTGCAGTACCCAAGTATATTTCGCTAGATGGCAGCAGCGCTCCACCAAAAGGGCGGCTGCAGTACCCAAATATATAGTACTGAGTCTGACCCTAACCCTAAGAGCCTGAGTCTAACCCTAACCCGAAGAGACTGAGTCTAACCCTCACCCTAAGAGCCTGAGTCTAACCCTCACCCTAAGAGCCTGAGTCTAACCCTAACCCTAAGAGCCTGAGTCTAACCCTAACCCTAAGAGCCTAAGTCTAACCCTTACCCTAAGAGTCTAACCCTAACCCTAACCCTAACCCTAAGAGTCTAACCCTAACCCTGAATATAACCCTAACCCTAAGAGTCTAACCCTCACCGTAACCCTAACCCTAAGTGTCTAACCCTAACCCTAACCCTAACTCTAACCCTAAGAGTCTAACCCTAACCCTAAGAGTCTAACCCTAACCCCAACCCTAACCCTAAGAGTCTAACTCTAACCCTAAGATTCTAACCCTAACCCTAACCCTAACCCTAACCCTAAGAGTCTAACCCTAACCCTAAGAGTCTAACCCTAACCCTAACCCTAACCCTAAGAGTCTAACCCTAACCCTAAGAGTCTAACCCTAACCCTAACCCTAACCCTAAGAGTCTAACCCTAACCCTAAGAGTCTAACCCTAACCCTAACCCTAACCCTAACCCTAAGAGTCTAACCCTAAGAGTCTAACCCTAACCCTAACAGTCTAACCCTAACCCTAACCCTAAACCCGGCTGAAGTACCCAAGTATATTTCGCTAGATGGCAGCAGCGCTCCACCAACAGAGCCGGCTGCAGTACCCAAATATATTTCGCTAGATGGCAGCAGCGCTCCACCAACAGCGCCGGCTGCAGTACCCAAATATATTTCGCTAGATGGCAGCAGCGCTCCACCAACAGCGCCGGCTGCAGTACCCAAATATATTTCGCTAGATGGCAGCAGCGCTCCACCAACCGGGCGGCTGCAGTACCCTAATATATTTCGCTAGATGGCAGCAGCGCTCCACCAACAGCGCCGGCTGCAGTACCCAAGTATATTTCGCTAGATGGCAGCAGCGCTCCACCAACCGGGCGGCTGCAGTACCCAAGTATATTTCGCTAGATGGCAGCAGCGCTCCACCAACAGGGCCGGCTGCAGTACCCAAGTATATTTCGCTAGATGGCAGCAGCGCTCCACCAACCGGGCGGCTGCAGTACCCAAGTATATTTCGCTAGATGGCAGCAGCGCTCCACCAACCGGGCCGGCTGCAGTACCCAAATATATTTCGCTAGATGGCAGCAGCGCTCCACCAACCGGGCGGCTGCAGTACCCAAGTATATTTCGCTAGATGGCAGCAGCGCTCCACCAACCGGGCGGCTGCAGTACCCAATTACATTTCGCTAGATGGCAGCAGCGCTCCATTAACAGCGCCGGCTGCAGTACCCAAATATATTTCGCTAGATGGCAGCAGCGCTCCACAAACCGGGCGGCTGCAGTACCCAAGTATATTTCGCTAGATGGCAGCAGCGCTCCACCAACCGGGCGGCTGCAGTACCCAATTACATTTCGCTAGATGGCAGCAGCGCTCCACCAAAAGGGCGGCTGCAGTACCCAATTACATTTCGCTAGATGGCAGCAGCGCTCCACCAAAAGGGCGGCTGCAGTACCCAAGTATATTTCGCTAGATGGCAGCAGAGCTCCACCAACAGAGCCGGCTGCAGTATCCAAATATATTTCGCTAGATGGCAGCAGCGCTCCACCAAAAGGGCGGCTGCAGTACCCAAGTATATTTCGCTAGATGGCAGCAGCGCTCCACCAACAGCGCCGGCTGCAGTACCCAAATATATTTCGCTAGATGGCAGCAGCGCTCCACCAACAGCGCCGGCTGCAGTACCCAAGTATATTTCGCTAGATGGCAGCAGCGCTCCACCAAAAGGGCGGCTGCAGTACCCAAATATATAGTACTGAGTCTGACCCTAACCCTAAGAGCCTGAGTCTAACCCTAACCCTAAGAGCCTGAGTCTAACCCTCACCCTAAGAGCCTGAGTCTAACCCTCACCCTAAGAGCCTGAGTCTAACCCTAACCCTAAGAGCCTGAGTCTAACCCTAACCCTAAGAGCCTAAGTCTAACCCTTACCCTAAGAGTCTAACCCTAACCCTAACCCTAAGAGTCTAACCCTAACCCTGAATATAACCCTAACCCTAAGAGTCTAACCCTCACCGTAACCCTAACCCTAAGTGTCTAACCCTAACCCTAACCCTAACTCTAACCCTAAGAGTCTAACCCTAACCCTAAGAGTCTAACCCTAACCCCAACCCTAACCCTAAGAGTCTAACTCTAACCCTAAGAGTCTAACCGTAACCCTAACCCTAACCCTAAGAGTCTAACCCTAACCCTAAGAGTCTAACCCTAACCCTAACCCTAACCCTAACCCTAAGAGTCTAACCCTAACCCTAAGAGTCTAACCCTAACCCTAACCCTAACCCTAACCCTAAGAGTCTAACCCTAACCCTAAGAGTCTAACCCTAACCCTAACCCTAACCCTAACCGTAAGAGTCTAACCCTAACCCTAAGAGTCTAACCCTAAGAGTCTAACCCTAAGAGTCTAACCCTAACCCTAACAGTCTAACCCTAACCCTAACCCTAAACCCGGCTGAAGTACCCAAGTATATTTCGCTAGATGGCAGCAGCGCTCCACAAACAGAGCCGGCTGCAGTACCCAAATATATTTCGCTAGATGGCAGCAGCGCTCCACCAACAGAGCCGGCTGCAGTACCCAAATATATTTCGCTAGATGGCAGCAGCGCTCCACCAACAGCGCCGGCTGCAGTACCCAAATATATTTCGCTAGATGGCAGCAGCGCTCCACCAACAGCGCCGGCTGCAGTACCCAAGTATATTTCGCTAGATGGCAGCAGCGCTCCACCAAAAGGGCGGCTGCAGTACCCAAGTATATTTCGCTAGATGGCAGCAGCGCTCCACCAACAGGGCCGGCTGCAGTACCCAAGTATATTTCGCTAGATGGCAGCAGCGCTCCACCAACCGGGCGGCTGCAGTACCCAAGTATATTTCGCTAGATGGCAGCAGCGCTCCACCAACAGGGCCGGCTGCAGTACCCAAGTATATTTCGCTAGATGGCAGCAGCGCTCCACCAACCGGGCGGCTGCAGTACCCAAGTATATTTCGCTAGATGGCAGCAGCGCTCCACCAACAGGGCCGGCTGCAGTACCCAAGTATATTTCGCTAGAGGGCAGCAGCGCTCCACCAACAGGGCGGCTGCAGTACCCAAGTATATTTCGCTAGATGGCAGCAGCGCTCCACCAACAGGGCGGCTGCAGTACCCAATTACATTTCGCTAGATGGCAGCAGCGCTCCACCAAAAGGCCGGCTGCAGTACCCAATTATATTTCGCTAGATGGCAGCAGAGCTCCACCAACAGAGCTGGCTGCAGTACCCAAATATATTTCGCTAGATGGCAGCAGCGCTCCACCAAAAGGGCGGCTGCAGTACCCAAATATATTTCGCTAGATGGCAGCAGCGCTCCACCAACAGGGCCGGCTGCAGTACCCAAATATATTTCGCTAGATGGCAGCAGCGCTCCACCAACAGCGCCGGCTGCAATACCCAAGTATATTTCGCTAGATGGCAGCAGCGCTCCACCAAAAGGGCGGCTGCAGTACCCAAGTATATTTCGCTAGATGGCAGCAGCGCTCCACCAACAGGGCCGGCTGCAGTACCCAAATATATTTCGCTAGATGGCAGCAGCGCTCCACCAACCGGGCGGCTGCAGTACCCAAGTATATTTCGCTAGATGGCAGCAGCGCTCCACCAAAAGGGCGGCTGCAGTACCCAAGTATATTTCGCTAGATGGCAGCAGCGCTCCACCAACAGCGCCGGCTGCAGTACCCAAATATATTTCGCTAGATGGCAGCAGCGCTCCACCAACCGGGCGGCTGCAGTACCCAAGTATATTTCGCTAGATGGCAGCAGCGCTCCACCAACAGCGCCGGCTGCAGTACCCAAGTATATTTCGCTAGATGGCAGCAGCGCTCCACCAACCGGGCGGCTGCAGTACCCAATTACATTTCGCTAGATGGCAGCAGCGCTCCACCAAAAGGGCGGCTGCAGTACCCAAGTATATTTCGCTAGATGGCAGCAGAGCTCCACCAACCGGGGGGCTGCAGTACCCAAATATATTTCGCTAGATGGCAGCAGCGCTCCACCAACCGGGCGGCTGCAGTACCCAAGTATATTTCGCTAGATGGCAGCAGCGCTACACCAACCGGGCGGCTGCAGTACCCCATTACATTTCGCTAGATGGCAGCAGCGCTCCACCAACCGGGCGGCTGCAGTACCCAAATATATTTCGCTAGATGGCAGCAGCGCTCCACAAACCGGGCGGCTGCAGTACCCAAGTATATTTCGCTAGATGGCAGCAGCGCTCCACCAAAAGGGCGGCTGCAGTACCCAATTATATTTCGCTAGATGGCAGCAGCGCTCCACCAACAGGGCCGGCTGCAGTACCCAAATATATTTCGCTAGATGGCAGCAGCGCTCCACCAACAGCGCCGGCTGCAATACCCAAGTATATTTCGCTAGATGGCAGCAGCGCTCCACCAAAAGGGCGGCTGCAGTACCCAAATATATAGTACTGAGTCTGACCCTAACCCTAAGAGCCTGATTCTAACCCTAACCCTAAGAGCCTGAGTCTAACCCTCACCCTAAGAGCCTGAGTCTAACCCTCACCCTAAGAGCCTGAGTCTAACCCTAACCCTAAGAGCCTGAGTCTAACCCTAACCCTAAGAGCCTAAGTCTAACCCTTACCCTAAGAGTCTAACCCTAACCCTAACCCTAACCCTAAGAGTCTAACCCTAACCCTGAATATAACCCTAACCCTAAGATTCTAACCCTCACCCTAACCCTAACCCTAAGTGTCTAACCCTAACCCTAACCCTAACTCTAACCCTAAGAGTCTAACCCTAACCCTAAGAGTCTAACCCTAACCCCAACCCTAACCCTAAGAGTCTAACCCTAACCCTAAGAGTCTAACCCTAACCCTAACTCTAACCCTAAGAGTCTAACCGTAACCCTAACCCTAACCCTAAGAGTCTAACCCTAACCCTAACCCTAACCCTAAGAGTCTAACCCTAACCCTAAGAGTCTAACCCTAACCCTAACCCTAACCCTAACCCTAAGAGTCTAACCCTAACCCTAAGAGTCTAACCCTAACCCTAACCCTAACCCTAACCCTAAGAGTCTAACCCTAACCCTAAGAGTCTAACCCTAACCCTAACCCTAACCCTAAGAGTCTAACCCTAACCCTAAGAGTCTAACCCTAACTCTAACCCTAACCCTAACCCTAAGAGTCTAACCCTAACCCTAAGAGTCTAAGCCTAACCCTAAGCCTAACCCTAACCCTAACCGTAAGAGTCTAACCCTAACCCTAAGAGTCTAACCCTAAGAGTCTAACCCTAAAAGTCTAACCCTAACCCTAACAGTCTAACCCTAACCCTAACCCTAAACCCGGCTGAAGTACCCAAGTATATTTCGCTAGATGGCAGCAGCGCTCCACCAACAGAGCCGGCTGCAGTACCCAAATATATTTCGCTAGATGGCAGCAGCGCTCCACCAACAGCTCCGGCTGCAGTACCCAAATATATTTCGCTAGATGGCAGCAGCGCTCCACCAACCGGGCGGCTGCAGTACCCAAATATATTTCGCTAGATGGCAGCAGCGCTCCACCAACAGCGCCGGCTGCAGTACCCAAATATATTTCGCTAGATGGCAGCAGCGCTCCACCAACAGCGCCGGCTGCAGTACCCAAGTATATTTCGCTAGATGGCAGCAGCGCTCCACCAACCGGGCGGCTGCAGTACCCAAGTATATTTCGCTAGATGGCAGCAGCGCTCCACCAACAGGGCCGGCTGCAGTACCCAATTACATTTCGCTAGATGGCAGCAGCGCTCCACCAACCGGGCGGCTGCAGTACCCAAGTATATTTCGCTAGATGGCAGCAGCGCTCCACCAACCGGGCGGCTGCAGTACCCAACTACATTTCGCTAGATGGCAGCAGCGCTCCACCAACCGGGCCGGCTGCAGTACCCAAATATATTTCGCTAGATGGCAGCAGCGCTCCACAAACCGGGCGGCTGCAGTACCCAAGTATATTTCGCTAGATGGCAGCAGCGCTCCACCAACAGGGCCGGCTGCAGTACCCAAGTATATTTCGCTAGATGGCAGCAGCGCTCCACCAAGAGCGCCGGCTGCAGTACCCAAGTATATTTCGCTAGATGGCAGCAGCGCTCCACCAAAAGGGCGGCTGCAGTACCCAAATATATAGTACTGAGTCTGACCCTAACCCTAAGAGCCTGAGTCTAACCCTAACCCTAAGAGCCTGAGTCTAACCCTCACCCTAAGAGCCTGAGTCTAACCCTCACCCTAAGAGCCTGAGTCTAACCCTAACCCTAAGAGCCTGAGTCTAACCCTAACCCTAAGAGCCTAAGTCTAACCCTTACCCTAAGAGTCTAACCCTAACCCTAACCCTAACCCTAAGAGTCTAACCCTAACCCTGAATATAACCCTAACCCTAAGAGTCTAACCCTCACCGTAACCCTAACCCTAAGTGTCTAACCCTAACCCTAACTCTAACCCTAAGAGTCTAACCCTAACCCTAAGAGTCTAACCCTAACCCCAACCCTAACCCTAAGAGTCTAACCCTAACCCTAAGAGTCTAACCCTAACCCTAACCCTAACCCTAACCCTAAGAGTCTAACCCTAACCCTAAGAGTCTAACCCTAACCCTAACCCTAACCCTAACCCTAAGAGTCTAACCCTAACCCTAAGAGTCTAACCCTAACCCTAACCCTAACCCTAACCCTAAGAGTCTAACCCTAACCCTAAGAGTCTAACCCTAACCCTAACCCTAACCCTAACCCTAACCCTAAGAGTCTAACCCTAAGAGTCTAACCCTAACCCTAACAGTCTAACCCTAACCCTAACCCTAAACCCGGCTGAAGTACCCAAGTATATTTCGCTAGATGGCAGCAGCGCTCCACCAACAGAGCCGGCTGCAGTACCCAAATATATTTCGCTAGATGGCAGCAGCGCTCCACCAACAGCGCCGGCTGCAGTACCCAAATATATTTCGCTAGATGGCAGCAGCGCTCCACCAACAGCGCCGGCTGCAGTACCCAAATATATTTCGCTAGATGGCAGCAGCGCTCCACCAACCGGGCGGCTGCAGTACCCTAATATATTTCGCTAGATGGCAGCAGCGCTCCACCAACAGCGCCGGCTACAGTACCCAAGTATATTTCGCTAGATGGCAGCAGCGCTCCACCAACCGGGCGGCTGCAGTACCCAAGTATATTTCGCTAGATGGCAGCAGCGCTCCACCAACAGGGCCGGCTGCAGTACCCAAGTATATTTCGCTAGATGGCAGCAGCGCTCCACCAACCGGGCGGCTGCAGTACCCAAGTATATTTCGCTAGATGGCAGCAGCGCTCCACCAACCGGGCCGGCTGCAGTACCCAAATATATTTCGCTAGATGGCAGCAGCGCTCCACCAACCGGGCGGCTGCAGTACCCAAGTATATTTCGCTAGATGGCAGCAGCGCTCCACCAACCGGGCGGCTGCAGTACCCAATTACATTTCGCTAGATGGCAGCAGCGCTCCATTAACAGCGCCGGCTGCAGTACCCAAATATATTTCGCTAGATGGCAGCAGCGCTCCACAAACCGGGCGGCTGCAGTACCCAAGTATATTTCGCTAGATGGCAGCAGCGCTCCACCAACCGGGCGGCTGCAGTACCCAATTACATTTCGCTAGATGGCAGCAGCGCTCCACCAACCGGGCGGCTGCAGTACCCAATTACATTTCGCTAGATGGCAGCAGCGCTCCACCAACCGGGCGGCTGCAGTACCCAAGTATATTTCGCTAGATGGCAGCAGAGCTCCACCAACAGAGCCGGCTGCAGTATCCAAATATATTTCGCTAGATGGCAGCAGCGCTCCACCAAAAGGGCGGCTGCAGTACCCAAATATATTTCGCTAGATGGCAGCAGCGCTCCACCAACAGCGCCGGCTGCAGTACCCAAATATATTTCGCTAGATGGCAGCAGCGCTCCACCAACAGCGCCGGCTGCAGTACCCAAGTATATTTCGCTAGATGGCAGCAGCGCTCCACCAAAAGGGCGGCTGCAGTACCCAAATATATAGTACTGAGTCTGACCCTAACCCTAAGAGCCTGAGTCTAACCCTAACCCTAAGAGCCTGAGTCTAACCCTCACCCTAAGAGCCTGAGTCTAACCCTCACCCTAAGAGCCTGAGTCTAACCCTAACCCTAAGAGCCTGAGTCTAACCCTAACCCTAAGAGCCTAAGTCTAACCCTTACCCTAAGAGTCTAACCCTAACCCTAACCCTAAGAGTCTAACCCTAACCCTGAATATAACCCTAACCCTAAGAGTCTAACCCTCACCGTAACCCTAACCCTAAGTGTCTAACCCTAACCCTAACCCTAACTCTAACCCTAAGAGTCTAACCCTAACCCTAAGAGTCTAACCCTAACCCCAACCCTAACCCTAAGAGTCTAACTCTAACCCTAAGAGTCTAACCGTAACCCTAACCCTAACCCTAAGAGTCTAACCCTAACCCTAAGAGTCTAACCCTAACCCTAACCCTAACCCTAACCCTAAGAGTCTAACCCTAACCCTAAGAGTCTAACCCTAACCCTAACCCTAACCCTAACCCTAAGAGTCTAACCCTAACCCTAAGAGTCTAACCCTAACCCTAACCCTAACCCTAACCGTAAGAGTCTAACCCTAACCCTAAGAGTCTAACCCTAAGAGTCTAACCCTAAGAGTCTAACCCTAACCCTAACAGTCTAACCCTAACCCTAACCCTAAACCCGGCTGAAGTACCCAAGTATATTTCGCTAGATGGCAGCAGCGCTCCACAAACAGAGCCGGCTGCAGTACCCAAATATATTTCGCTAGATGGCAGCAGCGCTCCACCAACAGAGCCGGCTGCAGTACCCAAATATATTTCGCTAGATGGCAGCAGCGCTCCACCAACAGCGCCGGCTGCAGTACCCAAATATATTTCGCTAGATGGCAGCAGCGCTCCACCAACAGCGCCGGCTGCAGTACCCAAGTATATTTCGCTAGATGGCAGCAGCGCTCCACCAAAAGGGCGGCTGCAGTACCCAAGTATATTTCGCTAGATGGCAGCAGCGCTCCACCAACAGGGCCGGCTGCAGTACCCAAGTATATTTCGCTAGATGGCAGCAGCGCTCCACCAACCGGGCGGCTGCAGTACCCAAGTATATTTCGCTAGATGGCAGCAGCGCTCCACCAACAGGGCCGGCTGCAGTACCCAAGTATATTTCGCTAGATGGCAGCAGCGCTCCACCAACCGGGCGGCTGCAGTACCCAAGTATATTTCGCTAGATGGCAGCAGCGCTCCACCAACAGGGCCGGCTGCAGTACCCAAGTATATTTCGCTAGAGGGCAGCAGCGCTCCACCAACAGGGCGGCTGCAGTACCCAAGTATATTTCGCTAGATGGCAGCAGCGCTCCACCAACAGGGCGGCTGCAGTACCCAATTACATTTCGCTAGATGGCAGCAGCGCTCCACCAAAAGGCCGGCTGCAGTACCCAATTATATTTCGCTAGATGGCAGCAGAGCTCCACCAACAGAGCTGGCTGCAGTACCCAAATATATTTCGCTAGATGGCAGCAGCGCTCCACCAAAAGGGCGGCTGCAGTACCCAAATATATTTCGCTAGATGGCAGCAGCGCTCCACCAACAGGGCCGGCTGCAGTACCCAAATATATTTCGCTAGATGGCAGCAGCGCTCCACCAACCGGGCGGCTGCAGTACCCAAGTATATTTCGCTAGATGGCAGCAGCGCTCCACCAAAAGGGCGGCTGCAGTACCCAAGTATATTTCGCTAGATGGCAGCAGCGCTCCACCAACAGCGCCGGCTGCAGTACCCAAATATATTTCGCTAGATGGCAGCAGCGCTCCACCAACCGGGCGGCTGCAGTACCCAAGTATATTTCGCTAGATGGCAGCAGCGCTCCACCAACAGCGCCGGCTGCAGTACCCAAGTATATTTCGCTAGATGGCAGCAGCGCTCCACCAACCGGGCGGCTGCAGTACCCAATTACATTTCGCTAGATGGCAGCAGCGCTCCACCAAAAGGGCGGCTGCAGTACCCAAGTATATTTCGCTAGATGGCAGCAGAGCTCCACCAACCGGGGGGCTGCAGTACCCAAATATATTTCGCTAGATGGCAGCAGCGCTCCACCAACCGGGCGGCTGCAGTACCCAAGTATATTTCGCTAGATGGCAGCAGCGCTACACCAACCGGGCGGCTGCAGTACCCCATTACATTTCGCTAGATGGCAGCAGCGCTCCACCAACCGGGCGGCTGCAGTACCCAAATATATTTCGCTAGATGGCAGCAGCGCTCCACAAACCGGGCGGCTGCAGTACCCAAGTATATTTCGCTAGATGGCAGCAGCGCTCCACCAAAAGGGCGGCTGCAGTACCCAATTATATTTCGCTAGATGGCAGCAGCGCTCCACCAACAGGGCCGGCTGCAGTACCCAAATATATTTCGCTAGATGGCAGCAGCGCTCCACCAACAGCGCCGGCTGCAATACCCAAGTATATTTCGCTAGATGGCAGCAGCGCTCCACCAAAAGGGCGGCTGCAGTACCCAAATATATAGTACTGAGTCTGACCCTAACCCTAAGAGCCTGATTCTAACCCTAACCCTAAGAGCCTGAGTCTAACCCTCACCCTAAGAGCCTGAGTCTAACCCTCACCCTAAGAGCCTGAGTCTAACCCTAACCCTAAGAGCCTGAGTCTAACCCTAACCCTAAGAGCCTAAGTCTAACCCTTACCCTAAGAGTCTAACCCTAACCCTAACCCTAACCCTAAGAGTCTAACCCTAACCCTGAATATAACCCTAACCCTAAGATTCTAACCCTCACCCTAACCCTAACCCTAAGTGTCTAACCCTAACCCTAACCCTAACTCTAACCCTAAGAGTCTAACCCTAACCCTAAGAGTCTAACCCTAACCCCAACCCTAACCCTAAGAGTCTAACCCTAACCCTAAGAGTCTAACCCTAACCCTAACTCTAACCCTAAGAGTCTAACCGTAACCCTAACCCTAACCCTAAGAGTCTAACCCTAACCCTAACCCTAACCCTAAGAGTCTAACCCTAACCCTAAGAGTCTAACCCTAACCCTAACCCTAACCCTAACCCTAAGAGTCTAACCCTAACCCTAAGAGTCTAACCCTAACCCTAACCCTAACCCTAACCCTAAGAGTCTAACCCTAACCCTAAGAGTCTAACCCTAACCCTAACCCTAACCCTAAGAGTCTAACCCTAACCCTAAGAGTCTAACCCTAACTCTAACCCTAACCCTAACCCTAAGAGTCTAACCCTAACCCTAAGAGTCTAAGCCTAACCCTAAGCCTAACCCTAACCCTAACCGTAAGAGTCTAACCCTAACCCTAAGAGTCTAACCCTAAGAGTCTAACCCTAAAAGTCTAACCCTAACCCTAACAGTCTAACCCTAACCCTAACCCTAAACCCGGCTGAAGTACCCAAGTATATTTCGCTAGATGGCAGCAGCGCTCCACCAACAGAGCCGGCTGCAGTACCCAAATATATTTCGCTAGATGGCAGCAGCGCTCCACCAACAGCTCCGGCTGCAGTACCCAAATATATTTCGCTAGATGGCAGCAGCGCTCCACCAACCGGGCGGCTGCAGTACCCAAATATATTTCGCTAGATGGCAGCAGCGCTCCACCAACAGCGCCGGCTGCAGTACCCAAATATATTTCGCTAGATGGCAGCAGCGCTCCACCAACAGCGCCGGCTGCAGTACCCAAGTATATTTCGCTAGATGGCAGCAGCGCTCCACCAACCGGGCGGCTGCAGTACCCAAGTATATTTCGCTAGATGGCAGCAGCGCTCCACCAACAGGGCCGGCTGCAGTACCCAATTACATTTCGCTAGATGGCAGCAGCGCTCCACCAACCGGGCGGCTGCAGTACCCAAGTATATTTCGCTAGATGGCAGCAGCGCTCCACCAACCGGGCGGCTGCAGTACCCAACTACATTTCGCTAGATGGCAGCAGCGCTCCACCAACCGGGCCGGCTGCAGTACCCAAATATATTTCGCTAGATGGCAGCAGCGCTCCACAAACCGGGCGGCTGCAGTACCCAAGTATATTTCGCTAGATGGCAGCAGCGCTCCACCAACAGGGCCGGCTGCAGTACCCAAGTATATTTCGCTAGATGGCAGCAGCGCTCCACCAAGAGCGCCGGCTGCAGTACCCAAGTATATTTCGCTAGATGGCAGCAGCGCTCCACCAAAAGGGCGGCTGCAGTACCCAAATATATAGTACTGAGTCTGACCCTAACCCTAAGAGCCTGAGTCTAACCCTAACCCTAAGAGCCTGAGTCTAACCCTCACCCTAAGAGCCTGAGTCTAACCCTCACCCTAAGAGCCTGAGTCTAACCCTAACCCTAAGAGCCTGAGTCTAACCCTAACCCTAAGAGCCTAAGTCTAACCCTTACCCTAAGAGTCTAACCCTAACCCTAACCCTAACCCTAAGAGTCTAACCCTAACCCTGAATATAACCCTAACCCTAAGAGTCTAACCCTCACCGTAACCCTAACCCTAAGTGTCTAACCCTAACCCTAACTCTAACCCTAAGAGTCTAACCCTAACCCTAAGAGTCTAACCCTAACCCTAACCCTAACCCTAAGAGTCTAACCCTAACCCTAAGAGTCTAACCCTAACTCTAACCCTAACCCTAACCCTAAGAGTCTAACCCTAACCCTAAGAGTCTAAGCCTAACCCTAAGCCTAACCCTAACCCTAACCGTAAGAGTCTAACCCTAACCCTAAGAATCTAACCCTAAGAGTCTAACCCTAAAAGTCTAACCCTAACCCTAACAGTCTAACCCTAACCCTAACCCTAAACCCGGCTGAAGTACCCAAGTATATTTCGCTAGATGGCAGCAGCGCTCCACCAACAGAGCCGGCTGCAGTACCCAAATATATTTCGCTAGATGGCAGCAGCGCTCCACCAACAGCGCCGGCTGCAGTACCCAAATATATTTCGCTAGATGGCAGCAGCGCTCCACCAACCGGGCGGCTGCAGTACCCAAATATATTTCGCTAGATGGCAGCAGCGCTCCACCAACAGCGCCGGCTGCAGTACCCAAATATATTTCGCTAGATGGCAGCAGCGCTCCACCAACAGCGCCGGCTGCAGTACCCAAGTATATTTCGCTAGATGGCAGCAGCGCTCCACCAACCGGGCGGCTGCAGTACCCAAGTATATTTCGCTAGATGGCAGCAGCGCTCCACCAACAGGGCCGGCTGCAGTACCCAATTACATTTCGCTAGATGGCAGCAGCGCTCCACCAACCGGGCGGCTGCAGTACCCAAGTATATTTCGCTAGATGGCAGCAGCGCTCCACCAACCGGGCGGCTGCAGTACCCAATTACATTTCGCTAGATGGCAGCAGCGCTCCACCAACCGGGCCGGCTGCAGTACCCAAATATATTTCGCTAGATGGCAGCAGCGCTCCACAAACCGGGCGGCTGCAGTACCCAAGTATATTTCGCTAGATGGCAGCAGCGCTCCACCAACAGGGCCGGCTGCAGTACCCAAGTATATTTCGCTAGATGGCAGCAGCGCTCCACCAAAAGGGCGGCTGCAGTACCCAAATATATAGTACTGAGTCTGACCCTAACCCTAAGAGCCTGAGTCTAACCCTAACCCTAAGAGCCTGAGTCTAACCCTCACCCTAAGAGCCTGAGTCTAACCCTCACCCTAAGAGCCTGAGTCTAACCCTAACCCTAAGAGCCTGAGTCTAACCCTAACCCTAAGAGCCTAAGTCTAACCCTTACCCTAAGAGTCTAACCCTAACCCTAACCCTAACCCTAAGAGTCTAACCCTAACCCTGAATATAACCCTAACCCTAAGAGTCTAACCCTCACCGTAACCCTAACCCTAAGTGTCTAACCCTAACCCTAACCCTAACTCTAACCCTAAGAGTCTAACCCTAACCCTAAGAGTCTAACCCTAACCCCAACCCTAACCCTAAGAGTCTAACCCTAACTCTAAGAGTCTAACCCTAACCCTAACCCTAACCCTAACCCTAAGAGTCTAACCCTAACCCTAAGAGTCTAACCCTAACCCTAACCCTAACCCTAACCCTAAGAGTCTAACCCTAACCCTAAGAGTCTAACCCTAACCCTAACCCTAACCCTAACCCTAAGAGTCTAACCCTAACCCTAAGAGTCTAACCCTAACCCTAACCCTAACCCTAACCCTAACCGTAAGAGTCTAACCCTAACCCTAAGAGTCTAACCCTAAGAGTCTAACCCTAAGAGTCTAACCCTAACCCTAACAGTCTAACCCTAACCCTAACCCTAAACCCGGCTGAAGTACCCAAGTATATTTCGCTAGATGGCAGCAGCGCTCCACAAACAGAGCCGGCTGCAGTACCCAAATATATTTCGCTAGATGGCAGCAGCGCTCCACCAACAGAGCCGGCTGCAGTACCCAAATATATTTCGCTAGATGGCAGCAGCGCTCCACCAACAGCGCCGGCTGCAGTACCCAAATATATTTCGCTAGATGGCAGCAGCGATCCACCAACAGCGCCGGCTGCAGTACCCAAGTATATTTCGCTAGATGGCAGCAGCGCTCCACCAACCGGGCGGCTGCAGTACCCAAGTATATTTCGCTAGATGGCAGCAGCGCTCCACCAACAGGGCCGGCTGCAGTACCCAAGTATATTTCGCTAGATGGCAGCAGCGCTCCACCAACCGGGCGGCTGCAGTACCCAAGTATATTTCGCTAGATGGCAGCAGCGCTCCACCAACAGGGCCGGCTGCAGTACCCAAGTATATTTCGCTAGATGGCAGCAGCGCTCCACCAACCGGGCGGCTGCAGTACCCAAGTATATTTCGCTAGATGGCAGCAGCGCTCCACCAACAGGGCCGGCTGCAGTACCCAAGTATATTTCGCTAGATGGCAGCAGCGCTCCACCAACAGGGCGGCTGCAGTACCCAAGTATATTTCGCTAGATGGCAGCAGCGCTCCACCAACAGGGCGGCTGCAGTACCCAATTACATTTCGCTAGATGGCAGCAGCGCTCCACCAAAAGGCCGGCTGCAGTACCCAATTATATTTCGCTAGATGGCAGCAGAGCTCCACCAACAGAGCTGGCTGCAGTACCCAAATATATTTCGCTAGATGGCAGCAGCGCTCCACCAAAAGGGCGGCTGCAGTACCCAAATATATTTCGCTAGATGGCAGCAGCGCTCCACCAACAGGGCCGGCTGCAGTACCCAAATATATTTCGCTAGATGGCAGCAGCGCTCCACCAACAGCGCCGGCTGCAATACCCAAGTATATTTCGCTAGATGGCAGCAGCGCTCCACCAAAAGGGCGGCTGCAGTACCCAAGTATATTTCGCTAGATGGCAGCAGCGCTCCACCAACAGGGCCGGCTGCAGTACCCAAATATATTTCGCTAGATGGCAGCAGCGCTCCACCAACCGGGCGGCTGCAGTACCCAAGTATATTTCGCTAGATGGCAGCAGCGCTCCACCAAAAGGGCGGCTGCAGTACCCAAGTATATTTCGCTAGATGGCAGCAGCGCTCCACCAACAGGGCCGGCTGCAGTACCCAAATATATTTCGCTAGATGGCAGCAGCGCTCCACCAACCGGGCGGCTGCAGTACCCAAGTATATTTCGCTAGATGGCAGCAGCGCTCCACCAACAGCGCCGGCTGCAGTACCCAAGTATATTTCGCTAGATGGCAGCAGCGCTCCACCAACCGGGCGGCTGCAGTACCCAATTACATTTCGCTAGATGGCAGCAGCGCTCCACCAAAAGGGCGGCTGCAGTACCCAAGTATATTTCGCTAGATGGCAGCAGAGCTCCACCAACCGGGCGGCTGCAGTACCCAAATATATTTCGCTAGATGGCAGCAGCGCTCCACCAAAAGGGCGGCTGCAGTACCCAAGTATATTTCGCTAGATGGCAGCAGCGCTACACCAACCGGGCGGCTGCAGTACCCAAATATATTTCGCTAGATGGCAGCAGCGCTCCACCAACCGGGCGGCTGCAGTACCCAAATATATTTCGCTAGATGGCAGCAGCGCTCCACAAACCGGGCGGCTGCAGTACCCAAGTATATTTCGCTAGATGGCAGCAGCGCTCCACCAAAAGGGCGGCTGCAGTACCCAATTATATTTCGCTAGATGGCAGCAGCGCTCCACCAACCGGGCGGCTGCAGTACCCAAGTATATTTCGCTAGATGGCAGCAGCGCTCCACCAACCGGGCGGCTGCAGTACCCAAATATATTTCGCTAGATGGCAGCAGCGCTCCACCAACCGGGCGGCTGCAGTACCCAAATATATTTCGCTAGATGGCAGCAGCGCTCCACAAACCGGGCGGCTGCAGTACCCAAGTATATTTCGCTAGATGGCAGCAGCGCTCCACCAACAGGGCCGGCTGCAGTACCCAAGTATATTTCGCTAGATGGCAGCAGCGCTCCACCAAGAGCGCCGGCTGCAATACCCAAGTATATTTCGCTAGATGGCAGCAGCGCTCCACCAAAAGGGCGGCTGCAGTACCCAAATATATAGTACTGAGTCTGACCCTCACCCTAAGAGCCTGAGTCTAACCCTAACCCTAAGAGCCTGAGTCTAACCCTCACCCTAAGAGCCTGAGTCTAACCCTAACCCTAAGAGCCTGAGTCTAACCCTCACCCTAAGAGCCTGAGTCTAACCCTAACCCTAAGAGCCTAACCCTAACCCTAACCCTAAGAGTCTAACCCTAACCCTAACCCTAACCCTAAGAGTCTAACCCTAACCCTGAATATAACCCTAACCCTAAGAGTCTAACCCTCACCCTAACCCTAACCCTAAGAGTCTAACCCTAACCCTAACCCTAAGAGTCTAACCCTAACCCTAAGAGTCTAACCCTAACCCTAACCCTAACCCTAACCCTAAGAGTCTAACCCTAACCCTAAGAGTCTAACCCTAACCCTAACCCTAACCCTAACCGTAAGAGTCTAACCCTAACCCTAAGAGTCTAACCCTAAGAGTCTAACCCTAAGAGTCTAACCCTAACCCTAACAGTCTAACCCTAACCCTAACCCTAAACCCGGCTGAAGTACCCAAGTATATTTCGCTAGATGGCAGCAGCGCTCCACAAACAGAGCCGGCTGCAGTACCCAAATATATTTCGCTAGATGGCAGCAGCGCTCCACCAACAGCGCCGGCTGCAGTACCCAAATATATTTCGCTAGATGGCAGCAGCGCTCCACCAACAGCGCCGGCTGCAGTACCCAAATATATTTCGCTAGATGGCAGCAGCGCTCCACCAACAGGGCCGGCTGCAGTACCCAAGTATATTTCGCTAGATGGCAGCAGCGCTCCACCAACCGGGCGGCTGCAGTACCCAAGTATATTTCGCTAGATGGCAGCAGCGCTCCACCAACCGGGCGGCTGCAGTACCCAAGTATATTTCGCTAGATGGCAGCAGCGCTCCACCAACAGGGCCGGCTGCAGTACCCAAGTATATTTCGCTAGATGGCAGCAGCGCTCCACCAACCGGGCGGCTGCAGTACCCAAGTATATTTCGCTAGATGGCAGCAGCGCTCCACCAACAGGGCCGGCTGCAGTACCCAAGTATATTTCGCTAGATGGCAGCAGCGTTCCACCAAAAGGGCGGCTGCAGTACACAAATATATAGTACTAAATCTGACCCTAACCCTAAGAGCCTGTGTCTAACCCTAACCCTAAGAGCCTGAGTCTAACCCTAACCGTAAGAGCCTGAGTCTAACCCTAACCCTAAGAGCCTGAGTCTAACCCTAACCCTAAGAGCCTAAGTCTAACCCTAACCCTAAGAGTCTAACCCTAACCCTAACCCTAAGCCTAAGAGTGTAACCCTAACCCTAACCCTAACCCTAACCCTAAGAGTCTAACCCTAACCCTAACCCTAACCCTAAGAGTCTAACCCTAACCCTAAGAGTCTAACCCTAACCCTAACCTTAACCCTAACCCTAAGAGTCTAACCCTAACCCTAAGAGTCTAACCCTAACCCTAACCCTAACCCTAAGAGTCTAACCCTAACCCTAAGAGTCTAACCCTAACCCTAACCCTAACCCTAACCCTAACCGTAAGAGTCTAACCCTAACCCTAAGAGTCTAACCCTAAGAGTCTAACCCTAACCCTAACCCTAACCCTAACAGTCTAACCCTAACCCTAACCCTAAACCCGGGTGAAGTACCCAAGTATATTTCGCTAGATGGCAGCAGCGCTCCACCAACAGAGCCGGCTGCAGTACCCAAATATATTTCGCTAGATGGCAGCAGCGCTCCACAAACAGGGCCGGCTGCAGTACCCAAATATATTTCGCTAGATGGCAGCAGCGATCCACCAACAGCGCCGGCTGCAGTACCCAAATATATTTCGCTAGATGGCAGCAGCGATCCACCAACAGCGCCGGCTGCAGTACCCAAATATATTTCGCTAGATGGCAGCAGCGCTCCACCAAAAGGGCGGCTGCAGTACCCAAGTATATTTCGCTAGACGGCGGCAGTGCTCAACCAACCGGGCGGCTGCAGTACCAAAGTATATTTCGCTAGATGGCAGCAGCGCTCCACCAAAAGGGCGGCTGCAGTACTCAAGTATATTTCGCTAGATGGCAGCAGCGCTCCACAAAAAGGGTGGCTGCACTACCCAAATATATAGTAGTGAGTCTAACCCTAACCCTAAGAGTCTAACCCTAAGAGTTTAACCCTAACCCTAACCCTAACCCTAACAGTCTAACCCTAACCCTAACCCTAAACCCGGCTGCAGTACCCAAATATATTTCGCTAGATGGCAGCAGCGCTCCACCAACAGAGCCGGCTGCAGTACCCAAGTATATTTCGCTAGATGGCAGCAGCGCTCCACCAACAGGGCCGGCTGCAGTACCCAAATATATTTCGCTAGATGGCAGCAGCGCTCCACCAACAGCACCGGCTGCAATACCCAAGTATATTTCGCTAGATGGCAGCAGCGCTCCATCAAAAGGGCGGCTGCAGTACCCAAATATATAGTACTGAGTCTGACCCTAACCCTAAGAGCCTGAGTCTAACCCTAACCCTAAGAGCCTGAGTCTAACCCTCACCCTAAGAGCCTGATTCTAACCCTAACCCTAAGAGCCTGAGTCTAACCCTAACCCTAAGAGCCTGAGTCTAACCCTCACCCTAAGAGCCTGAGTCTAACCCTCACCCTAAGAGCCTGAGTCTAACCCTAACCCTAAGAGCCTGAGTCTAACCCTAACCCTAAGAGTCTAACCCTAACCCTAACCCTAACCCTAAGAGTCTAACCCTAATCTGAATATAACCCTAACCCTAAGAGTCTAACCCTCACCCTAACCCTAACCCTAAGTGTCTAACCCTAACCCTAACCTTAACCCTAAGAGTCTAACCCTAACCCTAAGAGTCTAACCCTAACCCCAACCCTAACCCTAAGAGTCTAACCCTAACCTTAAGAGTCTAACCCTAACCCTAACTCTAACCCTAAGAGTCTAACCGTAACCCTAACCCTAAGAGTCTAACCCTAACCCTAACCCTAACCCTAACCCTAAGAGTCTAACCCTAACCCTAACCCTAAACCCGGCTGAAGTACCCAAGTATATTTCGCTAGATGGCAGCAGCGCTCCACAAACAGAGCCGGCTGCAGTACCCAAATATATTTCGCTAGATGGCAGCAGCGCTCCACCAACAGAGCCGGCTGCAGTACCCAAATATATTTCGCTAGATGGCAGCAGCGCTCCACCAACAGCGCCGGCTGCAGTACCCAAATATATTTCGCTAGATGGCAGCAGCGCTCCACCAACAGGGCCGGCTGCAGTACCCAAGTATATTTCGCTAGATGGCAGCAGCGCTCCACCAACCGGGCGGCTGCAGTACCCAAGTATATTTCGCTAGATGGCAGCAGCGCTCCACCAACCGGGCGGCTGCAGTACCCAAGTATATTTCGCTAGATGGCAGCAGCGCTCCACCAACAGGGCCGGCTGCAGTACCCAAGTATATTTCGCTAGATGGCAGCAGCGCTCCACCAAGAGCGCCGGCTGCAATACCCAAGTATATTTCGCTAGATGGCAGCAGCGCTCCACCAAAAGGGCGGCTGCAGTACACAAATATATAGTACTAAATCTGACCCTAACCCTAAGAGCCTGTGTCTAACCCTAACCCTAAGAGCCTGAGTCTAACCCTAACCGTAAGAGCCTGAGTCTAACCCTAACCCTAAGAGCCTGAGTCTAACCCTAACCCTAAGAGCCTAAGTCTAACCCTAACCCTAAGAGTCTAACCCTAACCCTAACCCTAAGCCTAAGAGTGTAACCCTAACCCTAACCCTAACCCTAACCCTAAGAGTCTAACCCTAACCCTAACCCTAACCCTAAGAGTCTAACCCTAACCCTAAGAGTCTAACCCTAACCCTAACCTTAACCCTAACCCTAAGAGTCTAACCCTAACCCTAAGAGTCTAACCCTAACCCTAACCCTAACCCTAACCCTAAGAGTCTAACCCTAACCCTAAGAGTCTAACCCTAACCCTAACCCTAACCCTAACCCTAACCGTAAGAGTCTAACCCTAACCCTAAGAGTCTAACCCTAAGAGTCTAACCCTAACCCTAACCCTAACCCTAACAGTCTAACCCTAACCCTAACCCTAAACCCGGCTGAAGTACCCAAGTATATTTCGCTAGATGGCAGCAGCGCTCCACCAACAGGGCCGGCTGCAGTACCCAAATATATTTCGCTAGATGGCAGCAGCGCTCCACAAACAGGGCCGGCTGCAGTACCCAAATATATTTCGCTAGATGGCAGCAGCGATCCACCAACAGCGCCGGCTGCAGTACCCAAATATATTTCGCTAGATGGCAGCAGCGCTCCACCAAAAGGGCGGCTGCAGTACCCAAGTATATTTCGCTAGACGGCGGCAGTGCTCAACCAACCGGGCGGCTGCAGTACCAAAGTATATTTCGCTAGATGGCAGCAGCGCTCCACAAAAAGGGTGGCTGCACTACCCAAATATATAGTAGTGAGTCTAACCCTAACCCTAAGAGTCTAACCCTAAGAGTCTAACCCTAACCCTAACCCTAACCCTAACAGTCTAACCCTAACCCTAACCCTAAACCCCGCTGCAGTACCCAAGTATATTTCGCTAGATG
Organism: Falco punctatus; assembly: GCF_963210335.1. Taxonomy (NCBI): domain Eukaryota; kingdom Metazoa; phylum Chordata; class Aves; order Falconiformes; family Falconidae; genus Falco; species Falco punctatus. The sequence goes on along the minus strand of NW_027660193.1, from coordinate 1,992,047 downwards.
GCAGCAGCGCTCCACCAACAGAGCCGGCTGCAGTACCCAAGTATATTTCGCTAGATGGCAGCAGCGCTCCACCAACAGGGCCGGCTGCAGTACCCAAGTATATTTCGCTAGATGGCAGCAGCGCTCCATCAAAAGGGCGGCTGCAGTACCCAAATATATAGTACTGAGTCTGACCCTAACCCTAAGAGCCTGATTCTAACCCTAACCCTAAGAGCCTGAGTCTAACCCTCACCCTAAGAGCCTGAGTCTAACCCTAACCCTAAGAGCCTGAGTCTAACCCTAACCCTAAGAGCCTGAGTCTAACCCTCACCCTAAGAGCCTGAGTCTAACCCTCACCCTAAGAGCCTGAGTCTAACCCTAACCCTAAGAGCCTGAGTCTAACCCTAACCCTAAGAGTCTAACCCTAACCCTAACCCTAACCCTAAGAGTCTAACCCTAATCTGAATATAACCCTAACCCTAAGAGTCTAACCCTCACCCTAACCCTAACCCTAAGTGTCTAACCCTAACCCTAACCTTAACCCTAAGAGTCTAACCCTAACCCTAAGAGTCTAACCCTAACCCCAACCCTAACCCTAAGAGTCTAACCCTAACCTTAAGAGTCTAACCCTAACCCTAACTCTAACCCTAAGAGTCTAACCGTAACCCTAACCCTAAGAGTCTAACCCTAACCCTAACCCTAACCCTAAGAGTCTAACCCTAACCCTAACCCTAACCCTAAGAGTCTAACCCTAACCCTAAGAGTCTAACCCTAACCCTAACCCTAACCCTAACCCTAAGAGTCTAACCCTAACCCTAAGAGTCTAACCCTAACCCTAACCCTAACCCTAACCCTAAGAGTCTAACCCTAACCCTAAGAGTCTAACCCTAACCCTAACCCTAACCCTAACCCTAAGAGTCTAACCCTAACCCTAAGAGTCTAACCCTAACCCTAACCCTAACCCTAACCCTAAGAGTCTAACCCTAAGAGTCTAACCCTAAGAGTCTAACCCTAACCCTAAGAGTCTAACCCTAACCCTAACCCTAACCCTAAGAGTCTAACCCTAACCCTAAGAGTCTAACCCTAACCCTAACCCTAAGAGTCTAACCCTAACCCTAAGAGTCTAACCCTAACCCTAACCCTAACCCTAACCCTAAGAGTCTAACCCTAACCCTAAGAGTCTAACCCTAACCCTAACCCTAAACCCGGCAGAAGTACCCAAGTATATTTCGCTAGATGGCAGCAGCGCTCCACCAACAGAGCCGGCTGCAGTACCCAAATATATTTCGCTAGATGGCAGCAGCGCTCCACCAACAGCGCCGGCTGCAGTACCCAAATATATTTCGCTAGATGGCAGCAGCGCTCCACCAAAAGGGCGGCTGCAGTACCCAAATATATTTCGCTAGATGGCAGCAGCGCTCCACCAACAGGGCCGGCTGCAGTACCCAAATATATTTCGCTAGACGGCAGCAGCGCTCCACCAACAGCGCCGGCTGCAATACCCAAGTATATTTCGCTAGATGGCAGCAGCGCTCCACCAAAAGGGCGGCTGCAGTACCCAAATATATAGTACTGAGTCTGACCCTAACCCTAAGAGCCTGTGTCTAACCCTAACCCTAAGAGCCTGAGTCTAACCCTAACCGTAAGAGCCTGAGTCTAACCCTAACCCTAAGAGCCTGAGTCTAACCCTAACCCTAAGAGCCTGAGTCTAACCCTCACCCTAAGAGCCTGAGTCTAACCCTCACCCTAAGAGCCTGAGTCTAACCCTAACCCTAAGAGCCTGAGTCTAACCCTAACCCTAAGAGCCTAAGTCTAACCCTTACCCTAAGAGTCTAACCCTAACCCTAACCCTAACCCTAAGAGTCTAACCCTAACCCTGAATATAACCCTAACCCTAAGAGTCTAACCCTCACCCTAACCCTAACACTAAGTGTCTAACCCTAACCCTAACCCTAACTCTAACCCTAAGAGTCTAACCCTAACCCTAAGAGTCTAACCCTAACCCCAACCCTAACCCTAAGAGTCTAACCCTAACCCTAAGAGTCTAACCCTAACCCTAACTCTAACCCTAAGAGTCTAACCGTAACCCTAACCCTAACCCTAAGAGTCTAACCCTAACCCTAACCCTAACCCTAAGAGTCTAACCCTAACCCTAAGAGTCTAACCCTAACCCTAACCCTAACCCTAACCGTAAGAGTCTAACCCTAACCCTTAGAGTCTAACCCTAACCCTAACCCTAACCCTAAGAGTCTAACCCTAACCCTAACCCTAAGAGTCTAACCCTAATCTGAATATAACCCTAACCCTAAGAGTCTAACCCTCACCCTAACCCTAACCCTAAGTGTCTAACCCTAACCCTAACCCTAACCTTAACCCTAAGAGTCTAACCCTAACCCTAAGAGTCTAACCCTAACCCCAACCCTAACCCTAAGAGTCTAACCCTAACCTTAAGAGTCTAACCCTAACCCTAACTCTAACCCTAAGAGTCTAACCGTAACCCTAACCCTAACCCTAAGAGTCTAACCCTAACCTAACACTAACCCTAACCCTAAGAGTCTAACCCTAACCCTAACCCTAAGAGTCTAACCCTAACCCTAAGAATCTAACCCTAACCCTAACCCTAACCCTAACCCTAAGAGTCTAACCCTAACCCTAACCCTAACCCTAAGAGTCTAACCCTAACCCTAAGAGTCTAACCCTAACCCTAACCTTAACCCTAACCCTAAGAGTCTAACCCTAACCCTAAGAGTCTAACCCTAACCCTAACCCTAACCCTAAGAGTCTAACCCTAACCCTAAGAGTCTAACCCTAACCCTAACCCTAACCCTAACCCTAACCGTAAGAGTCTAACCCTAACCCTAAGAGTCTAACCCTAAGAGTCTAACCCTAACCCTAACCCTAACCCTAACAGTCTAACCCTAACCCTAACCCTAAACCCGGCTGAAGTACCCAAGTATATTTCGCTAGATGGCAGCAGCGCTCCACCAACAGGGCCGGCTGCAGTACCCAAATATATTTCGCTAGATGGCAGCAGCGCTCCACAAACAGGGCCGGCTGCAGTACCCAAATATATTTCGCTAGATGGCAGCAGCGATCCACCAACAGCGCCGGCTGCAGTACCCAAATATATTTCGCTAGATGGCAGCAGCGCTCCACCAAAAGGGCGGCTGCAGTACCCAAGTATATTTCGCTAGACGGCGGCAGTGCTCAACCAACCGGGCGGCTGCAGTACCCAAGTATATTTCGCTAGATGGCAGCAGCGCTCCACAAAAAGGGTGGCTGCACTACCCAAATATATAGTAGTGAGTCTAACCCTAACCCTAAGAGTCTAACCCTAACCCTAACCCTAACCCTAACAGTCTAACCCTAACCCTAACCCTAAACCCCGCTGCAGTACCCAAATATATTTCGCTAGATGGCAGCAGCGCTCCACCAGCAGAGCCGGCTGCAGTACCCAAATATATTTCGCTAGATGGCAGCAGCGCTCCACCAACAGGGCCGGCTGCAGTACCCAAATATATTTCGCTAGATGGCAGCAGCGCTCCACCAACAGCACCGGCTGCAATACCCAAGTATATTTCGCTAGATGGCAGCAGCGCTCCATCAAAATGGCGGCTGCAGTACCCAAATATATAGTACTGAGTCTGACCCTAACCCTAAGAGCCTGATTCTAACCCTAACCCTAAGAGCCTGAGTCTAACCCTCACCCTAAGAGCCTGAGTCTAACCCTAACCCTAAGAGCCTGAGTCTAACCCTCACCCTAAGAGCCTGAGTCTAACCCTCACCCTAAGAGCCTCAGTCTAACCCTAACCCTAAGAGCCTGAGTCTAACCCTTACCCTAAGAGTCTAACCCTAACCCTAACCCTAACCCTAAGAGTCTAACCCTAATCTGAATATAACCCTAACCCTAAGAGTCTAACCCTCACCCTAACCCTAACCCTAAGTGTCTAACCCTAACCCTAACCTTAACCCTAAGAGTCTAACCCTAACCCTAAGAGTCTAACCCTAACCCCAACCCTAACCCTAAGAGTCTAACCCTAACCCTAAGAGTCTAACCCTAACCCTAACTCTAACCCTAAGAGTCTAACCGTAACCCTAACCCTAACCCTAAGAGTCTAACCCTAACCCTAACCCTAACCCTAAGAGTCTAACCCTAACCCTAAGAGTCTAACCCTAACCCTAACCCTAACCCTAACCGTAAGAGTCTAACCCTAACCCTAAGAGTCTAACCCTAACCCTAACCCTAACCCTAAGAGTCTAACCCTAACCCTAACCCTAAGAGTCTAACCCTAATCTGAATATAACCCTAACCCTAAGAGTCTAACCCTCACCCTAACCCTAACCCTAAGTGTCTAACCCTAACCCTAACCCTAACCTTAACCCTAAGAGTCTAACCCTAACCCTAAGAGTCTAACCCTAACCCCAACCCTAACCCTAAGAGTCTAACCCTAACCTTAAGAGTCTAACCCTAACCCTAACTCTAACCCTAAGAGTCTAACCGTAACCCTAACCCTAACCCTAAGAGTCTAACCCTAACCTAACCCTAACCCTAACCCTAAGAGTCTAACCCTAACCCTAACCCTAACCCTAAGAGTCTAACCCTAACCCTAAGAATCTAACCCTAACCCTAACCCTAACCCTAACCCTAAGAGTCTAACCCTAACCCTAAGAGTCTAACCCTAACCCTAACCCTAAGAGTCTAACCCTAACCCTAAGAGTCTAACCCTAACCCTAACCCTAACCCTAACCCTAACCGTAAGAGTCTAACCCTAACCCTAAGAGTCTAACCCTAAGAGTCTAACCCTAACAGTCTAACCCTAACCCTAACAGTCTAACCCTAACCCTAACCCTAAACCCGGCTGAAGTACCCAAGTATATTTCGCTAGATGGCAGCAGCGCTCCACCAACAGCGCCGGCTGCAGTACCCAAATATATTTCGCTAGATGGCAGCAGCGCTCCACCAAAAGGGCGGCTGCAGTACCCAAATATATTTTGCTAGATGGCAGCAGCGCTCCACCAACAGGGCCGGCTGCAGTACCCAAATATATTTCGCTAGATGGCAGCAGCGCTCCACCAACAGCGCCGGCTGCAGTACCCAAATATATTTCGCTAGATGGCAGCAGCGCTCCACCAACCGGGCGGCTGCAGTACCCAAGTATATTTCGCTAGATGGCAGCAGCGCTCCACCAACAGGGCCGGCTGCAGTACCCAAGTATATTTCGCTAGATGGCAGCAGCGCTCCACCAACCGGGCGGCTGCAGTACCCAATTACATTTCGCTAGATGGCAGCAGCGCTCCACCAACCGGGCGGCTGCAGTACCCAAGTATATTTCGCTAGATGGCAGCAGAGCTCCACCAACAGGGCCGGCTGCAGTACCCAAATATATTTCGCTAGATGGCAGCAGCGCTCCACCAACCGGGCGGCTGCAGTACCCAAGTATATTTCGCTAGATGGCAGCAGCGCTCCACCAACAGGGCCGGCTGCAGTACCCAAGTATATTTCGCTAGATGGCAGCAGCGCTCCACCAACCGGGCGGCTGCAGTACCCATGTATATTTCGCTAGATGGCAGCAGCGCTCCACCAACAGCGCCGGCTGCAGTACCCAAGTATATTTCGCTAGATGGCAGCAGCGCTACACCAACCGGGCGGCTGCAGTACCCAATTACATTTCGCTAGATGGCAGCAGCGCTCCATTAACAGCGCCGGCTGCAGTACCCAAATATATTTCGCTAGATGGCAGCAGCGCTCCACAAACCGGGCGGCTGCAGTACCCAAGTATATTTCGCTAGATGGCAGCAGCGCTCCACCAACCGGGCGGCTGCAGTACCCAATTACATTTCGCTAGATGGCAGCAGCGCTCCACCAACCGGGCGGCTGCAGTACCCAATTACATTTAGCTAGATGGCAGCAGCGCTCCACCAAAAGGGCGGCTGCAGTACCCAAGTATATTTCGCTAGATGGCAGCAGAGCTCCACCAACAGCGCCGGCTGCAGTACCCAAATATATTTCGCTAGATGGCAGCAGCGCTCCACCAAAAGGGCGGCTGCAGTACCCAAATATATTTCGCTAGATGGCAGCAGCGCTCCACCAACAGGGCCGGCTGCAGTACCCAAGTATATTTCGCTAGATGGCAGCAGCGCTCCACCAACAGGGCCGGCTGCAATACCCAAGTATATTTCGCTAGATGGCAGCAGAGCTCCACCAAAAGGGCGGCTGCAGTACCCAAGTATATTTCGCTAGATGGCAGCAGAGCTCCACCAACAGGGCCGGCTGCAGTACCCAAATATATTTCGCTAGATGGCAGCAGCGCTCCACCAACAGGGCCGGCTGCAGTACCCAAGTATATTTCGCTAGATGGCAGCAGCGCTCCACCAACCGGGCGGCTGCAGTACCCAATTACATTTCGCTAGATGGCAGCAGCGCTCCACCAACAGCGCCGGCTGCAGTACCCAAATATATTTCGCTAGATGGCAGCAGCGCTCCACCAACCGGGCGGCTGCAGTACCCAAGTATATTTCGCTAGATGGCAGCAGCGCTACACCAACCGGGCGGCTGCAGTACCCAATTACATTTCGCTAGATGGCAGCAGCGCTCCATTAACAGCGCCGGCTGCAGTACCCAAATATATTTCGCTAGATGGCAGCAGCGCTCCACAAACCGGGCGGCTGCAGTACCCAAGTATATTTCGCTAGATGGCAGCAGCGCTCCACCAACCGGGCGGCTGCAGTACCCAATTACATTTCGCTAGATGGCAGCAGCGCTCCACCAACCGGGCGGCTGCAGTACCCAATTACATTTAGCTAGATGGCAGCAGCGCTCCACCAAAAGGGCGGCTGCAGTACCCAAGTATATTTCGCTAGATGGCAGCAGAGCTCCACCAACAGCGCCGGCTGCAGTACCCAAATATATTTCGCTAGATGGCAGCAGCGCTCCACCAAAAGGGCGGCTGCAGTACCCAAATATATTTCGCTAGATGGCAGCAGCGCTCCACCAACAGGGCCGGCTGCAGTACCCAAATATATTTCGCTAGACGGCAGCAGCGCTCCACCAACAGCGCCGGCTGCAATACCCAAGTATATTTCGCTAGATGGCAGCAGCGCTCCACCAACCGGGCGGCTGCAGTACCCAAATATATAGTACTGAGTCTGACCCTAACCCTAAGAGCCTGTGTCTAACCCTAACCCTAAGAGCCTGAGTCTAACCCTAACCGTAAGAGCCTGAGTCTAACCCTAACCCTAAGAGCCTGAGTCTAACCCTAACCCTAAGAGCCTGAGTCTAACCCTCACCCTAAGAGCCTGAGTCTAACCCTCACCCTAAGAGCCTGAGTCTAACCCTAACCCTAAGAGCCTGAGTCTAACCCTAACCCTAAGAGCCTAAGTCTAACCCTTACCCTAAGAGTCTAACCCTAACCCTAACCCTAACCCTAAGAGTCTAACCCTAACCCTGAATATAACCCTAACCCTAAGAGTCTAACCCTCACCCTAACCCTAACACTAAGTGTCTAACCCTAACCCTAACCCTAACTCTAACCCTAAGAGTCTAACCCTAACCCTAAGAGTCTAACCCTAACCCCAACCCTAACCCTAAGAGTCTAACCCTAACCCTAAGAGTCTAACCCTAACCCTAACTCTAACCCTAAGAGTCTAACCGTAACCCTAACCCTAAGAGTCTAACCCTAACCCTAACCCTAACCCTAAGAGTCTAACCCTAACCCTAAGAGTCTAACCCTAACCCTAACCCTAACCCTAACCGTAAGAGTCTAACCCTAACCCTTAGAGTCTAACCCTAACCCTAACCCTAACCCTAAGAGTCTAACCCTAACCCTAACCCTAAGAGTCTAACCCTAATCTGAATATAACCCTAACCCTAAGAGTCTAACCCTCACCCTAACCCTAACCCTAAGTGTCTAACCCTAACCCTAACCCTAACCTTAACCCTAAGAGTCTAACCCTAACCCTAAGAGTCTAACCCTAACCCCAACCCTAACCCTAAGAGTCTAACCCTAACCTTAAGAGTCTAACCCTAACCCTAACTCTAACCCTAAGAGTCTAACCGTAACCCTAACCCTAACCCTAAGAGTCTAACCCTAACCTAACACTAACCCTAACCCTAAGAGTCTAACCCTAACCCTAACCCTAAGAGTCTAACCCTAACCCTAAGAATCTAACCCTAACCCTAACCCTAACCCTAACCCTAAGAGTCTAACCCTAACCCTAAGAGTCTAACCCTAACCCTAACCCTAACCCTAAGAGTCTAACCCTAACCCTAAGAGTCTAACCCTAACCCTAACCCTAACCCTAACCCTAACCGTAAGAGTCTAACCCTAACCCTAAGAGTCTAACCCTAAGAGTCTAACCCTAACAGTCTAACCCTAACCCTAACAGTCTAACCCTAACCCTAACCCTAAACCCGGCTGAAGTACCCAAGTATATTTCGCTAGATGGCAGCAGCGCTCCACAAACAGAGCCGGCTGCAGTACCCAAATATATTTCGCTAGATGGCAGCAGCGCTCCACCAACAGCGCCGGCTGCAGTACCCAAATATATTTCGCTAGATGGCAGCAGCGCTCCACCAACAGCGCCGGCTGCAGTACCCAAGTATATTTCGCTAGATGGCAGCAGCGCTCCACCAACAGGGCCGGCTGCAGTACCCAAATATATTTCGCTAGATGGCAGCAGCGCTCCACCAACAGGGCCGGCTGCAGTACCCAAGTATATTTCGCTAGATGGCAGCAGCGCTCCAACAACCGGGCGGCTGCAGTACCAAGTATATTTCGCTAGATGGAAGCAGCGCTCCACCAACAGGGCCGGCTGCAGTACCCAAGTATATTTCGCTAGATGGCAGCAGCGCTCCACCAACCGGGCGGCTGCAGTACCCAAGTATATTTCGCTAGATGGCAGCAGAGCTCCACCAACAGGGCCGGCTGCAGTACCCAAATATATTTCGCTAGATGGCAGCAGCGCTCCACCAACCGGGCGGCTGCAGTACCCAAGTATATTTCGCTAGATGGCAGCAGCGCTCCACCAACAGGGCCGGCTGCAGTACCCAAGTATATTTCGCTAGATGGCAGCAGCGCTCCACCAACCGGGCGGCTGCAGTACCCATGTATATTTCGCTAGATGGCAGCAGCGCTCCACCAACAGCGCCGGCTGCAGTACCCAAGTATATTTCGCTAGATGGCAGCAGCGCTACACCAACCGGGCGGCTGCAGTACCCAATTACATTTCGCTAGATGGCAGCAGCGCTCCATTAACAGCGCCGGCTGCAGTACCCAAATATATTTCGCTAGATGGCAGCAGCGCTCCACAAACCGGGCGGCTGCAGTACCCAAGTATATTTCGCTAGATGGCAGCAGCGCTCCACCAACCGGGCGGCTGCAGTACCCAATTACATTTCGCTAGATGGCAGCAGCGCTCCACCAACCGGGCGGCTGCAGTACCCAATTACATTTAGCTAGATGGCAGCAGCGCTCCACCAAAAGGGCGGCTGCAGTACCCAAGTATATTTCGCTAGATGGCAGCAGAGCTCCACCAACAGCGCCGGCTGCAGTACCCAAATATATTTCGCTAGATGGCAGCAGCGCTCCACCAAAAGGGCGGCTGCAGTACCCAAATATATTTCGCTAGATGGCAGCAGCGCTCCACCAACAGGGCCGGCTGCAGTACCCAAATATATTTCGCTAGACGGCAGCAGCGCTCCACCAACAGCGCCGGCTGCAATACCCAAGTATATTTCGCTAGATGGCAGCAGCGCTCCACCAACCGGGCGGCTGCAGTACCCAAATATATAGTACTGAGTCTGACCCTAACCCTAAGAGCCTGTGTCTAACCCTAACCCTAAGAGCCTGAGTCTAACCCTAACCGTAAGAGCCTGAGTCTAACCCTAACCCTAAGAGCCTGAGTCTAACCCTAACCCTAAGAGCCTGAGTCTAACCCTCACCCTAAGAGCCTGAGTCTAACCCTCACCCTAAGAGCCTGAGTCTAACCCTAACCCTAAGAGCCTGAGTCTAACCCTAACCCTAAGAGCCTAAGTCTAACCCTTACCCTAAGAGTCTAACCCTAACCCTAACCCTAACCCTAAGAGTCTAACCCTAACCCTGAATATAACCCTAACCCTAAGAGTCTAACCCTCACCCTAACCCTAACACTAAGTGTCTAACCCTAACCCTAACCCTAACTCTAACCCTAAGAGTCTAACCCTAACCCTAAGAGTCTAACCCTAACCCCAACCCTAACCCTAAGAGTCTAACCCTAACCCTAAGAGTCTAACCCTAACCCTAACTCTAACCCTAAGAGTCTAACCGTAACCCTAACCCTAACCCTAAGAGTCTAACCCTAACCCTAACCCTAACCCTAAGAGTCTAACCCTAACCCTAAGAGTCTAACCCTAACCCTAACCCTAACCCTAACCGTAAGAGTCTAACCCTAACCCTTAGAGTCTAACCCTAACCCTAACCCTAACCCTAAGAGTCTAACCCTAACCCTAACCCTAAGAGTCTAACCCTAATCTGAATATAACCCTAACCCTAAGAGTCTAACCCTCACCCTAACCCTAACCCTAAGTGTCTAACCCTAACCCTAACCCTAACCTTAACCCTAAGAGTCTAACCCTAACCCTAAGAGTCTAACCCTAACCCCAACCCTAACCCTAAGAGTCTAACCCTAACCTTAAGAGTCTAACCCTAACCCTAACTCTAACCCTAAGAGTCTAACCGTAACCCTAACCCTAACCCTAAGAGTCTAACCCTAACCTAACACTAACCCTAACCCTAAGAGTCTAACCCTAACCCTAACCCTAAGAGTCTAACCCTAACCCTAAGAATCTAACCCTAACCCTAACCCTAACCCTAACCCTAAGAGTCTAACCCTAACCCTAAGAGTCTAACCCTAACCCTAACCCTAACCCTAAGAGTCTAACCCTAACCCTAAGAGTCTAACCCTAACCCTAACCCTAACCCTAACCCTAACCGTAAGAGTCTAACCCTAACTCTAAGAGTCTAACCCTAAGAGTCTAACCCTAACAGTCTAACCCTAACCCTAACAGTCTAACCCTAACCCTAACCCTAAACCCGGCTGAAGTACCCAAGTATATTTCGCTAGATGGCAGCAGCGCTCCACAAACAGAGCCGGCTGCAGTACCCAAATATATTTCGCTAGATGGCAGCAGCGCTCCACCAACAGCGCCGGCTGCAGTACCCAAATATATTTCGCTAGATGGCAGCAGCGCTCCACCAACAGCGCCGGCTGCAGTACCCAAGTATATTTCGCTAGATGGCAGCAGCGCTCCACCAACAGGGCCGGCTGCAGTACCCAAATATATTTCGCTAGATGGCAGCAGCGCTCCACCAACAGGGCCGGCTGCAGTACCCAAGTATATTTCGCTAGATGGCAGCAGCGCTCCAACAACCGGGCGGCTGCAGTACCAAGTATATTTCGCTAGATGGCAGCAGCGCTCCACCAACAGGGCCGGCTGCAGTACCCAAGTATATTTCGCTAGATGGCAGCAGCGCTCCACCAACCGGGCGGCTGCAGTACCCAAGTATATTTCGCTAGATGGCAGCAGCGCTCCACCAACAGGGCCGGCTGCAGTACCCAAATATATTTCGCTAGATGGCAGCAGCGCTCCACCAAAAGGGCGGCTGCAGTACCCAAGTATATTTCGCTAGATGGCAGCAGCGCTCCACCAACAGCGCCGGCTGCAGTACCCAAATATATTTCGCTAGATGGCAGCAGCGCTCCACAAACCGGGCGGCTGCAGTACCCAAGTATATTTCGCTAGATGGCAGCAGCGCTCCACCAACAGCGCCGGCTGCAGTACCCAAGTATATTTCGCTAGATGGCAGCAGCGCTCCACCAACCGGGCGGCTGCAGTACCCAATTACATTTCGCTAGATGGCAGCAGCGCTCCACCAAAAGGGCGGCTGCAGTACCCAAGTATATTTCGCTAGATGGCAGCAGAGCTCCACCAACAGGGCCGGCTGCAGTACCCAAATATATTTCGCTAGATGGCAGCAGCGCTCCACCAAAAGGGCGGCTGCAGTACCCAAATATATTTCGCTAGATGGCAGCAGCGCTCCACCAACAGGGCCGGCTGCAGTACCCAAGTATATTTCGCTAGATGGCAGCAGCGCTCCACCAACCGGGCGGCTGCAGTACCCAAGTATATTTCGCTAGATGGCAGCAGCGCTACACCAACCGGGCGGCTGCAGTACCCCATTACATTTCGCTAGATGGCAGCAGCGCTCCACCAACCGGGCGGCTGCAGTACCCAAGTATATTTCGCTAGATGGCAGCAGCGCTACACCAACCGGGCGGCTGCAGTACCCAATTACATTTCGCTAGATGGCAGCAGCGCTCCACCAACAGCGCCGGCTGCAGTACCCAAATATATTTCGCTAGATGGCAGCAGCGCTCCACAAACCGGGCGGCTGCAGTACCCAAGTATATTTCGCTAGATGGCAGCAGCGCTCCACCAACAGGGCCGGCTGCAGTACCCAAGTATATTTCGCTAGATGGCAGCAGCGCTCCACCAACCGGGCGGCTGCAGTACCCAATTACATTTCGCTAGATGGCAGCAGCGCTCCACCAACCGGGCGGCTGCAGTACCCAAGTATATTTCGCTAGATGGCAGCAGAGCTCCACCAACAGGGCCGGCTGCAGTACCCAAATATATTTCGCTAGATGGCAGCAGCGCTCCACCAACCGGGCCGGCTGCAGTACCCAATTACATTTCGCTAGATGGCAGCAGCGCTCCACCAAAAGGGCGGCTGCAGTACCCAAGTATATTTCGCTAGATGGCAGCAGAGCTCCACCAACAGGGCCGGCTGCAGTATCCAAATATATTTCGCTAGATGGCAGCAGCGCTCCACCAAAAGGGCGGCTGCAGTACCCAATTACATTTCGCTAGATGGCAGCAGCGCTCCACCAACAGGGCCGGCTGCAGTACCCAAATATATTTCGCTAGATGGCAGCAGCGCTCCACCAAGAGCGCCGGCTGCAATACCCAAGTATATTTCGCTAGATGGCAGCAGCGCTCCACCAAAAGGGCGGCTGCAGTACCCAAATATATAGTACTGAGTCTGACCCTAACCCTAAGAGCCTGAGTCGAACCCTAACCCTAAGAGCCTGAGTCTAACCCTCACCCTAAGAGCCTGAGTCTAACCCTAACCCTAAGAGCCTGAGTCCAACCCTCACCCTAAGAGCCTGAGTCTAACCCTCACCCTAAGAGCCTGAGTCTAACCCTAACCCTAAGAGCCTGAGTCTAACCCTCACCCTAAGAGCCTGAGTCTAACCCTAACCCTAAGAGCCTAACCCTAACCCTAACCCTAAGAGTCTAACCCTAACCCTAACCCTAACCCTAAGAGTCTAACCCTAACCCTGAATATAACCCTAACCCTAAGAGTCTAACCCTAACCCTAACCCTAACCCTAAGAGTCTAACCCTAACCCTAAGAGTCTAACCCTAACCCTAAGAGTCTAACCCTAACCCTAAGAGTCTAACCCTAACCCTAAGAGTCTAACCCTAACCCTAACCCTAACCCTAACCCTAAGAGTCTAACCCTAACCCTAAGAGTCTAACCCTAACCCTAACCCTAACCCTAACCCTAAGAGTCTAACCCTAACCCTAAGAGTCTAACCCTAACCCTAACCCTAACCCTAACCGTAAGAGTCTAACCCTAACCCTAAGAGTCTAACCCTAAGAGTCTAACCCTAACCCTAACAGTCTAACCCTAACCCTAACCCTAAACCCGGCTGAAGTACCCAAGTATATTTCGCTAGATGGCAGCAGCGCTCCACAAACAGAGCCGGCTGCAGTACCCAAATATATTTCGCTAGATGGCAGCAGCGCTCCACCAACAGAGCCGGCTGCAGTACCCAAATATATTTCGCTAGATGGCAGCAGCGCTCCACCAACAGCGCCGGCTGCAGTACCCAAGTATATTTCGCTAGATGGCAGCAGCGCTCCACCAACAGCGCCGGCTGCAGTACCCAAGTATATTTCGCTAGATGGCAGCAGCGCTCCACCAACCGGGCGGCTGCAGTACCCAAGTATATTTCGCTAGATGGCAGCAGCGCTCCACCAACAGGGCCGGCTGCAGTACCCAAGTATATTTCGCTAGATGGCAGCAGCGCTCCACCAACCGGGCGGCTGCAGTACCCAAGTATATTTCGCTAGATGGCAGCAGCGCTCCACCAACAGGGCCGGCTGCAGTACCCAAGTATATTTCGCTAGATGGCAGCAGCGCTCCACCAACCGGGCGGCTGCAGTACCCAAGTATATTTCGCTAGATGGCAGCAGCGCTCCACCAACAGGGCCGGCTGCAGTACCCAAGTATATTTCGCTAGATGGCAGCAGCGCTCCACCAACCGGCCGGCTGCAGTACCCAAGTATATTTCGCTAGATGGCAGCAGCGCTCCACCAACAGGGCGGCTGCAGTACCCAATTACATTTCGCTAGATGGCAGCAGCGCTCCACCAAAAGGCCGGCTGCAGTACCCAATTATATTTCGCTAGATGGCAGCAGAGCTCCACCAACAGAGCTGGCTGCAGTACCCAAATATATTTCGCTAGATGGCAGCAGCGCTCCACCAAAAGGGCCGGCTGCAGTACCCAAGTATATTTCGCTAGATGGCAGCAGCGCTCCACCAACAGGGCCGGCTGCAGTACCCAAATATATTTCGCTAGATGGCAGCAGCGCTCCACCAACAGCGCCGGCTGCAGTACCCAAGTATATTTCGCTAGATGGCAGCAGCGCTCCACCAAAAGGGCGGCTGCAGTACCCAAATATATAGTACTGAGTCTGACCCTCACCCTAAGAGCCTGAGTCTAACCCTAACCCTAAGAGCCTGAGTCTAACCCTCACCCTAAGAGCCTGAGTCTAACCCTAACCCTAAGAGCCTGAGTCTAACCCTCACCCTAAGAGCCTGAGTCTAACCCTAACCCTAAGAGCCTAACCCTAACCCTAACCCTAAGAGTCTAACCCTAACCCTAACCCTAACCCTAAGAGTCTAACCCTAACCCTGAATATAACCCTAACCCTAAGAGTCTAACCCTCACCCTAACCCTAACCCTAAGAGTCTAACCCTAACCCTAACCCTAAGAGTCTAACCCTAACCCTAAGAGTCTAACCCTAACCCTAACCCTAACCCTAAGAGTCTAACCCTAACCCTAAGAGTCTAACCCTAACCCTAACCCTAACCCTAACCCTAAGAGTCTAACCCTAACCCTAAGAGTCTAACCCTAACCCTAACCCTAACCCTAACCGTAAGAGTCTAACCCTAACCCTAAGAGTCTAACCCTAAGAGTCTAACCCTAAGAGTCTAACCCTAACCCTAACAGTCTAACCCTAACCCTAACCTTAAACCCGGCTGAAGTACCCAAGTATATTTCGCTAGATGGCAGCAGCGCTCCACAAACAGAGCCGGCTGCAGTACCCAAATATATTTCGCTAGATGGCAGCAGCGCTCCACCAACAGAGCCGGCTGCAGTACCCAAATATATTTCGCTAGATGGCAGCAGCGCTCCACCAACAGCGCCGGCTGCAGTACCCAAGTATATTTCGCTAGATGGCAGCAGCGCTCCACCAACCGGGCGGCTGCAGTACCCAAGTATATTTCGCTAGATGGCAGCAGCGCTCCACCAACAGGGCCGGCTGCAGTACCCAAATATATTTCGCTAGATGGCAGCAGCGCTCCACCAACCGGGCGGCTGCAGTACCCAAGTATATTTCCGTAGATGGCAGCAGCGCTCCACCAACAGCGCCGGCTGCAGTACCCAAGTATATTTCGCTAGATGGCAGCAGCGCTCCACCAACCGGCCGGCTGAAGTACCCAAGTATATTTCGCTAGATGGCAGCAGCGCTCCACCAACAGCGCCGGCTGCAGTACCCAAGTATATTTCGCTAGATGGCAGCAGCGCTCCACGAACCGGGCGGCTGCAGTACCCAAGTATATTTCGCTAGATGGCAGCAGCGCTCCACCAACAGGGCGGCTGCAGTACCCAATTACATTTCGCTAGATGGCAGCAGCGCTCCACCAAAAGGCCGGCTGCAGTACCCAATTATATTTCGCTAGATGGCAGCAGAGCTCCACCAACAGAGCTGGCTGCAGTACCCAAATATATTTCGCTAGATGGCAGCAGCGCTCCACCAACAGGGCCGGCTGCAGTACCCAAATATATTTCGCTAGATGGCAGCAGCGCTCCACCAACAGCGCCGGCTGCAGTACCCAAGTATATTTCGCTAGATGGCAGCAGCGTTCCACCAAAAGGGCGGCTGCAGTACACAAATATATAGTACTAAATCTGACCCTAACCCTAAGAGCCTGTGTCTAACCCTAACCCTAAGAGCCTGAGTCTAACCCTAACCCTAAGAGTCTAACCCTAACCCTAACCCTAACCCTAACCCTAACCGTAAGAGTCTAACCCTAACCCTAAGAGTCTAACCCTAAGAGTCTAACCCTAACCCTAACCCTAACCCTAACAGTCTAACCCTAACCCTAACCCTAAACCCGGCTGAAGTACCCAAGTATATTTCGCTAGATGGCAGCAGCGCTCCACCAACAGAGCCGGCTGCAGTACCCAAATATATTTCGCTAGATGGCAGCAGCGCTCCACAAACAGGGCCGGCTGCAGTACCCAAATATATTTCGCTAGATGGCAGCAGCGATCCACCAACAGCGCCGGCTGCAGTACCCAAATATATTTCGCTAGATGGCAGCAGCGCTCCACCAAAAGGGCGGCTGCAGTACCCAAGTATATTACGCTAGACGGCGGCAGTGCTCAACCAAAAGGGCGGCTGCAGTACCAAAGTATATTTCGCTAGATGGCAGCAGCGCTCCACCAACAGCGCCGGCTGCAGTACTCAAGTATATTTCGCTAGATGGCAGCAGCGCTCCACAATAAGGGTGGCTGCACTACCCAAATATATAGTACTGAGTCTAACCCTAACCCTTAGAGTCTAACCCTAAGAGTCTAACCCTAACCCTAACCCTAACCCTAACAGTCTAACCCTAACCCTAACCCTAAACCCGGCTGCAGTACCCAAATATATTTCGCTAGATGGCAGCAGCGCTCCACCAACAGAGCCGGCTGCAGTACCCAAGTATATTTCGCTAGATGGCAGCAGCGCTCCACCAACAGGGCCGGCTGCAGTACCCAAATATATTTCGCTAGATGGCAGCAGCGCTCCACCAACAGCACCGGCTGCAATACCCAAGTATATTTCGCTAGATGGCAGCAGCGCTCCACCAAAAGAGCGGCTGCAGTACCCAAATATATAGTACTGAGTCTGACCCTAACCCTAAGAGCCTGAGTCTAACCCTAACCCTAAGAGCCTGAGTCTAACCCTCACCCTAAGAGCCTGAGTCTAACCCTAACCCTAAGAGCCTGAGTCTAACCCTCACCCTAAGAGCCTGAGTCTAACCCTCACCCTAAGAGCCTGAGTCTAACCCTAACCCTAAGAGCCTGAGTCTAACCCTCACCCTAAGAGCCTGAGTCTAACCCTCACCCTAAGAGCCTGAGTCTAACCCTAACCCTAAGAGCCTGAGTCTAACCCTAACCCTAAGAGCCTAAGTCTAACCCTTACCCTAAGAGTCTAACCCTAACCCTAACCCTAACCCTAAGAGTCTAACCCTAATCTGAATATAACCCTAACCCTAAGAGTCTAACCCTCACCCTAACCCTAACCCTAAGTGTCTAACCCTAACCCTAACCTTAACCCTAAGAGTCTAACCCTAACCCTAAGAGTCTAACCCTAACCCCAACCCTAACCCTAAGAGTCTAACCCTAACCTTAAGAGTCTAACCCTAACCCTAACTCTAACCCTAAGAGTCTAACCGTAACCCTAACCCTAACCCTAAGAGTCTAACCCTAACCTAACCCTAACCCTAACCCTAAGAGTCTAACCCTAACCCTAACCCTAACCCTAAGAGTCTAACCCTAACCCTAAGAATCTAACCCTAACCCTAACCCTAACCCTAACCCTAAGAGTCTAACCCTAACCCTAAGAGTCTAACCCTAACCCTAACCCTAACCCTAAGAGTCTAACCCTAACCCTAAGAGTCTAACCCTAATCCTAACCCTAACCCTAACCCTAACCGTAAGAGTCTAACCCTAACCCTAAGAGTCTAACCCTAAGAGTCTAACCCTAACAGTCTAACCCTAACCCTAACAGTCTAACCCTAACCCTAACCCTAAACCCGGCTGAAGTACCCAAGTATATTTCGCTAGATGGCAGCAGCGCTCCACCAACAGAGCCGGCTGCAGTACCCAAATATATTTCGCTAGATGGCAGCAGCGCTCCACCAACAGGGCCGGCTGCAGTACCCAAATATATTTCGCTAGATGGCAGCAGCGCTCCACCAACAGCGCCGGCTGCAGTACCCAAATATATTTCGCTAGATGGCAGCAGCGCTCCACCAACAGCGCCGGCTGCAGTACCCAAATATATTTCGCTAGATGGCAGCAGCGCTCCACCAACCGGGCGGCTGCAGTACCCAAGTATATTTCGCTAGATGGCAGCAGCGCTCCACCAACAGGGCCGGCTGCAGTACCCAAGTATATTTCGCTAGATGGCAGCAGCGCTCCACCAACAGGGCCGGCTGCAGTACCCAAGTATATTTCGCTAGATGGCAGCAGCGCTCCACCAACCGGGCGGCTGCAGTACCCAAGTATATTTCGCTAGATGGCAGCAGCGCTCCACCAACAGGGCGGCTGCAGTACCCAAATATATTTCGCTAGATGGCAGCAGCGCTCCACCAACCGGGCGGCTGCAGTACCCAAGTATATTTCGCTAGATGGCAGCAGCGCTCCACCAACCGGGCGGCTGCAGTACCCAATTACATTTCGCTAGATGGCAGCAGCGCTCCACCAAAAGGGCGGCTGCAGTACCCAAGTATATTTCGCTAGATGGCAGCAGCGCTCCACCAACAGGGCCGGCTGCAGTACCCAAGTATATTTCGCTAGATGGCAGCAGCGCTCCACCAACCGGGCGGCTGCAGTACCCAATTACATTTCGCTAGATGGCAGCAGCGCTCCACCAACCGGGCGGCTGCAGTACCCAATTACATTTCGCTAGATGGCAGCAGCGCTCCACCAACAGCGCCGGCTGCAATACCCAAGTATATTTCGCTAGATGGCAGCAGCGCTCCACTAAAAGGGCGGCTGCAGTACCCAAATATATAGTACTGAGTCTGACCCTAACCCTAAGAGCCTGATTCTAACCCTCACCCTAAGAGCCTGAGTCTAACCCTCACCCTAAGAGTCTAACCCTAACCCTAACCCTAACCCTAAGAGTCTAACCCTAATCTGAATATAACCCTAACCCTAAGAGTCTAACCCTAACCCTAACCCTAACCCTAAGAGTCTAACCCTAACCCTAAGAGTCTAACCCTAACCCCAACCCTAACCCTAAGAGTCTAACCCTAACCCTAAGAGTCTAACCCTAACCCTAACTCTAACCCTAAGAGTCTAACCGTAACCCTAACCCTAAGAGTCTAACCCTAACCCTAACCCTAACCCTAACCCTAAGAGTCTAACCCTAACCCTAAGAGTCTAACCCTAACCCTAACCCTAACCCTAACCCTTAGAGTCTGACCCTAACCCTAAGAGTCTAACCCTAACCCTAACCCTAACCCTAACCCTAAGAGTCTAACCCTAACCCTAAGAGTCTAACCCTAACCCTAACCCTAACCCTAAGAGTCTAACCCTAACCCTAAGAGTCTAACCCTAACCCTAACCGTAAGAGTCTAACCCTAACCCTAAGAGTCTAACCCTAAGAGTCTAACCCTAAGAGTCTAACCCTAACAGTCTAACCCTAACCCTAACCCTAAACCCGGCTGAAGTACCCAAGTATATTTCGCTAGATGGCAGCAGCGCTCCACCAACAGGGCCGGCTGCAGTACCCAAGTATATTTCGCTAGATGGCAGCAGCGCTCCACCAACAGGGCCGGCTGCAGTACCCAAGTATATTTCGCTAGATGGCAGCAGCGCTCCACCAACCGGGCGGCTGCAGTACCCAAGTATATTTCGCTAGATGGCAGCAGCGCTCCACCAACCGGGCGGCTGCAGTACCCAAGTATATTTCGCTAGATGGCAGCAGCGCTCCACCAAAAGGGCGGCTGCAGTACCCAAATATATTTCGCTAGATGGCAGCAGCGCTCCCCCAACAGCGCCGGCTGCAGTACCCAAGTATATTTCGCTAGATGGCAGCAGCGCTCCAACAACCGGGCGGCTGCAGTACCCAAGTATATTTCGCTAGATGGCAGCAGCGCTCCACCAACAGGGCCGGCTGCAGTACCCAAGTATATTTCGCTAGATGGCAGCAGCGCTCCACCAAAAGGGCGGCTGCAGTACCCAAGTATATTTCGCTAGATGGCAGCAGCGCTCCACCAACAGGGCCGGCTGCAGTACCCAAATATATTTCGCTAGATGGCAGCAGCGCTCCACCAACCGGGCGGCTGCAGTACCCAAGTATATTTCGCTAGATGGCAGCAGCGCTCCACCAACAGGGCGGCTGCAGTACCCAAGTATATTTCGCTAGATGGCAGCAGCGCTCCACCAACAGCGCCGGCTGCAGTACCCAATTACATTTCGCTAGATGGCAGCAGCGCTCCACAAACCGGGCGGCTGCAGTACCCAAGTATATTTCGCTAGATGGCAGCAGCGCTCCACCAACAGCGCCGGCTGCAGTACCCAAGTATATTTCGCTAGATGGCAGCAGAGCTCCACCAACAGGGCCGGCTGCAGTACCCAATTACATTTCGCTAGATGGCAGCAGCGCTCCACCAACCGGGCGGCTGCAGTACCCAAGTATATTTCGCTAGATGGCAGCAGAGCTCCACCAACAGGGCCGGCTGCAGTACCCAAATATATTTCGCTAGATGGCAGCAGCGCTCCACCAACCGGGCCGGCTGCAGTACCCAATTACATTTCGCTAGATGGCAGCAGCGCTCCACCAAAAGGGCGGCTGCAGTACCCAAGTATATTTCGCTAGATGGCAGCAGAGCTCCACCAACAGGGCCGGCTGCAGTATCCAAATATATTTCGCTAGATGGCAGCAGCGCTCCACCAAAAGGGCGGCTGCAGTACCCAATTACATTTCGCTAGATGGCAGCAGCGCTCCACCAACAGGGCCGGCTGCAGTACCCAAATATATTTCGCTAGATGGCAGCAGCGCTCCACCAAGAGCGCCGGCTGCAATACCCAAGTATATTTCGCTAGATGGCAGCAGCGCTCCACCAAAAGGGCGGCTGCAGTACCCAAATATATAGTACTGAGTCTGACCCTAACCCTAAGAGCCTGAGTCGAACCCTAACCCTAAGAGCCTGAGTCTAACCCTCACCCTAAGAGCCTGAGTCTAACCCTAACCCTAAGAGCCTGAGTCCAACCCTCACCCTAAGAGCCTGAGTCTAACCCTCACCCTAAGAGCCTGAGTCTAACCCTAACCCTAAGAGCCTGAGTCTAACCCTCACCCTAAGAGCCTGAGTCTAACCCTAACCCTAAGAGCCTAACCCTAACCCTAACCCTAAGAGTCTAACCCTAACCCTAACCCTAACCCTAAGAGTCTAACCCTAACCCTGAATATAACCCTAACCCTAAGAGTCTAACCCTAACCCTAACCCTAACCCTAAGAGTCTAACCCTAACCCTAAGAGTCTAACCCTAACCCTAAGAGTCTAACCCTAACCCTAAGAGTCTAACCCTAACCCTAAGAGTCTAACCCTAACCCTAACCCTAACCCTAACCCTAAGAGTCTAACCCTAACCCTAAGAGTCTAACCCTAACCCTAACCCTAACCCTAACCCTAAGAGTCTAACCCTAACCCTAAGAGTCTAACCCTAACCCTAACCCTAACCCTAACCGTAAGAGTCTAACCCTAACCCTAAGAGTCTAACCCTAAGAGTCTAACCCTAACCCTAACAGTCTAACCCTAACCCTAACCCTAAACCCGGCTGAAGTACCCAAGTATATTTCGCTAGATGGCAGCAGCGCTCCACAAACAGAGCCGGCTGCAGTACCCAAATATATTTCGCTAGATGGCAGCAGCGCTCCACCAACAGAGCCGGCTGCAGTACCCAAATATATTTCGCTAGATGGCAGCAGCGCTCCACCAACAGCGCCGGCTGCAGTACCCAAGTATATTTCGCTAGATGGCAGCAGCGCTCCACCAACAGCGCCGGCTGCAGTACCCAAGTATATTTCGCTAGATGGCAGCAGCGCTCCACCAACCGGGCGGCTGCAGTACCCAAGTATATTTCGCTAGATGGCAGCAGCGCTCCACCAACAGGGCCGGCTGCAGTACCCAAGTATATTTCGCTAGATGGCAGCAGCGCTCCACCAACCGGGCGGCTGCAGTACCCAAGTATATTTCGCTAGATGGCAGCAGCGCTCCACCAACAGGGCCGGCTGCAGTACCCAAGTATATTTCGCTAGATGGCAGCAGCGCTCCACCAACCGGGCGGCTGCAGTACCCAAGTATATTTCGCTAGATGGCAGCAGCGCTCCACCAACAGGGCCGGCTGCAGTACCCAAGTATATTTCGCTAGATGGCAGCAGCGCTCCACCAACCGGCCGGCTGCAGTACCCAAGTATATTTCGCTAGATGGCAGCAGCGCTCCACCAACAGGGCGGCTGCAGTACCCAATTACATTTCGCTAGATGGCAGCAGCGCTCCACCAAAAGGCCGGCTGCAGTACCCAATTATATTTCGCTAGATGGCAGCAGAGCTCCACCAACAGAGCTGGCTGCAGTACCCAAATATATTTCGCTAGATGGCAGCAGCGCTCCACCAAAAGGGCCGGCTGCAGTACCCAAGTATATTTCGCTAGATGGCAGCAGCGCTCCACCAACAGGGCCGGCTGCAGTACCCAAATATATTTCGCTAGATGGCAGCAGCGCTCCACCAACAGCGCCGGCTGCAGTACCCAAGTATATTTCGCTAGATGGCAGCAGCGCTCCACCAAAAGGGCGGCTGCAGTACCCAAATATATAGTACTGAGTCTGACCCTCACCCTAAGAGCCTGAGTCTAACCCTAACCCTAAGAGCCTGAGTCTAACCCTCACCCTAAGAGCCTGAGTCTAACCCTAACCCTAAGAGCCTGAGTCTAACCCTCACCCTAAGAGCCTGAGTCTAACCCTAACCCTAAGAGCCTAACCCTAACCCTAACCCTAAGAGTCTAACCCTAACCCTAACCCTAACCCTAAGAGTCTAACCCTAACCCTGAATATAACCCTAACCCTAAGAGTCTAACCCTCACCCTAACCCTAACCCTAAGAGTCTAACCCTAACCCTAACCCTAAGAGTCTAACCCTAACCCTAAGAGTCTAACCCTAACCCTAACCCTAACCCTAAGAGTCTAACCCTAACCCTAAGAGTCTAACCCTAACCCTAACCCTAACCCTAACCCTAAGAGTCTAACCCTAACCCTAAGAGTCTAACCCTAACCCTAACCCTAACCCTAACCGTAAGAGTCTAACCCTAACCCTAAGAGTCTAACCCTAAGAGTCTAACCCTAAGAGTCTAACCCTAACCCTAACAGTCTAACCCTAACCCTAACCTTAAACCCGGCTGAAGTACCCAAGTATATTTCGCTAGATGGCAGCAGCGCTCCACAAACAGAGCCGGCTGCAGTACCCAAATATATTTCGCTAGATGGCAGCAGCGCTCCACCAACAGAGCCGGCTGCAGTACCCAAATATATTTCGCTAGATGGCAGCAGCGCTCCACCAACAGCGCCGGCTGCAGTACCCAAGTATATTTCGCTAGATGGCAGCAGCGCTCCACCAACCGGGCGGCTGCAGTACCCAAGTATATTTCGCTAGATGGCAGCAGCGCTCCACCAACAGGGCCGGCTGCAGTACCCAAATATATTTCGCTAGATGGCAGCAGCGCTCCACCAACCGGGCGGCTGCAGTACCCAAGTATATTTCCGTAGATGGCAGCAGCGCTCCACCAACAGCGCCGGCTGCAGTACCCAAGTATATTTCGCTAGATGGCAGCAGCGCTCCACCAACCGGCCGGCTGAAGTACCCAAGTATATTTCGCTAGATGGCAGCAGCGCTCCACCAACAGCGCCGGCTGCAGTACCCAAGTATATTTCGCTAGATGGCAGCAGCGCTCCACGAACCGGGCGGCTGCAGTACCCAAGTATATTTCGCTAGATGGCAGCAGCGCTCCACCAACAGGGCGGCTGCAGTACCCAATTACATTTCGCTAGATGGCAGCAGCGCTCCACCAAAAGGCCGGCTGCAGTACCCAATTATATTTCGCTAGATGGCAGCAGAGCTCCACCAACAGAGCTGGCTGCAGTACCCAAATATATTTCGCTAGATGGCAGCAGCGCTCCACCAACAGGGCCGGCTGCAGTACCCAAATATATTTCGCTAGATGGCAGCAGCGCTCCACCAACAGCGCCGGCTGCAGTACCCAAGTATATTTCGCTAGATGGCAGCAGCGTTCCACCAAAAGGGCGGCTGCAGTACACAAATATATAGTACTAAATCTGACCCTAACCCTAAGAGCCTGTGTCTAACCCTAACCCTAAGAGCCTGAGTCTAACCCTAACCCTAAGAGTCTAACCCTAACCCTAACCCTAACCCTAACCCTAACCGTAAGAGTCTAACCCTAACCCTAAGAGTCTAACCCTAAGAGTCTAACCCTAACCCTAACCCTAACAGTCTAACCCTAACCCTAACCCTAAACCCGGCTGAAGTACCCAAGTATATTTCGCTAGATGGCAGCAGCGCTCCACCAACAGAGCCGGCTGCAGTACCCAAATATATTTCGCTAGATGGCAGCAGCGCTCCACAAACAGGGCCGGCTGCAGTACCCAAATATATTTCGCTAGATGGCAGCAGCGATCCACCAACAGCGCCGGCTGCAGTACCCAAATATATTTCGCTAGATGGCAGCAGCGCTCCACCAAAAGGGCGGCTGCAGTACCCAAGTATATTACGCTAGACGGCGGCAGTGCTCAACCAAAAGGGCGGCTGCAGTACCAAAGTATATTTCGCTAGATGGCAGCAGCGCTCCACCAACAGGGCCGGCTGCAGTACTCAAGTATATTTCGCTAGATGGCAGCAGCGCTCCACAAAAAGGGTGGCTGCACTACCCAAATATATAGTACTGAGTCTAACCCTAACCCTTAGAGTCTAACCCTAAGAGTCTAACCCTAACCCTAACCCTAACCCTAACAGTCTAACCCTAACCCTAACCCTAAACCCGGCTGCAGTACCCAAATATATTTCGCTAGATGGCAGCAGCGCTCCACCAACAGAGCCGGCTGCAGTACCCAAGTATATTTCGCTAGATGGCAGCAGCGCTCCACCAACAGGGCCGGCTGCAGTACCCAAATATATTTCGCTAGATGGCAGCAGCGCTCCACCAACAGCACCGGCTGCAATACCCAAGTATATTTCGCTAGATGGCAGCAGCGCTCCACCAAAAGAGCGGCTGCAGTACCCAAATATATAGTACTGAGTCTGACCCTAACCCTAAGAGCCTGAGTCTAACCCTAACCCTAAGAGCCTGAGTCTAACCCTCACCCTAAGAGCCTGAGTCTAACCCTAACCCTAAGAGCCTGAGTCTAACCCTCACCCTAAGAGCCTGAGTCTAACCCTCACCCTAAGAGCCTGAGTCTAACCCTAACCCTAAGAGCCTGAGTCTAACCCTCACCCTAAGAGCCTGAGTCTAACCCTCACCCTAAGAGCCTGAGTCTAACCCTAACCCTAAGAGCCTGAGTCTAACCCTAACCCTAAGAGCCTAAGTCTAACCCTTACCCTAAGAGTCTAACCCTAACCCTAACCCTAACCCTAAGAGTCTAACCCTAATCTGAATATAACCCTAACCCTAAGAGTCTAACCCTCACCCTAACCCTAACCCTAAGTGTCTAACCCTAACCCTAACCTTAACCCTAAGAGTCTAACCCTAACCCTAAGAGTCTAACCCTAACCCCAACCCTAACCCTAAGAGTCTAACCCTAACCTTAAGAGTCTAACCCTAACCCTAACTCTAACCCTAAGAGTCTAACCGTAACCCTAACCCTAACCCTAAGAGTCTAACCCTAACCTAACCCTAACCCTAACCCTAAGAGTCTAACCCTAACCCTAACCCTAACCCTAAGAGTCTAACCCTAACCCTAAGAATCTAACCCTAACCCTAACCCTAACCCTAACCCTAAGAGTCTAACCCTAACCCTAAGAGTCTAACCCTAACCCTAACCCTAACCCTAAGAGTCTAACCCTAACCCTAAGAGTCTAACCCTAATCCTAACCCTAACCCTAACCCTAACCGTAAGAGTCTAACCCTAACCCTAAGAGTCTAACCCTAAGAGTCTAACCCTAACAGTCTAACCCTAACCCTAACAGTCTAACCCTAACCCTAACCCTAAACCCGGCTGAAGTACCCAAGTATATTTCGCTAGATGGCAGCAGCGCTCCACCAACAGAGCCGGCTGCAGTACCCAAATATATTTCGCTAGATGGCAGCAGCGCTCCACCAACAGGGCCGGCTGCAGTACCCAAATATATTTCGCTAGATGGCAGCAGCGCTCCACCAACAGCGCCGGCTGCAGTACCCAAATATATTTCGCTAGATGGCAGCAGCGCTCCACCAACAGCGCCGGCTGCAGTACCCAAATATATTTCGCTAGATGGCAGCAGCGCTCCAACAACCGGGCGGCTGCAGTACCCAAGTATATTTCGCTAGATGGCAGCAGCGCTCCACCAACAGGGCCGGCTGCAGTACCCAAGTATATTTCGCTAGATGGCAGCAGCGCTCCACCAACAGGGCCGGCTGCAGTACCCAAGTATATTTCGCTAGATGGCAGCAGCGCTCCACCAACCGGGCGGCTGCAGTACCCAAGTATATTTCGCTAGATGGCAGCAGCGCTCCACCAACAGGGCGGCTGCAGTACCCAAATATATTTCGCTAGATGGCAGCAGCGCTCCACCAACCGGGCGGCTGCAGTACCCAAGTATATTTCGCTAGATGGCAGCAGCGCTCCACCAACCGGGCGGCTGCAGTACCCAATTACATTTCGCTAGATGGCAGCAGCGCTCCACCAACCGGGCGGCTGCAGTACCCAAGTATATTTCGCTAGATGGCAGCAGCGCTCCACCAACAGGGCCGGCTGCAGTACCCAAGTATATTTCGCTAGATGGCAGCAGCGCTCCACCAACCGGGCGGCTGCAGTACCCAATTACATTTCGCTAGATGGCAGCAGCGCTCCACCAACCGGGCGGCTGCAGTACCCAATTACATTTCGCTAGATGGCAGCAGCGCTCCACCAACAGCGCCGGCTGCAATACCCAAGTATATTTCGCTAGATGGCAGCAGCGCTCCACTAAAAGGGCGGCTGCAGTACCCAAATATATAGTACTGAGTCTGACCCTAACCCTAAGAGCCTGATTCTAACCCTCACCCTAAGAGCCTGAGTCTAACCCTCACCCTAAGAGTCTAACCCTAACCCTAACCCTAACCCTAAGAGTCTAACCCTAATCTGAATATAACCCTAACCCTAAGAGTCTAACCCTAACCCTAACCCTAACCCTAAGAGTCTAACCCTAACCCTAAGAGTCTAACCCTAACCCCAACCCTAACCCTAAGAGTCTAACCCTAACCCTAAGAGTCTAACCCTAACCCTAACTCTAACCCTAAGAGTCTAACCGTAACCCTAACCCTAAGAGTCTAACCCTAACCCTAACCCTAACCCTAACCCTAAGAGTCTAACCCTAACCCTAAGAGTCTAACCCTAACCCTAACCCTAACCCTAACCCTTAGAGTCTGACCCTAACCCTAAGAGTCTAACCCTAACCCTAACCCTAACCCTAACCCTAAGAGTCTAACCCTAACCCTAAGAGTCTAACCCTAACCCTAACCCTAACCCTAAGAGTCTAACCCTAACCCTAAGAGTCTAACCCTAACCCTAACCGTAAGAGTCTAACCCTAACCCTAAGAGTCTAACCCTAAGAGTCTAACCCTAAGAGTCTAACCCTAACAGTCTAACCCTAACCCTAACCCTAAACCCGGCTGAAGTACCCAAGTATATTTCGCTAGATGGCAGCAGCGCTCCACCAACAGGGCCGGCTGCAGTACCCAAGTATATTTCGCTAGATGGCAGCAGCGCTCCACCAACAGGGCCGGCTGCAGTACCCAAGTATATTTCGCTAGATGGCAGCAGCGCTCCACCAACCGGGCGGCTGCAGTACCCAAGTATATTTCGCTAGATGGCAGCAGCGCTCCACCAACCGGGCGGCTGCAGTACCCAAGTATATTTCGCTAGATGGCAGCAGCGCTCCACCAAAAGGGCGGCTGCAGTACCCAAATATATTTCGCTAGATGGCAGCAGCGCTCCCCCAACAGCGCCGGCTGCAGTACCCAAGTATATTTCGCTAGATGGCAGCAGCGCTCCAACAACCGGGCGGCTGCAGTACCCAAGTATATTTCGCTAGATGGCAGCAGCGCTCCACCAACAGGGCCGGCTGCAGTACCCAAGTATATTTCGCTAGATGGCAGCAGCGCTCCACCAAAAGGGCGGCTGCAGTACCCAAGTATATTTCGCTAGATGGCAGCAGCGCTCCACCAACAGGGCCGGCTGCAGTACCCAAATATATTTCGCTAGATGGCAGCAGCGCTCCACCAACCGGGCGGCTGCAGTACCCAAGTATATTTCGCTAGATGGCAGCAGCGCTCCACCAACAGGGCGGCTGCAGTACCCAAGTATATTTCGCTAGATGGCAGCAGCGCTCCACCAACAGCGCCGGCTGCAGTACCCAATTACATTTCGCTAGATGGCAGCAGCGCTCCACAAACCGGGCGGCTGCAGTACCCAAGTATATTTCGCTAGATGGCAGCAGCGCTCCACCAACAGCGCCGGCTGCAGTACCCAAGTATATTTCGCTAGATGGCAGCAGAGCTCCACCAACAGGGCCGGCTGCAGTACCCAATTACATTTCGCTAGATGGCAGCAGCGCTCCACCAACCGGGCGGCTGCAGTACCCAAATATATTTCGCTAGATGGAAGCAGCGCTCCACCAACAGGGCCGGCTGCAGTACCCAAGTATATTTCGCTAGATGGCAGCAGCGCTCCACCAACCGGGCGGCTGCAGTACCCAAGTATATTTCGCTAGATGGCAGCAGCGCTACACCAACCGGGCGGCTGCAGTACCCCATTACATTTCGCTAGATGGCAGCAGCGCTCCACCAACCGGGCGGCTGCAGTACCCAAGTATATTTCGCTAGATGGCAGCAGCGCTACACCAACCGGGCGGCTGCAGTACCCAATTACATTTCGCTAGATGGCAGCAGCGCTCCACCAACCGGGCCGGCTGCAGTACCCAAATATATTTCGCTAGATGGCAGCAGCGCTCCACAAACCGGGCGGCTGCAGTACCCAAGTATATTTCGCTAGATGGCAGCAGCGCTCCACCAACAGGGCCGGCTGCAGTAGCCAAGTATATTTCGCTAGATGGCAGCAGCGCTCCACCAACCGGGCGGCTGCAGTACCCAATTACATTTCGCTAGATGGCAGCAGCGCTCCACCAACCGGGCGGCTGCAGTACCCAAGTATATTTCGCTAGATGGCAGCAGAGCTCCACCAACAGGGCCGGCTGCAGTACCCAAATATATTTCGCTAGATGGCAGCAGCGCTCCACCAACAGCGCCGGCTGCAATACCCAAGTATATTTCGCTAGATGGCAGCAGCGCTCCACCAACAGGGCGGCTGCAGTACCCAAATATATAGTACTGAGTCTGACCCTAACCCTAAGAGCCTGAGTCTAACCCTAACCCTAAGAGCCTGAGTCTAACCCTCACCCTAAGAGGCTGAGTCTAACCCTCACCCTAAGAGCCTGAGTCTAACCCTAACCCTAAGAGCCTAAGTCTAACCCTTACCCTAAGAGTCTAACCCTAACCCTAAGAGTCTAACCCTAAGAGTCTAACCCTAATCTGAATATAACCCTAACCCTAAGAGTCTAACCCTAACCCTGACCCTAACCCTAAGAGTCTAACCCTAACCCTAAGAGTCTAACCCTAACCCTAACCCTAACCCTAACCCTAAGAGTCTAACCCTAACCCTAAGAGTCTAACCCTAACCCTAACCCTAACCCTAACCCTAAGAGTTTAACCCTAACCCTAAGAGTCTAACCCTAACCCTAACCCTAACCCTAACCCTAACCCTAAGAGTCTAACCCTAACCCTAAGAGTCTAACCCTAACCCTAACAGTCTAACCCTAACCCTAACCCTAAACCCGGCTGAAGTACACAAGTATATTTCGCTAGATGGCAGCAGCGCTCCAACAACCGGGCGGCTGCAGTACCCAAGTATATTTCGCTAGATGGCAGCAGCGCTCCACCAACAGGGCCGGCTGCAGTACCCAAATATATTTCGCTAGATGGCAGCAGCGCTCCACCAACCGGGCGGCTGCAGTACCCAAGTATATTTCGCTAGATGGCAGCAGCGCTCCACCAACCGGGCGGCTGCAGTACCCAATTACATTTCGCTAGATGGCAGCAGCGCTCCATTAACAGCGCCGGCTGCAGTACCCAAATATATTTCGCTAGATGGCAGCAGCGCTCCACAAACCGGGCGGCTGCAGTACGCAAGTATATTTCGCTAGATGGCAGCAGCGCTCCACCAACAGGGCCGGCTGCAGTACCCAATTACATTTCGCTAGATGGCAGCAGCGCTCCACCAACCGGGCGGCTGCAGTACCCAATTACATTTCGCTAGATGGCAGCAGCGCTCCACCAACAGGGCGGCTGCAGTACCCAAATATATTTCGCTAGATGGCAGCAGAGCTCCACCAACAGAGCCGGCTGCAGTACCCAAATATATTTCGCTAGATGGCAGCAGCGCTCCACCAAAAGGGCGGCTGCAGTACCCAAATATATTTCGCTAGATGGCAGCAGCGCTCCACCAACAGGGCCGGCTGCAGTACCCAAATATATTTCGCTAGATGGCAGCAGCGCTCCACCAACAGCGCCGGCTGCAATACCCAAGTATATTTCGCTAGATGGCAGCAGCGCTCCACCAAAAGGGCGGCTGCAGTACCCAAATATATAGTACTGAGTCTGACCCTAACCCTAAGAGCCTGAGTCTAACCCTAACCCTAAGAGCCTGAGTCTAACCCTCACCCTAAGAGCCTGAGTCTAACCCTCACCCTAAGAGCCTGAGTCTAACCCTAACCCTAAGAGCCTGAGTCTAACCCTAACCCTAAGAGCCTAAGTCTAACCCTTACCCTAAGAGTCTAACCCTAACCCTAACCCTAACCCTAAGAGTCTAACCCTAACCCTAACCTTAACCCTAACCCTAAGAGTCTAACCCTAACCCTAAGAGTCTAACCCTAACCCTAACCCTAAGAGTCTAACCCTAACCCTAAGAGTCTAACCCTAACCCTAACCCTAACCCTAACCCTAACCGTAAGAGTCTAACCCTAACCCTAAGAGTCTAACCCTAACCCTAACTCTAACCCTAAGAGTCTAACCGTAACCCTAACCCTAAGAGTCTAACCCTAACCCTAACCCTAACCCTAACCCTAAGAGTCTAACCCTAACCCTAAGAGTCTAACCCTAACCCTAACCCTAACCCTAACCCTTAGAGTCTGACCCTAACCCTAAGAGTCTAACCCTAACCCTAACCCTAACCCTAACCCTAAGAGTCTAACCCTAACCCTAAGAGTCTAACCCTAACCCTAACCCTAACCGTAAGAGTCTAACCCTAACCCTAAGAGTCTAACCCTAAGAGTCTAACCCTAAGAGTCTAACCCTAACAGTCTAACCCTAACCCTAACCCTAAACCCGGCTGAAGTACCCAAGTATATTTCGCTAGATGGCAGCAGCGCTCCACCAACAGGGCCGGCTGCAGTACCCAAGTATATTTCGCTAGATGGCAGCAGCGCTCCACCAACAGGGCCGGCTGCAGTACCCAAGTATATTTCGCTAGATGGCAGCAGCGCTCCACCAACCGGGCGGCTGCAGTACCCAAGTATATTTCGCTAGATGGCAGCAGCGCTCCACCAACCGGGCGGCTGCAGTACCCAAGTATATTTCGCTAGATGGCAGCAGCGCTCCACCAAAAGGGCGGCTGCAGTACCCAAATATATTTCGCTAGATGGCAGCAGCGCTCCCCCAACAGCGCCGGCTGCAGTACCCAAGTATATTTCGCTAGATGGCAGCAGCGCTCCAA
The DNA here is from genome assembly GCF_963210335.1 of Falco punctatus. Classification (NCBI taxonomy): domain Eukaryota; kingdom Metazoa; phylum Chordata; class Aves; order Falconiformes; family Falconidae; genus Falco; species Falco punctatus. The sequence goes on along the minus strand of NW_027660193.1, from coordinate 1,959,887 downwards.
CAACCGGGCGGCTGCAGTACCCAAGTATATTTCGCTAGATGGCAGCAGCGCTCCACCAACAGGGCCGGCTGCAGTACCCAAGTATATTTCGCTAGATGGCAGCAGCGCTCCACCAAAAGGGCGGCTGCAGTACCCAAGTATATTTCGCTAGATGGCAGCAGCGCTCCACCAACAGGGCCGGCTGCAGTACCCAAATATATTTCGCTAGATGGCAGCAGCGCTCCACCAACCGGGCGGCTGCAGTACCCAAGTATATTTCGCTAGATGGCAGCAGCGCTCCACCAACAGGGCGGCTGCAGTACCCAAGTATATTTCGCTAGATGGCAGCAGCGCTCCACCAACAGCGCCGGCTGCAGTACCCAATTACATTTCGCTAGATGGCAGCAGCGCTCCACCAACCGGCCGGCTGCAGTACCCAAGTATATTTCGCTAGATGGCAGCAGCGCTCCACCAACAGCGCCGGCTGCAGTACCCAAGTATATTTCGCTAGATGGCAGCAGAGCTCCACCAACAGGGCCGGCTGCAGTACCCAATTACATTTCGCTAGATGGCAGCAGCGCTCCACCAACCGGGCGGCTGCAGTACCCAAATATATTTCGCTAGATGGCAGCAGCGCTCCACCAACAGGGCCGGCTGCAGTACCCAAGTATATTTCGCTAGATGGCAGCAGCGCTCCACCAACCGGGCGGCTGCAGTACCCAAGTATATTTCGCTAGATGGCAGCAGCGCTACACCAACCGGGCGGCTGCAGTACCCCATTACATTTCGCTAGATGGCAGCAGCGCTCCACCAACCGGGCGGCTGCAGTACCCAAGTATATTTCGCTAGATGGCAGCAGCGCTACACCAACCGGGCGGCTGCAGTACCCAATTACATTTCGCTAGATGGCAGCAGCGCTCCACCAACCGGGCCGGCTGCAGTACCCAAATATATTTCGCTAGATGGCAGCAGCGCTCCACAAACAGGGCCGGCTGCAGTACCCAAGTATATTTCGCTAGATGGCAGCAGCGCTCCACCAACAGGGCCGGCTGCAGTAGCCAAGTATATTTCGCTAGATGGCAGCAGCGCTCCACCAACCGGGCGGCTGCAGTACCCAATTACATTTCGCTAGATGGCAGCAGCGCTCCACCAACCGGGCGGCTGCAGTACCCAAGTATATTTCGCTAGATGGCAGCAGCGCTCCACCAACAGCGCCGGCTGCAGTACCCAAGTATATTTCGCTAGATGGCAGCAGCGCTCCACCAACAGCGCCGGCTGCAATACCCAAGTATATTTCGCTAGATGGCAGCAGCGCTCCACCAACAGGGCGGCTGCAGTACCCAAATATATAGTACTGAGTCTGACCCTAACCCTAAGAGCCTGAGTCTAACCCTAACCCTAAGAGCCTGAGTCTAACCCTCACCCTAAGAGGCTGAGTCTAACCCTCACCCTAAGAGCCTGAGTCTAACCCTAACCCTAAGAGCCTAAGTCTAACCCTTACCCTAAGAGTCTAACCCTAACCCTAAGAGTCTAACCCTAAGAGTCTAACCCTAATCTGAATATAACCCTAACCCTAAGAGTCTAACCCTAACCCTGACCCTAACCCTAAGAGTCTAACCCTAACCCTAAGAGTCTAACCCTAACCCTAACCCTAACCCTAACCCTAAGAGTCTAACCCTAACCCTAAGAGTCTAACCCTAACCCTAACCCTAACCCTAACCCTAAGAGTTTAACCCTAACCCTAAGAGTCTAACCCTAACCCTAACCCTAACCCTAACCCTAACCCTAAGAGTCTAACCCTAACCCTAAGAGTCTAACCCTAACCCTAACCCTAAACCTAACCCTAACCCTAAGAGTCTAACCCTAAGAGTCTAACCCTAACCCTAACAGTCTAACCCTAACCCTAACCCTAAACCCGGCTGAAGTACACAAGTATATTTCGCTAGATGGCAGCAGCGCTCCACCAACCGGGCGGCTGCAGTACCCAAGTATATTTCGCTAGATGGCAGCAGCGCTCCACCAACAGGGCCGGCTGCAGTACCCAAATATATTTCGCTAGATGGCAGCAGCGCTCCACCAACCGGGCGGCTGCAGTACCCAAGTATATTTCGCTAGATGGCAGCAGCGCTCCACCAACCGGGCGGCTGCAGTACCCAATTACATTTCGCTAGATGGCAGCAGCGCTCCATTAACAGCGCCGGCTGCAGTACCCAAATATATTTCGCTAGATGGCAGCAGCGCTCCACAAACCGGGCGGCTGCAGTACGCAAGTATATTTCGCTAGATGGCAGCAGCGCTCCACCAACAGGGCCGGCTGCAGTACCCAATTACATTTCGCTAGATGGCAGCAGCGCTCCACCAACCGGGCGGCTGCAGTACCCAATTACATTTCGCTAGATGGCAGCAGCGCTCCACCAACAGGGCGGCTGCAGTACCCAAATATATTTCGCTAGATGGCAGCAGAGCTCCACCAACAGAGCCGGCTGCAGTACCCAAATATATTTCGCTAGATGGCAGCAGCGCTCCACCAAAAGGGCGGCTGCAGTACCCAAATATATTTCGCTAGATGGCAGCAGCGCTCCACCAACAGGGCCGGCTGCAGTACCCAAATATATTTCGCTAGATGGCAGCAGCGCTCCACCAACAGCGCCGGCTGCAATACCCAAGTATATTTCGCTAGATGGCAGCAGCGCTCCACCAAAAGGGCGGCTGCAGTACCCAAATATATAGTACTGAGTCTGACCCTAACCCTAAGAGCCTGAGTCTAACCCTAACCCTAAGAGCCTGAGTCTAACCCTCACCCTAAGAGCCTGAGTCTAACCCTCACCCTAAGAGGCTGAGTCTAACCCTAACCCTAAGAGCCTAAGTCTAACCCTAACCCTAAGAGTCTAACCCTAACCCTAACCCTAACCCTAAGAGTGTAACCCTAACCCTAACCCTAACCCTAACCCTAAGAGTCTAACCCTAACCCTAACCCTAACCCTAAGAGTCTAACCCTAACCCTAACCCTAACCCTAAGAGTCTAACCCTAACCCTAAGAGTCTAACCCTAACCCTAACCTTAACCCTAACCCTAAGAGTCTAACCCTAACCCTAAGAGTCTAACCCTAACCCTAACCCTAACCCTAAGAGTCTAACCCTAACCCTAAGAGTCTAACCCTAACCCTAACCCTAACCCTAACCCTAACCGTAAGAGTCTAACCCTAACCCTAAGAGTCTAACCCTAAGAGTCTAACCCTAACCCTAACCCTAACCCTAACAGTCTAACCCTAACCCTAACCCTAAACCCGGCTGAAGTACCCAAGTATATTTCGCTAGATGGCAGCAGCGCTCCACCAACAGAGCCGGCTGCAGTACCCAAATATATTTCGCTAGATGGCAGCAGCGCTCCACCAACAGCGCCGGCTGCAGTACCCAAATATATTTCGCTAGATGGCAGCAGCGCTCCACCAACAGCGCCGGCTGAAGTACCCAAGTATATTTCGCTAGATGGCAGCAGCGCTCCACCAACCGGGCGGCTGCAGTACCCAAGTATATTTCGCTAGATGGCAGCAGCGCTCCACCAACAGCGCCGGCTGCAGTACCCAAGTATATTTCGCTAGATGGCAGCAGCGCTCCACGAACCGGGCGGCTGCAGTACCCAAGTATATTTCGCTAGATGGCAGCAGCGCTCCACCAACAGGGCGGCTGCAGTACCCAATTACATTTCGCTAGATGGCAGCAGCGCTCCACCAAAAGGCCGGCTGCAGTACCCAATTATATTTCGCTAGATGGCAGCAGAGCTCCACCAACAGAGCTGGCTGCAGTACCCAAATATATTTCGCTAGATGGCAGCAGCGCTCCACCAACAGGGCCGGCTGCAGTACCCAAATATATTTCGCTAGATGGCAGCAGCGCTCCACCAACAGCGCCGGCTGCAGTACCCAAGTATATTTCGCTAGATGGCAGCAGCGTTCCACCAAAAGGGCGGCTGCAGTACACAAATATATAGTACTAAATCTGACCCTAACCCTAAGAGCCTGTGTCTAACCCTAACCCTAAGAGCCTGAGTCTAACCCTAACCGTAAGAGCCTGAGTCTAACCCTAACCCTAAGAGCCTGAGTCTAACCCTAACCCTAAGAGCCTAAGTCTAACCCTAACCCTAAGAGTCTAACCCTAACCCTAACCCTAACCCTAAGAGTGTAACCCTAACCCTAACCCTAACCCTAACCCTAAGAGTCTAACCCTAACCCTAACCCTAACCCTAAGAGTCTAACCCTAACCCTAAGAGTCTAACCCTAACCCTAACCTTAACCCTAACCCTAAGAGTCTAACCCTAACCCTAAGAGTCTAACCCTAACCCTAACCCTAACCCTAAGAGTCTAACCCTAACCCTAAGAGTCTAACCCTAACCCTAACCCTAACCCTAACCCTAACCGTAAGAGTGTAACCCTAACCCTAAGAGTCTAACCCTAAGAGTCTAACCCTAACCCTAACCCTAACCCTAACAGTCTAACCCTAACCCTAACCCTAAACCCGGCTGAAGTACCCAAGTATATTTCGCTAGATGGCAGCAGCGCTCCACCAACAGAGCCGGCTGCAGTACCCAAATATATTTCGCTAGATGGCAGCAGCGCTCCACAAACAGGGCCGGCTGCAGTACCCAAATATATTTCGCTAGATGGCAGCAGCGATCCACCAACAGCGCCGGCTGCAGTACCCAAATATATTTCGCTAGATGGCAGCAGCGCTCCACCAACCGGGCGGCTGCAGTACCCAAGTATATTTCGCTAGACGGCGGCAGTGCTCAACCAACCGGGCGGCTGCAGTACCAAAGTATATTTCGCTAGATGGCAGCAGCGCTCCACCAACAGCGCCGGCTGCAGTACTCAAGTATATTTCGCTAGATGGCAGCAGCGCTCCACAAAAAGGGTGGCTGCACTACCCAAATATATAGTACTGAGTCTAACCCTAACCCTAAGAGTCTAACCCTAAGAGTCTAACCCTAACCCTAACCCTAACCCTAACAGTCTAACCCTAACCCTAACCCTAAACCCGGCTGCAGTACCCAAATATATTTCGCTAGATGGCAGCAGCGCTCCACCAACAGAGCCGGCTGCAGTACCCAAGTATATTTCGCTAGATGGCAGCAGCGCTCCACCAACAGGGCCGGCTGCAGTACCCAAATATATTTCGCTAGATGGCAGCAGCGCTCCACCAACAGCACCGGCTGCAATACCCAAGTATATTTCGCTAGATGGCAGCAGCGCTCCACCAAAAGAGCGGCTGCAGTACCCAAATATATAGTACTGAGTCTGACCCTAACCCTAAGAGCCTGAGTCTAACCCTAACCCTAAGAGCCTGAGTCTAACCCTCACCCTAAGAGCCTGAGTCTAACCCTAACCCTAAGAGCCTGAGTCTAACCCTCACCCTAAGAGCCTGAGTCTAACCCTCACCCTAAGAGCCTGAGTCTAACCCTAACCCTAAGAGCCTGAGTCTAACCCTCACCCTAAGAGCCTGAGTCTAACCCTCACCCTAAGAGCCTGAGTCTAACCCTAACCCTAAGAGCCTGAGTCTAACCCTAACCCTAAGAGCCTAAGTCTAACCCTTACCCTAAGAGTCTAACCCTAACCCTAACCCTAACCCTAAGAGTCTAACCCTAATCTGAATATAACCCTAACCCTAAGAGTCTAACCCTCACCCTAACCCTAACCCTAAGTGTCTAACCCTAACCCTAACCTTAACCCTAAGAGTCTAACCCTAACCCTAAGAGTCTAACCCTAACCCCAACCCTAACCCTAAGAGTCTAACCCTAACCTTAAGAGTCTAACCCTAACCCTAACTCTAACCCTAAGAGTCTAACCGTAACCCTAACCCTAACCCTAAGAGTCTAACCCTAACCTAACCCTAACCCTAACTCTAAGAGTCTAACCCTAACCCTAACCCTAACCCTAAGAGTCTAACCCTAACCCTAAGAATCTAACCCTAACCCTAACCCTAACCCTAACCCTAAGAGTCTAACCCTAACCCTAAGAGTCTAACCCTAACCCTAACCCTAACCCTAAGAGTCTAACCCTAACCCTAAGAGTCTAACCCTAATCCTAACCCTAACCCTAACCCTAACCGTAAGAGTCTAACCCTAACCCTAAGAGTCTAACCCTAAGAGTCTAACCCTAACAGTCTAACCCTAACCCTAACAGTCTAACCCTAACCCTAACCCTAAACCCGGCTGAAGTACCCAAGTATATTTCGCTAGATGGCAGCAGCGCTCCACCAACAGAGCCGGCTGCAGTACCCAAATATATTTCGCTAGATGGCAGCAGCGCTCCACCAACAGCGCCGGCTGCAGTACCCAAATATATTTCGCTAGATGGCAGCAGCGCTCCACCAACAGCGCCGGCTGCAGTACCCAAATATATTTCGCTAGATGGCAGCAGCGCTCCACCAACAGCGCCGGCTGCAGTACCCAAATATATTTCGCTAGATGGCAGCAGCGCTCCAACAACCGGGCGGCTGCAGTACCCAAGTATATTTCGCTAGATGGCAGCAGCGCTCCACCAACAGGGCCGGCTGCAGTACCCAAGTATATTTCGCTAGATGGCAGCAGCGCTCCACCAACAGGGCCGGCTGCAGTACCCAAGTATATTTCGCTAGATGGCAGCAGCGCTCCACCAACCGGGCGGCTGCAGTACCCAAGTATATTTCGCTAGATGGCAGCAGCGCTCCACCAACAGGGCGGCTGCAGTACCCAAATATATTTCGCTAGATGGCAGCAGCGCTCCACCAACCGGGCGGCTGCAGTACCCAAGTATATTTCGCTAGATGGCAGCAGCGCTCCACCAACCGGGCGGCTGCAGTACCCAATTACATTTCGCTAGATGGCAGCAGCGCTCCACCAACCGGGCGGCTGCAGTACCCAAGTATATTTCGCTAGATGGCAGCAGCGCTACACCAAAAGGGCGGCTGCAGTACCCAATTACATTTCGCTAGATGGCAGCAGCGCTCCACCAACAGGGCCGGCTGCAGTACCCAAATATATTTCGCTAGATGGCAGCAGCGCTCCACAAACCGGGCGGCTGCAGTACCCAAGTATATTTCGCTAGATGGCAGCAGCGCTCCACCAACAGGGCCGGCTGCAGTACCCAAGTATATTTCGCTAGATGGCAGCAGCGCTCCACCAACCGGGCGGCTGCAGTACCCAATTACATTTCGCTAGATGGCAGCAGCGCTCCACCAACCGGGCGGCTGCAGTACCCAAGTATATTTCGCTAGATGGCAGCAGAGCTCCACCAACAGGGCCGGCTGCAGTACCCAAATATATTTCGCTAGATGGCAGCAGCGCTCCACCAACAGCGCCGGCTGCAATACCCAAGTATATTTCGCTAGATGGCAGCAGCGCTCCACCAAAAGGGCGGCTGCAGTACCCAAATATATAGTACTGAGTCTGACCCTAACCCTAAGAGCCTGAGTCTAACCCTCACCCTAAGAGCCTGAGTCTAACCCTCACCCTAAGAGCCTGAGTCTAACCCTCACCCTAAGAGTCTAACCCTAACCCTAACCCTAACCCTAAGAGTCTAACCCTAATCTGAATATAACCCTAACCCTAAGAGTCTAACCCTAACCCTAACCCTAACCCTAACCCTAAGAGTCTAACCCTAACCCTAAGAGTCTAACCCTAACCCTAACCCTAACCCTAACCCTAAGAGTCTAACCCTAACCCTAACTCTAACCCTAAGAGTCTAACCGTAACCCTAACCCTAAGAGTCTAACCCTAACCCTAACCCTAACCCTAACCCTAAGAGTCTAACCCTAACCCTAACCCTAACCCTAAGAGTCTAACCCTAACCCTAAGAGTCTAACCCTAACCCTAACCCTAACCCTAACCCTAAGAGTCTAACCCTAACCCTAAGAGTCTAACCCTAACCCTAACCCTAACCCTAACCCTAAGAGTCTAACCCTAACCCTAAGAGTCTAACCCTAACCCTAACCCTAAGAGTCTAACCCTAACCCTAAGAGTCTAACCCTAACCCTAACCGTAAGAGTCTAACCCTAACCCTAAGAGTCTAACCCTAAGAGTCTAACCCTAAGAGTCTAACCCTAACCCTAACAGTCTAACCCTAACCCTAACCCTAAACCCGGCTGAAGTACCCAAGTATATTTCGCTAGATGGCAGCAGCGCTCCACCAACCGGGCGGCTGCAGTACCCAAGTATATTTCGCTAGATGGCAGCAGCGCTCCACCAACAGGGCCGGCTGCAGTACCCAAGTATATTTCGCTAGATGGCAGCAGCGCTCCACCAACCGGGCGGCTGCAGTACCCAAGTATATTTCGCTAGATGGCAGCAGCGCTCCACCAACAGGGCGGCTGCAGTACCCAAGTATATTTCGCTAGATGGCAGCAGCGCTCCACCAAAAGGGCGGCTGCAGTACCCAAATATATTTCGCTAGATGGCAGCAGCGCTCCCCCAACAGCGCCGGCTGCAGTACCCAAGTATATTTCGCTAGATGGCAGCAGCGCTCCAACAACCGGGCGGCTGCAGTACCCAAGTATATTTCGCTAGATGGCAGCAGCGCTCCACCAACAGGGCCGGCTGCAGTACCCAAGTATATTTCGCTAGATGGCAGCAGCGCTCCACCAACAGGGCCGGCTGCAGTACCCAATTACATTTCGCTAGATGGCAGCAGCGCTCCACAAACCGGGCGGCTGCAGTACCCAAGTATATTTCGCTAGATGGCAGCAGCGCTCCACCAACAGCGCCGGCTGCAGTACCCAAGTATATTTCGCTAGATGGCAGCAGCGCTCCACCAACCGGGCGGCTGCAGTACCCAATTACATTTCGCTAGATGGCAGCAGCGCTCCACCAACCGGGCGGCTGCAGTACCCAACTACATTTCGCTAGATGGCAGCAGAGCTCCACCAACAGGGCCGGCTGCAGTACCCAAGTATATTTCGCTAGATGGCAGCAGCGCTCCACCAAAAGGGCGGCTGCAGTACCCAAATATATTTCGCTAGATGGCAGCAGCGCTCCACCAACAGGGCCGGCTGCAGTACCCAAGTATATTTCGCTAGATGGCAGCAGCGCTCCACCAACCGGGCGGCTGCAGTACCCAAGTATATTTCGCTAGATGGCAGCAGCGCTACACCAACCGGGCGGCTGCAGTACCCCATTACATTTCGCTAGATGGCAGCAGCGCTCCACCAACCGGGCGGCTGCAGTACCCAAGTATATTTCGCTAGATGGCAGCAGCGCTACACCAACCGGGCGGCTGCAGTACCCAATTACATTTCGCTAGATGGCAGCAGCGCTCCACCAACCGGGCGGCTGCAGTACCCAAGTATATTTCGCTAGATGGCAGCAGAGCTCCACCAACAGGGCCGGCTGCAGTACCCATATATATTTCGCTAGATGGCAGCAGCGCTCCACCAACAGAGCCGGCTGCAATACCCAAGTATATTTCGCTAGATGGCAGCAGCGCTCCACCAAAAGTGCGGCTGCAGTACCCAAATATATAGTACTGAGTCTGACCCTAACCCTAAGAGCCTGAGTCTAACCCTAACCCTAAGAGCCTGAGTCTAACCCTCACCCTAAGAGCCTGAGTCTAACCCTAACCCTAAGAGACTGAGTCTAACCCTAACCCTAAGAGCCTGAGTCTAACCCTCACCCTAAGAGCCTGAGTCTAACCCTCACCCTAAGAGCCTGAGTCTAACCCTAACCCTAAGAGCCTAAGTCTAACCCTTACCCTAAGAGTCTAACCCTAACCCTAACCCTAACCCTAAGAGTCTAACCCTAATCTGAATATAACCCTAACCCTAAGAGTCTAACCCTAACCCTAACCCTAACCCTAAGAGTCTAACCCTAACCCTAAGAGTCTAACCCTAACCCTAACCCTAACCCTAACCCTAAGAGTCTAACCCTAACCCTAAGAGTCTAACCCTAACCCTAACCCTAACCCTAAGAGTCTAACCCTAACCCTAAGAGTCTAACCCTAACCCTAACCCTAACCCTAACCGTAAGAGTCTAACCCTAACCCTAAGAGTCTAACCCTAAGAGTCTAACCCTAAGAGTCTAACCCTAACCCTAACAGTCTAACCCTAACCCTAACCCTAAACCCGGCTGAAGTACCCAAGTATATTTCGCTAGATGGCAGCAGCGCTCCACAAACAGAGCCGGCTGCAGTACCCAAATATATTTCGCTAGATGGCAGCAGCGCTCCACCAACAGAGCCGGCTGCAGTACCCAAATATATTTCGCTAGATGGCAGCAGCGCTCCACCAACAGGGCCGGCTGCAGTACCCAAATATATTTCGCTAGATGGCAGCAGCGCTCCACCAACAGCGCCGGCTGCAGTACCCAAGTATATTTCGCTAGATGGCAGCAGCGCTCCACCAACCGGGCGGCTGCAGTACCCAAGTATATTTCGCTAGATGGCAGCAGCGCTCCACCAACAGGGCCGGCTGCAGTACCCAAGTATATTTCGCTAGATGGCAGCAGCGCTCCACCAACCGGGCGGCTGCAGTACCCAAGTATATTTCGCTAGATGGCAGCAGCGCTCCACCAACAGGGCCGGCTGCAGTACCCAAGTATATTTCGCTAGATGGCAGCAGCGCTCCACCAACCGGGCGGCTGCAGTACCCAAGTATATTTCGCTAGATGGCAGCAGCGCTCCACCAACAGGGCCGGCTGCAGTACCCAAGTATATTTCGCTAGATGGCAGCAGCGCTCCACCAACCGGCCGGCTGCAGTACCCAAGTATATTTCGCTAGATGGCAGCAGCGCTCCACCAACCGGGCGGCTGCAGTACCCAATTACATTTCGCTAGATGGCAGCAGCGCTCCACCAAAAGGCCGGCTGCAGTACCCAATTATATTTCGCTAGATGGCAGCAGAGCTCCACCAACAGAGCTGGCTGCAGTACCCAAATATATTTCGCTAGATGGCAGCAGCGCTCCACCAAAAGGGCGGCTGCAGTACCCAAATATATTTCGCTAGATGGCAGCAGCGCTCCACCAACAGGGCCGGCTGCAGTACCCAAATATATTTCGCTAGATGGCAGCAGCGCTCCACCAACAGCGCCGGCTGCAGTACCCAAGTATATTTCGCTAGATGGCAGCAGCGCTCCACCAAAAGGGCGGCTGCAGTACACAAATATATAGTATTAAATCTGACCCTAACCCTAAGAGCCTGTGTCTAACCCTAACCCTAATAGCCTGAGTCTAACCCTAACCGTAAGAGCCTGAGTCTAACCCTAACCCTAAGAGCCTGAGTCTAACCCTAACCCTAAGAGCCTAAGTCTAACCCTAACCCTAAGAGTCTAACCCTAACCCTAACCCTAACCCTAAGAGTGTAACCCTAACCCTAACCCTAACCCTAACCCTAAGAGTCTAACCCTAACCCTAACCCTAACCCTAAGAGTCTAACCCTAACCCTAACCCTAACCCTAAGAGTCTAACCCTAACCCTAAGAGTCTAACCCTAACCCTAACCCTAACCCTAAGAGTCTAACCCTAACCCTAAGAGTCTAAGTCTAACCCTAACCCTAACCCTAACCCTAACCGTAAGAGTCTAACCCTAACCCTAAGAGTCTAACCCTAAGAGTCTAACCCTAACCCTAACCCTAACCCTAACAGTCTAACCCTAACCCTAACCCTAAACCCGGCTGAAGTACCCAAGTATATTTCGCTAGATGGCAGCAGCGCTCCACCAACAGAGCCGACTGCAGTACCCAAATATATTTCGCTAGATGGCAGCAGCGCTCCACAAACAGGGCCGGCTGCAGTACCCAAATATATTTCGCTAGATGGCAGCAGCGCTCCACCAACAGCGCCGGCTGCAGTACCCAAGTATATTTCGCTAGATGGCAGCAGCGCTCCAACAACCGGGCGGCTGCAGTACCCAAGTATATTTCGCTAGATGGCAGCAGCGCTCCACCAACAGGGCCGGCTGCAGTACCCAAGTATATTTCGCTAGATGGCAGCAGCGCTCCACCAACCGGGCGGCTGCAGTACCCAAGTATATTTCGCTAGATGGCAGCAGCGCTCCACCAACAGGGCCGGCTGCAGTACCCAAATATATTTCGCTAGATGGCAGCAGCGCTCCACCAACCGGGCGGCTGCAGTACCCAAGTATATTTCGCTAGATGGCAGCAGCGCTCCACCAAAAGGGCGGCTGCAGTACCCAAGTATATTTCGCTAGATGGCAGCAGCGCTCCACCAACAGGGCCGGCTGCAGTACCCAAATATATTTCGCTAGATGGCAGCAGCGCTCCACCAACCGGGCGGCTGCAGTACCCAAGTATATTTCGCTAGATGGCAGCAGCGCTCCACCAACAGCGCCGGCTGCAGTACCCAAGTATATTTCGCTAGATGGCAGCAGCGCTCCACCAACCGGGCGGCTGCAGTACCCAATTACATTTCGCTAGATGGCAGCAGCGCTCCACCAAAAGGGCGGCTGCAGTACCCAAGTATATTTCGCTAGATGGCAGCAGCGCTCCACCAACAGGGCCGGCTGCAGTACCCAAGTATATTTCGCTAGATGGCAGCAGCGCTCCACCAACCGGGCGGCTGCAGTACCCAAGTATATTTCGCTAGATGGCAGCAGCGCTACACCAACCGGGCGGCTGCAGTACCCCATTACATTTCGCTAGATGGCAGCAGCGCTCCACCAACCGGGCGGCTGCAGTACCCAAGTATATTTCGCTAGATGGCAGCAGCGCTCCACCAACAGAGCCGGCTGCAGTACCCAAATATATTTCGCTAGATGGCAGCAGCGCTCCACCAACAGCGCCGGCTGCAGTACCCAAATATATTTCGCTAGATGGCAGCAGCGCTCCACAAACCGGGCGGCTGCAGTACCCAAGTATATTTCGCTAGATGGCAGCAGCGCTCCACCAAAAGGGCGGCTGCAGTACCCAATTATATTTCGCTAGATGGCAGCAGCGCTCCACCAACAGGGCCGGCTGCAGTACCCAAATATATTTCGCTAGATGGCAGCAGCGCTCCACCAAAAGGGCGGCTGCAGTACCCAAGTATATTTCGCTAGACGGCGGCAGTGCTCAACCAACCGGGCGGCTGCAGTACCAAAGTATATTTCGCTAGATGGCAGCAGCGCTCCACCAACAGCGCCGGCTGCAGTACTCAAGTATATTTCGCTAGATGGCAGCAGCGCTCCACAAAAAGGGTGGCTGCACTACCCAAATATATAGTACTGAGTCTAACCCTAACCCTAAGAGTCTAACCCTAAGAGTCTAACCCTAACCCTAACCCTAACCATAACAGTCTAACCCTAACCCTAACCCTAAACCCGGCTGCAGTACCCAAATATATTTCGCTAGATGGCAGCAGCGCTCCACCAACAGAGCCGGCTGCAGTACCCAAGTATATTTCGCTAGATGGCAGCAGCGCTCCACCAACAGGGCCGGCTGCAGTACCCAAATATATTTCGCTAGATGGCAGCAGCGCTCCACCAACAGCACCGGCTGCAATACCCAAGTATATTTCGCTAGATGGCAGCAGCGCTCCACCAAAAGGGCGGCTGCAGTACCCAAATATATAGTACTGAGTCTGACCCTAACCCTAAGAGCCTGAGTCTAACCCTAACCCTAAGAGCCTGAGTCTAACCCTCACCCTAAGAGCCTGAGTCTAACCCTAACCCTAAGAGCCTGAGTCTAACCCTCACCCTAAGAGCCTGAGTCTAACCCTCACCCTAAGAGCCTGAGTCTAACCCTCACCCTAAGAGCCTGAGTCTAACCCTAACCCTAAGAGCCTGAGTCTAACCCTAACCCTAAGAGCCCAAGTCTAACCCTTACCCTAAGAGTCTAACCCTAACCCTAACCCTAACCCTAAGAGTCTAACCCTAATCTGAATATAACCCTAACCCTAAGAGTCTAACCCTCACCCTAACCCTAACCCTAAGTGTCTAACCCTAACCCTAACCTTAACCCTAAGAGTCTAACCCTAACCCTAAGAGTCTAACCCTAACGCCAACCCTAACCCTAAGAGTCTAACCCTAACCTTAAGAGTCTAACCCTAACCCTAACTCTAACCCTAAGAGTCTAACCGTAACCCTAACCCTAACCCTAAGAGTCTAACCCTAACCTAACCCTAACCCTAACCCTAAGAGTCTAACCCTAACCCTAACCCTAACCCTAAGAGTCTAACCCTAACCCTAAGAATCTAACCCTAACCCTAACCCTAACCCTAACCCTAAGAGTCTAACCCTAACCCTAAGAGTCTAACCCTAACCCTAACCCTAACCCTAAGAGTCTAACCCTAACCCTAAGAGTCTAACCCTAATCCTAACCCTAACCCTAACCCTAACCGTAAGAGTCTAACCCTAACCCTAAGAGTCTAACCCTAAGAGTCTAACCCTAACAGTCTAACCCTAACCCTAACCCTAAACCCGGCTGAAGTACCCAAGTATATTTCGCTAGATGGCAGCAGCGCTCCACCAACAGAGCCGGCTGCAGTACCCAAATATATTTCGCTAGATGGCAGCAGCGCTCCACCAACAGCGCCGGCTGCAGTACCCAAATATATTTCGCTAGATGGCAGCAGCGCTCCACCAACAGCGCCGGCTGCAGTACCCAAATATATTTCGCTAGATGGCAGCAGCGCTCCACCAACAGCGCCGGCTGCAGTACCCAAATATATTTCGCTAGATGGCAGCAGCGCTCCAACAACCGGGCGGCTGCAGTACCCAAGTATATTTCGCTAGATGGCAGCAGCGCTCCACCAACAGGGCCGGCTGCAGTACCCAAGTATATTTCGCTAGATGGCAGCAGCGCTCCACCAACAGGGCCGGCTGCAGTACCCAAGTATATTTCGCTAGATGGCAGCAGCGCTCCACCAACCGGGCGGCTGCAGTACCCAAGTATATTTCGCTAGATGGCAGCAGCGCTCCACCAACAGGGCGGCTGCAGTACCCAAATATATTTCGCTAGATGGCAGCAGCGCTCCACCAACCGGGCGGCTGCAGTACCCAAGTATATTTCGCTAGATGGCAGCAGCGCTCCACCAACCGGGCGGCTGCAGTACCCAATTACATTTCGCTAGATGGCAGCAGCGCTCCACCAACCGGGCGGCTGCAGTACCCAAGTATATTTCGCTAGATGGCAGCAGCGCTACACCAAAAGGGCGGCTGCAGTACCCAAGTATATTTCGCTAGATGGCAGCAGCGCTCCACCAAAAGGGCGGCTGCAGTACCCAAATATATTTCGCTAGATGGCAGCAGCGCTCCACCAACAGGGCGGCTGCAGTACCCAAATATATTTCGCTAGATGGCAGCAGCGCTCCACCAACAGGGCCGGCTGCAGTACCCAAGTATATTTCGCTAGATGGCAGCAGCGCTCCACCAACAGGGCCGGCTGCAGTACCCAAGTATATTTCGCTAGATGGCAGCAGCGCTCCACCAACCGGGCGGCTGCAGTACCCAAGTATATTTCGCTAGATGGCAGCAGCGCTACACCAACCGGGCGGCTGCAGTACCCAATTACATTTCGCTAGATGGCAGCAGCGCTCCACCAACAGGGCCGGCTGCAGTACCCATATATATTTCGCTAGATGGCAGCAGCGCTCCACCAACAGAGCCGGCTGCAATACCCAAGTATATTTCGCTAGATGGCAGCAGCGCTCCACCAAAAGTGCGGCTGCAGTACCCAAATATATAGTACTGAGTCTGACCCTAACCCTAAGAGCCTGAGTCTAACCCTAACCCTAAGAGCCTGAGTCTAACCCTCACCCTAAGAGCCTGAGTCTAACCCTAACCCTAAGAGACTGAGTCTAACCCTAACCCTAAGAGCCTGAGTCTAACCCTCACCCTAAGAGCCTGAGTCTAACCCTCACCCTAAGAGCCTGAGTCTAACCCTAACCCTAAGAGCCTAAGTCTAACCCTTACCCTAAGAGTCTAACCCTAACCCTAACCCTAACCCTAAGAGTCTAACCCTAATCTGAATATAACCCTAACCCTAAGAGTCTAACCCTAACCCTGACCCTAACCCTAAGAGTCTAACCCTAACCCTAAGAGTCTAACCCTAACCCTAACCCTAACCCTAACCCTAAGAGTCTAACCCTAACCCTAAGAGTCTAACCCTAACCCTAACCCTAACCCTAACCCTAAGAGTCTAACCCTAACCCTAAGAGTCTAACCCTAACCCTAACCCTAACCCTAAGAGTCTAACCCTAACCCTAAGAGTCTAACCCTAACCCTAACCCTAACCCTAACCGTAAGAGTCTAACCCTAACCCTAAGAGTCTAACCCTAAGAGTCTAACCCTAAGAGTCTAACCCTAACCCTAACAGTCTAACCCTAACCCTAACCCTAAACCCGGCTGAAGTACCCAAGTATATTTCGCTAGATGGCAGCAGCGCTCCACAAACAGAGCCGGCTGCAGTACCCAAATATATTTCGCTAGATGGCAGCAGCGCTCCACCAACAGAGCCGGCTGCAGTACCCAAATATATTTCGCTAGATGGCAGCAGCGCTCCACCAACAGGGCCGGCTGCAGTACCCAAATATATTTCGCTAGATGGCAGCAGCGCTCCACCAACAGCGCCGGCTGCAGTACCCAAGTATATTTCGCTAGATGGCAGCAGCGCTCCACCAACCGGGCGGCTGCAGTACCCAAGTATATTTCGCTAGATGGCAGCAGCGCTCCACCAACAGGGCCGGCTGCAGTACCCAAGTATATTTCGCTAGATGGCAGCAGCGCTCCACCAACCGGGCGGCTGCAGTACCCAAGTATATTTCGCTAGATGGCAGCAGCGCTCCACCAACAGGGCCGGCTGCAGTACCCAAGTATATTTCGCTAGATGGCAGCAGCGCTCCACCAACCGGGCGGCTGCAGTACCCAAGTATATTTCGCTAGATGGCAGCAGCGCTCCACCAACAGGGCCGGCTGCAGTACCCAAGTATATTTCGCTAGATGGCAGCAGCGCTCCACCAACCGGCCGGCTGCAGTACCCAAGTATATTTCGCTAGATGGCAGCAGCGCTCCACCAACAGGGCGGCTGCAGTACCCAATTACATTTCGCTAGATGGCAGCAGCGCTCCACCAACCGGGCGGCTGCAGTACCCAAGTATATTTCGCTAGATGGCAGCAGAGCTCCACCAACAGAGCTGGCTGCAGTACCCAAATATATTTCGCTAGATGGCAGCAGCGCTCCACCAAAAGGGCGGCTGCAGTACCCAAATATATTTCGCTAGATGGCAGCAACGCTCCACCAACAGGGCCGGCTGCAGTACCCAAATATATTTCGCTAGATGGCAGCAGCGCTCCACCAACAGCGCCGGCTGCAGTACCCAAGTATATTTCGCTAGATGGCAGCAGCGCTCCACCAAAAGGGCGGCTGCAGTACACAAATATATAGTACTAAATCTGACCCTAACCCTAAGAGCCTGTGTCTAACCCTAACCCTAAAAGCCTGAGTCTAACCCTAACCGTAAGAGCCTGAGTCTAACCCTAACCCTAAGAGCCTGAGTCTAACCCTAACCCTAAGAGCCTAAGTCTAACCCTAACCCTAAGAGTCTAACCCTAACCCTAACCCTAACCCTAAGAGTGTAACCCTAACCCTAACCCTAACCCTAACCCTAAGAGTCTAACCCTAACCCTAACCCTAACCCTAAGAGTCTAACCCTAACCCTAACCCTAAACCTAAGAGTCTAACCCTAACCCTAAGAGTCTAACCCTAACCCTAACCTTAACCCTAACCCTAAGAGTCTAACCCTAACCCTAAGAGTCTAACCCTAACCCTAACCCTAACCCTAAGAGTCTAACCCTAACCCTAAGAGTCTAAGTCTAACCCTAACCCTAACCCTAACCCTAACCGTAAGAGTCTAACCCTAACCCTAAGAGTCTAACCCTAAGAGTCTAACCCTAACCCTAACCCTAACCCTAACAGTCTAACCCTAACCCTAACCCTAAACCCGGCTGAAGTACCCAAGTATATTTCGCTAGATGGCAGCAGCGCTCCACCAACAGAGCCGACTGCAGTACCCAAATATATTTCGCTAGATGGCAGCAGCGCTCCACAAACAGGGCCGGCTGCAGTACCCAAATATATTTCGCTAGATGGCAGCAGCGCTCCACCAACAGCGCCGGCTGCAGTACCCAAGTATATTTCGCTAGATGGCAGCAGCGCTCCAACAACCGGGCGGCTGCAGTACCCAAGTATATTTCGCTAGATGGCAGCAGCGCTCCACCAACAGGGCCGGCTGCAGTACTCAAGTATATTTCGCTAGATGGCAGCAGCGCTCCACCAACCGGGCGGCTGCAGTACCCAAGTATATTTCGCTAGATGGCAGCAGCGCTCCACCAACAGGGCCGGCTGCAGTACCCAAATATATTTCGCTAGATGGCAGCAGCGCTCCACCAACCGGGCGGCTGCAGTACCCAAGTATATTTCGCTAGATGGCAGCAGCGCTCCACCAAAAGGGCGGCTGCAGTACCCAAGTATATTTCGCTAGATGGCAGCAGCGCTCCACCAACAGGGCCGGCTGCAGTACCCAAATATATTTCGCTAGATGGCAGCAGCGCTCCACCAACCGGGCGGCTGCAGTACCCAAGTATATTTCGCTAGATGGCAGCAGCGCTCCACCAACAGCGCCGGCTGCAGTACCCAAGTATATTTCGCTAGATGGCAGCAGCGCTCCACCAACCGGGCGGCTGCAGTACCCAATTACATTTCGCTAGATGGCAGCAGCGCTCCACCAAAAGGGCGGCTGCAGTACCCAAGTATATTTCGCTAGATGGCAGCAGCGCTCCACCAACAGGGCCGGCTGCAGTACCCAAGTATATTTCGCTAGATGGCAGCAGCGCTCCACCAACCGGGCGGCTGCAGTACCCAAGTATATTTCGCTAGATGGCAGCAGCGCTCCACCAACAGGGCGGCTGCAGTACCCAAATATATTTCGCTAGATGGCAGCAGCGCTCCACCAACCGGGCGGCTGCAGTACCCAAGTATATTTCGCTAGATGGCAGCAGCGCTCCACCAACCGGGCGGCTGCAGTACCCAATTACATTTCGCTAGATGGCAGCAGCGCTCCACCAACCGGGCGGCTGCAGTACCCAAGTATATTTCGCTAGATGGCAGCAGCGCTCCACCAAAAGGGCGGCTGCAGTACCCAATTACATTTCGCTAGATGGCAGCAGCGCTCCACCAACAGGGCCGGCTGCAGTACCCAAATATATTTCGCTAGATGGCAGCAGCGCTCCACAAACCGGGCGGCTGCAGTACCCAAGTATATTTCGCTAGATGGCAGCAGCGCTCCACCAACAGGGCCGGCTGCAGTACCCAAGTATATTTCGCTAGATGGCAGCAGCGCTCCACCAACCGGGCGGCTGCAGTACCCAATTACATTTCGCTAGATGGCAGCAGCGCTCCACCAACCGGGCGGCTGCAGTACCCAAGTATATTTCGCTAGATGGCAGCAGAGCTCCACCAACAGGGCCGGCTGCAGTACCCAAATATATTTCGCTAGATGGCAGCAGCGCTCCACCAACAGCGCCGGCTGCAATACCCAAGTATATTTCGCTAGATGGCAGCAGCGCTCCACCAAAAGGGCGGCTGCAGTACCCAAATATATAGTACTGAGTCTGACCCTAACCCTAAGAGCCTGAGTCTAACCCTCACCCTAAGAGCCTGAGTCTAACCCTCACCCTAAGAGCCTGAGTCTAACCCTCACCCTAAGAGTCTAACCCTAACCCTAACCCTAACCCTAAGAGTCTAACCCTAATCTGAATATAACCCTAACCCTAAGAGTCTAACCCTAACCCTAACCCTAACCCTAACCCTAAGAGTCTAACCCTAACCCTAAGAGTCTAACCCTAACCCTAACCCTAACCCTAACCCTAAGAGTCTAACCCTAACCCTAACTCTAACCCTAAGAGTCTAACCGTAACCCTAACCCTAAGAGTCTAACCCTAACCCTAACCCTAACCCTAACCCTAAGAGTCTAACCCTAACCCTAACCCTAACCCTAAGAGTCTAACCCTAACCCTAAGAGTCTAACCCTAACCCTAACCCTACCCCTAACCCTAAGAGTCTAACCCTAACCCTAAGAGTCTAACCCTAACCCTAACCCTAACCCTAACCCTAAGAGTCTAACCCTAACCCTAAGAGTCTAACCCTAACCCTAACCCTAAGAGTCTAACCCTAACCCTAAGAGTCTAACCCTAACCCTAACCGTAAGAGTCTAACCCTAACCCTAAGAGTCTAACCCTAAGAGTCTAACCCTAAGAGTCTAACCCTAACCCTAACAGTCTAACCCTAACCCTAACCCTAAACCCGGCTGAAGTACCCAAGTATATTTCGCTAGATGGCAGCAGCGCTCCACCAACCGGGCGGCTGCAGTACCCAAGTATATTTCGCTAGATGGCAGCAGCGCTCCACCAACAGGGCCGGCTGCAGTACCCAAGTATATTTCGCTAGATGGCAGCAGCGCTCCACCAACCGGGCGGCTGCAGTACCCAAGTATATTTCGCTAGATGGCAGCAGCGCTCCACCAACAGGGCGGCTGCAGTACCCAAGTATATTTCGCTAGATGGCAGCAGCGCTCCACCAAAAGGGCGGCTGCAGTACCCAAATATATTTCGCTAGATGGCAGCAGCGCTCCCCCAACAGCGCCGGCTGCAGTACCCAAGTATATTTCGCTAGATGGCAGCAGCGCTCCAACAACCGGGCGGCTGCAGTACCCAAGTATATTTCGCTAGATGGCAGCAGCGCTCCACCAACAGGGCCGGCTGCAGTACCCAAGTATATTTCGCTAGATGGCAGCAGCGCTCCACCAACAGGGCCGGCTGCAGTACCCAATTACATTTCGCTAGATGGCAGCAGCGCTCCACAAACCGGGCGGCTGCAGTACCCAAGTATATTTCGCTAGATGGCAGCAGCGCTCCACCAACAGCGCCGGCTGCAGTACCCAAGTATATTTCGCTAGATGGCAGCAGCGCTCCACCAACCGGGCGGCTGCAGTACCCAATTACATTTCGCTAGATGGCAGCAGCGCTCCACCAACCGGGCGGCTGCAGTACCCAACTACATTTCGCTAGATGGCAGCAGAGCTCCACCAACAGGGCCGGCTGCAGTACCCAAATATATTTCGCTAGATGGCAGCAGCGCTCCACCAAAAGGGCGGCTGCAGTACCCAAATATATTTCGCTAGATGGCAGCAGCGCTCCACCAACAGGGCCGGCTGCAGTACCCAAGTATATTTCGCTAGATGGCAGCAGCGCTCCACCAACCGGGCGGCTGCAGTACCCAAGTATATTTCGCTAGATGGCAGCAGCGCTACACCAACCGGGCGACTGCAGTACCCCATTACATTTCGCTAGATGGCAGCAGCGCTCCACCAACCGGGCGGCTGCAGTACCCAAGTATATTTCGCTAGATGGCAGCAGCGCTACACCAACCGGGCGGCTGCAGTACCCAATTACATTTCGCTAGATGGCAGCAGCGCTCCACCAACCGGGCGGCTGCAGTACCCAAGTATATTTCGCTAGATGGCAGCAGAGCTCCACCAACAGGGCCGGCTGCAGTACCCATATATATTTCGCTAGATGGCAGCAGCGCTCCACCAACAGAGCCGGCTGCAATACCCAAGTATATTTCGCTAGATGGCAGCAGCGCTCCACCAAAAGTGCGGCTGCAGTACCCAAATATATAGTACTGAGTCTGACCCTAACCCTAAGAGCCTGAGTCTAACCCTAACCCTAAGAGCCTGAGTCTAACCCTCACCCTAAGAGCCTGAGTCTAACCCTAACCCTAAGAGACTGAGTCTAACCCTAACCCTAAGAGCCTGAGTCTAACCCTCACCCTAAGAGCCTGAGTCTAACCCTCACCCTAAGAGCCTGAGTCTAACCCTAACCCTAAGAGCCTAAGTCTAACCCTTACCCTAAGAGTCTAACCCTAACCCTAACCCTAACCCTAAGAGTCTAACCCTAATCTGAATATAACCCTAACCCTAAGAGTCTAACCCTAACCCTGACCCTAACCCTAAGAGTCTAACCCTAACCCTAAGAGTCTAACCCTAACCCTAACCCTAACCCTAACCCTAAGAGTCTAACCCTAACCCTAAGAGTCTAACCCTAACCCTAACCCTAACCCTAACCCTAAGAGTCTAACCCTAACCCTAAGAGTCTAACCCTAACCCTAACCCTAACCCTAAGAGTCTAACCCTAACCCTAAGAGTCTAACCCTAACCCTAACCCTAACCCTAACCGTAAGAGTCTAACCCTAACCCTAAGAGTCTAACCCTAAGAGTCTAACCCTAAGAGTCTAACCCTAACCCTAACAGTCTAACCCTAACCCTAACCCTAAACCCGGCTGAAGTACCCAAGTATATTTCGCTAGATGGCAGCAGCGCTCCACAAACAGAGCCGGCTGCAGTACCCAAATATATTTCGCTAGATGGCAGCAGCGCTCCACCAACAGAGCCGGCTGCAGTACCCAAATATATTTCGCTAGATGGCAGCAGCGCTCCACCAAAAGGGCCGGCTGCAGTACCCAAATATATTTCGCTAGATGGCAGCAGCGCTCCACCAACAGCGCCGGCTGCAGTACCCAAGTATATTTCGCTAGATGGCAGCAGCGCTCCACCAACCGGGCGGCTGCAGTACCCAAGTATATTTCGCTAGATGGCAGCAGCGCTCCACCAACAGGGCCGGCTGCAGTACCCAAGTATATTTCGCTAGATGGCAGCAGCGCTCCACCAACCGGGCGGCTGCAGTACCCAAGTATATTTCGCTAGATGGCAGCAGCGCTCCACCAACAGGGCCGGCTGCAGTACCCAAGTATATTTCGCTAGATGGCAGCAGCGCTCCACCAACCGGGCGGCTGCAGTACCCAAGTATATTTCGCTAGATGGCAGCAGCGCTCCACCAACAGGGCCGGCTGCAGTACCCAAGTATATTTCGCTAGATGGCAGCAGCGCTCCACCAACAGGGCGGCTGCAGTACCCAAGTATATTTCGCTAGATGGCAGCAGCGCTCCACCAACCGGGCGGCTGCAGTACCCAATTACATTTCGCTAGATGGCAGCAGCGCTCCACCAACCGGGCGGCTGCAGTACCCAAGTATATTTCGCTAGATGGCAGCAGAGCTCCACCAACAGAGCTGGCTGCAGTACCCAAATATATTTCGCTAGATGGCAGCAGCGCTCCACCAAAAGGGCGGCTGCAGTACCCAAATATATTTCGCTAGATGGCAGCAACGCTCCACCAACAGGGCCGGCTGCAGTACCCAAATATATTTCGCTAGATGGCAGCAGCGCTCCACCAACAGCGCCGGCTGCAGTACCCAAGTATATTTCGCTAGATGGCAGCAGCGCTCCACCAAAAGGGCGGCTGCAGTACACAAATATATAGTACTAAATCTGACCCTAACCCTAAGAGCCTGTGTCTAACCCTAACCCTAAAAGCCTGAGTCTAACCCTAACCGTAAGAGCCTGAGTCTAACCCTAACCCTAAGAGCCTGAGTCTAACCCTAACCCTAAGAGCCTAAGTCTAACCCTAACCCTAAGAGTCTAACCCTAACCCTAACCCTAACCCTAAGAGTGTAACCCTAACCCTAACCCTAACCCTAACCCTAAGAGTCTAACCCTAACCCTAACCCTAACCCTAAGAGTCTAACCCTAACCCTAACCCTAACCCTAAGAGTCTAACCCTAACCCTAAGAGTCTAACCCTAACCCTAACCTTAACCCTAACCCTAAGAGTCTAACCCTAACCCTAAGAGTCTAACCCTAACCCTAACCCTAACCCTAAGAGTCTAACCCTAACCCTAAGAGTCTAAGTCTAACCCTAACCCTAACCCTAACCCTAACCGTAAGAGTCTAACCCTAACCCTAAGAGTCTAACCCTAAGAGTCTAACCCTAACCCTAACCCTAACCCTAACAGTCTAACCCTAACCCTAACCCTAAACCCGGCTGAAGTACCCAAGTATATTTCGCTAGATGGCAGCAGCGCTCCACCAACAGAGCCGGCTGCAGTACCCAAATATATTTCGCTAGATGGCAGCAGCGCTCCACAAACAGGGCCGGCTGCAGTACCCAAATATATTTCGCTAGATGGCAGCAGCGCTCCACCAACAGCGCCGGCTGCAGTACCCAAGTATATTTCGCTAGATGGCAGCAGCGCTCCAACAACCGGGCGGCTGCAGTACCCAAGTATATTTCGCTAGATGGCAGCAGCGCTCCACCAACAGGGCCGGCTGCAGTACTCAAGTATATTTCGCTAGATGGCAGCAGCGCTCCACCAACCGGGCGGCTGCAGTACCCAAGTATATTTCGCTAGATGGCAGCAGCGCTCCACCAACAGGGCCGGCTGCAGTACCCAAATATATTTCGCTAGATGGCAGCAGCGCTCCACCAACCGGGCGGCTGCAGTACCCAAGTATATTTCGCTAGATGGCAGCAGCGCTCCACCAAAAGGGCGGCTGCAGTACCCAAGTATATTTCGCTAGATGGCAGCAGCGCTCCACCAACAGGGCCGGCTGCAGTACCCAAATATATTTCGCTAGATGGCAGCAGCGCTCCACCAACCGGGCGGCTGCAGTACCCAAGTATATTTCGCTAGATGGCAGCAGCGCTCCACCAACAGCGCCGGCTGCAGTACCCAAGTATATTTCGCTAGATGGCAGCAGCGCTCCACCAACCGGGCGGCTGCAGTACCCAATTACATTTCGCTAGATGGCAGCAGCGCTCCACCAAAAGGGCGGCTGCAGTACCCAAGTATATTTCGCTAGATGGCAGCAGAGCTCCACCAACCGGGCGGCTGCAGTACCCAAATATATTTCGCTAGATGGCAGCAGCGCTCCACCAACAGGGCGGCTGCAGTACCCAAATATATTTCGCTAGATGGCAGCAGCGCTCCACCAACAGGGCCGGCTGCAGTACCCAAGTATATTTCGCTAGATGGCAGCAGCGCTCCACCAACCGGGCGGCTGCAGTACCCAAGTATATTTCGCTAGATGGCAGCAGCGCTACACCAACCGGGCGGCTGCAGTACCCCATTACATTTCGCTAGATGGCAGCAGCGCTCCACCAACCGGGCGGCTGCAGTACCCAAGTATATTTCGCTAGATGGCAGCAGCGCTCCACCAACAGAGCCGGCTGCAGTACCCAAATATATTTCGCTAGATGGCAGCAGCGCTCCACCAACAGCGCCGGCTGCAGTACCCAAATATATTTCGCTAGATGGCAGCAGCGCTCCACAAACCGGGCGGCTGCAGTACCCAAGTATATTTCGCTAGATGGCAGCAGCGCTACACCAAAAGGGCGGCTGCAGTACCCAATTACATTTCGCTAGATGGCAGCAGCGCTCCATTAACAGCGCCGGCTGCAGTACCCAAATATATTTCGCTAGATGGCAGCAGCGCTCCACCAAAAGGGCGGCTGCAGTACCCAAGTATATTTCGCTAGACGGCGGCAGTGCTCAACCAACCGGGCGGCTGCAGTACCAAAGTATATTTCGCTAGATGGCAGCAGCGCTCCACCAACAGCGCCGGCTGCAGTACTCAAGTATATTTCGCTAGATGGCAGCAGCGCTCCACAAAAAGGGTGGCTGCACTACCCAAATATATAGTACTGAGTCTAACCCTAACCCTAAGAGTCTAACCCTAAGAGTCTAACCCTAACCCTAACCCTAACCCTAACAGTCTAACCCTAACCCTAACCCTAAACCCGGCTGCAGTACCCAAATATATTTCGCTAGATGGCAGCAGCGCTCCACCAACAGAGCCGGCTGCAGTACCCAAGTATATTTCGCTAGATGGCAGCAGCGCTCCACCAACAGGGCCGGCTGCAGTACCCAAATATATTTCGCTAGATGGCAGCAGCGCTCCACCAACAGCACCGGCTGCAATACCCAAGTATATTTCGCTAGATGGCAGCAGCGCTCCACCAACAGGGCGGCTGCAGTACCCAAATATATTTCGCTAGATGGCAGCAGCGCTCCACCAACCGGGCGGCTGCAGTACCCAAGTATATTTCGCTAGATGGCAGCAGCGCTCCACCAACCGGGCGGCTGCAGTACCCAATTACATTTCGCTAGATGGCAGCAGCGCTCCACCAACCGGGCGGCTGCAGTACCCAAGTATATTTCGCTAGATGGAAGCAGCGCTACACCAAAAGGGCGGCTGCAGTACCCAATTACATTTCGCTAGATGGCAGCAGCGCTCCACCAACAGGGCCGGCTGCAGTACCCAAGTATATTTCGCTAGATGGCAGCAGCGCTCCACAAACCGGGCGGCTGCAGTACCCAAGTATATTTCGCTAGATGGCAGCAGCGCTCCACCAACAGGGCCGGCTGCAGTACCCAAGTATATTTCGCTAGATGGCAGCAGCGCTCCACCAACCGGGCGGCTGCAGTACCCAATTACATTTCGCTAGATGGCAGCAGCGCTCCACCAACCGGGCGGCTGCAGTACCCAAGTATATTTCGCTAGATGGCAGCAGAGCTCCACCAACAGGGCCGGCTGCAGTACCCAAATATATTTCGCTAGATGGCAGCAGCGCTCCACCAACAGCGCCGGCTGCAATACCCAAGTATATTTCGCTAGATGGCAGCAGCGCTCCACCAAAAGGGCGGCTGCAGTACCCAAATATATAGTACTGAGTCTGACCCTAACCCTAAGAGCCTGATTCTAACCCTAACCCTAAGAGCCTGAGTCTAACCCTCACCCTAAGAGCCTGAGTCTAACCCTCACCCTAAGAGCCTGAGTCTAACCCTAACCCTAAGAGCCTAAGTCTAACCCTTACCCTAAGAGTCTAACCCTAACCCTAACCCTAACCCTAAGAGTCTAACCCTAACCCTGAATATAACCCTAACCCTAAGAGTCTAACCCTCACCCTAACCCTAACCCTAAGTGTCTAACCCTAACCCTAACCCTAACTCTAACCCTAAGAGTCTAACCCTAACCCTAAGAGTCTAACCCTAACCCCAACCCTAACCCTGAGTCTAACCCTAACCCTAAGAGTCTAACCCTAACCCTAACTCTAACCCTAGAGTCTAACCGTAACCCTAACCCTAACCCTAAGAGTCTAACCCTAACCCTAACCCTAACCCTAAGAGTCTAACCCTAACCCTAAGAGTCTAACCCTAACCCTAACCCTAACCCTAACCCTAAGAGTCTAACCCTAACCCTAAGAGTCTAACCCTAACCCTAACCCTAACCCTAACCCTAAGAGTCTAACCCTAACCCTAAGAGTCTAACCCTAACCCTAACCCTAACCCTAAGAGTCTAACCCTAACCCTAAGAGTCTAACCCTAACTCTAACCCTAACCCTAACCCTAAGAGTCTAACCCTAACCCTAAGAGTCTAAGCCTAACCCTAAGCCTAACCCTAACCCTAACCGTAAGAGTCTAACCCTAACCCTAAGAGTCTAACCCTAAGAGTCTAACCCTAAAAGTCTAACCCTAACCCTAACAGTCTAACCCTAACCCTAACCCTAAACCCGGCTGAAGTACCCAAGTATATTTCGCTAGATGGCAGCAGCGCTCCACCAACAGAGCCGGCTGCAGTACCCAAATATATTTCGCTAGATGGCAGCAGCGCTCCACCAACAGCGCCGGCTGCAGTACCCAAATATATTTCGCTAGATGGCAGCAGCGCTCCACCAACAGCGCCGGCTGCAGTACCCAAGTATATTTCGCTAGATGGCAGCAGCGCTCCACCAACCGGGCGGCTGCAGTACCCAAGTATATTTCGCTAGATGGCAGCAGCGCTCCACCAACAGGGCCGGCTGCAGTACCCAAGTATATTTCGCTAGATGGCAGCAGCGCTCCACCAACCGGGCGGCTGCAGTACCCAAGTATATTTCGCTAGATGGCAGCAGCGCTCCACCAACCGGGCGGCTGCAGTACCCAATTACATTTCGCTAGATGGCAGCAGCGCTCCACCAACCGGGCCGGCTGCAGTACCCAAATATATTTCGCTAGATGGCAGCAGCGCTCCACAAACCGGGCGGCTGCAGTACCCAAGTATATTTCGCTAGATGGCAGCAGCGCTCCACCAACAGGGCCGGCTGCAGTACCCAAGTATATTTCGCTAGATGGCAGCAGCGCTCCAACAACCGGCCGGCTGCAGTACCCAATTACATTTCGCTAGATGGCAGCAGCGCTCCACCAAAAGGGCGGCTGCAGTACCCAAGTATATTTCGCTAGATGGCAGCAGAGCTCCACCAACAGGG
This sequence comes from Falco punctatus, assembly GCF_963210335.1. Taxonomy (NCBI): domain Eukaryota; kingdom Metazoa; phylum Chordata; class Aves; order Falconiformes; family Falconidae; genus Falco; species Falco punctatus. The sequence continues at coordinate 1,931,754 of NW_027660193.1, read as the reverse complement.
CCGGCTGCAGTACCCAAATATATTTCGCTAGATGGCAGCAGCGCTCCACCAAAAGGGCGGCTGCAGTACCCAAGTATATATCGCTAGATGGCAGCAGCGCTCCACCAACAGGGCCGGCTGCAGTACCCAAATATATTTCGCTAGATGGCAGCAGCGCTCCACCAAGAGCGCCGGCTGCAATACCCAAGTATATTTCGCTAGATGGCAGCAGCGCTCCACCAAAAGGGCGGCTGCAGTACCCAAATATATAGTACTGAGTCTGACCCTCACCCTAAGAGCCTGAGTCTAACCCTAACCCTAAAAGCCTGAGTCTAACCCTCACCCTAAGAGCCTGAGTCTAACCCTAACCCTAAGAGCCTGAGTCTAACCCTCACCCTAAGAGCCTGAGTCTAACCCTAACCCGAAGAGCCTGAGTCTAACCCTAACCCTAAGAGCCTGAGTCTAACCCTAACCCTAAGAGCCTAACCCTAACCCTAACCCTAAGAGTCTAACCCTAACCCTAACCCTAACCCTAAGAGTCTAACCCTAACCCTGAATATAACCCTAACCCTAAGAGTCTAACCCTCACCCTAACCCTAACCCTAAGAGTCTAACCCTAACCCTAACCCTAAGAGTCTAACCCTAACCCTAAGAGTCTAACCCTAACCCTAACCCTAACCCTAACCCTAAGAGTCTAACCCTAACCCTAAGAGTCTACCCCTAACCCTAACCCTAAGAGTCTAACCCTAACCCTAAGAGTCTAACCCTAACCCTAACCCTAACCCTAACCGTAAGAGTCTAACCCTAACCCTAAGAGTCTAACCCTAAGAGTCTAACCCTAAGAGTCTAACCCTAACCCTAACAGTCTCACCCTAACCCTAACCCTAAACCCGGCTGAAGTACCCAAGTATATTTCGCTAGATGGCAGCAGCGCTCCACAAACAGAGCCGGCTGCAGTACCCAAATATATTTCGCTAGATGGCAGCAGCGCTCCACCAACAGCGCCGGCTGCAGTACCCAAATATATTTCGCTAGATGGCAGCAGCGCTCCACCAACAGCGCCGGCTGCAGTACCCAAGTATATTTCGCTAGATGGCAGCAGCGCTCCACCAACCGGGCGGCTGCAGTACCCAAGTATATTTCGCTAGATGGCAGCAGCGCTCCACCAACAGGGCCGGCTGCAGTACCCAAATATATTTCGCTAGATGGCAGCAGCGCTCCACCAACCGAGCGGCTGCAGTACCCAAGTATATTTCGCTAGATGGCAGCAGCGCTCCACCAACCGGGCCGGCTGCAGTACCCAAGTATATTTCGCTAGATGGCAGCAGCGCTCCACCAACCGGGCGGCTGCAGTACCCAAGTATATTTCGCTAGATGGCAGCAGCGCTCCACCAACAGGGCCGGCTGCAGTACCCAAGTATATTTCGCTAGATGGCAGCAGCGCTCCACGAACCGGGCGGCTGCAGTACCCAAGTATATTTCGCTAGATGGCAGCAGCGCTCCACCAACAGGGCGGCTGCAGTACCCAAGTATATTTCGCTAGATGGCAGCAGAGCTCCACCAACAGGGCCGGCTGCAGTACCCAAATATATTTCGCTAGATGGCAGCAGCGCTCCACCAAAAGGGCGGCTGCAGTACCCAAGTATATATCGCTAGATGGCAGCAGCGCTCCACCAACAGGGCCGGCTGCAGTACCCAAATATATTTCGCTAGATGGCAGCAGCGCTCCACCAAGAGCGCCGGCTGCAATACCCAAGTATATTTCGCTAGATGGCAGCAGCGCTCCACCAAAAGGGCGGCTGCAGTACCCAAATATATAGTACTGAGTCTGACCCTCACCCTAAGAGCCTGAGTCTAACCCTCACCCTAAAAGCCTGAGTCTAACCCTCACCCTAAGAGCCTGAGTCTAACCCTAACCCTAAGAGCCTGAGTCTAACCCTCACCCTAAGAGCCTGAGTCTAACCCTAACCCGAAGAGCCTGAGTCTAACCCTAACCCTAAGAGCCTGAGTCTAACCCTAACCCTAAGAGCCTAACCCTAACCCTAACCCTAAGAGTCTAACCCTAACCCTAACCCTAACCCTAAGAGTCTAACCCTAACCCTGAATATAACCCTAACCCTAAGAGTCTAACCCTCACCCTAACCCTAACCCTAAGAGTCTAACCCTAACCCTAACCCTAAGAGTCTAACCCTAACCCTAAGAGTCTAACCCTAACCCTAACCCTAACCCTAACCCTAAGAGTCTAACCCTAACCCTAAGAGTCTACCCCTAACCCTAACCCTAAGAGTCTAACCCTAACCCTAAGAGTCTAACCCTAACCCTAACCCTAACCCTAACCGTAAGAGTCTAACCCTAACCCTAAGAGTCTAACCCTAAGAGTCTAACCCTAAGAGTCTAACCCTAACCCTAACAGTCTCACCCTAACCCTAACCCTAAACCCGGCTGAAGTACCCAAGTATATTTCGCTAGATGGCAGCAGCGCTCCACAAACAGAGCCGGCTGCAGTACCCAAATATATTTCGCTAGATGGCAGCAGCGCTCCACCAACAGCGCCGGCTGCAGTACCCAAATATATTTCGCTAGATGGCAGCAGCGCTCCACCAACAGCGCCGGCTGCAGTACCCAAGTATATTTCGCTAGATGGCAGCAGCGCTCCACCAACCGGGCGGCTGCAGTACCCAAGTATATTTCGCTAGATGGCAGCAGCGCTCCACCAACAGGGCCGGCTGCAGTACCCAAATATATTTCGCTAGATGGCAGCAGCGCTCCACCAACCGAGCGGCTGCAGTACCCAAGTATATTTCGCTAGATGGCAGCAGCGCTCCACCAACCGGGCCGGCTGCAGTACCCAAGTATATTTCGCTAGATGGCAGCAGCGCTCCACCAACAGCGCCGGCTGCAGTACCCAAGTATATTTCGCTAGATGGCAGCAGCGCTCCACCAACAGCGCCGGCTGCAGTACCCAAGTATATTTCGCTAGATGGCAGCAGCGCTCCACGAACCGGGCGGCTGCAGTACCCAAGTATATTTCGCTAGATGGCAGCAGCGCTCCACCAACAGGGCGGCTGCAGTACCCAATTACATTTCGCTAGATGGCAGCAGCGCTCCACCAAAAGGCCGGCTGCAGTACCCAATTATATTTCGCTAGATGGCAGCAGAGCTCCACCAACAGAGCTGGCTGCAGTACCCAAATATATTTCGCTAGATGGCAGCAGCGCTCCACCAAAAGGGCGGCTGCAGTACCCAAGTATATTTCGCTAGATGGCAGCAGCGCTCCACCAACAGGGCCGGCTGCAGTACCCAAATATATTTCGCTAGATGGCAGCAGCGCTCCACCAACAGCGCCGGCTGCAGTACCCAAGTATATTTCGCTAGATGGCAGCAGCGTTCCACCAAAAGGGCGGCTGCAGTACACAAATATATAGTACTAAATCTGACCCTAACCCTAAGAGCCTGTGTCTAACCCTAACCCTAAGAGCCTGAGTCTAACCCTAACCGTAAGAGCCTGAGTCTAACCCTAACCCTAAGAGCCTGAGTCTAACCCTAACCCTAAGAGCCTAAGTCTAACCCTAACCCTAAGAGTCTAACCCTAACCCTAACCCTAAGAGTGTAACCCTAACCCTAACCCTAACCCTAACCCTAAGAGTCTAACCCTAACCCTAACCTTAACCCTAACCCTAAGAGTCTAACCCTAACCCTAAGAGTCTAACCCTAACCCTAACCCTAACCCTAAGAGTCTAACCCTAACCCTAAGAGTCTAACCCTAACCCTAACCCTAACCCTAACCCTAACCGTAAGAGTGTAACCCTAACCCTAAGAGTCTAACCCTAAGAGTCTAACCCTAACCCTAACCCTAACCCTAACAGTCTAACCCTAACCCTAACCCTAAACCCGGCTGAAGTACCCAAGTATATTTCGCTAGATGGCAGCAGCGCTCCACCAACAGAGCCGGCTGCAGTACCCAAATATATTTCGCTAGATGGCAGCAGCGCTCCACAAACAGGGCCGGCTGCAGTACCCAAATATATTTCGCTAGATGGCAGCAGCGATCCACCAACAGCGCCGGCTGCAGTACCCAAATATATTTCGCTAGATGGCAGCAGCGCTCCACCAAAAGGGCGGCTGCAGTACCCAAGTATATTTCGCTAGACGGCGGCAGTGCTCAACCAACCGGGCGGCTGCAGTACCAAAGTATATTTCGCTAGATGGCAGCAGCGCTCCACCAACAGCGCCGGCTGCAGTACTCAAGTATATTTCGCTAGATGGCAGCAGCGCTCCACAAAAAGGGTGGCTGCACTACCCAAATATATAGTACTGAGTCTAACCCTAACCCTAAGAGTCTAACCCTAAGAGTCTAACCCTAACCCTAACCCTAACCCTAACAGTCTAACCCTAACCCTAACCCTAAACCCGGCTGCAGTACCCAAATATATTTCGCTAGATGGCAGCAGCGCTCCACCAACAGAGCCGGCTGCAGTACCCAAGTATATTTCGCTAGATGGCAGCAGCGCTCCACCAACAGGGCCGGCTGCAGTACCCAAATATATTTCGCTAGATGGCAGCAGCGCTCCACCAACAGCACCGGCTGCAATACCCAAGTATATTTCGCTAGATGGCAGCAGCGCTCCACCAAAAGGGCGGCTGCAGTACCCAAATATATAGTACTGAGTCTGACCCTAACCCTAAGAGCCTGAGTCTAACCCTAACCCTAAGAGCCTGAGTCTAACCCTCACCCTAAGAGCCTGAGTCTAACCCTAACCCTAAGAGCCTGAGTCTAACCCTCACCCTAAGAGCCTGAGTCTAACCCTCACCCTAAGAGCCTGAGTCTAACCCTCACCCTAAGAGCCTGAGTCTAACCCTCACCCTAAGAGCCTGAGTCTAACCCTCACCCTAAGAGCCTGAGTCTAACCCTCACCCTAAGAGCCTAAGTCTAACCCTTACCCTAAGAGTCTAACCCTAACCCTAACCCTAACCCTAAGAGTCTAACCCTAATCTGAATATAACCCTAACCCTAAGAGTCTAACCCTCACCCTAACCCTAACCCTAAGTGTCTAACCCTAACCCTAACCTTAACCCTAAGAGTCTAACCCTAACCCTAAGAGTCTAACCCTAACCCCAACCCTAACCCTAAGAGTCTAACCCTAACCTTAAGAGTCTAACCCTAACCCTAACTCTAACCCTAAGAGTCTAACCGTAACCCTAACCCTAACCCTAAGAGTCTAACCCTAACCTAACCCTAACCCTAACCCTAAGAGTCTAACCCTAACCCTAACCCTAACCCTAAGAGTCTAACCCTAACCCTAAGAATCTAACCCTAACCCTAACCCTAACCCTAAGAGTCTAACCCTAACCCTAAGAGTCTAACCCTAACCCTAACCCTAACCCTAAGAGTCTAACCCTAACCCTAAGAGTCTAACCCTAACCCTAACCCTAACCGTAAGAGTCTAACCCTAACCCTAAGAGTCTAACCCTAAGAGTCTAACCCTAACAGTCTAACCCTAACCCTAACAGTCTAACCCTAACCCTAACCCTAAACCCGGCTGAAGTACCCAAGTATATTTCGCTAGATGGCAGCAGCGCTCCACAAACAGCGCCGGCTGCAGTACCCAAATATATTTCGCTAGATGGCAGCAGCGCTCCACCAACAGGGCCGGCTGCAGTACCCAAATATATTTCGCTAGATGGCAGCAGCGCTCCACCAACAGCGCCGGCTGCAGTACCCAAATATATTTCGCTAGATGGCAGCAGCGCTCCACCAACAGCGCCGGCTGCAGTACCCAAATATATTTCGCTAGATGGCAGCAGCGCTCCAACAACCGGGCGGCTGCAGTACCCAAGTATATTTCGCTAGATGGCAGCAGCGCTCCACCAACAGGGCCGGCTGCAGTACCCAAGTATATTTCGCTAGATGGCAGCAGCGCTCCACCAACAGGGCCGGCTGCAGTACCCAAGTATATTTCGCTAGATGGCAGCAGCGCTCCACCAACCGGGCGGCTGCAGTACCCAAGTATATTTCGCTAGATGGCAGCAGCGCTCCACCAACAGGGCCGGCTGCAGTACCCAAATATATTTCGCTAGATGGCAGCAGCGCTCCACCAACCGGGCGGCTGCAGTACCCAAGTATATTTCGCTAGATGGCAGCAGCGCTCCACCAACCGGGCGGCTGCAGTACCCAATTACATTTCGCTAGATGGCAGCAGCGCTCCACCAACCGGGCGGCTGCAGTACCCAAGTATATTTCGCTAGATGGCAGCAGCGCTACACCAACCGGGCGGCTGCAGTACCCAATTACATTTCGCTAGATGGCAGCAGCGCTCCACCAACAGGGCCGGCTGCAGTACCCAAATATATTTCGCTAGATGGCAGCAGCGCTCCACAAACCGGGCGGCTGCAGTACCCAAGTATATTTCGCTAGATGGCAGCAGCGCTCCACCAACAGGGCCGGCTGCAGTACCCAATTATATTTCGCTAGATGGCAGCAGCGCTCCACCAACCGGGCGGCTGCAGTACCCAAGTATATTTCGCTAGATGGCAGCAGCGCTCCAACAACCGGGCGGCTGCAGTACCCAAGTATATTTCGCTAGATGGCAGCAGAGCTCCACCAACAGGGCCGGCTGCAGTACCCAAATATATTTCGCTAGATGGCAGCAGCGCTCCACCAAGAGCGCCGGCTGCAATACCCAAGTATATTTCGCTAGATGGCAGCAGCGCTCCACCAAAAGGGCGGCTGCAGTACCCAAATATATAGTACTGAGTCTGACCCTAACCCTAAGAGCCTGAGTCTAACCCTAACCCTAAGAGCCTGAGTCTAACCCTAACCCTAAGAGCCTGAGTCTAACCCTCACCCTAAGAGCCTGAGTCTAACCCTCACCCTAAGTGTCTAACCCTAACCCTAACCCTAACCCTAAGAGTCTAACCCTAATCTGAATATAACCCTAACCCTAAGAGTCTAACCCTAACCCTAACCCTAACCCTAACCCTAAGAGTCTAACCCTAACCCTAAGAGTCTAACCCTAACCCCAACCCTAACCCTAAGAGTCTAACCCTAACCCTAAGAGTCTAACCCTAACCCTAACTCTAACCCTAAGAGTCTAACCGTAACCCTAACCCTAAGAGTCTAACCCTAACCCTAACCCTAACCCTAACCCTAAGAGTCTAACCCTAACCCTAACCCTAACCCTAAGAGTCTAACCCTAACCCTAAGAGTCTAACCCTAACCCTAACCCTAACCCTAACCCTAAGAGTCTAACCCTAACCCTAAGAGTCTAACCCTAACCCTAACCCTAACCCTAAGAGTCTAACCCTAACCCTAAGAGTCTAACCCTAACCCTAACCCTAACCCTAACCCTAAGAGTCTAACCCTAACCCTAAGAGTCTAACCCTAACCCTAACCCTAACCCTAACCCTAACCCTAAGAGTCTAACCCTAAGAGTCTAACCCTAACCCTAACAGTCTAACCCTAACCCTAACCCTAAACCCGGCTGAAGTACCCAAGTATATTTCGCTAGATGGCAGCAGCGCTCCACCAACCGGGCGGCTGCAGTACCCAAGTATATTTCGCTAGATGGCAGCAGCGCTCCACCAACAGGGCCGGCTGCAGTACCCAAATATATTTCGCTAGATGGCAGCAGCGCTCCACCAAAAGGGCGGCTGCAGTACCCAAGTATATTTCGCTAGATGGCAGCAGCGCTCCACCAACCGGGCGGCTGCAGTACCCAAGTATATTTCGCTAGATGGCAGCAGCGCTACACCAACCGGGCGGCTGCAGTACCCAATTACATTTCGCTAGATGGCAGCAGCGCTCCACCAACCGGGCGGCTGCAGTACCCAAGTATATTTCGCTAGATGGCAGCAGCGCTCCAACAACCGGGCGGCTGCAGTACCCAAGTATATTTCGCTAGATGGCAGCAGCGCTCCACCAACAGGGCCGGCTGCAGTACCCAAGTATATTTCGCTAGATGGCAGCAGCGCTCCACCAACCGGGCGGCTGCAGTACCCAATTACATTTCGCTAGATGGCAGCAGCGCTCCACCAACAGGGCCGGCTGCAGTACCCAAATATATTTCGCTAGATGGCAGCAGCGCTCCACCAACCGGGCGGCTGCAGTACCCAAGTATATTTCGCTAGATGGCAGCAGCGCTCCACCAACAGGGCGGCTGCAGTACCCAAGTATATTTCGCTAGATGGCAGCAGCGCTCCACAAACCGGGCGGCTGCAGTACCCAAGTATATTTCGCTAGATGGCAGCAGCGCTCCACCAACAGCGCCGGCTGCAGTACCCAAGTATATTTCGCTAGATGGCAGCAGCGTTCCACCAAAAGGGCGGCTGCAGTACCCAATTACATTTCGCTAGATGGCAGCAGCGCTCCACCAACAGCGCCGGCTGCAGTACCCAAGTATATTTCGCTAGATGGCAGCAGAGCTCCACCAACAGGGCCGGCTGCAGTACCCAAATATATTTCGCTAGATGGCAGCAGCGCTCCACCAAAAGGGCGGCTGCAGTACCCAAATATATAGTACTGAGTCTGACCCTAACCCTAAGAGCCTGAGTCTAACCCTAACCCTAAGAGCCTGAGTCTAACCCTCACCCTAAGAGCCTGAGTCTAACCCTCACCCTAAGAGCCTGAGTCTAACCCTAACCCTAAGAGCCTAAGTCTAACCCTTACCCTAAGAGTCTAACCCTAACCCTAACCCTAAGAGTCTAACCCTAATCTGAATATAACCCTAACCCTAAGAGTCTAACCCTAACCCTAACCCTAACCCTAAGAGTCTAACCCTAACCCTAAGAGTCTAACCCTAACCCTAACCCTAACCCTAACCCTAAGAGTCTAACCCTAACCCTAAGAGTCTAACCCTAACCCTAACCCTAACCCTAACCCTAAGAGTCTAACCCTAACCCTAAGAGTCTAACCCTAACCCTAACCCTAACCCTAACCCTAACCCTAAGAGTCTAACCCTAACCCTAAGAGTCTAACCCTAACCCTAACCCTAAACCTAACCCTAACCCTAAGAGTCTAACCCTAAGTGTCTAACCCTAACCCTAACAGTCTAACCCTAACCCTAACCCTAAACCCGGCTGAAGTACACAAGTATATTTCGCTAGATGGCAGCAGCGCTCCACCAACCGGGCGGCTGCAGTACCCAAGTATATTTCGCTAGATGGCAGCAGCGCTCCACCAACAGGGCCGGCTGCAGTACCCAAATATATTTCGCTAGATGGCAGCAGCGCTCCACCAACCGGGCGGCTGCAGTACCCAAGTATATTTCGCTAGATGGCAGCAGCGCTACACCAACCGGGCGGCTGCAGTACCCAATTACATTTCGCTAGATGGCAGCAGCGCTCCATTAACAGCGCCGGCTGCAGTACCCAAATATATTTCGCTAGATGGCAGCAGCGCTCCACAAACCGGGCGGCTGCAGTACCCAAGTATATTTCGCTAGATGGCAGCAGCGCTCCACCAACAGGGCCGGCTGCAGTACCCAATTACATTTCGCTAGATGGCAGCAGCGCTCCACCAACCGGGCGGCTGCAGTACCCAATTACATTTCGCTAGATGGCAGCAGCGCTCCACCAAAAGGGCGGCTGCAGTACCCAAATATATTTCGCTAGATGGCAGCAGAGCTCCACCAACAGAGTCGGCTGCAGTACCCAAATATATTTCGCTAGATGGCAGCAGCGCTCCACCAAAAGGGCGGCTGCAGTACCCAAATATATTTCGCTAGATGGCAGCAGCGCTCCACCAACAGGGCCGTCTGCAGTACCCAAATATATTTCGCTAGATGGCAGCAGCGCTCCACCAACCGGGCGGCTGCAGTACCCAAGTATATTTCGCTAGATGGCAGCAGCGCTCCACCAAAAGGGCGGCTGCAGTACCCAAATATATAGTACTGAGTCTGACCCTAACCCTAAGAGCCTGAGTCTAACCCTAACCCTAAGAGCCTGAGTCTAACCCTCACCCTAAGAGCCTGAGTCTAACCCTCACCCTAAGAGCCTGAGTCTAACCCTCACCCTAAGAGCCTGAGTCTAACCCTAACCCTAAGAGCCTAAGTCTAACCCTTACCCTAAGAGTCTAACCCTAACCCTAACCCTAACCCTAAGAGTCTAACCCTAACCCTAACCTTAACCCTAACCCTAAGAGTCTAACCCTAACCCTAAGAGTCTAACCCTAACCCTGAATATAACCCTAACCCTAAGAGTCTAACCCTAACCCTAACCCTAACCCTAAGAGTCTAACCCTAACCCTAAGAGTCTAACCCTAACCCTAACCCTAACCCTAACCCTAAGAGTCTAACCCTAACCCTAAGAGTCTAAGCCTAACCCTAAGCCTAACCCTAACCCTAACCGTAAGAGTCTAACCCTAACCCTAAGAGTCTAACCCTAACCCTAACCCTAACCCTAACCCTAAGAGTCTAACCCTAACCCTAAGAGTCTAACCCTAACCCTAACCCTAACCCTAACAGTAAGAGTCTAACCCTAACCCTAAGAGTCTAACCCTAAGAGTCTAACCCTAAGAGTCTAACCCTAACCCTAACAGTCTAACCCTAACCCTAACCCTAAACCCGGCTGAAGTACCCAAGTATATTTCGCTAGATGGCAGCAGCGCTCCACAAACAGAGCCGGCTGCAGTACCCAAATATATTTCGCTAGATGGCAGCAGCGCTCCACCAACAGAGCCGGCTGCAGTACCCAAATATATTTCGCTAGATGGCAGCAGCGCTCCACCAACAGCGCCGGCTGCAGTACCCAAGTATATTTCGCTAGATGGCAGCAGCGCTCCACCAACCGGGCGGCTGCAGTACCCAAGTATATTTCGCTAGATGGCAGCAGCGCTCCACCAACCGGGCGGCTGCAGTACCCAAGTATATTTCGCTAGATGGCAGCAGCGCTCCACCAACAGGGCCGGCTGCAGTACCCAAGTATATTTCGCTAGATGGCAGCAGCGCTCCACCAACCGGGCGGCTGCAGTACCCAAGTATATTTCGCTAGATGGCAGCAGCGCTCCACCAACAGGGCCGGCTGCAGTACCCAAATATATTTCGCTAGATGGCAGCAGCGCTCCACCAACCGGGCGGCTGCAGTACCCAAGTATATTTCGCTAGATGGCAGCAGCGCTCCACCAAAAGGGCGGCTGCAGTACCCAAGTATATTTCGCTAGATGGCAGCAGCGCTCCACCAACAGGGCCGGCTGCAGTACCCAAATATATTTCGCTAGATGGCAGCAGCGCTCCACCAACCGGGCGGCTGCAGTACCCAAGTATATTTCGCTAGATGGCAGCAGCGCTCCACCAACAGCGCCGGCTGCAGTACCCAAGTATATTTCGCTAGATGGCAGCAGCGCTCCACCAACCGGGCGGCTGCAGTACCCAAGTATATTTCGCTAGATGGCAGCAGCGCTCCACCAACAGTGCCGGCTGCAGTACCCAAGTATATTTCGCTAGATGGCAGCAGCGCTCCACCAACCGGGCGGCTGCAGTACCCAAGTATATTTCGCTAGATGGCAGCAGCGCTCCACCAACAGGGCCGGCTGCAGTACCCAAGTATATTTCGCTAGATGGCAGCAGCGCTCCACCAACAGGGCGGCTGCAGTACCCAAGTATATTTCGCTAGATGGCAGCAGCGCTCCACCAACAGGGCCGGCTGCAGTACCCAAATATATTTCGCTAGATGGCAGCAGCGCTCCACCAACCGGCCGGCTGCAGTACCCAAGTATATTTCGCTAGATGGCAGCAGCGCTCCACCAACAGGGCGGCTGCAGTACCCAATTACATTTCGCTAGATGGCAGCAGCGCTCCACCAAAAGGGCGGCTGCAGTACCCAATTATATTTCGCTAGATGGCAGCAGAGCTCCACCAACAGAGCTGGCTGCAGTACCCAAATATATTTCGCTAGATGGCAGCAGCGCTCCACCAACCGGGCGGCTGCAGTACCCAATTATATTTCGCTAGATGGCAGCAGCGCTCCACCAACAGGGCCGGCTGCAGTACCCAAATATATTTCGCTAGATGGCAGCAGCGCTCCACCAACAGCGCCGGCTGCAGTACCCAAGTATATTTCGCTAGATGGCAGCAGCGCTCCACCAAAAGGGCGGCTGCAGTACACAAATATATAGTATTAAATCTGACCCTAACCCTAAGAGCCTGTGTCTAACCCTAACCCTAAGAGCCTGAGTCTAACCCTAACCGTAAGAGCCTGAGTCTAACCCTAACCCTAAGAGCCTGAGTCTAACCCTAACCCTAAGAGCCTAAGTCTAACCCTAACCCTAAGAGTCTAACCCTAACCCTAACCCTAACCCTAAGAGTGTAACCCTAACCCTAACCCTAACCCTAACCCTAAGAGTCTAACCCTAACCCTAACCCTAACCCTTAGAGTCTAACCCTAACCCTAACCCTAACCCTAAGAGTCTAACCCTAACCCTAAGAGTCTAACCCTAACCCTAACCTTAACCCTAACCCTAAGAGTCTAACCCTAACCCTAAGAGTCTAACCCTAACCCTAACCCTAACCCTAAGAGTCTAACCCTAACCCTAAGAGTCTAACCCTAACCCTAACCCTAACCCTAACCCTAACCGTAAGAGTCTAACCCTAACCCTAAGAGTCTAACCCTAAGAGTCTAACCCTAACCCTAACCCTAACCCTAACAGTCTAACCCTAACCCTAACCCTAAACCCGGCTGAAGTACCCAAGTATATTTCGCTAGATGGCAGCAGCGCTCCACCAACAGAGCCGACTGCAGTACCCAAATATATTTCGCTAGATGGCAGCAGCGCTCCACAAACAGAGCCGGCTGCAGTACCCAAATATATTTCGCTAGATGGCAGCAGCGCTCCACCAACAGCGCCGGCTGCAGTACCCAAGTATATTTCGCTAGATGGCAGCAGCGCTCCAACAACCGGGCGGCTGCAGTACCCAAGTATATTTCGCTAGATGGCAGCAGCGCTCCACCAACAGGGCCGGCTGCAGTACCCAAGTATATTTCGCTAGATGGCAGCAGCGCTCCACCAACCGGGCGGCTGCAGTACCCAAGTATATTTCGCTAGATGGCAGCAGCGCTCCACCAACAGGGCCGGCTGCAGTACCCAAATATATTTCGCTAGATGGCAGCAGCGCTCCACCAACCGGGCGGCTGCAGTACCCAAGTATATTTCGCTAGATGGCAGCAGCGCTCCACCAACCGGGCGGCTGCAGTACCCAAGTATATTTCGCTAGATGGCAGCAGCGCTCCACCAACAGGGCCGGCTGCAGTACCCAAATATATTTCGCTAGATGGCAGCAGCGCTCCACCAACCGGGCGGCTGCAGTACCCAAGTATATTTCGCTAGATGGCAGCAGCGCTCCACCAACAGCGCCGGCTGCAGTACCCAAGTATATTTCGCTAGATGGCAGCAGCGCTCCACCAACCGGGCGGCTGCAGTACCCAATTACATTTCGCTAGATGGCAGCAGCGCTCCACCAAAAGGGCGGCTGCAGTACCCAAGTATATTTCGCTAGATGGCAGCAGAGCTACACCAACCGGGCGGCTGCAGTACCCAAATATATTTCGCTAGATGGCAGCAGCGCTCCACCAAAAGGGCGGCTGCAGTACCCAAATATATTTCGCTAGATGGCAGCAGCGCTCCACCAACAGGGCCGGCTGCAGTACCCAAATATATTTCGCTAGATGGCAGCAGCGCTCCACCAACCGGGCGGCTGCAGTACCCAAGTATATTTCGCTAGATGGCAGCAGCGCTACACCAACCGGGCGGCTGCAGTACCCCATTACATTTCGCTAGATGGCAGCAGCGCTCCACCAACCGGGCGGCTGCAGTACCCAAGTATATTTCGCTAGATGGCAGCAGCGCTCCACCAACAGAGCCGGCTGCAGTACCCAAATATATTTCGCTAGATGGCAGCAGCGCTCCACCAACAGCGCCGGCTGCAGTACCCAAATATATTTCGCTAGATGGCAGCAGCGCTCCACAAACCGGGCGGCTGCAGTACCCAAGTATATTTCGCTAGATGGCAGCAGCGCTCCACCAAAAGGGCGGCTGCAGTACCCAATTATATTTCGCTAGATGGCAGCAGCGCTCCACCAACAGGGCCGGCTGCAGTACCCAAATATATTTCGCTAGATGGCAGCAGCGCTCCACCAACAGCGCCGGCTGCAATACCCAAGTATATTTCGCTAGATGGCAGCAGCGCTCCACCAAAAGGGCGGCTGCAGTACCCAAATATATAGTACTGAGTCTGACCCTAACCCTAAGAGCCTGAGTCTAACCCTAACCCTAAGAGCCTAAGTCTAACCCTCACCCTAAGAGCCTGAGTCTAACCCTAACCCTAAGAGCCTGAGTCTAACCCTCACCCTAAGAGCCTGAGTCTAACCCTAACCCTAAGAGCCTAAGTCTAACCCTTACCCTAAGAGTCTAACCCTAACCCTAACCCTAACCCTAAGAGTCTAACCCTAACCCTGAATATAACCCTAACCCTAAGAGTCTAACCCTCACCCTAACCCTAACCCTAAGTGTCTAACCCTAACCCTAACCCTAACTCTAACCCTAAGAGTCTAACCCTAACCCTAAGAGTCTAACCCTAACCCCAACCCTAACCCTGAGTCTAACCCTAACCCTAAGAGTCTAACCCTAACCCTAACTCTAACCCTAAGAGTCTAACCGTAACCCTAACCCTAACCCTAAGAGTCTAACCCTAACCCTAACCCTAACCCTAAGAGTCTAACCCTAACCCTAAGAGTCTAACCCTAACCCTAACCCTAACCCTAAGAGTCTAACCCTAACCCTAAGAGTCTAACCCTAACCCTAACCCTAACCCTAAGAGTCTAACCCTAACCCTAAGAGTCTAACCCTAACCCTAACCCTAACCCTAAGAGTCTAACCCTAACCCTAAGAGTCTAACCCTAACCCTAACCCTAACCCTAACCCTAAGAGTCTAACCCTAACCCTAAGAGTCTAAGCCTAACCCTAAGCCTAACCCTAACCCTAACCGTAAGAGTCTAACCCTAACCCTAAGAGTCTAACCCTAAGAGTCTAACCCTAAAAGTCTAACCCTAACCCTAACAGTCTACACCTAACCCTAACCCTAAACCCGGCTGAAGTACCCAAGTATATTTCGCTAGATGGCAGCAGCGCTCCACCAACAGAGCCGACTGCAGTACCCAAATATATTTCGCTAGATGGCAGCAGCGCTCCACAAACAGAGCCGGCTGCAGTACCCAAATATATTTCGCTAGATGGCAGCAGCGCTCCACCAACAGCGCCGGCTGCAGTACCCAAGTATATTTCGCTAGATGGCAGCAGCGCTCCAACAACCGGGCGGCTGCAGTACCCAAGTATATTTCGCTAGATGGCAGCAGCGCTCCACCAACAGGGCCGGCTGCAGTACCCAAGTATATTTCGCTAGATGGCAGCAGCGCTCCACCAACCGGGCGGCTGCAGTACCCAAGTATATTTCGCTAGATGGCAGCAGCGCTCCACCAACAGGGCCGGCTGCAGTACCCAAATATATTTCGCTAGATGGCAGCAGCGCTCCACCAACCGGGCGGCTGCAGTACCCAAGTATATTTCGCTAGATGGCAGCAGCGCTCCACCAACCGGGCGGCTGCAGTACCCAAGTATATTTCGCTAGATGGCAGCAGCGCTCCACCAACAGGGCCGGCTGCAGTACCCAAATATATTTCGCTAGATGGCAGCAGCGCTCCACCAACCGGGCGGCTGCAGTACCCAAGTATATTTCGCTAGATGGCAGCAGCGCTCCACCAACAGCGCCGGCTGCAGTACCCAATTACATTTCGCTAGATGGCAGCAGCGCTCCACCAACCGGGCGGCTGCAGTACCCAATTACATTTCGCTAGATGGCAGCAGCGCTCCACCAAAAGGGCGGCTGCAGTACCCAAGTATATTTCGCTAGATGGCAGCAGAGCTACACCAACCGGGCGGCTGCAGTACCCAAATATATTTCGCTAGATGGCAGCAGCGCTCCACCAAAAGGGCGGCTGCAGTACCCAAATATATTTCGCTAGATGGCAGCAGCGCTCCACCAACAGGGCCGGCTGCAGTACCCAAGTATATTTCGCTAGATGGCAGCAGCGCTCCACCAACCGGGCGGCTGCAGTACCCAAGTATATTTCGCTAGATGGCAGCAGCGCTACACCAACCGGGCGGCTGCAGTACCCCATTACATTTCGCTAGATGGCAGCAGCGCTCCACCAACCGGGCGGCTGCAGTACCCAAGTATATTTCGCTAGATGGCAGCAGCGCTCCACCAACAGAGCCGGCTGCAGTACCCAAATATATTTCGCTAGATGGCAGCAGCGCTCCACCAACAGCGCCGGCTGCAGTACCCAAATATATTTCGCTAGATGGCAGCAGCGCTCCACAAACCGGGCGGCTGCAGTACCCAAGTATATTTCGCTAGATGGCAGCAGCGCTCCACCAAAAGGGCGGCTGCAGTACCCAATTATATTTCGCTAGATGGCAGCAGCGCTCCACCAACAGGGCCGGCTGCAGTACCCAAATATATTTCGCTAGATGGCAGCAGCGCTCCACCAACAGCGCCGGCTGCAATACCCAAGTATATTTCGCTAGATGGCAGCAGCGCTCCACCAAAAGGGCGGCTGCAGTACCCAAATATATAGTACTGAGTCTGACCCTAACCCTAAGAGCCTGAGTCTAACCCTAACCCTAAGAGCCTAAGTCTAACCCTCACCCTAAGAGCCTGAGTCTAACCCTAACCCTAAGAGCCTGAGTCTAACCCTCACCCTAAGAGCCTGAGTCTAACCCTAACCCTAAGAGCCTAAGTCTAACCCTTACCCTAAGAGTCTAACCCTAACCCTAACCCTAACCCTAAGAGTCTAACCCTAACCCTGAATATAACCCTAACCCTAAGAGTCTAACCCTCACCCTAACCCTAACCCTAAGTGTCTAACCCTAACCCTAACCCTAACTCTAACCCTAAGAGTCTAACCCTAACCCTAAGAGTCTAACCCTAACCCCAACCCTAACCCTGAGTCTAACCCTAACCCTAAGAGTCTAACCCTAACCCTAACTCTAACCCTAAGAGTCTAACCGTAACCCTAACCCTAACCCTAAGAGTCTAACCCTAACCCTAACCCTAACCCTAAGAGTCTAACCGTAACCCTAACCCTAACCCTAAGAGTCTAACCCTAACCCTAACCCTAACCCTAAGAGTCTAACCCTAACCCTAAGAGTCTAACCCTAACCCTAACCCTAACCCTAAGAGTCTAACCCTAACCCTAAGAGTCTAACCCTAACCCTAACCCTAACCCTAAGAGTCTAACCCTAACCCTAAGAGTCTAACCCTAACCCTAACCCTAACCCTAAGAGTCTAACCCTAACCCTAAGAGTCTAACCCTAACTCTAACCCTAACCCTAACCCTAAGAGTCTAACCCTAACCCTAAGAGTCTAAGCCTAACCCTAAGCCTAACCCTAACCCTAACCGTAAGAGTCTAACCCTAACCCTAAGAGTCTAACCCTAAGAGTCTAACCCTAAAAGTCTAACCCTAACCCTAACAGTCTACACCTAACCCTAACCCTAAACCCGGCTGAAGTACCCAAGTATATTTCGCTAGATGGCAGCAGCGCTCCACCAACAGAGCCGGCTGCAGTACCCAAATATATTTCGCTAGATGGCAGCAGCGCTCCACCAACAGCTCCGGCTGCAGTACCCAAATATATTTCGCTAGATGGCAACAGCGCTCCACCAACAGAGCCGGCTGCAGTACCCAAATATATTTCGCTAGATGGCAGCAGCGCTCCACCAACAGCGCCGGCTGCAGTACCCAAATATATTTCGCTAGATGGCAGCAGCGCTCCACCAAAAGCGCCGGCTGCAGTACCCAAGTATATTTCGCTAGATGGCAGCAGCGCTCCACCAACCGGGCGGCTGCAGTACCCAAGTATATTTCGCTAGATGGCAGCAGCGCTCCACCAACAGGGCCGGCTGCAGTACCCAAGTATATTTCGCTAGATGGCAGCAGCGCTCCACCAACCGGGCGGCTGCAGTACCCAAGTATATTTCGCTAGATGGCAGCAGCGCTCCACCAACCGGGCGGCTGCAGTACCCAATTACATTTCGCTAGATGGCAGCAGCGCTCCACCAACCGGGCCGGCTGCAGTACCCAAATATATTTCGCTAGATGGCAGCAGCGCTCCACAAACCGGGCGGCTGCAGTACCCAAGTATATTTCGCTAGATGGCAGCAGCGCTCCACCAACAGGGCCGGCTGCAGTACCCAAGTATATTTCGCTGGATGGCAGCAGCGCTCCAACAACCGGGCGGCTGCAGTACCCAATTACATTTAGCTAGATGGCAGCAGCGCTCCACCAACCGGGCGGCTGCAGTACCCAAGTATATTTCGCTAGATGGCAGCAGAGCTCCACCAACAGGGCCGGCTGCAGTACCCAAATATATTTCGCTAGATGGCAGCAGCGCTCCACCAAAAGGGCGGCTGCAGTACCCAAGTATATATCGCTAGATGGCAGCAGCGCTCCACCAACAGGGCCGGCTGCAGTACCCAAATATATTTCGCTAGATGGCAGCAGCGCTCCACCAAGAGCGCCGGCTGCAATACCCAAGTATATTTCGCTAGATGGCAGCAGCGCTCCACCAAAAGGGCGGCTGCAGTACCCAAATATATAGTACTGAGTCTGACCCTCACCCTAAGAGCCTGAGTCTAACCCTAACCCTAAGAGCCTGAGTCTAACCCTCACCCTAAGAGCCTGAGTCTAACCCTAACCCTAAAAGCCTGAGTCTAACCCTCACCCTAAGAGCCTGAGTCTAACCCTAACCCTAAGAGCCTGAGTCTAACCCTCACCCTAAGAGCCTGAGTCTAACCCTAACCCTAAGAGTCTAACCCTAACCCTAACCCTAACCCTAAGAGTCTAACCCTAACCCTGAATATAACCCTAACCCTAAGAGTCTAACCCTCACCCTAACCCTAACCCTAAGAGTCTAACCCTAACCCTAACCCTAAGAGTCTAACCCTAACCCTAAGAGTCTAACCCTAACCCTAACCCTAACCCTAACCCTAAGAGTCTAACCCTAACCCTAAGAGTCTAAGCCTAACCCTAACCCTAACCCTAACCCTAAGAGTCTAACCCTAACCCTAAGAGTCTAACCCTAACCCTAACCCTAACCCTAACCGTAAGAGTCTAACCCTAACCCTAAGAGTCTAACCCTAAGAGTCTAACCCTAAGAGTCTAACCCTAACCCTAACCCTAACCCTAAGAGTGTAACCCTAACCCTAACCCTAACCCTAAGAGTCTAACCCTAACCCTAACCCTAACCCTAAGAGTCTAACCCTAACCCTAAGAGTCTAACCCTAACCCTAACCTTAACCCTAACCCTAAGAGTCTAACCCTAACCCTAAGAGTCTAACCCTAACCCTAACCCTAACCCTAAGAGTCTAACCCTAACCCTAAGAGTCTAACCCTAACCCTAACCCTAACCCTAACCCTAACCGTAAGAGTGTAACCCTAACCCTAAGAGTCTAACCCTAAGAGTCTAACCCTAACCCTAACCCTAACCCTAACAGTCTAACCCTAACCCTAACCCTAAACCCGGCTGAAGTACCCAAGTATATTTCGCTAGATGGCAGCAGCGCTCCACCAACAGAGCCGGCTGCAGTACCCAAATATATTTCGCTAGATGGCAGCAGCGCTCCACAAACAGGGCCGGCTGCAGTACCCAAATATATTTCGCTAGATGGCAGCAGCGATCCACCAACAGCGCCGGCTGCAGTACCCAAATATATTTCGCTAGATGGCAGCAGCGCTCCACCAAAAGGGCGGCTGCAGTACCCAAGTATATTTCGCTAGACGGCGGCAGTGCTCAACCAACCGGGCGGCTGCAGTACCAAAGTATATTTCGCTAGATGGCAGCAGCGCTCCACCAACAGCGCCGGCTGCAGTACTCAAGTATATTTCGCTAGATGGCAGCAGCGCTCCACAAAAAGGGTGGCTGCACTACCCAAATATATAGTACTGAGCCTAACCCTAACCCTAAGAGTCTAACCCTAAGAGTCTAACCCTAACCCTAACCCTAACCCTAACAGTCTAACCCTAACCCTAACCCTAAACCCGGCTGCAGTACCCAAATATATTTCGCTAGATGGCAGCAGCGCTCCACCAACAGAGCCGGCTGCAGTACCCAAGTATATTTCGCTAGATGGCAGCAGCGCTCCACCAACAGGGCCGGCTGCAGTACCCAAATATATTTCGCTAGATGGCAGCAGCGCTCCACCAACAGCACCGGCTGCAATACCCAAGTATATTTCGCTAGATGGCAGCAGCACTCCACCAAAAGGGCGGCTGCAGTACCCAAATATATAGTACTGAGTCTGACCCTAACCCTAAGAGCCTGAGTCTAACCCTAACCCTAAGAGCCTGAGTCTAACCCTCACCCTAAGAGCCTGAGTCTAACCCTAACCCTAAGAGCCTGAGTCTAACCCTCACCCTAAGAGCCTGAGTCTAACCCTCACCCTAAGAGCCTGAGTCTAACCCTAACCCTAAGAGCCTGAGTCTAACCCTCACCCTAAGAGCCTGAGTCTAACCCTAACCCTAAGAGCCTGAGTCTAACCCTAACCCTAAGAGCCTAAGTCTAACCCTTACCCTAAGAGTCTAACCCTAACCCTAACCCTAACCCTAAGAGTCTAACCCTAATCTGAATATAACCCTAACCCTAAGAGTCTAACCCTCACCCTAACCCTAACCCTAAGTGTCTAACCCTAACCCTAACCTTAACCCTAAGAGTCTAACCCTAACCCTAAGAGTCTAACCCTAACCCCAACCCTAACCCTAAGAGTCTAACCCTAACCCTAAGAGTCTAACCCTAACCCCAACCCTAACCCTGAGTCTAACCCTAACCCTAAGAGTCTAACCCTAACCCTAACTCTAACCCTAGAGTCTAACCGTAACCCTAACCCTAACCCTAAGAGTCTAACCCTAACCCTAACCCTAACCCTAAGAGTCTAACCCTAACCCTAAGAGTCTAACCCTAACCCTAACCCTAACCCTAACCCTAAGAGTCTAACCCTAACCCTAAGAGTCTAACCCTAACCCTAACCCTAACCCTAACCCTAAGAGTCTAACCCTAACCCTAAGAGTCTAACCCTAACCCTAACCCTAACCCTAAGAGTCTAACCCTAACCCTAAGAGTCTAACCCTAACCCTAACCCTAACCCTAAGAGTCTAACCCTAAGAGTCTAACCCTAAGAGTCTAACCCTAACCCTAACAGTCTAACCCTAACCCTAACCCTAAACCCGGCTGAAGTACCCAAGTATATTTCGCTAGATGGCAGCAGCGCTCCACCAACCGGGCGGCTGCAGTACCCAAGTATATTTCGCTAGATGGCAGCAGCGCTCCACCAACAGGGCCGGCTGCAGTACCCAAATATATTTCGCTAGATGGCAGCAGCGCTCCACCAAAAGGGCGGCTGCAGTACCCAAGTATATTTCGCTAGATGGCAGCAGCGCTCCACCAACCGGGCGGCTGCAGTACCCAAGTATATTTCGCTAGATGGCAGCAGCGCTCCACCAACAGGGCCGGCTGCAGTACCCAAATATATTTCGCTAGATGGCAGCAGCGCTCCCCCAACAGCGCCGGCTGCAGTACCCAAGTATATTTCGCTAGATGGCAGCAGCGCTCCACCAACCGGGCGGCTGCAGTACCCAAGTATATTTCGCTAGATGGCAGCAGCGCTCCACCAACAGGGCCGGCTGCAGTACCCAAATATATTTCGCTAGATGGCAGCAGCGCTCCACCAACCGGGCGGCTGCAGTACCCAAGTATATTTCGCTAGATGGCAGCAGCGCTCCACCAACAGGGCCGGCTGCAGTACCCAATTATATTTCGCTAGATGGCAGCAGCGCTCCACCAACCGGGCGGCTGCAGTACCCAAGTATATTTCGCTAGATGGCAGCAGCGCTCCACCAACAGGGCGGCTGCAGTACCCAAGTATATTTCGCTAGATGGCAGCAGCGCTCCACCAACAGCGCCGGCTGCAGTACCCAAATATATTTCGCTAGATGGCAGCAGCGCTCCACAAACCGGGCGGCTGCAGTACCCAAGTATATTTCGCTAGATGGCAGCAGCGCTCCACCAACAGCGCCGGCTGCAGTACCCAATTACATTTCGCTAGATGGCAGCAGCGCTCCACCAACCGGGCGGCTGCAGTACCCAATTACATTTCGCTAGATGGCAGCAGCGCTCCACCAAAAGGGCGGCTGCAGTACCCAAGTATATTTCGCTAGATGGCAGCAGAGCTCCACCAACAGGGCCGGCTGCAGTACCCAAATATATTTCGCTAGATGGCAGCAGCGCTCCACCAAAAGGGCGGCTGCAGTACCCAAATATATTTCGCTAGATGGCAGCAGCGCTCCACCAACAGGGCCGGCTGCAGTACCCAAGTATATTTCGCTAGATGGCAGCAGCGCTCCACCAACCGGGCGGCTGCAGTACCCAAGTATATTTCGCTAGATGGCAGCAGCGCTACACCAACCGGGCGGCTGCAGTACCCCATTACATTTCGCTAGATGGCAGCAGCGCTCCACCAACCGGGCGGCTGCAGTACCCAAGTATATTTCGCTAGATGGCAGCAGCGCTACACCAACCGGGCGGCTGCAGTACCCAATTACATTTCGCTAGATGGCAGCAGCGCTCCACCAACAGGGCCGGCTGCAGTACCCAAATATATTTCGCTAGATGGCAGCAGCGCTCCACAAACCGGGCGGCTGCAGTACCCAAGTATATTTCGCTAGATGGCAGCAGCGCTCCACCAACAGGGCCGGCTGCAGTACCCAAATATATTTCGCTAGATGGCAGCAGCGCTCCACCAACAGCACCGGCTGCAATACCCAAGTATATTTCGCTAGATGGCAGCAGCACTCCACCAAAAGGGCGGCTGCAGTACCCAAATATATAGTACTGAGTCTGACCCTAACCCTAAGAGCCTGAGTCTAACCCTAACCCTAAGAGCCTGAGTCTAACCCTCACCCTAAGAGCCTGAGTCTAACCCTAACCCTAAGAGCCTGAGTCTAACCCTCACCCTAAGAGCCTGAGTCTAACCCTCACCCTAAGAGCCTGAGTCTAACCCTAACCCTAAGAGCCTGAGTCTAACCCTCACCCTAAGAGCCTGAGTCTAACCCTAACCCTAAGAGCCTGAGTCTAACCCTAACCCTAAGAGCCTACGTCTAACCCTTACCCTAAGAGTCTAACCCTAACCCTAACCCTAACCCTAAGAGTCTAACCCTAATCTGAATATAACCCTAACCCTAAGAGTCTAACCCTCACCCTAACCCTAACCCTAAGTGTCTAACCCTAACCCTAACCTTAACCCTAAGAGTCTAACCCTAACCCTAAGAGTCTAACCCTAACCCCAACCCTAACCCTAAGAGTCTAACCCTAACCCTAAGAGTCTAACCCTAACCCCAACCCTAACCCTGAGTCTAACCCTAACCCTAAGAGTCTAACCCTAACCCTAACTCTAACCCTAGAGTCTAACCGTAACCCTAACCCTAACCCTAAGAGTCTAACCCTAACCCTAACCCTAACCCTAAGAGTCTAACCCTAACCCTAAGAGTCTAACCATAACCCTAACCCTAACCCTAACCCTAAGAGTCTAACCCTAACCCTAAGAGTCTAACCCTAACCCTAACCCTAACCCTAACCCTAAGAGTCTAACCCTAACCCTAAGAGTCTAACCCTAACCCTAACCCTAACCCTAAGAGTCTAACCCTAACCCTAAGAGTCTAACCCTAACCCTAACCCTAACCCTAAGAGTCTAACCCTAAGAGTCTAACCCTAAGAGTCTAACCCTAACCCTAACAGTCTAACCCTAACCCTAACCCTAAACCCGGCTGAAGTACCCAAGTATATTTCGCTAGATGGCAGCAGCGCTCCACCAACCGGGCGGCTGCAGTACCCAAGTATATTTCGCTAGATGGCAGCAGCGCTCCACCAACAGGGCCGGCTGCAGTACCCAAATATATTTCGCTAGATGGCAGCAGCGCTCCACCAAAAGGGCGGCTGCAGTACCCAAGTATATTTCGCTAGATGGCAGCAGCGCTCCACCAACCGGGCGGCTGCAGTACCCAAGTATATTTCGCTAGATGGCAGCAGCGCTCCACCAACAGCGCCGGCTGCAGTACCCAAATATATTTCGCTAGATGGCAGCAGCGCTCCCCCAACAGCGCCGGCTGCAGTACCCAAGTATATTTCGCTAGATGGCAGCAGCGCTCCACCAACCGGGCGGCTGCAGTACCCAAGTATATTTCGCTAGATGGCAGCAGCGCTCCACCAACAGGGCCGGCTGCAGTACCCAAATATATTTCGCTAGATGGCAGCAGCGCTCCACCAACCGGGCGGCTGCAGTACCCAAGTATATTTCGCTAGATGGCAGCAGCGCTCCACCAACAGGGCCGGCTGCAGTACCCAATTATATTTCGCTAGATGGCAGCAGCGCTCCACCAACCGGGCGGCTGCAGTACCCAAGTATATTTCGCTAGATGGCAGCAGCGCTCCACCAACAGGGCGGCTGCAGTACCCAAGTATATTTCGCTAGATGGCAGCAGCGCTCCACCAACAGCGCCGGCTGCAGTACCCAAATATATTTCGCTAGATGGCAGCAGCGCTCCACAAACCGGGCGGCTGCAGTACCCAAGTATATTTCGCTAGATGGCAGCAGCGCTCCACCAACAGCGCCGGCTGCAGTACCCAATTACATTTCGCTAGATGGCAGCAGCGCTCCACCAACCGGGCGGCTGCAGTACCCAATTACATTTCGCTAGATGGCAGCAGCGCTCCACCAAAAGGGCGGCTGCAGTACCCAAGTATATTTCGCTAGATGGCAGCAGAGCTCCACCAACAGGGCCGGCTGCAGTACCCAAATATATTTCGCTAGATGGCAGCAGCGCTCCACCAAAAGGGCGGCTGCAGTACCCAAATATATTTCGCTAGATGGCAGCAGCGCTCCACCAACAGGGCCGGCTGCAGTACCCAAGTATATTTCGCTAGATGGCAGCAGCGCTCCACCAACCGGGCGGCTGCAGTACCCAAGTATATTTCGCTAGATGGCAGCAGCGCTACACCAACCGGGCGGCTGCAGTACCCCATTACATTTCGCTAGATGGCAGCAGCGCTCCACCAACCGGGCGGCTGCAGTACCCAAGTATATTTCGCTAGATGGCAGCAGCGCTACACCAACCGGGCGGCTGCAGTACCCAATTACATTTCGCTAGATGGCAGCAGCGCTCCACCAACAGGGCCGGCTGCAGTACCCAAATATATTTCGCTAGATGGCAGCAGCGCTCCACAAACCGGGCGGCTGCAGTACCCAAGTATATTTCGCTAGATGGCAGCAGCGCTCCACCAACAGGGCCGGCTGCAGTACCCAAGTATATTTCGCTAGATGGCAGCAGCGCTCCACCAACCGGGCGGCTGCAGTACCCAATTACATTTCGCTAGATGGCAGCAGCGCTCCACCAACCGGGCGGCTGCAGTACCCAAGTATATTTCGCTAGATGGCAGCAGAGCTCCACCAACAGGGCCGGCTGCAGTACCCAAATATATTTCGCTAGATGGCAGCAGCGCTCCACCAACAGCGCCGGCTGCAATACCCAAGTATATTTCGCTAGATGGCAGCAGCGCTCCACCAAAAGGGCGGCTGCAGTACCCAAATATATAGTACTGAGTCTGACCCTAACCCTAAGAGCCTGAGTCTAACCCTAACCCTAAGAGCCTGAGTCTAACCCTCACCCTAAGAGCCTGAGTCTAACCCTAACCCTAAGAGACTGAGTCTAACCCTAACCCTAAGAGCCTGAGTCTAACCCTCACCCTAAGAGCCTGAGTCTAACCCTCACCCTAAGAGCCTGAGTCTAACCCTAACCCTAAGAGCCTAACCCTAACCCTAACCCTAAGAGTCTAACCCTAACCCTAACCCTAACCCTAAGAGTCTAACCCTAATCTGAATATAACCCTAACCCTAAGAGTCTAACCCTAACCCTAACCCTAACCCTAAGAGTCTAACCCTAACCCTAAGAGTCTAACCCTAACCCTAACCCTAACCCTAACCCTAAGAGTCTAACCCTAACCCTAAGAGTCTAACCCTAACCCTAACCCTAACCCTAACCCTAAGAGTCTAACCCTAACCCTAAGAGTCTAACCCTAACCCTAACCCTAACCCTAACCCTAACCCTAAGAGTCTAACCCTAACCCTAAGAGTCTAACCCTAACCCTAACCCTAAACCTAACCCTAACCCTAAGAGTCTAACCCTAAGAGTCTAACCCTAAGAGTCTAACCCTAACCCTAACAGTCTAACCCTAACCCTAACCCTAAACCCGGCTGAAGTACACAAGTATATTTCGCTAGATGGCAGCAGCGCTCCACCAACCGGGCGGCTGCAGTACCCAAGTATATTTCGCTAGATGGCAGCAGCGCTCCACCAACAGGGCCGGCTGCAGTACCCAAATATATTTCGCTAGATGGCAGCAGCGCTCCACCAACCGGGCGGCTGCAGTACCCAAGTATATTTCGCTAGATGGCAGCAGCGCTCCACCAACAGGGCGGCTGCAGTACCCAATTACATTTCGCTAGATGGCAGCAGCGCTCCACCAAAAGGCCGGCTGCAGTACCCAATTATATTTCGCTAGATGGCAGCAGAGCTCCACCAACAGAGCTGGCTGCAGTACCCAAATATATTTCGCTAGATGGCAGCAGCGCTCCACCAAAAGGGCGGCTGCAGTACCCAAATATATTTCGCTAGATGGCAGCAGCGCTCCACCAACAGGGCCGGCTGCAGTACCCAAGTATATTTCGCTAGATGGCAGCAGCGCTCCACCAACAGGGCCGGCTGCAGTACCCAAATATATTTCGCTAGATGGCAGCAGCGCTCCACCAACCGGCCGGCTGCAGTACCCAAGTATATTTCGCTAGATGGCAGCAGCGCTCCACCAACAGGGCGGCTGCAGTACCCAATTACATTTCGCTAGATGGCAGCAGCGCTCCACCAAAAGGCCGGCTGCAGTACCCAATTATATTTCGCTAGATGGCAGCAGAGCTCCACCAACAGAGCTGGCTGCAGTACCCAATTATATTTCGCTAGATGGCAGCAGCGCTCCACCAAAAGGGCGGCTGCAGTACCCAAATATATTTCGCTAGATGGCAGCAGCGCTCCACCAACAGGGCCGGCTGCAGTACCCAAATATATTTCGCTAGATGGCAGCAGCGCTCGACCAACAGCGCCGGCTGCAGTACCCAAGTATATTTCGCTAGATGGCAGCAGCGCTCCACCAAAAGGGCGGCTGCAGTACACAAATATATAGTATTAAATCTGACCCTAACCCTAAGAGCCTGTGTCTAACCCTAACCCTAAGAGCCTGAGTCTAACCCTAACCGTAAGAGCCTGAGTCTAACCCTAACCCTAAGAGCCTGAGTCTAACCCTAACCCTAAGAGCCTAAGTCTAACCCTAACCCTAAGAGTCTAACCCTAACCCTAACCCTAACCCTAACAGTGTAACCCTAACCCTAACCCTAACCCTAACCCTAAGAGTCTAACCCTAACCCTAACCCTAACCCTAAGAGTCTAACCCTAACCCTAACCCTAACCCTAAGAGTCTAACCCTAACCCTAAGAGTCTAACCCTAACCCTAACCCTAACCCTAAGAGTCTAACCCTAACCCTAAGAGTCTAACCCTAACCCTAACCCTAACCCTAACCCTAAGAGTCTAACCCTAACCCTAAGAGTCTAACCCTAACCCTAACCCTAACCCTAACCCTAAGAGTCTAACCCTAACCCTAAGAGTCTAACCCTAACCCTAACCCTAACCCTAAGAGTCTAACCCTAACCCTAAGAGTCTAACCCTAACTCTAACCCTAACCCTAACCCTAAGAGTCTAACCCTAACCCTAAGAGTCTAAGCCTAACCCTAAGCCTAACCCTAACCCTAACCGTAAGAGTCTAACCCTAACCCTAAGAGTCTAACCCTAAGAGTCTAACCCTAAAAGTCTAACCCTAACCCTAACAGTCTAACCCTAACCCTAACCCTAAACCCGGCTGAAGTACCCAAGTATATTTCGCTAGATGGCAGCAGCGCTCCACCAACAGAGCCGGCTGCAGTACCCAAATATATTTCGCTAGATGGCAGCAGCGCTCCACCAACAGCGCCGGCTGCAGTACCCAAATATATTTCGCTAGATGGCAGCAGCGCTCCACCAACAGCGCCGGCTGCAGTACCCAAGTATATTTCGCTAGATGGCAGCAGCGCTCCACCAACCGGGCGGCTGCAGTACCCAAGTATATTTCGCTAGATGGCAGCAGCGCTCCACCAACAGGGCCGGCTGCAGTACCCAAGTATATTTCGCTAGATGGCAGCAGCGCTCCACCAACCGGGCGGCTGCAGTACCCAAGTATATTTCGCTAGATGGCAGCAGCGCTCCACCAACCGGGCGGCTGCAGTACCCAATTACATTTCGCTAGATGGCAGCAGCGCTCCACCAACCGGGCCGGCTGCAGTACCCAAATATATTTCGCTAGATGGCAGCAGCGCTCCACAAACCGGGCGGCTGCAGTACCCAAGTATATTTCGCTAGATGGCAGCAGCGCTCCACCAACAGGGCCGGCTGCAGTACCCAAGTATATTTCGCTAGATGGCAGCAGCGCTCCAACAACCGGGCGGCTGCAGTACCCAATTACATTTCGCTAGATGGCAGCAGCGCTCCACCAAAAGGGCGGCTGCAGTACCCAAGTATATTTCGCTAGATGGCAGCAGAGCTCCACCAACAGGGCCGGCTGCAGTACCCAAATATATTTCGCTAGATGGCAGCAGCGCTCCACCAAAAGGGCGGCTGCAGTACCCAAGTATATATCGCTAGATGGCAGCAGCGCTCCACCAACAGGGCCGGCTGCAGTACCCAAATATATTTCGCTAGATGGCAGCAGCGCTCCACCAAGAGCGCCGGCTGCAATACCCAAGTATATTTCGCTAGATGGCAGCAGCGCTCCACCAAAAGGGCGGCTGCAGTACCCAAATATATAGTACTGAGTCTGACCCTCACCCTAAGAGCCTGAGTCTAACCCTAACCCTAAAAGCCTGAGTCTAACCCTCACCCTAAGAGCCTGAGTCTAACCCTAACCCTAAGAGCCTGAGTCTAACCCTCACCCTAAGAGCCTGAGTCTAACCCTAACCCGAAGAGCCTGAGTCTAACCCTAACCCTAAGAGCCTGAGTCTAACCCTAACCCTAAGAGCCTAACCCTAACCCTAACCCTAAGAGTCTAACCCTAACCCTAACCCTAACCCTAAGAGTCTAACCCTAACCCTGAATATAACCCTAACCCTAAGAGTCTAACCCTCACCCTAACCCTAACCCTAAGAGTCTAACCCTAACCCTAACCCTAAGAGTCTAACCCTAACCCTAAGAGTCTAACCCTAACCCTAACCCTAACCCTAACCCTAAGAGTCTAACCCTAACCCTAAGAGTCTACCCCTAACCCTAACCCTAAGAGTCTAACCCTAACCCTAAGAGTCTAACCCTAACCCTAACCCTAACCCTAACCGTAAGAGTCTAACCCTAACCCTAAGAGTCTAACCCTAAGAGTCTAACCCTAAGAGTCTAACCCTAACCTTAACAGTCTCACCCTAACCCTAACCCTAAACCCGGCTGAAGTACCCAAGTATATTTCGCTAGATGGCAGCAGCGCTCCACAAACAGAGCCGGCTGCAGTACCCAAATATATTTCGCTAGATGGCAGCAGCGCTCCACCAACAGCGCCGGCTGCAGTACCCAAATATATTTCGCTAGATGGCAGCAGCGCTCCACCAACAGCGCCGGCTGCAGTACCCAAGTATATTTCGCTAGATGGCAGCAGCGCTCCACCAACCGGGCGGCTGCAGTACCCAAGTATATTTCGCTAGATGGCAGCAGCGCTCCACCAACAGGGCCGGCTGCAGTACCCAAATATATTTCGCTAGATGGCAGCAGCGCTCCACCAACCGAGCGGCTGCAGTACCCAAGTATATTTCGCTAGATGGCAGCAGCGCTCCACCAACCGGGCCGGCTGCAGTACCCAAGTATATTTCGCTAGATGGCAGCAGCGCTCCACCAACCGGGCGGCTGCAGTACCCAAGTATATTTCGCTAGATGGCAGCAGCGCTCCACCAACAGGGCCGGCTGCAGTACCCAAGTATATTTCGCTAGATGGCAGCAGCGCTCCACGAACCGGGCGGCTGCAGTACCCAAGTATATTTCGCTAGATGGCAGCAGCGCTCCACCAACAGGGCGGCTGCAGTACCCAATTACATTTCGCTAGATGGCAGCAGCGCTCCACCAAAAGGCCGGCTGCAGTACCCAATTATATTTCGCTAGATGGCAGCAGAGCTCCACCAACAGGGCCGGCTGCAGTACCCAAGTATATTTCGCTAGATGGCAGCAGCGCTCCACCAACCGGGCGGCTGCAGTACCCAAGTATATTTCGCTAGATGGCAGCAGCGCTCCACCAACCGGGCGGCTGCAGTACCCAAGTATATTTCGCTAGATGGCAGCAGAGCTCCACCAACAGGGCCGGCTGCAGTACCCAAATATATTTCGCTAGATGGCAGCAGCGCTCCACCAAGAGCGCCGGCTGCAATACCCAAGTATATTTCGCTAGATGGCAGCAGCGCTCCACCAAAAGGGCGGCTGCAGTACCCAAATATATAGTACTGAGTCTGACCCTAACCCTAAGAGCCTGAGTCTAACCCTAACCCTAAGAGCCTGAGTCTAACCCTAACCCTAAGAGCCTGAGTCTAACCCTCACCCTAAGAGCCTGAGTCTAACCCTCACCCTAAGTGTCTAACCCTAACCCTAACCCTAACCCTAAGAGTCTAACCCTAATCTGAATATAACCCTAACCCTAAGAGTCTAACCCTAACCCTAACCCTAACCCTAACCCTAAGAGTCTAACCCTAACCCTAAGAGTCTAACCCTAACCCCAACCCTAACCCTAAGAGTCTAACCCTAACCCTAAGAGTCTAACCCTAACCCTAACTCTAACCCTAAGAGTCTAACCGTAACCCTAACCCTAAGAGTCTAACCCTAACCCTAACCCTAACCCTAACCCTAAGAGTCTAACCCTAACCCTAACCCTAACCCTAAGAGTCTAACCCTAACCCTAAGAGTCTAACCCTAACCCTAACCCTAACCCTAACCCTAAGAGTCTAACCCTAACCCTAAGAGTCTAACCCTAACCCTAACCCTAACCCTAAGAGTCTAACCCTAACCCTAAGAGTCTAACCCTAACCCTAACCCTAACCCTAACCCTAAGAGTCTAACCCTAACCCTAAGAGTCTAACCCTAACCCTAACCCTAACCCTAACCCTAACCCTAAGAGTCTAACCCTAAGAGTCTAACCCTAACCCTAACAGTCTAACCCTAACCCTAACCCTAAACCCGGCTGAAGTACCCAAGTATATTTCGCTAGATGGCAGCAGCGCTCCACCAACCGGGCGGCTGCAGTACCCAAGTATATTTCGCTAGATGGCAGCAGCGCTCCACCAACAGGGCCGGCTGCAGTACCCAAATATATTTCGCTAGATGGCAGCAGCGCTCCACCAACCGGGCGGCTGCAGTACCCAAGTATATTTCGCTAGATGGCAGCAGCGCTACACCAACCGGGCGGCTGCAGTACCCAATTACATTTCGCTAGATGGCAGCAGCGCTCCATTAACAGCGCCGGCTGCAGTACCCAAATATATTTCGCTAGATGGCAGCAGCGCTCCACAAACCGGGCGGCTGCAGTACCCAAGTATATTTCGCTAGATGGCAGCAGCGCTCCACCAACAGGGCCGGCTGCAGTACCCAATTACATTTCGCTAGATGGCAGCAGCGCTCCACCAACCGGGCGGCTGCAGTACCCAATTACATTTCGCTAGATGGCAGCAGCGCTCCACCAAAAGGGCGGCTGCAGTACCCAAATATATTTCGCTAGATGGCAGTAGAGCTCCACCAACAGAGTCGGCTGCAGTACCCAAATATATTTCGCTAGATGGCAGCAGCGCTCCACCAAAAGGGCGGCTGCAGTACCCAAATATATTTCGCTAGATGGCAGCAGCGCTCCACCAACAGGGCCGTCTGCAGTACCCAAATATATTTCGCTAGATGGCAGCAGCGCTCCACCAACCGGGCGGCTGCAGTACCCAAGTATATTTCGCTAGATGGCAGCAGCGCTCCACCAAAAGGGCGGCTGCAGTACCCAAATATATAGTACTGAGTCTGACCCTAACCCTAAGAGCCTGAGTCTAACCCTAACCCTAAGAGCCTGAGTCTAACCCTCACCCTAAGAGCCTGAGTCTAACCCTAACCCTAAGAGCCTAAGTCTAACCCTTACCCTAAGAGTCTAACCCTAACCCTAACCCTAACCCTAAGAGTCTAACCCTAACCCTAACCTTAACCCTAACCCTAAGAGTCTAACCCTAACCCTAAGAGTCTAACCCTAACCCTAACCCTAACCCTAAGAGTCTAACCCTAACCCTAAGAGTCTAACCCTAACCCTAACCCTAACCCTAACCCTAACCGTAAGAGTCTAACCCTAACCCTAAGAGTCTAACCCTAAGAGTCTAACCCTAACCCTAACCCTAACCCTAACAGTCTAACCCTAACCCTAACCCTAAACCCGGCTGAAGTACCCAAGTATATTTCGCTAGATGGCAGCAGCGCTCCACAAACAGAGCCGGCTGCAGTACCCAAATATATTTCGCTAGATGGCAGCAGCGCTCCACAAACAGAGCCGGCTGCAGTACCCAAATATATTTCGCTAGATGGCAGCAGCGCTCCACCAACAGCGCCGGCTGCAGTACCCAAGTATATTTCGCTAGATGGCAGCAGCGCTCCAACAACCGGGCGGCTGCAGTACCCAAGTATATTTCGCTAGATGGCAGCAGCGCTACACCAACCGGGCGGCTGCAGTACCCAATTACATTTCGCTAGATGGCAGCAGCGCTCCATTAACAGCGCCGGCTGCAGTACCCAAATATATTTCGCTAGATGGCAGCAGCGCTCCACAAACCGGGCGGCTGCAGTACCCAAGTATATTTCGCTAGATGGCAGCAGCGCTCCACCAACAGGGCCGGCTGCAGTACCCAATTACATTTCGCTAGATGGCAGCAGCGCTCCACCAACCGGGCGGCTGCAGTACCCAATTACATTTCGCTAGATGGCAGCAGCGCTCCACCAAAAGGGCGGCTGCAGTACCCAAATATATTTCGCTAGATGGCAGTAGAGCTCCACCAACAGAGTCGGCTGCAGTACCCAAATATATTTCGCTAGATGGCAGCAGCGCTCCACCAAAAGGGCGGCTGCAGTACCCAAATATATTTCGCTAGATGGCAGCAGCGCTCCACCAACAGGGCCGTCTGCAGTACCCAAATATATTTCGCTAGATGGCAGCAGCGCTCCACCAACCGGGCGGCTGCAGTACCCAAGTATATTTCGCTAGATGGCAGCAGCGCTCCACCAAAAGGGCGGCTGCAGTACCCAAATATATAGTACTGAGTCTGACCCTAACCCTAAGAGCCTGAGTCTAACCCTAACCCTAAGAGCCTGAGTCTAACCCTCACCCTAAGAGCCTGAGTCTAACCCTAACCCTAAGAGCCTAAGTCTAACCCTTACCCTAAGAGTCTAACCCTAACCCTAACCCTAACCCTAAGAGTCTAACCCTAACCCTAACCTTAACCCTAACCCTAAGAGTCTAACCCTAACCCTAAGAGTCTAACCCTAACCCTAACCCTAACCCTAAGAGTCTAACCCTAACCCTAAGAGTCTAACCCTAACCCTAACCCTAACCCTAACCCTAACCGTAAGAGTCTAACCCTAACCCTAAGAGTCTAACCCTAAGAGTCTAACCCTAACCCTAACCCTAACCCTAACAGTCTAACCCTAACCCTAACCCTAAACCCGGCTGAAGTACCCAAGTATATTTCGCTAGATGGCAGCAGCGCTCCACAAACAGAGCCGGCTGCAGTACCCAAATATATTTCGCTAGATGGCAGCAGCGCTCCACAAACAGAGCCGGCTGCAGTACCCAAATATATTTCGCTAGATGGCAGCAGCGCTCCACCAACAGCGCCGGCTGCAGTACCCAAGTATATTTCGCTAGATGGCAGCAGCGCTCCAACAACCGGGCGGCTGCAGTACCCAAGTATATTTCGCTAGATGGCAGCAGCGCTCCACCAACAGGGCCGGCTGCAGTACCCAAGTATATTTCGCTAGATGGCAGCAGCGCTCCACCAACCGGGCGGCTGCAGTACCCAAGTATATTTCGCTAGATGGCAGCAGCGCTCCACCAACAGGGCCGGCTGCAGTACCCAAATATATTTCGCTAGATGGCAGCAGCGCTCCACCAACCGGGCGGCTGCAGTACCCAAGTATATTTCGCTAGATGGCAGCAGCGCTCCACCAACCGGGCGGCTGCAGTACCCAAGTATATTTCGCTAGATGGCAGCAGCGCTCCACCAACAGGGCCGGCTGCAGTACCCAAATATATTTCGCTAGATGGCAGCAGCGCTCCACCAACCGGGCGGCTGCAGTACCCAAGTATATTTCGCTAGATGGCAGCAGCGCTCCACCAACAGCGCCGGCTGCAGTACCCAAGTATATTTCGCTAGATGGCAGCAGCGCTCCACCAACCGGGCGGCTGCAGTACCCAATTACATTTCGCTAGATGGCAGCAGCGCTCCACCAAAAGGGCGGCTGCAGTACCCAAGTATATTTCGCTAGATGGCAGCAGAGCTCCACCAACCGGGCGGCTGCAGTACCCAAATATATTTCGCTAGATGGCAGCAGCGCTCCACCAAAAGGGCGGCTGCAGTACCCAAATATATTTCGCTAGATGGCAGCAGCGCTCCACCAACAGGGCCGGCTGCAGTACCCAAGTATATTTCGCTAGATGGCAGCAGCGCTCCACCAACCGGGCGGCTGCAGTACCCAAGTATATTTCGCTAGATGGCAGCAGCGCTACACCAACCGGGCGGCTGCAGTACCCCATTACATTTCGCTAGATGGCAGCAGCGCTCCACCAACCGGGCGGCTGCAGTACCCAAGTATATTTCGCTAGATGGCAGCAGCGCTCCACCAAAAGGGCGGCTGCAGTACCCAATTATATTTCGCTAGATGGCAGCAGCGCTCCACCAACAGGGCCGGCTGCAGTACCCAAATATATTTCGCTAGATGGCAGCAGCGCTCCACCAACAGCGCCGGCTGCAATACCCAAGTATATTTCGCTAGATGGCAGCAGCGCTCCACCAAAAGGGCGGCTGCAGTACCCAAATATATAGTACTGAGTCTGACCCTAACCCTAAGAGCCTGAGTCTAACCCTAACCCTAAGAGCCTAAGTCTAACCCTCACCCTAAGAGCCTGAGTCTAACCCTAACCCTAAGAGCCTGAGTCTAACCCTCACCCTAAGAGCCTGAGTCTAACCCTAACCCTAAGAGCCTAAGTCTAACCCTTACCCTAAGAGTCTAACCCTAACCCTAACCCTAACCCTAAGAGTCTAACCCTAACCCTGAATATAACCCTAACCCTAAGAGTCTAACCCTCACCCTAACCCTAACCCTAAGTGTCTAACCCTAACCCTAACCCTAACTCTAACCCTAAGAGTCTAACCCTAACCCTAAGAGTCTAACCCTAACCCCAACCCTAACCCTGAGTCTAACCGTAACCCTAACCCTAACCCTAAGAGTCTAACCCTAACCCTAACCCTAACCCTAAGAGTCTAACCCTAACCCTAAGAGTCTAACCCTAACCCTAACCCTAACCCTAACCCTAAGAGTCTAACCCTAACCCTAAGAGTCTAACCCTAACCCTAACCCTAACCCTAAGAGTCTAACCCTAACCCTAAGAGTCTAACCCTAACCCTAACCCTAACCCTAAGAGTCTAACCCTAACCCTAAGAGTCTAACCCTAACTCTAACCCTAACCCTAACCCTAAGAGTCTAACCCTAACCCTAAGAGTCTAAGCCTAACCCTAAGCCTAACCCTAACCCTAACCGTAAGAGTCTAACCCTAACCCTAAGAGTCTAACCCTAAGAGTCTAACCCTAAAAGTCTAACCCTAACCCTAACAGTCTACACCTAACCCTAACCCTAAACCCGGCTGAAGTACCCAAGTATATTTCGCTAGATGGCAGCAGCGCTCCACCAACAGAGCCGGCTGCAGTACCCAAATATATTTCGCTAGATGGCAGCAGCGCTCCACCAACAGCTCCGGCTGCAGTACCCAAATATATTTCGCTAGATGGCAGCAGCGCTCCACCAACAGAGCCGGCTGCAGTACCCAAATATATTTCGCTAGATGGCAGCAGCGCTCCACCAACAGCGCCGGCTGCAGTACCCAAATATATTTCGCTAGATGGCAGCAGCGCTCCACCAAAAGCGCCGGCTGCAGTACCCAAGTATATTTCGCTAGATGGCAGCAGCGCTCCACCAACCGGGCGGCTGCAGTACCCAAGTATATTTCGCTAGATGGCAGCAGCGCTCCACCAACAGGGCCGGCTGCAGTACCCAAGTATATTTCGCTAGATGGCAGCAGCGCTCCACCAACCGGGCGGCTGCAGTACCCAAGTATATTTCGCTAGATGGCAGCAGCGCTCCACCAACCGGGCGGCTGCAGTACCCAATTACATTTCGCTAGATGGCAGCAGCGCTCCACCAAGAGCGCCGGCTGCAATACCCAAATATATCTCGCTAGATGGCAGCAGCGCTCCACCAAAAGGGCGGCTGCAGTACCCAAATATATAGTACTGAGTCTGACCCTAACCCTAAGAGCCTGAGTCTAACCCTAACCCTAAGAGCCTGAGTCTAACCCTCACCCTAAGAGCCTGAGTCTAACCCTAACCCTAAGAGCCTGAGTCCAACCCTCACCCTAAGAGCCTGAGTCTAACCCTCACCCTAAGAGCCTGAGTCTAACCCTCACCCTAAGAGCCTGAGTCTAACCCTCACCCTAAGAGCCTGAGTCTAACCCTAACCCTAAGAGCCTAACCCTAACCCTAACCCTAAGAGTCTAACCCTAACCCTAAGAGTCTAACCCTAACCCTGAATATAACCCTAACCCTAAGAGTCTAACCCTAACCCTAACCCTAACCCTAAGAGTCTAACCCTAACCCTAAGAGTCTAACCCTAACCCTAACCCTAACCCTAACCCTAAGAGTCTAACCCTAACCCTAAGAGTCTAACCCTAACCCTAACCCTAACCCTAACCCTAAGAGTCTAACCCTAACCCTAAGAGTCTAAGCCTAACCCTAACCCTAACCCTAACCCTAAGAGTCTAACCCTAACCCTAAGAGTCTAACCCTAACCCTAACCCTAACCCTAACAGTAAGAGTCTAACCCTAACCCTAAGAGTCTAACCCTAAGAGTCTAACCCTAAGAGTCTAACCCTAACCCTAACAGTCTAACCCTAACCCTAACCCTAAACCCGGCTGAAGTACCCAAGTATATTTCGCTAGATGGCAGCAGCGCTCCACAAACAGAGCCGGCTGCAGTACCCAAATATATTTCGCTAGATGGCAGCAGCGCTCCACCAACAGAGCCGGCTGCAGTACCCAAATATATTTCGCTAGATGGCAGCAGCGCTCCACCAACAGCGCCGGCTGCAGTACCCAAGTATATTTCGCTAGATGGCAGCAGCGCTCCACCAACCGGGCGGCTGCAGTACCCAAGTATATTTCGCTAGATGGCAGCAGCGCTCCACAAACCGGGCGGCTGCAGTACCCAAGTATATTTCGCTAGATGGCAGCAGCGCTCCACCAACAGGGCCGGCTGCAGTACCCAAGTATATTTCGCTAGATGGCAGCAGCGCTCCACCAACCGGGCGGCTGCAGTACCCAAGTATATTTCGCTAGATGGCAGCAGCGCTCCACCAACAGGGCCGGCTGCAGTACCCAAATATATTTCGCTAGATGGCAGCAGCGCTCCACCAACCGGGCGGCTGCAGTACCCAAGTATATTTCGCTAGATGGCAGCAGCGCTCCACCAAAAGGGCGGCTGCAGTACCCAAGTATATTTCGCTAGATGGCAGCAGCGCTCCACCAACAGGGCCGGCTGCAGTACCCAAATATATTTCGCTAGATGGCAGCAGCGCTCCACCAACCGGGCGGCTGCAGTACCCAAGTATATTTCGCTAGATGGCAGCAGCGCTCCACCAACAGCGCCGGCTGCAGTACCCAAGTATATTTCGCTAGATGGCAGCAGCGCTCCACCAACCGGGCGGCTGCAGTACCCAAGTATATTTCGCTAGATGGCAGCAGCGCTCCACCAACAGTGCCGGCTGCAGTACCCAAGTATATTTCGCTAGATGGCAGCAGCGCTCCACCAACCGGGCGGCTGCAGTACCCAAGTATATTTCGCTAGATGGCAGCAGCGCTCCACCAACAGGGCCGGCTGCAGTACCCAAGTATATTTCGCTAGATGGCAGCAGCGCTCCACCAACAGGGCGGCTGCAGTACCCAAGTATATTTCGCTAGATGGCAGCAGCGCTCCACCAACAGGGCCGGCTGCAGTACCCAAATATATTTCGCTAGATGGCAGCAGCGCTCCACCAACCGGCCGGCTGCAGTACCCAAGTATATTTCGCTAGATGGCAGCAGCGCTCCACCAACAGGGCGGCTGCAGTACCCAATTACATTTCGCTAGATGGCAGCAGCGCTCCACCAAAAGGGCGGCTGCAGTACCCAATTATATTTCGCTAGATGGCAGCAGAGCTCCACCAACAGAGCTGGCTGCAGTACCCAAATATATTTCGCTAGATGGCAGCAGCGCTCCACCAACCGGGCGGCTGCAGTACCCAATTATATTTCGCTAGATGGCAGCAGCGCTCCACCAACAGGGCCGGCTGCAGTACCCAAATATATTTCGCTAGATGGCAGCAGCGCTCCACCAACAGCGCCGGCTGCAGTACCCAAGTATATTTCGCTAGATGGCAGCAGCGCTCCACCAAAAGGACGGCTGCAGTACACAAATATATAGTATTAAATCTGACCCTAACCCTAAGAGCCTGTGTCTAACCCTAACCCTAAGAGCCTGAGTCTAACCCTAACCGTAAGAGCCTGAGTCTAACCCTAACCCTAAGAGCCTGAGTCTAACCCTAACCCTAAGAGCCTAAGTCTAACCCTAACCCTAAGAGTCTAACCCTAACCCTAACCCTAACCCTAAGAGTGTAACCCTAACCCTAACCCTAACCCTAACCCTAAGAGTCTAACCCTAACCCTAACCCTAACCCTTAGAGTCTAACCCTAACCCTAACCCTAACCCTAAGAGTCTAACCCTAACCCTAAGAGTCTAACCCTAACCCTAACCTTAACCCTAACCCTAAGAGTCTAACCCTAACCCTAAGAGTCTAACCCTAACCCTAACCCTAACCCTAAGAGTCTAACCCTAACCCTAAGAGTCTAACCCTAACCCTAACCCTAACCCTAACCCTAACCGTAAGAGTCTAACCCTAACCCTAAGAGTCTAACCCTAAGAGTCTAACCCTAACCCTAACCCTAACCCTAACAGTCTAACCCTAACCCTAACCCTAAACCCGGCTGAAGTACCCAAGTATATTTCGCTAGATGGCAGCAGCGCTCCACAAACAGAGCCGGCTGCAGTACCCAAATATATTTCGCTAGATGGCAGCAGCGCTCCACAAACAGAGCCGGCTGCAGTACCCAAATATATTTCGCTAGATGGCAGCAGCGCTCCACCAACAGCGCCGGCTGCAGTACCCAAGTATATTTCGCTAGATGGCAGCAGCGCTCCAACAACCGGGCGGCTGCAGTACCCAAGTATATTTCGCTAGATGGCAGCAGCGCTCCACCAACAGGGCCGGCTGCAGTACCCAAGTATATTTCGCTAGATGGCAGCAGCGCTCCACCAACCGGGCGGCTGCAGTACCCAAGTATATTTCGCTAGATGGCAGCAGCGCTCCACCAACAGGGCCGGCTGCAGTACCCAAATATATTTCGCTAGATGGCAGCAGCGCTCCACCAACCGGGCGGCTGCAGTACCCAAGTATATTTCGCTAGATGGCAGCAGCGCTCCACCAACCGGGCGGCTGCAGTACCCAAGTATATTTCGCTAGATGGCAGCAGCGCTCCACCAACAGGGCCGGCTGCAGTACCCAAATATATTTCGCTAGATGGCAGCAGCGCTCCACCAACCGGGCGGCTGCAGTACCCAAGTATATTTCGCTAGATGGCAGCAGCGCTCCACCAACAGCGCCGGCTGCAGTACCCAAGTATATTTCGCTAGATGGCAGCAGCGCTCCACCAACCGGGCGGCTGCAGTACCCAATTACATTTCGCTAGATGGCAGCAGCGCTCCACCAAAAGGGCGGCTGCAGTACCCAAGTATATTTCGCTAGATGGCAGCAGAGCTCCACCAACCGGGCGGCTGCAGTACCCAAATATATTTCGCTAGATGGCAGCAGCGCTCCACCAAAAGGGCGGCTGCAGTACCCAAATATATTTCGCTAGATGGCAGCAGCGCTCCACCAACAGGGCCGGCTGCAGTACCCAAGTATATTTCGCTAGATGGCAGCAGCGCTCCACCAACCGGGCGGCTGCAGTACCCAAGTATATTTCGCTAGATGGCAGCAGCGCTACACCAACCGGGCGGCTGCAGTACCCCATTACATTTCGCTAGATGGCAGCAGCGCTCCACCAACCGGGCGGCTGCAGTACCCAAGTATATTTCGCTAGATGGCAGCAGCGCTCCACCAACAGAGCCGGCTGCAGTACCCAAATATATTTCGCTAGATGGCAGCAGCGCTCCACCAACAGCGCCGGCTGCAGTACCCAAATATAT
The DNA here is from genome assembly GCF_963210335.1 of Falco punctatus. Taxonomy (NCBI): domain Eukaryota; kingdom Metazoa; phylum Chordata; class Aves; order Falconiformes; family Falconidae; genus Falco; species Falco punctatus. Next base: position 1,890,958 of record NW_027660193.1, on the reverse strand, counting down.
TTCGCTAGATGGCAGCAGCGCTCCACAAACCGGGCGGCTGCAGTACCCAAGTATATTTCGCTAGATGGCAGCAGCGCTCCACCAAAAGGGCGGCTGCAGTACCCAATTATATTTCGCTAGATGGCAGCAGCGCTCCACCAACAGGGCCGGCTGCAGTACCCAAATATATTTCGCTAGATGGCAGCAGCGCTCCACCAACAGCGCCGGCTGCAGTACCCAAGTATATTTCGCTAGATGGCAGCAGCGCTCCACCAAAAGGGCGGCTGCAGTACCCAAATATATAGTACTGAGTCTGACCCTAACCCTAAGAGCCTGAGTCTAACCCTAACCCTAAGAGCCTAAGTCTAACCCTCACCCTAAGAGCCTGAGTCTAACCCTAACCCTAAGAGCCTGAGTCTAACCCTCACCCTAAGAGCCTGAGTCTAACCCTAACCCTAAGAGCCTAAGTCTAACCCTTACCCTAAGAGTCTAACCCTAACCCTAACCCTAACCCTAAGAGTCTAACCCTAACCCTGAATATAACCCTAACCCTAAGAGTCTAACCCTCACCCTAACCCTAACCCTAAGTGTCTAACCCTAACCCTAACCCTAACTCTAACCCTAAGAGTCTAACCCTAACCCTAAGAGTCTAACCCTAACCCCAACCCTAACCCTGAGTCTAACCCTAACCCTAAGAGTCTAACCCTAACCCTAACTCTAACCCTAAGAGTCTAACCGTAACCCTAACCCTAACCCTAAGAGTCTAACCCTAACCCTAACCCTAACCCTAAGAGTCTAACCCTAACCCTAAGAGTCTAACCCTAACCCTAACCCTAACCCTAACCCTAAGAGTCTAACCCTAACCCTAAGAGTCTAACCCTAACCCTAACCCTAACCCTAAGAGTCTAACCCTAACCCTAAGAGTCTAACCCTAACCCTAAGAGTCTAACCCTAACCCTAAGAGTCTAACCCTAACTCTAACCCTAACCCTAACCCTAAGAGTCTAACCCTAACCCTAAGAGTCTAAGCCTAACCCTAAGCCTAACCCTAACCCTAACCGTAAGAGTCTAACCCTAACCCTAAGAGTCTAACCCTAAGAGTCTAACCCTAAAAGTCTAACCCTAACCCTAACAGTCTACACCTAACCCTAACCCTAAACCCGGCTGAAGTACCCAAGTATATTTCGCTAGATGGCAGCAGCGCTCCACCAACAGAGCCGGCTGCAGTACCCAAATATATTTCGCTAGATGGCAGCAGCGCTCCACCAACAGCTCCGGCTGCAGTACCCAAATATATTTCGCTAGATGGCAGCAGCGCTCCACCAACAGAGCCGGCTGCAGTACCCAAATATATTTCGCTAGATGGCAGCAGCGCTCCACCAACAGCGCCGGCTGCAGTACCCAAATATATTTCGCTAGATGGCAGCAGCGCTCCACCAACAGGGCCGGCTGCAGTACCCAAGTATATTTCGCTAGATGGCAGCAGCGCTCCACCAACCGGGCGGCTGCAGTACCCAAGTATATTTCGCTAGATGGCAGCAGCGCTCCACCAACAGGGCCGGCTGCAGTACCCAAGTATATTTCGCTAGATGGCAGCAGCGCTCCACCAACCGGGCGGCTGCAGTACCCAAGTATATTTCGCTAGATGGCAGCAGCGCTCCACCAACCGGGCGGCTGCAGTACCCAATTACATTTCGCTAGATGGCAGCAGCGCTCCACCAACCGGGCCGGCTGCAGTACCCAAATATATTTCGCTAGATGGCAGCAGCGCTCCACAAACCGGGCGGCTGCAGTACCCAAGTATATTTCGCTAGATGGCAGCAGCGCTCCACCAACAGGGCCGGCTGCAGTACCCAAGTATATTTCGCTAGATGGCAGCAGCGCTCCAACAACCGGGCGGCTGCAGTACCCAATTACATTTAGCTAGATGGCAGCAGCGCTCCACCAAAAGGGCGGCTGCAGTACCCAAGTATATTTCGCTAGATGGCAGCAGAGCTCCACCAACAGGGCCGGCTGCAGTACCCAAATATATTTCGCTAGATGGCAGCAGCGCTCCACCAAAAGGGCGGCTGCAGTACCCAAGTATATATCGCTAGATGGCAGCAGCGCTCCACCAACAGGGCCGGCTGCAGTACCCAAATATATTTCGCTAGATGGCAGCAGCGCTCCACCAAGAGCGCCGGCTGCAATACCCAAGTATATTTCGCTAGATGGCAGCAGCGCTCCACCAAAAGGGCGGCTGCAGTACCCAAATATATAGTACTGAGTCTGACCCTCACCCTAAGAGCCTGAGTCTAACCCTAACCCTAAGAGCCTGAGTCTAACCCTCACCCTAAGAGCCTGAGTCTAACCCTAACCCTAAAAGCCTGAGTCTAACCCTCACCCTAAGAGCCTGAGTCTAACCCTAACCCTAAGAGCCTGAGTCTAACCCTCACCCTAAGAGCCTGAGTCTAACCCTAACCCTAAGAGTCTAACCCTAACCCTAACCCTAACCCTAAGAGTCTAACCCTAACCCTGAATATAACCCTAACCCTAAGAGTCTAACCCTCACCCTAACCCTAACCCTAAGAGTCTAACCCTAACCCTAACCCTAAGAGTCTAACCCTAACCCTAAGAGTCTAACCCTAACCCTAACCCTAACCCTAACCCTAAGAGTCTAACCCTAACCCTAAGAGTCTAAGCCTAACCCTAACCCTAACCCTAACCCTAAGAGTCTAACCCTAACCCTAAGAGTCTAACCCTAACCCTAACCCTAACCCTAACCGTAAGAGTCTAACCCTAACCCTAAGAGTCTAACCCTAAGAGTCTAACCCTAAGAGTCTAACCCTAACCCTAACCCTAACCCTAAGAGTGTAACCCTAACCCTAACCCTAACCCTAAGAGTCTAACCCTAACCCTAACCCTAACCCTAAGAGTCTAACCCTAACCCTAAGAGTCTAACCCTAACCCTAACCTTAACCCTAACCCTAAGAGTCTAACCCTAACCCTAAGAGTCTAACCCTAACCCTAACCCTAACCCTAAGAGTCTAACCCTAACCCTAAGAGTCTAACCCTAACCCTAACCCTAACCCTAACCCTAACCGTAAGAGTGTAACCCTAACCCTAAGAGTCTAACCCTAAGAGTCTAACCCTAACCCTAACCCTAACCCTAACAGTCTAACCCTAACCCTAACCCTAAACCCGGCTGAAGTACCCAAGTATATTTCGCTAGATGGCAGCAGCGCTCCACCAACAGAGCCGGCTGCAGTACCCAAATATATTTCGCTAGATGGCAGCAGCGCTCCACAAACAGGGCCGGCTGCAGTACCCAAATATATTTCGCTAGATGGCAGCAGCGATCCACCAACAGCGCCGGCTGCAGTACCCAAATATATTTCGCTAGATGGCAGCAGCGCTCCACCAAAAGGGCGGCTGCAGTACCCAAGTATATTTCGCTAGACGGCGGCAGTGCTCAACCAACCGGGCGGCTGCAGTACCAAAGTATATTTCGCTAGATGGCAGCAGCGCTCCACCAACAGCGCCGGCTGCAGTACTCAAGTATATTTCGCTAGATGGCAGCAGCGCTCCACAAAAAGGGTGGCTGCACTACCCAAATATATAGTACTGAGCCTAACCCTAACCCTAAGAGTCTAACCCTAAGAGTCTAACCCTAACCCTAACCCTAACCCTAACAGTCTAACCCTAACCCTAACCCTAAACCCGGCTGCAGTACCCAAATATATTTCGCTAGATGGCAGCAGCGCTCCACCAACAGAGCCGGCTGCAGTACCCAAGTATATTTCGCTAGATGGCAGCAGCGCTCCACCAACAGGGCCGGCTGCAGTACCCAAATATATTTCGCTAGATGGCAGCAGCGCTCCACCAACAGCACCGGCTGCAATACCCAAGTATATTTCGCTAGATGGCAGCAGCGCTCCACCAAAAGGGCGGCTGCAGTACCCAAATATATAGTACTGAGTCTGACCCTAACCCTAAGAGCCTGAGTCTAACCCTAACCCTAAGAGCCTGAGTCTAACCCTCACCCTAAGAGCCTGAGTCTAACCCTAACCCTAAGAGCCTGACCCTAACCCTAACCCTAAGAGCCTGAGTCTAACCCTCACCCTAAGAGCCTGAGTCTAACCCTAACCCTAAGAGCCTGAGTCTAACCCTCACCCTAAGAGCCTGAGTCTAACCCTAACCCTAAGAGCCTGAGTCTAACCCTAACCCTAAGAGCCTAAGTCTAACCCTTACCCTAAGAGTCTAACCCTAACCCTAACCCTAACCCTAAGAGTCTAACCCTAATCTGAATATAACCCTAACCCTAAGAGTCTAACCCTCACCCTAACCCTAACCCTAAGTGTCTAACCCTAACCCTAACCTTAACCCTAAGAGTCTAACCCTAACCCTAAGAGTCTAACCCTAACCCCAACCCTAACCCTAAGAGTCTAACCCTAACCCTAAGAGTCTAACCCTAACCCTAACTCTAACCCTAAGAGTCTAACCGTAACCCTAACCCTAACAGTCTAACCCTAACCCTAACCCTAACCCTAACCCTAAGAGTCTAACCCTAACCCTAACCCTAACCCTAAGAGTCTAACCCTAACCCTAAGAGTCTAACCCTAACCCTAACCCTAACCCTAACCCTAAGAGTCTAACCCTAACCCTAAGAGTCTAACCCTAACCCTAACCCTAACCCTAACCCTAAGAGTCTAACCCTAACCCTAAGAGTCTAACCCTAACCCTAACCCTAACCCTAACCCTAAGAGTCTAACCCTAACCCTAAGAGTCTAACCCTAACCCTAACCCTAACCCTAAGAGTCTAACCCTAAGAGTCTAACCCTAAGAGTCTAACCCTAACCCTAACAGTCTAACCCTAACCCTAACCCTAAACCCGGCTGAAGTACCCAAGTATATTTCGCTAGATGGCAGCAGCGCTCCACCAACCGGGCGGCTGCAGTACCCAAGTATATTTCGCTAGATGGCAGCAGCGCTCCACCAAAAGGGCCGGCTGCAGTACCCAAATATATTTCGCTAGATGGCAGCAGCGCTCCACCAAAAGGGCGGCTGCAGTACCCAAGTATATTTCGCTAGATGGCAGCAGCGCTCCACCAACCGGGCGGCTGCAGTACCCAAGTATATTTCGCTAGATGGCAGCAGCGCTCCACCAACAGCGCCGGCTGCAGTACCCAAATATATTTCGCTAGATGGCAGCAGCGCTCCCCCAACAGCGCCGGCTGCAGTACCCAAGTATATTTCGCTAGATGGCAGCAGCGCTCCACCAACCGGGCGGCTGCAGTACCCAAGTATATTTCGCTAGATGGCAGCAGCGCTCCACCAACAGGGCCGGCTGCAGTACCCAAATATATTTCGCTAGATGGCAGCAGCGCTCCACCAACCGGGCGGCTGCAGTACCCAAGTATATTTCGCTAGATGGCAGCAGCGCTCCACCAACAGGGCCGGCTGCAGTACCCAATTATATTTCGCTAGATGGCAGCAGCGCTCCACCAACCGGGCGGCTGCAGTACCCAAGTATATTTCGCTAGATGGCAGCAGCGCTCCACCAACAGGGCGGCTGCAGTACCCAAGTATATTTCGCTAGATGGCAGCAGCGCTCCACCAACAGCGCCGGCTGCAGTACCCAATTACATTTCGCTAGATGGCAGCAGCGCTCCACCAACCGGGCGGCTGCAGTACCCAATTACATTTCGCTAGATGGCAGCAGCGCTCCACCAAAAGGGCGGCTGCAGTACCCAAGTATATTTCGCTAGATGGCAGCAGAGCTCCACCAACAGGGCCGGCTGCAGTACCCAAATATATTTCGCTAGATGGCAGCAGCGCTCCACCAAAAGGGCGGCTGCAGTACCCAAATATATTTCGCTAGATGGCAGCAGCGCTCCACCAAAAGGCCGGCTGCAGTACCCAAGTATATTTCGCTAGATGGCAGCAGCGCTCCACCAACCGGGCGGCTGCAGTACCCAAGTATATTTCGCTAGATGGCAGCAGCGCTACACCAACCGGGCGGCTGCAGTACCCCATTACATTTCGCTAGATGGCAGCAGCGCTCCACCAACCCGGCGGCTGCAGTACCCAAGTATATTTCGCTAGATGGCAGCAGCGCTACACCAACCGGGCGGCTGCAGTACCCAATTACATTTCGCTAGATGGCAGCAGCGCTGCACCAACAGGGCCGGCTGCAGTACCCAAATATATTTCGCTAGATGGCAGCAGCGCTCCACAAACCGGGCGGCTGCAGTACCCAAGTATATTTCGCTAGATGGCAGCAGCGCTCCACCAACAGGGCCGGCTGCAGTACCCAAGTATATTTCGCTAGATGGCAGCAGCGCTCCACCAACCGGGCGGCTGCAGTACCCAATTACATTTCGCTAGATGGCAGCAGCGCTCCACCAACCGGGCGGCTGCAGTACCCAAGTATATTTCGCTAGATGGCAGCAGAGCTCCACCAACAGGGCCGGCTGCAGTACCCAAATATATTTCGCTAGATGGCAGCAGCGCTCCACCAACAGCGCCGGCTGCAATACCCAAGTATATTTCGCTAGATGGCAGCAGCGCTCCACCAAAAGGGCGGCTGCAGTACCCAAATATATAGTACTGAGTCTGACCCTAACCCTAAGAGCCTGAGTCTAACCCTAACCCTAAGAGCCTGAGTCTAACCCTCACCCTAAGAGCCTGAGTCTAACCCTAACCCTAAGAGACTGAGTCTAACCCTAACCCTAAGAGCCTGAGTCTAACCCTCACCCTAAGAGCCTGAGTCTAACCCTCACCCTAAGAGCCTGAGTCTAACCCTAACCCTAAGAGCCTAAGTCTAACCCTTACCCTAAGAGTCTAACCCTAACCCTAACCCTAACCCTAAGAGTCTAACCCTAATCTGAATATAACCCTAACCCTAAGAGTCTAACCCTAACCCTAACCCTAACCCTAAGAGTCTAACCCTAACCCTAAGAGTCTAACCCTAACCCTAACCCTAACCCTAACCCTAAGAGTCTAACCCTAACCCTAAGAGTCTAACCCTAACCCTAACCCTAACCCTAACCCTAAGAGTCTAACCCTAACCCTAAGAGTCTAACCCTAACCCTAACCCTAACCCTAACCCTAACCCTAAGAGTCTAACCCTAACCCTAAGAGTCTAACCCTAACCCTAACCCTAAACCTAACCCTAACCCTAAGAGTCTAACCCTAAGAGTCTAACCCTAAGAGTCTAACCCTAACCCTAACAGTCTAACCCTAACCCTAACCCTAAACCCGGCTGAAGTACACAAGTATATTTCGCTAGATGGCAGCAGCGCTCCACCAACCGGGCGGCTGCAGTACCCAAGTATATTTCGCTAGATGGCAGCAGCGCTCCACCAACCGGGCGGCTGCAGTACCCAAGTATATTTCGCTAGATGGCAGCAGCGCTCCACCAACAGGGCGGCTGCAGTACCCAATTACATTTCGCTAGATGGCAGCAGCGCTCCACCAAAAGGCCGGCTGCAGTACCCAATTATATTTCGCTAGATGGCAGCAGAGCTCCACCAACAGAGCTGGCTGCAGTACCCAAATATATTTCGCTAGATGGCAGCAGCGCTCCACCAAAAGGGCGGCTGCAGTACCCAAATATATTTCGCTAGATGGCAGCAGCGCTCCACCAACAGGGCCGGCTGCAGTACCCAAGTATATTTCGCTAGATGGCAGCAGCGCTCCACCAACAGGGCCGGCTGCAGTACCCAAATATATTTCGCTAGATGGCAGCAGCGCTCCACCAACCGGCCGGCTGCAGTACCCAAGTATATTTCGCTAGATGGCAGCAGCGCTCCACCAACAGGGCGGCTGCAGTACCCAATTACATTTCGCTAGATGGCAGTAGCGCTCCACCAAAAGGCCGGCTGCAGTACCCAATTATATTTCGCTAGATGGCAGCAGAGCTCCACCAACAGAGCTGGCTGCAGTACCCAATTATATTTCGCTAGATGGCAGCAGCGCTCCACCAAAAGGGCGGCTGCAGTACCCAAATATATTTCGCTAGATGGCAGCAGCGCTCCACCAACAGCGCCGGCTGCAGTACCCAAGTATATTTCGCTAGATGGCAGCAGCGCTCCACCAAAAGGGCGGCTGCAGTACACAAATATATAGTATTAAATCTGACCCTAACCCTAAGAGCCTGTGTCTAACCCTAACCCTAAGAGCCTGAGTCTAACCCTAACCGTAAGAGCCTGAGTCTAACCCTAACCCTAAGAGCCTGAGTCTAACCCTAACCCTAAGAGCCTAAGTCTAACCCTAACCCTAAGAGTCTAACCCTAACCCTAACCCTAACCCTAAGAGTGTAACCCTAACCCTAACCCTAACCCTAAGAGTCTAACCCTAACCCTAAGAGTCTAACCCTAACCCTAACCTTAACCCTAACCCTAAGAGTCTAACCCTAACCCTAAGAGTCTAACCCTAACCCTAACCCTAAGAGTCTAACCCTAACCCTAAGAGTCTAACCCTAACCCTAACCCTAACCCTAACCCTAACCGTAAGAGTCTAACCCTAACCCTAAGAGTCTAACCCTAAGAGTCTAACCCTAACCCTAACCCTAACCCTAACAGTCTAACCCTAACCCTAACCCTAAACCCGGCTGAAGTACCCAAGTATATTTCGCTAGATGGCAGCAGCGCTCCACCAACAGAGCCGACTGCAGTACCCAAATATATTTCGCTAGATGGCAGCAGCGCTCCACAAACAGAGCCGGCTGCAGTACCCAAATATATTTCGCTAGATGGCAGCAGCGCTCCACCAACAGCGCCGGCTGCAGTACCCAAGTATATTTCGCTAGATGGCAGCAGCGCTCCACCAACCGGGCGGCTGCAGTACCCAAGTATATTTCGCTAGATGGCAGCAGCGCTCCACCAACAGGGCCGGCTGCAGTACCCAAATATATTTCGCTAGATGGCAGCAGCGCTCCACCAACCGGGCGGCTGCAGTACCCAAGTATATTTCGCTAGATGGCAGCAGCGCTCCACCAAAAGGGCGGCTGCAGTACCCAAGTATATTTCGCTAGATGGCAGCAGCGCTCCACCAACAGGGCCGGCTGCAGTACCCAAATATATTTCGCTAGATGGCAGCAGCGCTCCACCAACCGGGCGGCTGCAGTACCCAAGTATATTTCGCTAGATGGCAGCAGCGCTCCACCAACAGCGCCGGCTGCAGTACCCAAGTATATTTCGCTAGATGGCAGCAGCGCTCCACCAACCGGGCGGCTGCAGTACCCAAGTATATTTCGCTAGATGGCAGCAGAGCTCCACCAACCGGGCGGCTGCAGTACCCAAATATATTTCGCTAGATGGCAGCAGCGCTCCACCAAAAGGGTGGCTGCAGTACCCAAATATATTTCGCTAGATGGCAGCAGCGCTCCACCAACAGGGCCGGCTGCAGTACCCAAGTATATTTCGCTAGATGGCAGCAGCGCTCCACCAACCGGGCGGCTGCAGTACCCAAGTATATTTCGCTAGATGGCAGCAGCGCTACACCAACCGGGCGGCTGCAGTACCCCATTACATTTCGCTAGATGGCAGCAGCGCTCCACCAACCGGGCGGCTGCAGTACCCAAGTATATTTCGCTAGATGGCAGCAGCGCTCCACCAACAGAGCCGGCTGCAGTACCCAAATATATTTCGCTAGATGGCAGCAGCGCTCCACCAACAGCGCCGGCTGCAGTACCCAAATATATTTCGCTAGATGGCAGCAGCGCTCCACAAACCGGGCGGCTGCAGTACCCAAGTATATTTCGCTAGATGGCAGCAGCGCTCCACCAAAAGGGCGGCTGCAGTACCCAAATATATTTCGCTAGATGGCAGCAGCGCTCCACCAACAGGGCCGGCTGCAGTACCCAAATATATTTCGCTAGATGGCAGCAGCGCTCCACCAACAGCGCCGGCTGCAATACCCAAGTATATTTCGCTAGATGGCAGCAGCGCTCCACCAAAAGGGCGGCTGCAGTACCCAAATATATAGTACTGAGTCTGACCCTAACCCTAAGAGCCTGAGTCTAACCCTAACCCTAAGAGCCTGAGTCTAACCCTCACCCTAAGAGCCTGAGTCTAACCCTAACCCTAAGAGCCTGAGTCTAACCCTCACCCTAAGAGCCTGAGTCTAACCCTAACCCTAAGAGCCTAAGTCTAACCCTTACCCTAAGAGTCTAACCCTAACCCTAACCCTAACCCTAAGAGTCTAACCCTAACCCTGAATATAACCCTAACCCTAAGAGTCTAACCCTCACCCTAACCCTAACCCTAAGTGTCTAACCCTAACCCTAACCCTAACTCTAACCCTAAGAGTCTAACCCTAACCCTAAGAGTCTAACCCTAACCCCAACCCTAACCCTGAGTCTAACCCTAACCCTAAGAGTCTAACCCTAACCCTAACTCTAACCCTAAGAGTCTAACCGTAACCCTAACCCTAACCCTAAGAGTCTAACCCTAACCCTAACCCTAACCCTAAGAGTCTAACCCTAACCCTAAGAGTCTAACCCTAACCCTAAGAGTCTAACCCTAACCCTAAGAGCCTAACCCTAACCCTAAGAGTCTAACCCTAACCCTAACCCTAACCCTAACCGTAAGAGTCTAACCCTAACCCTAAGAGTCTAACCCTAACCCTAACCCTAACCCTAAGAGTCTAACCCTAACCCTAAGAGTCTAACCCTAACTCTAACCCTAACCCTAACCCTAAGAGTCTAACCCTAACCCTAAGAGTCTAAGCCTAACCCTAAGCCTAACCCTAACCCTAACCGTAAGAGTCTAACCCTAACCCTAAGAGTCTAACCCTAACCCTAACCCTAACCCTAACCCTAAGAGTCTAACCCTAACCCTAAGAGTCTAACCCTAACCCTAACCCTAACAGTAAGAGTCTAACCCTAACCCTAAGAGTCTAACCCTAAGAGTCTAACCCTAAGAGTCTAACCCTAACCCTAACCCCAACCCTAACCCTTAGAGTCTAACCCTAACCCTAAGAGTCTAACCCTAACCCTAACTCTAACCCTAAGAGTCTAACCGTAACCCTAACCCTAACAGTCTAACCCTAACCCTAACCCTAACCCTAACCCTAACCCTAAGAGTCTAACCCTAACCCTAACCCTAACCCTAAGAGTCTAACCCTAACCCTAAGAGTCTAACCCTAACCCTAACCCTAACCCTAACCCTAAGAGTCTAACCCTAACCCTAAGAGTCTAACCCTAACCCTAACCCTAACCCTAACCCTAAGAGTCTAACCCTAACCCTAAGAGTCTAACCCTAACCCTAACCCTAACCCTAACCCTAAGAGTCTAACCCTAACCCTAAGAGTCTAACCCTAACCCTAACCCTAACCCTAAGAGTCTAACCCTAAGAGTCTAACCCTAAGAGTCTAACCCTAACCCTAACAGTCTAACCCTAACCCTAACCCTAAACCCGGCTGAAGTACCCAAGTATATTTCGCTAGATGGCAGCAGCGCTCCACCAACAGGGCCGGCTGCAGTACCCAAATATATTTCGCTAGATGGCAGCAGCGCTCCACCAACCGGGCGGCTGCAGTACCCAAGTATATTTCGCTAGATGGCAGCAGCGCTCCACCAACAGGGCGGCTGCAGTACCCAATTACATTTCGCTAGATGGCAGCAGCGCTCCACCAAAAGGCCGGCTGCAGTACCCAATTATATTTCGCTAGATGGCAGCAGAGCTCCACCAACAGAGCTGGCTGCAGTACCCAATTATATTTCGCTAGATGGCAGCAGCGCTCCACCAAAAGGGCGGCTGCAGTACCCAAATATATTTCGCTAGATGGCAGCAGCGCTCCACCAACAGGGCCGGCTGCAGTACCCAAGTATATTTCGCTAGATGGCAGCAGCGCTCCACCAACAGGGCCGGCTGCAGTACCCAAATATATTTCGCTAGATGGCAGCAGCGCTCCACCAACAGGGCCGGCTGCAGTACCCAAATATATTTCGCTAGATGGCAGCAGCGCTCCACCAACCGGGCGGCTGCAGTACCCAATTACATTTCGCTAGATGGCAGCAGCGCTCCACCAAAAGGGCGGCTGCAGTACCCAATTACATTTCGCTAGATGGCAGCAGCGCTCCACCAAAAGGCCGGCTGCAGTACCCAATTATATTTCGCTAGATGGCAGCAGAGCTCCACCAACAGAGCTGGCTGCAGTACCCAATTATATTTCGCTAGATGGCAGCAGCGCTCCACCAAAAGGGCGGCTGCAGTACCCAAATATATTTCGCTAGATGGCAGCAGCGCTCCACCAACCGGGCCGGCTGCAGTACCCAAATATATTTCGCTAGATGGCAGCAGCGCTCGACCAACAGCGCCGGCTGCAGTACCCAAGTATATTTCGCTAGATGGCAGCAGCGCTCCACCAAAAGGGCGGCTGCAGTACACAAATATATAGTATTAAATCTGACCCTAACCCTAAGAGCCTGTGTCTAACCCTAACCCTAAGAGCCTGAGTCTAACCCTAACCGTAAGAGCCTGAGTCTAACCCTAACCCTAAGAGCCTGAGTCTAACCCTAACCCTAAGAGCCTAAGTCTAACCCTAACCCTAAGAGTCTAACCCTAACCCTAACCCTAACCCTAAGAGTGTAACCCTAACCCTAACCCTAACCCTAACCCTAAGAGTCTAACCCTAACCCTAACCCTAACCCTAAGAGTCTAACCCTAACCCTAACCCTAACCCTAAGAGTCTAACCCTAACCCTAAGAGTCTAACCCTAACCCTAACCTTAACCCTAACCCTAAGAGTCTAACCCTAACCCTAAGAGTCTAACCCTAACCCTAACCCTAACCCTAAGAGTCTAACCCTAACCCTAAGAGTCTAACCCTAACCCTAACCCTAACCCTAACCCTAACCGTAAGAGTCTAACCCTAACCCTAAGAGTCTAACCCTAAGAGTCTAACCCTAACCCTAACCCTAACCCTAACAGTCTAACCCTAACCCTAACCCTAAACCCGGCTGAAGTACCCAAGTATATTTCGCTAGATGGCAGCAGCGCTCCACCAACAGAGCCGACTGCAGTACCCAAATATATTTCGCTAGATGGCAGCAGCGCTCCACAAACAGAGCCGGCTGCAGTACCCAAATATATTTCGCTAGATGGCAGCAGCGCTCCACCAACAGCGCCGGCTGCAGTACCCAAGTATATTTCGCTAGATGGCAGCAGCGCTCCACCAACCGGGCGGCTGCAGTACCCAAGTATATTTCGCTAGATGGCAGCAGCGCTCCACCAACAGGGCCGGCTGCAGTACCCAAATATATTTCGCTAGATGGCAGCAGCGCTCCACCAACCGGGCGGCTGCAGTACCCAAGTATATTTCGCTAGATGGCAGCAGCGCTCCACCAAAAGGGCGGCTGCAGTACCCAATTATATTTCGCTAGATGGCAGCAGCGCTCCACCAGCAGGGCCGGCTGCAGTACCCAAATATATTTCGCTAGATGGCAGCAGCGCTCCACCAACCGGGCGGCTGCAGTACCCAAGTATATTTCGCTAGATGGCAGCAGCGCTCCACCAACAGCGCCGGCTGCAGTACCCAAGTATATTTCGCTAGATGGCAGCAGCGCTCCACCAACCGGGCGGCTGCAGTACCCAATTACATTTCGCTAGATGGCAGCAGCGCTCCACCAAAAGGGCGGCTGCAGTACCCAAGTATATTTCGCTAGATGGCAGCAGAGCTCCACCAACCGGGCGGCTGCAGTACCCAAATATATTTCGCTAGATGGCAGCAGCGCTCCACCAAAAGGGCGGCTGCAGTACCCAAATATATTTCGCTAGATGGCAGCAGCGCTCCACCAACAGGGCCGGCTGCAGTACCCAAGTATATTTCGCTAGATGGCAGCAGCGCTCCACCAACAGCGCCGGCTGCAGTACCCAAGTATATTTCGCTAGATGGCAGCAGCGCTCCACCAACCGGGCGGCTGCAGTACCCCATTACATTTCGCTAGATGGCAGCAGCGCTCCACCAACCGGGCGGCTGCAGTACCCAAGTATATTTCGCTAGATGGCAGCAGCGCTCCACCAACAGAGCCGGCTGCAGTACCCAAATATATTTCGCTAGATGGCAGCAGCGCTCCACCAACAGCGCCGGCTGCAGTACCCAAATATATTTCGCTAGATGGCAGCAGCGCTCCACAAACCGGGCGGCTGCAGTACCCAAGTATATTTCGCTAGATGGCAGCAGCGCTCCACCAAAAGGGCGGCTGCAGTACCCAATTATATTTCGCTAGATGGCAGCAGCGCTCCACCAACAGGGCCGGCTGCAGTACCCAAATATATTTCGCTAGATGGCAGCAGCGCTCCACCAACAGCGCCGTCTGCAATACCCAAGTATATTTCGCTAGATGGCAGCAGCGCTCCACCAAAAGGGCGGCTGCAGTACCCAAATATATAGTACTGAGTCTGACCCTAACCCTAAGAGCCTGAGTCTAACCCTAACCCTAAGAGCCTGAGTCTAACCCTCACCCTAAGAGCCTGAGTCTAACCCTAACCCTAAGAGCCTGAGTCTAACCCTCACCCTAAGAGCCTGAGTCTAACCCTAACCCTAAGAGCCTAAGTCTAACCCTTACCCTAAGAGTCTAACCCTAACCCTAACCCTAACCCTAAGAGTCTAACCCTAACCCTGAATATAACCCTAACCCTAAGAGTCTAACCCTCACCCTAACCCTAACCCTAAGTGTCTAACCCTAACCCTAACCCTAACTCTAACCCTAAGAGTCTAACCCTAACCCTAAGAGTCTAACCCTAACCCCAACCCTAACCCTGAGTCTAACCCTAACCCTAAGAGTCTAACCCTAACCCTAACTCTAACCCTAAGAGTCTAACCGTAACCCTAACCCTAACCCTAAGAGTCTAACCCTAACCCTAACCCTAAGAGTCTAACCCTAACCCTAAGAGTCTAACCCTAACCCTAAGAGTCTAACCCTAACCCTAAGAGTCTAACCCTAACCCTAAGAGTCTAACCCTAACCCTAACCCTAACCCTAACCGTAAGAGTCTAACCCTAACCCTAAGAGTCTAACCCTAACCCTAACCCTAACCCTAAGAGTCTAACCCTAACCCTAAGAGTCTAACCCTAACTCTAACCCTAACCCTAACCCTAAGAGTCTAACCCTAACCCTAAGAGTCTAAGCCTAACCCTAAGCCTAACCCTAACCCTAACCGTAAGAGTCTAACCCTAACCCTAAGAGTCTAACCCTAACCCTAACCCTAACCCTAACCCTAAGAGTCTAACCCTAACCCTAAGAGTCTAACCCTAACCCTAACCCTAACCCTAACAGTAAGAGTCTAACCCTAACCCTAAGAGTCTAACCCTAAGAGTCTAACCCTAAGAGTCTAACCCTAACCCTAACCCCAACCCTAACCCTAAGAGTCTAACCCTAACCCTAAGAGTCTAACCCTAACCCTAACTCTAACCCTAAGAGTCTAACCGTAACCCTAACCCTAACAGTCTAACCCTAACCCTAACCCTAACCCTAACCCTAAGAGTCTAACCCTAACCCTAACCCTAACCCTAAGAGTCTAACCCTAACCCTAAGAGTCTAACCCTAACCCTAACCCTAACCCTAACCCTAAGAGTCTAACCCTAACCCTAAGAGTCTAACCCTAACCCTAACCCTAACCCTAACCCTAAGAGTCTAACCCTAACCCTAAGAGTCTAACCCTAACCCTAACCCTAACCCTAACCCTAAGAGTCTAACCCTAACCCTAAGAGTCTAACCCTAACCCTAACCCTAACCCTAAGAGTCTAACCCTAAGAGTCTAACCCTAAGAGTCTAACCCTAACCCTAACAGTCTAACCCTAACCCTAACCCTAAACCCGGCTGAAGTACCCAAGTATATTTCGCTAGATGGCAGCAGCGCTCCACCAACCGGGCGGCTGCAGTACCCAAGTATATTTCGCTAGATGGCAGCAGCGCTCCACCAACAGGGCCGGCTGCAGTACCCAAATATATTTCGCTAGATGGCAGCAGCGCTCCACCAAAAGGGCGGCTGCAGTACCCAAGTATATTTCGCTAGATGGCAGCAGCGCTCCACCAACCGGGCGGCTGCAGTACCCAAGTATATTTCGCTAGATGGCAGCAGCGCTCCACCAACAGCGCCGGCTGCAGTACCCAAATATATTTCGCTAGATGGCAGCAGCGCTCCCCCAACAGCGCCGGCTGCAGTACCCAAGTATATTTCGCTAGATGGCAGCAGCGCTCCAACAACCGGGCGGCTGCAGTACCCAAGTATATTTCGCTAGATGGCAGCAGCGCTCCACCAACAGGGCCGGCTGCAGTACCCAAGTATATTTCGCTAGATGGCAGCAGCGCTCCACCAACCGGGCGGCTGCAGTACCCAAGTATATTTCGCTAGATGGCAGCAGCGCTCCACCAACAGGGCCGGCTGCAGTACCCAAATATATTTCGCTAGATGGCAGCAGCGCTCCACCAACCGGGCGGCTGCAGTACCCAAGTATATTTCGCTAGATGGCAGCAGCGCTCCACCAACAGGGCGGCTGCAGTACCCAAGTATATTTCGCTAGATGGCAGCAGCGCTCCACCAACAGCGCCGGCTGCAGTACCCAAATATATTTCGCTAGATGGCAGCAGCGCTCCACAAACCGGGCGGCTGCAGTACCCAAGTATATTTCGCTAGATGGCAGCAGCGCTCCACCAACAGCGCCGGCTGCAGTACCCAATTACATTTCGCTAGATGGCAGCAGCGCTCCACCAACCGGGCGGCTGCAGTACCCAATTACATTTCGCTAGATGGCAGCAGCGCTCCACCAAAAGGGCGGCTGCAGTACCCAAGTATATTTCGCTAGATGGCAGCAGAGCTCCACCAACAGGGCCGGCTGCAGTACCCAAATATATTTCGCTAGATGGCAGCAGCGCTCCACCAAAAGGGCGGCTGCAGTACCCAAATATATTTCGCTAGATGGCAGCAGCGCTCCACCAACAGGGCCGGCTGCAGTACCCAAGTATATTTCGCTAGATGGCAGCAGCGCTCCACCAACCGGGCGGCTGCAGTACCCAAGTATATTTCGCTAGATGGCAGCAGCGCTACACCAACCGGGCGGCTGCAGTACCCCATTACATTTCGCTAGATGGCAGCAGCGCTCCACCAACCGGGCGGCTGCAGTACCCAAGTATATTTCGCTAGATGGCAGCAGCGCTACACCAACCGGGCGGCTGCAGTACCCAATTACATTTCGCTAGATGGCAGCAGCGCTCCACCAACAGGGCCGGCTGCAGTACCCAAATATATTTCGCTAGATGGCAGCAGCGCTCCACAAACCGGGCGGCTGCAGTACCCAAGTATATTTCGCTAGATGGCAGCAGCGCTCCACCAACAGGGCCGGCTGCAGTACCCAAGTATATTTCGCTAGATGGCAGCAGCGCTCCACCAACCGGGCGGCTGCAGTACCCAATTACATTTCGCTAGATGGCAGCAGCGCTCCACCAACCGGGCGGCTGCAGTACCCAAGTATATTTCGCTAGATGGCAGCAGAGCTCCACCAACAGGGCCGGCTGCAGTACCCAAATATATTTCGCTAGATGGCAGCAGCGCTCCACCAACAGCGCCGGCTGCAATACCCAAGTATATTTCGCTAGATGGCAGCAGCGCTCCACCAAAAGGGCGGCTGCAGTACCCATATATATAGTACTGAGTCTGACCCTAACCCTAAGAGCCTGAGTCTAACCCTAACCCTAAGAGCCTGAGTCTAACCCTCACCCTAAGAGCCTGAGTCTAACCCTAACCCTAAGAGACTGAGTCTAACCCTAACCCTAAGAGCCTGAGTCTAACCCTCACCCTAAGAGCCTGAGTCTAACCCTCACCCTAAGAGCCTGAGTCTAACCCTAACCCTAAGAGCCTAAGTCTAACCCTTACCCTAAGAGTCTAACCCTAACCCTAACCCTAACCCTAAGAGTCTAACCCTAACCCTAAGAATCTAACCCTAACCCTAACCCTAACCCTAACCCTAAGAGTCTAACCCTAACCCTAAGAGTCTAACCCTAACCCTAACCCTAACCCTAAGAGTCTAACCCTAACCCTAAGAGTCTAACCCTAATCCTAACCCTAACCCTAACCCTAACCGTAAGAGTCTAACCCTAACCCTAAGAGTCTAACCCTAAGAGTCTAACCCTAACAGTCTAACCCTAACCCTAACAGTCTAACCCTAACCCTAAACCCGGCTGAAGTACCCAAGTATATTTCGCTAGATGGCAGCAGCGCTCCACCAACAGAGCCGGCTGCAGTACCCAAATATATTTCGCTAGATGGCAGCAGCGCTCCACCAACAGCGCCGGCTGCAGTACCCAAATATATTTCGCTAGATGGCAGCAGCGCTCCACCAACAGCGCCGGCTGCAGTACCCAAATATATTTCGCTAGATGGCAGCAGCGCTCCACCAACAGCGCCGGCTGCAGTACCCAAATATATTTCGCTAGATGGCAGCAGCGCTCCAACAACCGGGCGGCTGCAGTACCCAAGTATATTTCGCTAGATGGCAGCAGCGCTCCACCAACAGGGCCGGCTGCAGTACCCAAGTATATTTCGCTAGATGGCAGCAGCGCTCCACCAACAGGGCCGGCTGCAGTACCCAAGTATATTTCGCTAGATGGCAGCAGCGCTCCACCAACCGGGCGGCTGCAGTACCCAAGTATATTTCGCTAGATGGCAGCAGCGCTCCACCAACAGGGCGGCTGCAGTACCCAAATATATTTCGCTAGATGGCAGCAGCGCTCCACAAACCGGGCGGCTGCAGTACCCAAGTATATTTCGCTAGATGGCAGCAGCGCTCCACCAACAGCGCCGGCTGCAGTACCCAATTACATTTCGCTAGATGGCAGCAGCGCTCCACCAACCGGGCGGCTGCAGTACCCAATTACATTTCGCTAGATGGCAGCAGCGCTCCACCAAAAGGGCGGCTGCAGTACCCAAGTATATTTCGCTAGATGGCAGCAGAGCTCCACCAACAGGGCCGGCTGCAGTACCCAAATATATTTCGCTAGATGGCAGCAGCGCTCCACCAAAAGGGCGGCTGCAGTACCCAAATATATTTCGCTAGATGGCAGCAGCGCTCCACCAACAGGGCCGGCTGCAGTACCCAAGTATATTTCGCTAGATGGCAGCAGCGCTCCACCAACCGGGCGGCTGCAGTACCCAAGTATATTTCGCTAGATGGCAGCAGCGCTACACCAACCGGGCGGCTGCAGTACCCCATTACATTTCGCTAGATGGCAGCAGCGCTCCACCAACCGGGCGGCTGCAGTACCCAAGTATATTTCGCTAGATGGCAGCAGCGCTACACCAACCGGGCGGCTGCAGTACCCAATTACATTTCGCTAGATGGCAGCAGCGCTCCACCAACAGGGCCGGCTGCAGTACCCAAATATATTTCGCTAGATGGCAGCAGCGCTCCACAAACCGGGCGGCTGCAGTACCCAAGTATATTTCGCTAGATGGCAGCAGCGCTCCACCAAGAGGGCCGGCTGCAGTACCCATGTATATTTCGCTAGATGGCAGCAGCGCTCCACCAACCGGGCGGCTGCAGTACCCAATTACATTTCGCTAGATGGCAGCAGCGCTCCACCAACCGGGCGGCTGCAGTACCCAAGTATATTTCGCTAGATGGCAGCAGAGCTCCACCAACAGGGCCGGCTGCAGTACCCAAATATATTTCGCTAGATGGCAGCAGCGCTCCACCAACAGCGCCGGCTGCAATACCCAAGTATATTTCGCTAGATGGCAGCAGCGCTCCACCAAAAGGGCGGCTGCAGTACCCAAATATATAGTACTGAGTCTGACCCTAACCCTAAGAGCCTGAGTCTAACCCTAACCCTAAGAGCCTGAGTCTAACCCTCACCCTAAGAGCCTGAGTCTAACCCTAACCCTAAGAGACTGAGTCTAACCCTAACCCTAAGAGCCTGAGTCTAACCCTCACCCTAAGAGCCTGAGTCTAACCCTCACCCTAAGAGCCTGAGTCTAACCCTAACCCTAAGAGCCTAAGTCTAACCCTTACCCTAAGAGTCTAACCCTAACCCTAACCCTAACCCTAAGAGTCTAACCCTAACCCTAAGAATCTAACCCTAACCCTAACCCTAACCCTAACCCTAAGAGTCTAACCCTAACCCTAAGAGTCTAACCCTAACCCTAACCCTAACCCTAAGAGTCTAACCCTAACCCTAAGAGTCTAACCCTAATCCTAACCCTAACCCTAACCCTAACCGTAAGAGTCTAACCCTAACCCTAAGAGTCTAACCCTAAGAGTCTAACCCTAACAGTCTAACCCTAACCCTAACAGTCTAACCCTAACCCTAACCCTAAACCCGGCTGAAGTACCCAAGTATATTTCGCTAGATGGCAGCAGCGCTCCACCAACAGA
The DNA here is from genome assembly GCF_963210335.1 of Falco punctatus. NCBI lineage: Eukaryota > Metazoa > Chordata > Aves > Falconiformes > Falconidae > Falco > Falco punctatus. Next base: position 1,870,625 of record NW_027660193.1, on the reverse strand, counting down.
GCCGGCTGCAGTACCCAAATATATTTCGCTAGATGGCAGCAGCGCTCCACCAACAGCGCCGGCTGCAGTACCCAAATATATTTCGCTAGATGGCAGCAGCGCTCCACCAACAGCGCCGGCTGCAGTACCCAAATATATTTCGCTAGATGGCAGCAGCGCTCCACCAACAGCGCCGGCTGCAGTACCCAAATATATTTCGCTAGATGGCAGCAGCGCTCCAACAACCGGGCGGCTGCAGTACCCAAGTATATTTCGCTAGATGGCAGCAGCGCTCCACCAACAGGGCCGGCTGCAGTACCCAAGTATATTTCGCTAGATGGCAGCAGCGCTCCACCAACAGGGCCGGCTGCAGTACCCAAGTATATTTCGCTAGATGGCAGCAGCGCTCCACCAACCGGGCGGCTGCAGTACCCAAGTATATTTCGCTAGATGGCAGCAGCGCTCCACCAACAGGGCGGCTGCAGTACCCAAATATATTTCGCTAGATGGCAGCAGCGCTCCACCAACCGGGCGGCTGCAGTACCCAAGTATATTTCGCTAGATGGCAGCAGCGCTCCACCAACCGGGCGGCTGCAGTACCCAATTACATTTCGCTAGATGGCAGCAGCGCTCCACCAACCGGGCGGCTGCAGTACCCAAGTATATTTCGCTAGATGGCAGCAGCGCTACACCAAAAGGGCGGCTGCAGTACCCAATTACATTTCGCTAGATGGCAGCAGCGCTCCACCAACAGGGCCGGCTGCAGTACCCAAATATATTTCGCTAGATGGCAGCAGCGCTCCACCAACCGGGCGGCTGCAGTACCCAAGTATATTTCGCTAGATGGCAGCAGCGCTCCACCAACAGGGCCGGCTGCAGTACCCAAGTATATTTCGCTAGATGGCAGCAGCGCTCCACCAACCGGGCGGCTGCAGTACCCAATTACATTTCGCTAGATGGCAGCAGCGCTCCACCAACCGGGCGCTGCAGTACCCAAGTATATTTCGCTAGATGGCAGCAGAGCTCCACCAACAGGGCCGGCTGCAGTACCCAAATATATTTCGCTAGATGGCAGCAGCGCTCCACCAACAGCGCCGGCTGCAATACCCAAGTATATTTCGCTAGATGGCAGCAGCGCTCCACCAAAAGGGCGGCTGCAGTACCCAAATATATAGTACTGAGTCTGACCCTAACCCTAAGAGCCTGAGTCTAACCCTCACCCTAAGAGCCTGAGTCTAACCCTCACCCTAAGAGCCTGAGTCTAACCCTCACCCTAAGAGTCTAACCCTAACCCTAACCCTAACCCTAAGAGTCTAACCCTAATCTGAATATAACCCTAACCCTAAGAGTCTAACCCTAACCCTAACTCTAACCCTAACCCTAAGAGTCTAACCCTAACCCTAAGAGTCTAACCCTAACCCTAACCCTAACCCTAACCCTAAGAGTCTAACCCTAACCCTAACTCTAACCCTAAGAGTCTAACCGTAACCCTAACCCTAAGAGTCTAACCCTAACCCTAACCCTAACCCTAACCCTAAGAGTCTAACCCTAACCCTAACCCTAACCCTAAGAGTCTAACCCTAACCCTAAGAGTCTAACCCTAACCCTAACCCTAACCCTAACCCTAAGAGTCTAACCCTAACCCTAAGAGTCTAACCCTATCCCTAACCCTAACCCTAACCCTAAGAGTCTAACCCTAACCCTAAGAGTCTAACCCTAACCCTAACCCTAACCCTAAGAGTCTAACCCTAACCCTAAGAGTCTAACCCTAACCCTAACCGTAAGAGTCTAACCCTAACCCTAAGAGTCTAACCCTAAGAGTCTAACCCTAAGAGTCTAACCCTAACCCTAACAGTCTAACCCTAACCCTAACCCTAAACCCGGCTGAAGTACCCAAGTATATTTCGCTAGATGGCAGCAGCGCTCCACCAACCGGGCGGCTGCAGTACCCAAGTATATTTCGCTAGATGGCAGCAGCGCTCCACCAACAGGGCCGGCTGCAGTACCCAAGTATATTTCGCTAGATGGCAGCAGCGCTCCACCAACCGGGCGGCTGCAGTACCCAAGTATATTTCGCTAGATGGCAGCAGCGCTCCACCAACCGGGCGGCTGCAGTACCCAAGTATATTTCGCTAGATGGCAGCAGCGCTCCACCAAAAGGGCGGCTGCAGTACCCAAATATATTTCGCTAGATGGCAGCAGCGCTCCCCCAACAGCGCCGGCTGCAGTACCCAAGTATATTTCGCTAGATGGCAGCAGCGCTCCAACAACCGGGCGGCTGCAGTACCCAAGTATATTTCGCTAGATGGCAGCAGCGCTCCACCAACAGCGCCGGCTGCAGTACCCAAGTATATTTCGCTAGATGGCAGCAGCGCTCCACCAACCGGGCGGCTGCAGTACCCAAGTATATTTCGCTAGATGGCAGCAGCGCTCCACCAACAGGGCCGGCTGCAGTACCCAAATATATTTCGCTAGATGGCAGCAGCGCTCCACCAACCGGGCGGCTGCAGTACCCAAGTATATTTCGCTAGATGGCAGCAGCGCTCCACCAACAGGGCGGCTGCAGTACCCAAGTATATTTCGCTAGATGGCAGCAGCGCTCCACCAACAGGGCCGGCTGCAGTACCCAATTACATTTCGCTAGATGGCAGCAGCGCTCCACAAACCGGGCGGCTGCAGTACCCAAGTATATTTCGCTAGATGGCAGCAGCGCTCCACCAACAGCGCCGGCTGCAGTACCCAAGTATATTTCGCTAGATGGCAGCAGCGCTCCACCAACCGGGCGGCTGCAGTACCCAATTACATTTCGCTAGATGGCAGCAGCGCTCCACCAACCGGGCGGCTGCAGTACCCAACTACATTTCGCTAGATGGCAGCAGAGCTCCACCAACAGGGCCGGCTGCAGTACCCAAATATATTTCGCTAGATGGCAGCAGCGCTCCACCAAAAGGGCGGCTGCAGTACCCAAATATATTTCGCTAGATGGCAGCAGCGCTCCACCAACAGGGCCGGCTGCAGTACCCAAGTATATTTCGCTAGATGGCAGCAGCGCTCCACCAACCGGGCGGCTGCAGTACCCAAGTATATTTCGCTAGATGGCAGCAGCGCTACACCAACCGGGCGGCTGCAGTACCCCATTACATTTCGCTAGATGGCAGCAGCGCTCCACCAACCGGGCGGCTGCAGTACCCAAGTATATTTCGCTAGATGGCAGCAGCGCTCCACCAACCGGGCGGCTGCAGTACCCAATTACATTTCGCTAGATGGCAGCAGCGCTCCACCAACCGGGCGGCTGCAGTACCCAAGTATATTTCGCTAGATGGCAGCAGAGCTCCACCAACAGGGCCGGCTGCAGTACCCAAATATATTTCGCTAGATGGCAGCAGCGCTCCACCAACAGCGCCGGCTGCAATACCCAAGTATATTTCGCTAGATGGCAGCAGCGCTCCACCAAAAGTGCGGCTGCAGTACCCAAATATATAGTACTGAGTCTGACCCTAACCCTAAGAGCCTGAGTCTAACCCTAACCCTAAGAGCCTGAGTCTAACCCTCACCCTAAGAGCCTGAGTCTAACCCTAACCCTAAGAGACTGAGTCTAACCCTAACCCTAAGAGCCTGAGTCTAACCCTCACCCTAAGAGCCTGAGTCTAACCCTCACCCTAAGAGCCTGAGTCTAACCCTAACCCTAAGAGCCTAAGTCTAACCCTTACCCTAAGAGTCTAACCCTAACCCTAACCCTAACCCTAAGAGTCTAACCCTAATCTGAATATAACCCTAACCCTAAGAGTCTAACCCTAACCCTGACCCTAACCCTAAGAGTCTAACCCTAACCCTAAGAGTCTAACCCTAACCCTAACCCTAACCCTAACCCTAAGAGTCTAACCCTAACCCTAAGAGTCTAACCCTAACCCTAACCCTAACCCTAACCCTAAGAGTCTAACCCTAACCCTAAGAGTCTAACCCTAACCCTAACCCTAACCCTAAGAGTCTAACCCTAACCCTAAGAGTCTAACCCTAACCCTAACCCTAACCCTAACCGTAAGAGTCTAACCCTAACCCTAAGAGTCTAACCCTAAGAGTCTAACCCTAAGAGTCTAACCCTAACCCTAACAGTCTAACCCTAACCCTAACCCTAAACCCGGCTGAAGTACCCAAGTATATTTCGCTAGATGGCAGCAGCGCTCCACAAACAGAGCCGGCTGCAGTACCCAAATATATTTCGCTAGATGGCAGCAGCGCTCCACCAACAGAGCCGGCTGCAGTACCCAAATATATTTCGCTAGATGGCAGCAGCGCTCCACCAACAGGGCCGGCTGCAGTACCCAAATATATTTCGCTAGATGGCAGCAGCGCTCCACCAACAGCGCCGGCTGCAGTACCCAAGTATATTTCGCTAGATGGCAGCAGCGCTCCACCAACCGGGCGGCTGCAGTACCCAAGTATATTTCGCTAGATGGCAGCAGCGCTCCACCAACAGGGCCGGCTGCAGTACCCAAGTATATTTCGCTAGATGGCAGCAGCGCTCCACCAACCGGGCGGCTGCAGTACCCAAGTATATTTCGCTAGATGGCAGCAGCGCTCCACCAACAGGGCCGGCTGCAGTACCCAAGTATATTTCGCTAGATGGCAGCAGCGCTCCACCAACCGGGCGGCTGCAGTACCCAAGTATATTTCGCTAGATGGCAGCAGCGCTCCACCAACAGGGCCGGCTGCAGTACCCAAATATATTTCGCTAGATGGCAGCAGCGCTACACCAACCGGGCGGCTGCAGTACCCAAGTATATTTCGCTAGATGGCAGCAGCGCTCCACCAACAGGGCGGCTGCAGTACCCAATTACATTTCGCTAGATGGCAGCAGCGCTCCACCAACCGGGCGGCTGCAGTACCCAAGTATATTTCGCTAGATGGCAGCAGCGCTCCACCAACAGCGGCGGCTGCAGTACCCAAATATATTTCGCTAGATGGCAGCAGCGCTCCACCAACCGGGCGGCTGCAGTACCCAAGTATATTTCGCTAGATGGCAGCAGCGCTCCACCAAAAGGGCGGCTGCAGTACCCAAGTATATTTCGCTAGATGGCAGCAGCGCTCCACCAACAGGGCCGGCTGCAGTACCCAAATATATTTCGCTAGATGGCAGCAGCGCTCCACCAACCGGGCGGCTGCAGTACCCAAGTATATTTCGCTAGATGGCAGCAGAGCTCCACCAACAGAGCTGGCTGCAGTACCCAAATATATTTCGCTAGATGGCAGCAGCGCTCCACCAAAAGGGCGGCTGCAGTACCCATATATATTTCGCTAGATGGCAGCAGCGCTCCACCAACAGGGCCGGCTGCAGTACCCAAATATATTTCGCTAGATGGCAGCAGCGCTCCACCAACAGCGCCGGCTGCAGTACCCAAGTATATTTCGCTAGATGGCAGCAGCGCTCCACCAAAAGGGCGGCTGCAGTACACAAATATATAGTATTAAATCTGACCCTAAGCCTAAGAGCCTGTGTCTAACCCTAACCCTAAGAGCCTGAGTCTAACCCTAACCGTAAGAGCCTGAGTCTAACCCTAACCCTAAGAGCCTGAGTCTAACCCTAACCCTAAGAGCCTAAGTCTAACCCTAACCCTAAGAGTCTAACCCTAACCCTAACCCTAACCCTAAGAGTGTAACCCTAACCCTAACCCTAACCCTAACCCTAAGAGTCTAACCCTAACCCTAACCCTAACCCTAAGAGTCTAACCCTAACCCTAACCCTAAGAGTCTAACCCTAACCCTAAGAGTCTAACCCTAACCCTAACCTTAACCCTAACCCTAAGAGTCTAACCCTAACCCTAAGAGTCTAACCCTAACCCTAACCCTAACCCTAAGAGTCTAACCCTAACCCTAAGAGTCTAACCCTAACCCTAACCCTAACCCTAACCCTAACCGTAAGAGTCTAACCCTAACCCTAAGAGTCTAACCCTAAGAGTCTAACCCTAACCCTAACCCTAACCCTAACAGTCTAACCCTAACCCTAACCCTAAACCCGGCTGAAGTACCCAAGTATATTTCGCTAGATGGCAGCAGCGCTCCACCAACAGAGCCGACTGCAGTACCCAAATATATTTCGCTAGATGGCAGCAGCGCTCCACAAACAGGGCCGGCTGCAGTACCCAAATATATTTCGCTAGATGGCAGCAGCGCTCCACCAACAGCGCCGGCTGCAGTACCCAAGTATATTTCGCTAGATGGCAGCAGCGCTCCAACAACCGGGCGGCTGCAGTACCCAAGTATATTTCGCTAGATGGCAGCAGCGCTCCACCAACAGGGCCGGCTGCAGTACCCAAGTATATTTCGCTAGATGGCAGCAGCGCTCCACCAACCGGGCGGATGCAGTACCCAAGTATATTTCGCTAGATGGCAGCAGCGCTCCACCAACAGGGCCGGCTGCAGTACCCAAATATATTTCGCTAGATGGCAGCAGCGCTCCACCAACCGGGCGGCTGCAGTACCCAAGTATATTTCGCTAGATGGCAGCAGCGCTCCACCAAAAGGGCGGCTGCAGTACCCAAGTATATTTCGCTAGATGGCAGCAGCGCTCCACCAACAGGGCCGGCTGCAGTACCCAAATATATTTCGCTAGATGGCAGCAGCGCTCCACCAACCGGGCGGCTGCAGTACCCAAGTATATTTCGCTAGATGGCAGCAGCGCTCCACCAACAGCGCCGGCTGCAGTACCCAAGTAATTTTCGCTAGATGGCAGCAGCGCTCCACCAAACGGGCGGCTGCAGTACCCAATTACATTTCGCTAGATGGCAGCAGCGCTCCACCAAAAGGGCGGCTGCAGTACCCAAGTATATTTCGCTAGATGGCAGCAGAGCTCCACCAACCGGGCGGCTGCAGTACCCAAATATATTTCGCTAGATGGCAGCAGCGCTCCACCAAAAGGGCGGCTGCAGTACCCAAATATATTTCGCTAGATGGCAGCAGCGCTCCACCAACAGGGCCGGCTGCAGTACCCAAGTATATTTCGCTAGATGGCAGCAGCGCTCCACCAACCGGGCGGCTGCAGTACCCAAGTATATTTCGCTAGATGGCAGCAGCGCTACACCAACCGGGCGGCTGCAGTACCCCATTACATTTCGCTAGATGGCAGCAGCGCTCCACCAACCGGGCGGCTGCAGTACCCAAGTATATTTCGCTAGATGGCAGCAGCGCTCCACCAACAGAGCCGGCTGCAGTACCCAAATATATTTCGCTAGATGGCAGCAGCGCTCCACCAACAGCGCCGGCTGCAGTACCCAAATATATTTCGCTAGATGGCAGCAGCGCTCCACCAACCGGGCGGCTGCAGTACCCAAGTATATTTCGCTAGATGGCAGCAGCGCTCCACCAAAAGGGCGGCTGCAGTACCCAATTATATTTCGCTAGATGGCAGCAGCGCTCCACCAACAGGGCCGGCTGCAGTACCCAAATATATTTCGCTAGATGGCAGCAGCGCTCCACCAAAAGGGCGGCTGCAGTACCCAAGTATATTTCGCTAGACGGCGGCAGTGCTCAACCAACCGGGCGGCTGCAGTACCAAAGTATATTTCGCTAGATGGCAGCAGCGCTCCACCAACAGCGCCGGCTGCAGTACTCAAGTATATTTCGCTAGATGGCAGCAGCGCTCCACAAAAAGGGTGGCTGCACTACCCAAATATATAGTACTGAGCCTAACCCTAACCCTAAGAGTCTAACCCTAAGAGTCTAACCCTAACCCTAACCCTAACCCTAACAGTCTAACCCTAACCCTAACCCTAAACCCGGCTGCAGTACCCAAATATATTTCGCTAGATGGCAGCAGCGCTCCACCAACAGAGCCGGCTGCAGTACCCAAGTATATTTCGCTAGATGGCAGCAGCGCTCCACCAACAGGGCCGGCTGCAGTACCCAAATATATTTCGCTAGATGGCAGCAGCGCTCCACCAACAGCACCGGCTGCAATACCCAAGTATATTTCGCTAGATGGCAGCAGCGCTCCACCAAAAGGGCGGCTGCAGTACCCAAATATATAGTACTGAGTCTGACCCTAACCCTAAGAGCCTGAGTCTAACCCTAACCCTAAGAGCCTGAGTCTAACCCTCACCCTAAGAGCCTGAGTCTAACCCTAACCCTAAGAGCCTGAGTCTAACCCTCACCCTAAGAGCCTGAGTCTAACCCTCACCCTAAGAGCCTGAGTCTAACCCTAACCCTAAGAGCCTGAGTCTAACCCTCACCCTAAGAGCCTGAGTCTAACCCTCACCCTAAGAGCCTGAGTCTAACCCTAACCCTAAGAGCCTGAGTCTAACCCTAACCCTAAGAGCCTAAGTCTAACCCTTACCCTAAGAGTCTAACCCTAACCCTAACCCTAACCCTAAGAGTCTAACCCTAATCTGAATATAACCCTAACCCTAAGAGTCTAACCCTCACCCTAACCCTAACCCTAAGTGTCTAACCCTAACCCTAACCTTAACCCTAAGAGTCTAACCCTAACCCTAAGAGTCTAACCCTAACGCCAACCCTAACCCTAAGAGTCTAACCCTAACCTTAAGAGTCTAACCCTAACCCTAACTCTAACCCTAAGAGTCTAACCGTAACCCTAACCCTAACCCTAAGAGTCTAACCCTAAGAGTCTAACCCTAAGAGTCTAACCCTAACCCTAACAGTCTAACCCTAACCCTAACCCTAAACCCGGCTGAAGTACACAAGTATATTTCGCTAGATGGCAGCAGCGCTCCACCAACCGGGCGGCTGCAGTACCCAAGTATATTTCGCTAGATGGCAGCAGCGCTCCACCAACAGGGCCGGCTGCAGTACCCAAATATATTTCGCTAGATGGCAGCAGCGCTCCACCAACCGGGCGGCTGCAGTACCCAAGTATATTTCGCTAGATGGCAGCAGCGCTCCACCAACAGGGCGGCTGCAGTACCCAATTACATTTCGCTAGATGGCAGCAGCGCTCCACCAAAAGGCCGGCTGCAGTACCCAATTATATTTCGCTAGATGGCAGCAGAGCTCCACCAACAGAGCTGGCTGCAGTACCCAAATATATTTCGCTAGATGGCAGCAGCGCTCCACCAAAAGGGCGGCTGCAGTACCCAAATATATTTCGCTAGATGGCAGCAGCGCTCCACCAACAGGGCCGGCTGCAGTACCCAAGTATATTTCGCTAGATGGCAGCAGCGCTCCACCAACAGGGCCGGCTGCAGTACCCAAATATATTTCGCTAGATGGCAGCAGCGCTCCACCAACCGGCCGGCTGCAGTACCCAAGTATATTTCGCTAGATGGCAGCAGCGCTCCACCAACAGGGCGGCTGCAGTACCCAATTACATTTCGCTAGATGGCAGTAGCGCTCCACCAAAAGGCCGGCTGCAGTACCCAATTATATTTCGCTAGATGGCAGCAGAGCTCCACCAACAGAGCTGGCTGCAGTACCCAATTATATTTCGCTAGATGGCAGCAGCGCTCCACCAAAAGGGCGGCTGCAGTACCCAAATATATTTCGCTAGATGGCAGCAGCGCTCCACCAACAGGGCCGGCTGCAGTACCCAAATATATTTCGCTAGATGGCAGCAGCGCTCGACCAACAGCGCCGGCTGCAGTACCCAAGTATATTTCGCTAGATGGCAGCAGCGCTCCACCAAAAGGGCGGCTGCAGTACACAAATATATAGTATTAAATCTGACCCTAACCCTAAGAGCCTGTGTCTAACCCTAACCCTAAGAGCCTGAGTCTAACCCTAACCGTAAGAGCCTGAGTCTAACCCTAACCCTAAGAGCCTGAGTCTAACCCTAACCCTAAGAGCCTAAGTCTAACCCTAACCCTAAGAGTCTAACCCTAACCCTAACCCTAACCCTAAGAGTGTAACCCTAACCCTAACCCTAACCCTAAGAGTCTAACCCTAACCCTAAGAGTCTAACCCTAACCCTAACCTTAACCCTAACCCTAAGAGTCTAACCCTAACCCTAAGAGTCTAACCCTAACCCTAACCCTAACCCTAAGAGTCTAACCCTAACCCTAAGAGTCTAACCCTAACCCTAACCCTAACCCTAACCCTAACCGTAAGAGTCTAACCCTAACCCTAAGAGTCTAACCCTAAGAGTCTAACCCTAACCCTAACCCTAACCCTAACAGTCTAACCCTAACCCTAACCCTAAACCCGGCTGAAGTACCCAAGTATATTTCGCTAGATGGCAGCAGCGCTCCACCAACAGAGCCGACTGCAGTACCCAAATATATTTCGCTAGATGGCAGCAGCGCTCCACAAACAGAGCCGGCTGCAGTACCCAAATATATTTCGCTAGATGGCAGCAGCGCTCCACCAACAGCGCCGGCTGCAGTACCCAAGTATATTTCGCTAGATGGCAGCAGCGCTCCACCAACCGGGCGGCTGCAGTACCCAAGTATATTTCGCTAGATGGCAGCAGCGCTCCACCAACAGGGCCGGCTGCAGTACCCAAATATATTTCGCTAGATGGCAGCAGCGCTCCACCAACCGGGCGGCTGCAGTACCCAAGTATATTTCGCTAGATGGCAGCAGCGCTCCACCAAAAGGGCGGCTGCAGTACCCAAGTATATTTCGCTAGATGGCAGCAGCGCTCCACCAACAGGGCCGGCTGCAGTACCCAAATATATTTCGCTAGATGGCAGCAGCGCTCCACCAACCGGGCGGCTGCAGTACCCAAGTATATTTCGCTAGATGGCAGCAGCGCTCCACCAACAGCGCCGGCTGCAGTACCCAAGTATATTTCGCTAGATGGCAGCAGCGCTCCACCAAAAGGGCGGCTGCAGTACCCAAGTATATTTCGCTAGATGGCAGCAGAGCTCCACCAACCGGGCGGCTGCAGTACCCAAATATATTTCGCTAGATGGCAGCAGCGCTCCACCAAAAGGGCGGCTGCAGTACCCAAATATATTTCGCTAGATGGCAGCAGCGCTCCACCAACAGGGCCGGCTGCAGTACCCAAGTATATTTCGCTAGATGGCAGCAGCGCTCCACCAACCGGGCGGCTGCAGTACCCAAGTATATTTCGCTAGATGGCAGCAGCGCTACACCAACCGGGCGGCTGCAGTACCCCATTACATTTCGCTAGATGGCAGCAGCGCTCCACCAACCGGGCGGCTGCAGTACCCAAGTATATTTCGCTAGATGGCAGCAGCGCTCCACCAACAGAGCCGGCTGCAGTACCCAAATATATTTCGCTAGATGGCAGCAGCGCTCCACCAACAGCGCCGGCTGCAGTACCCAAATATATTTCGCTAGATGGCAGCAGCGCTCCACAAACCGGGCGGCTGCAGTACCCAAGTATATTTCGCTAGATGGCAGCAGCGCTCCACCAAAAGGGCGGCTGCAGTACCCAAATATATTTCGCTAGATGGCAGCAGCGCTCCACCAACAGGGCCGGCTGCAGTACCCAAATATATTTCGCTAGATGGCAGCAGCGCTCCACCAACAGCGCCGGCTGCAATACCCAAGTATATTTCGCTAGATGGCAGCAGCGCTCCACCAAAAGGGCGGCTGCAGTACCCAAATATATAGTACTGAGTCTGACCCTAACCCTAAGAGCCTGAGTCTAACCCTAACCCTAAGAGCCTGAGTCTAACCCTCACCCTAAGAGCCTGAGTCTAACCCTAACCCTAAGAGCCTGAGTCTAACCCTCACCCTAAGAGCCTGAGTCTAACCCTAACCCTAAGAGCCTAAGTCTAACCCTTACCCTAAGAGTCTAACCCTAACCCTAACCCTAACCCTAAGAGTCTAACCCTAACCCTGAATATAACCCTAACCCTAAGAGTCTAACCCTCACCCTAACCCTAACCCTAAGTGTCTAACCCTAACCCTAACCCTAACTCTAACCCTAAGAGTCTAACCCTAACCCTAAGAGTCTAACCCTAACCCTAAGAGTCTAACCCTAACCCTAAGAGTCTAACCCTAACCCTAAGAGTCTAACCCTAACCCTAACCCTAACCCTAACCGTAAGAGTCTAACCCTAACCCTAAGAGTCTAACCCTAACCCTAACCCTAACCCTAAGAGTCTAACCCTAACCCTAAGAGTCTAACCCTAACTCTAACCCTAACCCTAACCCTAAGAGTCTAACCCTAACCCTAAGAGTCTAAGCCTAACCCTAAGCCTAACCCTAACCCTAACCGTAAGAGTCTAACCCTAACCCTAAGAGTCTAACCCTAACCCTAACCCTAACCCTAACCCTAAGAGTCTAACCCTAACCCTAAGAGTCTAACCCTAACCCTAACCCTAACAGTAAGAGTCTAACCCTAACCCTAAGAGTCTAACCCTAAGAGTCTAACCCTAAGAGTCTAACCCTAACCCTAACCCCAACCCTAACCCTTAGAGTCTAACCCTAACCCTAAGAGTCTAACCCTAACCCTAACTCTAACCCTAAGAGTCTAACCGTAACCCTAACCCTAACAGTCTAACCCTAACCCTAACCCTAACCCTAACCCTAACCCTAAGAGTCTAACCCTAACCCTAACCCTAACCCTAAGAGTCTAACCCTAACCCTAAGAGTCTAACCCTAACCCTAACCCTAACCCTAACCCTAAGAGTCTAACCCTAACCCTAAGAGTCTAACCCTAACCCTAACCCTAACCCTAACCCTAAGAGTCTAACCCTAACCCTAAGAGTCTAACCCTAACCCTAACCCTAACCCTAACCCTAAGAGTCTAACCCTAACCCTAAGAGTCTAACCCTAACCCTAACCCTAAGAGTCTAACCCTAAGAGTCTAACCCTAAGAGTCTAACCCTAACCCTAACAGTCTAACCCTAACCCTAACCCTAAACCCGGCTGAAGTACCCAAGTATATTTCGCTAGATGGCAGCAGCGCTCCACCAACAGGGCCGGCTGCAGTACCCAAATATATTTCGCTAGATGGCAGCAGCGCTCCACCAACCGGGCGGCTGCAGTACCCAAGTATATTTCGCTAGATGGCAGCAGCGCTCCACCAACAGGGCGGCTGCAGTACCCAATTACATTTCGCTAGATGGCAGCAGCGCTCCACCAAAAGGCCGGCTGCAGTACCCAATTATATTTCGCTAGATGGCAGCAGAGCTCCACCAACAGAGCTGGCTGCAGTACCCAATTATATTTCGCTAGATGGCAGCAGCGCTCCACCAAAAGGGCGGCTGCAGTACCCAAATATATTTCGCTAGATGGCAGCAGCGCTCCACCAACAGGGCCGGCTGCAGTACCCAAGTATATTTCGCTAGATGGCAGCAGCGCTCCACCAACAGGGCCGGCTGCAGTACCCAAATATATTTCGCTAGATGGCAGCAGCGCTCCACCAACAGGGCCGGCTGCAGTACCCAAATATATTTCGCTAGATGGCAGCAGCGCTCCACCAACCGGGCGGCTGCAGTACCCAATTACATTTCGCTAGATGGCAGCAGCGCTCCACCAAAAGGGCGGCTGCAGTACCCAATTACATTTCGCTAGATGGCAGCAGCGCTCCACCAAAAGGCCGGCTGCAGTACCCAATTATATTTCGCTAGATGGCAGCAGAGCTCCACCAACAGAGCTGGCTGCAGTACCCAATTATATTTCGCTAGATGGCAGCAGCGCTCCACCAAAAGGGCGGCTGCAGTACCCAAATATATTTCGCTAGATGGCAGCAGCGCTCCACCAACAGGGCCGGCTGCAGTACCCAAATATATTTCGCTAGATGGCAGCAGCGCTCGACCAACAGCGCCGGCTGCAGTACCCAAGTATATTTCGCTAGATGGCAGCAGCGCTCCACCAAAAGGGCGGCTGCAGTACACAAATATATAGTATTAAATCTGACCCTAACCCTAAGAGCCTGTGTCTAACCCTAACCCTAAGAGCCTGAGTCTAACCCTAACCGTAAGAGCCTGAGTCTAACCCTAACCCTAAGAGCCTGAGTCTAACCCTAACCCTAAGAGCCTAAGTCTAACCCTAACCCTAAGAGTCTAACCCTAACCCTAACCCTAACCCTAAGAGTGTAACCCTAACCCTAACCCTAACCCTAACCCTAAGAGTCTAACCCTAACCCTAACCCTAACCCTAAGAGTCTAACCCTAACCCTAACCCTAACCCTAAGAGTCTAACCCTAACCCTAAGAGTCTAACCCTAACCCTAACCTTAACCCTAACCCTAAGAGTCTAACCCTAACCCTAAGAGTCTAACCCTAACCCTAACCCTAACCCTAAGAGTCTAACCCTAACCCTAAGAGTCTAACCCTAACCCTAACCCTAACCCTAACCCTAACCGTAAGAGTCTAACCCTAACCCTAAGAGTCTAACCCTAAGAGTCTAACCCTAACCCTAACCCTAACCCTAACAGTCTAACCCTAACCCTAACCCTAAACCCGGCTGAAGTACCCAAGTATATTTCGCTAGATGGCAGCAGCGCTCCACCAACAGAGCCGACTGCAGTACCCAAATATATTTCGCTAGATGGCAGCAGCGCTCCACAAACAGAGCCGGCTGCAGTACCCAAATATATTTCGCTAGATGGCAGCAGCGCTCCACCAACAGCGCCGGCTGCAGTACCCAAGTATATTTCGCTAGATGGCAGCAGCGCTCCACCAACCGGGCGGCTGCAGTACCCAAGTATATTTCGCTAGATGGCAGCAGCGCTCCACCAACAGGGCCGGCTGCAGTACCCAAATATATTTCGCTAGATGGCAGCAGCGCTCCACCAACCGGGCGGCTGCAGTACCCAAGTATATTTCGCTAGATGGCAGCAGCGCTCCACCAAAAGGGCGGCTGCAGTACCCAATTATATTTCGCTAGATGGCAGCAGCGCTCCACCAACAGGGCCGGCTGCAGTACCCAAATATATTTCGCTAGATGGCAGCAGCGCTCCACCAACCGGGCGGCTGCAGTACCCAAGTATATTTCGCTAGATGGCAGCAGCGCTCCACCAACAGCGCCGGCTGCAGTACCCAAGTATATTTCGCTAGATGGCAGCAGCGCTCCACCAACCGGGCGGCTGCAGTACCCAATTACATTTCGCTAGATGGCAGCAGCGCTCCACCAAAAGGGCGGCTGCAGTACCCAAGTATATTTCGCTAGATGGCAGCAGAGCTCCACCAACCGGGCGGCTGCAGTACCCAAATATATTTCGCTAGATGGCAGCAGCGCTCCACCAAAAGGGCGGCTGCAGTACCCAAATATATTTCGCTAGATGGCAGCAGCGCTCCACCAACAGGGCCGGCTGCAGTACCCAAGTATATTTCGCTAGATGGCAGCAGCGCTCCACCAACAGCGCCGGCTGCAGTACCCAAGTATATTTCGCTAGATGGCAGCAGCGCTCCACCAACCGGGCGGCTGCAGTACCCCATTACATTTCGCTAGATGGCAGCAGCGCTCCACCAACCGGGCGGCTGCAGTACCCAAGTATATTTCGCTAGATGGCAGCAGCGCTCCACCAACAGAGCCGGCTGCAGTACCCAAATATATTTCGCTAGATGGCAGCAGCGCTCCACCAACAGCGCCGGCTGCAGTACCCAAATATATTTCGCTAGATGGCAGCAGCGCTCCACAAACCGGGCGGCTGCAGTACCCAAGTATATTTCGCTAGATGGCAGCAGCGCTCCACCAAAAGGGCGGCTGCAGTACCCAATTATATTTCGCTAGATGGCAGCAGCGCTCCACCAACAGGGCCGGCTGCAGTACCCAAATATATTTCGCTAGATGGCAGCAGCGCTCCACCAACAGCGCCGTCTGCAATACCCAAGTATATTTCGCTAGATGGCAGCAGCGCTCCACCAAAAGGGCGGCTGCAGTACCCAAATATATAGTACTGAGTCTGACCCTAACCCTAAGAGCCTGAGTCTAACCCTAACCCTAAGAGCCTGAGTCTAACCCTCACCCTAAGAGCCTGAGTCTAACCCTAACCCTAAGAGCCTGAGTCTAACCCTCACCCTAAGAGCCTGAGTCTAACCCTAACCCTAAGAGCCTAAGTCTAACCCTTACCCTAAGAGTCTAACCCTAACCCTAACCCTAACCCTAAGAGTCTAACCCTAACCCTGAATATAACCCTAACCCTAAGAGTCTAACCCTCACCCTAACCCTAACCCTAAGTGTCTAACCCTAACCCTAACCCTAACTCTAACCCTAAGAGTCTAACCCTAACCCTAAGAGTCTAACCCTAACCCCAACCCTAACCCTGAGTCTAACCCTAACCCTAAGAGTCTAACCCTAACCCTAACTCTAACCCTAAGAGTCTAACCGTAACCCTAACCCTAACCCTAAGAGTCTAACCCTAACCCTAACCCTAAGAGTCTAACCCTAACCCTAAGAGTCTAACCCTAACCCTAAGAGTCTAACCCTAACCCTAAGAGTCTAACCCTAACCCTAAGAGTCTAACCCTAACCCTAACCCTAACCCTAACCGTAAGAGTCTAACCCTAACCCTAAGAGTCTAACCCTAACCCTAACCCTAACCCTAAGAGTCTAACCCTAACCCTAAGAGTCTAACCCTAACTCTAACCCTAACCCTAACCCTAAGAGTCTAACCCTAACCCTAAGAGTCTAAGCCTAACCCTAAGCCTAACCCTAACCCTAACCGTAAGAGTCTAACCCTAACCCTAAGATTCTAACCCTAACCCTAACCCTAACCCTAACCCTAAGAGTCTAACCCTAACCCTAAGAGTCTAACCCTAACCCTAACCCTAACCCTAACAGTAAGAGTCTAACCCTAACCCTAAGAGTCTAACCCTAAGAGTCTAACCCTAAGAGTCTAACCCTAACCCTAACCCCAACCCTAACCCTAAGAGTCTAACCCTAACCCTAAGAGTCTAACCCTAACCCTAACTCTAACCCTAAGAGTCTAACCGTAACCCTAACCCTAACAGTCTAACCCTAACCCTAACCCTAACCCTAACCCTAAGAGTCTAACCCTAACCCTAACCCTAACCCTAAGAGTCTAACCCTAACCCTAAGAGTCTAACCCTAACCCTAACCCTAACCCTAACCCTAAGAGTCTAACCCTAACCCTAAGAGTCTAACCCTAACCCTAACCCTAACCCTAACCCTAAGAGTCTAACCCTAACCCTAAGAGTCTAACCCTAACCCTAACCCTAACCCTAACCCTAAGAGTCTAACCCTAACCCTAAGAGTCTAACCCTAACCCTAACCCTAACCCTAAGAGTCTAACCCTAAGAGTCTAACCCTAAGAGTCTAACCCTAACCCTAACAGTCTAACCCTAACCCTAACCCTAAACCCGGCTGAAGTACCCAAGTATATTTCGCTAGATGGCAGCAGCGCTCCACCAACCGGGCGGCTGCAGTACCCAAGTATATTTCGCTAGATGGCAGCAGCGCTCCACCAACAGGGCCGGCTGCAGTACCCAAATATATTTCGCTAGATGGCAGCAGCGCTCCACCAAAAGGGCGGCTGCAGTACCCAAGTATATTTCGCTAGATGGCAGCAGCGCTCCACCAACCGGGCGGCTGCAGTACCCAAGTATATTTCGCTAGATGGCAGCAGCGCTCCACCAACAGCGCCGGCTGCAGTACCCAAATATATTTCGCTAGATGGCAGCAGCGCTCCCCCAACAGCGCCGGCTGCAGTACCCAAGTATATTTCGCTAGATGGCAGCAGCGCTCCACCAACCGGGCGGCTGCAGTACCCAAGTATATTTCGCTAGATGGCAGCAGCGCTCCACCAACAGGGCCGGCTGCAGTACCCAAGTATATTTCGCTAGATGGCAGCAGCGCTCCACCAACCGGGCGGCTGCAGTACCCAAGTATATTTCGCTAGATGGCAGCAGCGCTCCACCAACAGGGCCGGCTGCAGTACCCAAATATATTTCGCTAGATGGCAGCAGCGCTCCACCAACCGGGCGGCTGCAGTACCCAAGTATATTTCGCTAGATGGCAGCAGCGCTCCACCAACAGGGCGGCTGCAGTACCCAAGTATATTTCGCTAGATGGCAGCAGCGCTCCACCAACAGCGCCGGCTGCAGTACCCAAATATATTTCGCTAGATGGCAGCAGCGCTCCACAAACCGGGCGGCTGCAGTACCCAAGTATATTTCGCTAGATGGCAGCAGCGCTCCACCAACAGCGCCGGCTGCAGTACCCAATTACATTTCGCTAGATGGCAGCAGCGCTCCACCAACCGGGCGGCTGCAGTACCCAATTACATTTCGCTAGATGGCAGCAGCGCTCCACCAAAAGGGCGGCTGCAGTACCCAAGTATATTTCGCTAGATGGCAGCAGAGCTCCACCAACAGGGCCGGCTGCAGTACCCAAATATATTTCGCTAGATGGCAGCAGCGCTCCACCAAAAGGGCGGCTGCAGTACCCAAATATATTTCGCTAGATGGCAGCAGCGCTCCACCAACAGGGCCGGCTGCAGTACCCAAGTATATTTCGCTAGATGGCAGCAGCGCTCCACCAACCGGGCGGCTGCAGTACCCAAGTATATTTCGCTAGATGGCAGCAGCGCTACACCAACCGGGCGGCTGCAGTACCCCATTACATTTCGCTAGATGGCAGCAGCGCTCCACCAACCGGGCGGCTGCAGTACCCAAGTATATTTCGCTAGATGGCAGCAGCGCTACACCAACCGGGCGGCTGCAGTACCCAATTACATTTCGCTAGATGGCAGCAGCGCTCCACCAACAGGGCCGGCTGCAGTACCCAAATATATTTCGCTAGATGGCAGCAGCGCTCCACAAACCGGGCGGCTGCAGTACCCAAGTATATTTCGCTAGATGGCAGCAGCGCTCCACCAACAGGGCCGGCTGCAGTACCCAAGTATATTTCGCTAGATGGCAGCAGCGCTCCACCAACCGGGCGGCTGCAGTACCCAATTACATTTCGCTAGATGGCAGCAGCGCTCCACCAACCGGGCGGCTGCAGTACCCAAGTATATTTCGCTAGATGGCAGCAGAGCTCCACCAACAGGGCCGGCTGCAGTACCCAAATATATTTCGCTAGATGGCAGCAGCGCTCCACCAACAGCGCCGGCTGCAATACCCAAGTATATTTCGCTAGATGGCAGCAGCGCTCCACCAAAAGGGCGGCTGCAGTACCCAAATATATAGTACTGAGTCTGACCCTAACCCTAAGAGCCTGAGTCTAACCCTAACCCTAAGAGCCTGAGTCTAACCCTCACCCTAAGAGCCTGAGTCTAACCCTAACCCTAAGAGACTGAGTCTAACCCTAACCCTAAGAGCCTGAGTCTAACCCTCACCCTAAGAGCCTGAGTCTAACCCTCACCCTAAGAGCCTGAGTCTAACCCTAACCCTAAGAGCCTAAGTCTAACCCTTACCCTAAGAGTCTAACCCTAACCCTAACCCTAACCCTAAGAGTCTAACCCTAACCCTAAGAATCTAACCCTAACCCTAACCCTAACCCTAACCCTAAGAGTCTAACCCTAACCCTAAGAGTCTAACCCTAACCCTAACCCTAACCCTAAGAGTCTAACCCTAACCCTAAGAGTCTAACCCTAATCCTAACCCTAACCCTAACCCTAACCGTAAGAGTCTAACCCTAACCCTAAGAGTCTAACCCTAAGAGTCTAACCCTAACAGTCTAACCCTAACCCTAACAGTCTAACCCTAACCCTAACCCTAAACCCGGCTGAAGTACCCAAGTATATTTCGCTAGATGGCAGCAGCGCTCCACCAACAGAGCCGGCTGCAGTACCCAAATATATTTCGCTAGATGGCAGCAGCGCTCCACCAACAGCGCCGGCTGCAGTACCCAAATATATTTCGCTAGATGGCAGCAGCGCTCCACCAACAGCGCCGGCTGCAGTACCCAAATATATTTCGCTAGATGGCAGCAGCGCTCCACCAACAGCGCCGGCTGCAGTACCCAAATATATTTCGCTAGATGGCAGCAGCGCTCCAACAACCGGGCGGCTGCAGTACCCAAGTATATTTCGCTAGATGGCAGCAGCGCTCCACCAACAGGGCCGGCTGCAGTACCCAAGTATATTTCGCTAGATGGCAGCAGCGCTCCACCAACAGGGCCGGCTGCAGTACCCAAGTATATTTCGCTAGATGGCAGCAGCGCTCCACCAACCGGGCGGCTGCAGTACCCAAGTATATTTCGCTAGATGGCAGCAGCGCTCCACCAACAGGGCGGCTGCAGTACCCAAATATATTTCGCTAGATGGCAGCAGCGCTCCACCAACAGGGCGGCTGCAGTACCCAAGTATATTTCGCTAGATGGCAGCAGCGCTCCACCAACAGCGCCGGCTGCAGTACCCAATTACATTTCGCTAGATGGCAGCAGCGCTCCACCAACCGGGCGGCTGCAGTACCCAATTACATTTCGCTAGATGGCAGCAGCGCTCCACCAAAAGGGCGGCTGCAGTACCCAAGTATATTTCGCTAGATGGCAGCAGAGCTCCACCAACAGGGCCGGCTGCAGTACCCAAATATATTTCGCTAGATGGCAGCAGCGCTCCACCAAAAGGGCGGCTGCAGTACCCAAATATATTTCGCTAGATGGCAGCAGCGCTCCACCAACAGGGCCGGCTGCAGTACCCAAGTATATTTCGCTAGATGGCAGCAGCGCTCCACCAACCGGGCGGCTGCAGTACCCAAGTATATTTCGCTAGATGGCAGCAGCGCTACACCAACCGGGCGGCTGCAGTACCCCATTACATTTCGCTAGATGGCAGCAGCGCTCCACCAACCGGGCGGCTGCAGTACCCAAGTATATTTCGCTAGATGGCAGCAGCGCTACACCAACCGGGCGGCTGCAGTACCCAATTACATTTCGCTAGATGGCAGCAGCGCTCCACCAACAGGGCCGGCTGCAGTACCCAAATATATTTCGCTAGATGGCAGCAGCGCTCCACAAACCGGGCGGCTGCAGTACCCAAGTATATTTCGCTAGATGGCAGCAGCGCTCCACCAACAGGGCCGGCTGCAGTACCCAAGTATATTTCGCTAGATGGCAGCAGCGCTCCACCAACCGGGCGGCTGCAGTACCCAATTACATTTCGCTAGATGGCAGCAGCGCTCCACCAACCGGGCGGCTGCAGTACCCAAGTATATTTCGCTAGATGGCAGCAGAGCTCCACCAACAGGGCCGGCTGCAGTACCCAAATATATTTCGCTAGATGGCAGCAGCGCTCCACCAACAGCGCCGGCTGCAATACCCAAGTATATTTCGCTAGATGGCAGCAGCGCTCCACCAAAAGGGCGGCTGCAGTACCCAAATATATAGTACTGAGTCTGACCCTAACCCTAAGAGCCTGAGTCTAACCCTAACCCTAAGAGCCTGAGTCTAACCCTCACCCTAAGAGCCTGAGTCTAACCCTAACCCTAAGAGACTGAGTCTAACCCTAACCCTAAGAGCCTGAGTCTAACCCTCACCCTAAGAGCCTGAGTCTAACCCTCACCCTAAGAGCCTGAGTCTAACCCTAACCCTAAGAGCCTAAGTCTAACCCTTACCCTAAGAGTCTAACCCTAACCCTAACCCTAACCCTAAGAGTCTAACCCTAACCCTAAGAATCTAACCCTAACCCTAACCCTAACCCTAACCCTAAGAGTCTAACCCTAACCCTAAGAGTCTAACCCTAACCCTAACCCTAACCCTAAGAGTCTAACCCTAACCCTAAGAGTCTAACCCTAATCCTAACCCTAACCCTAACCCTAACCGTAAGAGTCTAACCCTAACCCTAAGAGTCTAACCCTAAGAGTCTAACCCTAACAGTCTAACCCTAACCCTAACAGTCTAACCCTAACCCTAACCCTAAACCCGGCTGAAGTACCCAAGTATATTTCGCTAGATGGCAGCAGCGCTCCACCAACAGAGCCGGCTGCAGTACCCAAATATATTTCGCTAGATGGCAGCAGCGCTCCACCAACAGCGCCGGCTGCAGTACCCAAATATATTTCGCTAGATGGCAGCAGCGCTCCACCAACAGCGCCGGCTGCAGTACCCAAATATATTTCGCTAGATGGCAGCAGCGCTCCACCAACAGCGCCGGCTGCAGTACCCAAATATATTTCGCTAGATGGCAGCAGCGCTCCAACAACCGGGCGGCTGCAGTACCCAAGTATATTTCGCTAGATGGCAGCAGCGCTCCACCAACAGGGCCGGCTGCAGTACCCAAGTATATTTCGCTAGATGGCAGCAGCGCTCCACCAACAGGGCCGGCTGCAGTACCCAAGTATATTTCGCTAGATGGCAGCAGCGCTCCACCAACCGGGCGGCTGCAGTACCCAAGTATATTTCGCTAGATGGCAGCAGCGCTCCACCAACAGGGCGGCTGCAGTACCCAAATATATTTCGCTAGATGGCAGCAGCGCTCCACCAACCGGGCGGCTGCAGTACCCAAGTATATTTCGCTAGATGGCAGCAGCGCTCCACCAACCGGGCGGCTGCAGTACCCAATTACATTTCGCTAGATGGCAGCAGCGCTCCACCAACCGGGCGGCTGCAGTACCCAAGTATATTTCGCTAGATGGCAGCAGCGCTACACCAAAAGGGCGGCTGCAGTACCCAATTACATTTCGCTAGATGGCAGCAGCGCTCCACCAACAGGGCCGGCTGCAGTACCCAAATATATTTCGCTAGATGGCAGCAGCGCTCCACCAACCGGGCGGCTGCAGTACCCAAGTATATTTCGCTAGATGGCAGCAGCGCTCCACCAACAGGGCCGGCTGCAGTACCCAAGTATATTTCGCTAGATGGCAGCAGCGCTCCACCAACCGGGCGGCTGCAGTACCCAATTACATTTCGCTAGATGGCAGCAGCGCTCCACCAACCGGGCGGCTGCAGTACCCAAGTATATTTCGCTAGATGGCAGCAGAGCTCCACCAACAGGGCCGGCTGCAGTACCCAAATATATTTCGCTAGATGGCAGCAGCGCTCCACCAACAGCGCCGGCTGCAATACCCAAGTATATTTCGCTAGATGGCAGCAGCGCTCCACCAAAAGGGCGGCTGCAGTACCCAAATATATAGTACTGAGTCTGACCCTAACCCTAAGAGCCTGAGTCTAACCCTCACCCTAAGAGCCTGAGTCTAACCCTCACCCTAAGAGCCTGAGTCTAACCCTCACCCTAAGAGTCTAACCCTAACCCTAACCCTAACCCTAAGAGTCTAACCCTAATCTGAATATAACCCTAACCCTAAGAGTCTAACCCTAACCCTAACTCTAACCCTAACCCTAAGAGTCTAACCCTAACCCTAAGAGTCTAACCCTAACCCTAACCCTAACCCTAACCCTAAGAGTCTAACCCTAACCCTAACTCTAACCCTAAGAGTCTAACCGTAACCCTAACCCTAAGAGTCTAACCCTAACCCTAACCCTAACCCTAACCCTAAGAGTCTAACCCTAACCCTAACCCTAACCCTAAGAGTCTAACCCTAACCCTAAGAGTCTAACCCTAACCCTAACCCTAACCCTAACCCTAAGAGTCTAACCCTAACCCTAAGAGTCTAACCCTATCCCTAACCCTAACCCTAACCCTAAGAGTCTAACCCTAACCCTAAGAGTCTAACCCTAACCCTAACCCTAACCCTAAGAGTCTAACCCTAACCCTAAGAGTCTAACCCTAACCCTAACCGTAAGAGTCTAACCCTAACCCTAAGAGTCTAACCCTAAGAGTCTAACCCTAAGAGTCTAACCCTAACCCTAACAGTCTAACCCTAACCCTAACCCTAAACCCGGCTGAAGTACCCAAGTATATTTCGCTAGATGGCAGCAGCGCTCCACCAACCGGGCGGCTGCAGTACCCAAGTATATTTCGCTAGATGGCAGCAGCGCTCCACCAACAGGGCCGGCTGCAGTACCCAAGTATATTTCGCTAGATGGCAGCAGCGCTCCACCAACCGGGCGGCTGCAGTACCCAAGTATATTTCGCTAGATGGCAGCAGCGCTCCACCAACCGGGCGGCTGCAGTACCCAAGTATATTTCGCTAGATGGCAGCAGCGCTCCACCAAAAGGGCGGCTGCAGTACCCAAATATATTTCGCTAGATGGCAGCAGCGCTCCCCCAACAGCGCCGGCTGCAGTACCCAAGTATATTTCGCTAGATGGCAGCAGCGCTCCAACAACCGGGCGGCTGCAGTACCCAAGTATATTTCGCTAGATGGCAGCAGCGCTCCACCAACAGCGCCGGCTGCAGTACCCAAGTATATTTCGCTAGATGGCAGCAGCGCTCCACCAACCGGGCGGCTGCAGTACCCAAGTATATTTCGCTAGATGGCAGCAGCGCTCCACCAACAGGGCCGGCTGCAGTACCCAAATATATTTCGCTAGATGGCAGCAGCGCTCCACCAAAAGGGCGGCTGCAGTACCCAAATATATTTCGCTAGATGGCAGCAGCGCTCCACCAACAGGGCCGGCTGCAGTACCCAAGTATATTTCGCTAGATGGCAGCAGCGCTCCACCAACCGGGCGGCTGCAGTACCCAAGTATATTTCGCTAGATGGCAGCAGCGCTACACCAACCGGGCGGCTGCAGTACCCCATTACATTTCGCTAGATGGCAGCAGCGCTCCACCAACCGGGCGGCTGCAGTACCCAAGTATATTTCGCTAGATGGCAGCAGCGCTACACCAACCGGGCGGCTGCAGTACCCAATTACATTTCGCTAGATGGCAGCAGCGCTCCACCAACCGGGCGGCTGCAGTACCCAAGTATATTTCGCTAGATGGCAGCAGAGCTCCACCAACAGGGCCGGCTGCAGTACCCAAATATATTTCGCTAGATGGCAGCAGCGCTCCACCAACCGGGCGGCTGCAGTACCCAAGTATATTTCGCTAGATGGCAGCAGCGCTCCACCAAAAGTGCGGCTGCAGTACCCAAATATATAGTACTGAGTCTGACCCTAACCCTAAGAGCCTGAGTCTAACCCTAACCCTAAGAGCCTGAGTCTAACCCTCACCCTAAGAGCCTGAGTCTAACCCTAACCCTAAGAGACTGAGTCTAACCCTAACCCTAAGAGCCTGAGTCTAACCCTCACCCTAAGAGCCTGAGTCTAACCCTCACCCTAAGAGCCTGAGTCTAACCCTAACCCTAAGAGCCTAAGTCTAACCCTTACCCTAAGAGTCTAACCCTAACCCTAACCCTAACCCTAAGAGTCTAACCCTAATCTGAATATAACCCTAACCCTAAGAGTCTAACCCTAACCCTGACCCTAACCCTAAGAGTCTAACCCTAACCCTAAGAGTCTAACCCTAACCCTAACCCTAACCCTAACCCTAAGAGTCTAACCCTAACCCTAAGAGTCTAACCCTAACCCTAACCCTAACCCTAACCCTAAGAGTCTAACCCTAATCCTAAGAGTCTAACCCTAACCCTAACCCTAACCCTAAGAGTCTAACCCTAACCCTAAGAGTCTAACCCTAACCCTAACCCTAACCCTAACCGTAAGAGTCTAACCCTAACCCTAAGAGTCTAACCCTAAGAGTCTAACCCTAAGAGTCTAACCCTAACCCTAACAGTCTAACCCTAACCCTAACCCTAAACCCGGCTGAAGTACCCAAGTATATTTCGCTAGATGGCAGCAGCGCTCCACAAACAGAGCCGGCTGCAGTACCCAAATATATTTCGCTAGATGGCAGCAGCGCTCCACCAACAGAGCCGGCTGCAGTACCCAAATATATTTCGCTAGATGGCAGCAGCGCTCCACCAACAGGGCCGGCTGCAGTACCCAAATATATTTCGCTAGATGGCAGCAGCGCTCCACCAACAGCGCCGGCTGCAGTACCCAAGTATATTTCGCTAGATGGCAGCAGCGCTCCACCAACCGGGCGGCTGCAGTACCCAAGTATATTTCGCTAGATGGCAGCAGCGCTCCACCAACAGGGCCGGCTGCAGTACCCAAGTATATTTCGCTAGATGGCAGCAGCGCTCCACCAACCGGGCGGCTGCAGTACCCAAGTATATTTCGCTAGATGGCAGCAGCGCTCCACCAACAGGGCCGGCTGCAGTACCCAAGTATATTTCGCTAGATGGCAGCAGCGCTCCACCAACCGGGCGGCTGCAGTACCCAAGTATATTTCGCTAGATGGCAGCAGCGCTCCACCAACAGGGCCGGCTGCAGTACCCAAATATATTTCGCTAGATGGCAGCAGCGCTACACCAACCGGGCGGCTGCAGTACCCAAGTATATTTCGCTAGATGGCAGCAGCGCTCCACCAACAGGGCGGCTGCAGTACCCAATTACATTTCGCTAGATGGCAGCAGCGCTCCACCAACCGGGCGGCTGCAGTACCCAAGTATATTTCGCTAGATGGCAGCAGCGCTCCACCAACAGCGCCGGCTGCAGTACCCAAATATATTTCGCTAGATGGCAGCAGCGCTCCACCAACCGGGCGGCTGCAGTACCCAAGTATATTTCGCTAGATGGCAGCAGCGCTCCACCAAAAGGGCGGCTGCAGTACCCAAGTATATTTCGCTAGATGGCAGCAGAGCTCCACCAACAGGGCCGGCTGCAGTACCCAAATATATTTCGCTAGATGGCAGCAGCGCTCCACCAACCGGGCGGCTGCAGTACCCAAGTATATTTCGCTAGATGGCAGCAGAGCTCCACCAACAGAGCTGGCTGCAGTACCCAAATATATTTCGCTAGATGGCAGCAGCGCTCCACCAAAAGGGCGGCTGCAGTACCCAAATATATTTCGCTAGATGGCAGCAGCGCTCCACCAACAGGGCCGGCTGCAGTACCCAAATATATTTCGCTAGATGGCAGCAGCGCTCCACCAACAGCGCCGGCTGCAGTACCCAAGTATATTTCGCTAGATGGCAGCAGCGCTCCACCAAAAGGGCGGCTGCAGTACACAAATATATAGTATTAAATCTGACCCTAAGCCTAAGAGCCTGTGTCTAACCCTAACCCTAAGAGCCTGAGTCTAACCCTAACCGTAAGAGCCTGAGTCTAACCCTAACCCTAAGAGCCTGAGTCTAACCCTAACCCTAAGAGCCTAAGTCTAACCCTAACCCTAAGAGTCTAACCCTAACCCTAACCCTAACCCTAAGAGTGTAACCCTAACCCTAACCCTAACCCTAACCCTAAGAGTCTAACCCTAACCCTAACCCTAACCCTAAGAGTCTAACCCTAACCCTAACCCTAAGAGTCTAACCCTAACCCTAAGAGTCTAACCCTAACCCTAACCTTAACCCTAACCCTAAGAGTCTAACCCTAACCCTAAGAGTCTAACCCTAACCCTAACCCTAACCCTAAGAGTCTAACCCTAACCCTAAGAGTCTAACCCTAACCCTAACCCTAACCCTAACCCTAACCGTAAGAGTCTAACCCTAACCCTAAGAGTCTAACCCTAAGAGTCTAACCCTAACCCTAACCCTAACCCTAACAGTCTAACCCTAACCCTAACCCTAAACCCGGCTGAAGTACCCAAGTATATTTCGCTAGATGGCAGCAGCGCTCCACCAACAGAGCCGACTGCAGTACCCAAATATATTTCGCTAGATGGCAGCAGCGCTCCACAAACAGGGCCGGCTGCAGTACCCAAATATATTTCGCTAGATGGCAGCAGCGCTCCACCAACAGCGCCGGCTGCAGTACCCAAGTATATTTCGCTAGATGGCAGCAGCGCTCCAACAACCGGGCGGCTGCAGTACCCAAGTATATTTCGCTAGATGGCAGCAGCGCTCCACCAACAGGGCCGGCTGCAGTACCCAAGTATATTTCGCTAGATGGCAGCAGCGCTCCACCAACCGGGCGGATGCAGTACCCAAGTATATTTCGCTAGATGGCAGCAGCGCTCCACCAACAGGGCCGGCTGCAGTACCCAAATATATTTCGCTAGATGGCAGCAGCGCTCCACCAACCGGGCGGCTGCAGTACCCAAGTATATTTCGCTAGATGGCAGCAGCGCTCCACCAAAAGGGCGGCTGCAGTACCCAAGTATATTTCGCTAGATGGCAGCAGCGCTCCACCAACAGGGCCGGCTGCAGTACCCAAATATATTTCGCTAGATGGCAGCAGCGCTCCACCAACCGGGCGGCTGCAGTACCCAAGTATATTTCGCTAGATGGCAGCAGCGCTCCACCAACAGCGCCGGCTGCAGTACCCAAGTAATTTTCGCTAGATGGCAGCAGCGCTCCACCAAACGGGCGGCTGCAGTACCCAATTACATTTCGCTAGATGGCAGCAGCGCTCCACCAAAAGGGCGGCTGCAGTACCCAAGTATATTTCGCTAGATGGCAGCAGAGCTCCACCAACCGGGCGGCTGCAGTACCCAAATATATTTCGCTAGATGGCAGCAGCGCTCCACCAAAAGGGCGGCTGCAGTACCCAAATATATTTCGCTAGATGGCAGCAGCGCTCCACCAACAGGGCCGGCTGCAGTACCCAAGTATATTTCGCTAGATGGCAGCAGCGCTCCACCAACCGGGCGGCTGCAGTACCCAAGTATATTTCGCTAGATGGCAGCAGCGCTACACCAACCGGGCGGCTGCAGTACCCCATTACATTTCGCTAGATGGCAGCAGCGCTCCACCAACCGGGCGGCTGCAGTACCCAAGTATATTTCGCTAGATGGCAGCAGCGCTCCACCAACAGAGCCGGCTGCAGTACCCAAATATATTTCGCTAGATGGCAGCAGCGCTCCACCAACAGCGCCGGCTGCAGTACCCAAATATATTTCGCTAGATGGCAGCAGCGCTCCACCAACCGGGCGGCTGCAGTACCCAAGTATATTTCGCTAGATGGCAGCAGCGCTCCACCAAAAGGGCGGCTGCAGTACCCAATTATATTTCGCTAGATGGCAGCAGCGCTCCACCAACAGGGCCGGCTGCAGTACCCAAATATATTTCGCTAGATGGCAGCAGCGCTCCACCAAAAGGGCGGCTGCAGTACCCAAGTATATTTCGCTAGACGGCGGCAGTGCTCAACCAACCGGGCGGCTGCAGTACCAAAGTATATTTCGCTAGATGGCAGCAGCGCTCCACCAACAGCGCCGGCTGCAGTACTCAAGTATATTTCGCTAGATGGCAGCAGCGCTCCACAAAAAGGGTGGCTGCACTACCCAAATATATAGTACTGAGTCTAACCCTAACCCTAAGAGTCTAACCCTAAGAGTCTAACCCTAACCCTAACCCTAACCCTAACAGTCTAACCCTAACCCTAACCCTAAACCCGGCTGCAGTACCCAAATATATTTCGCTAGATGGCAGCAGCGCTCCACCAACAGAGCCGGCTGCAGTACCCAAGTATATTTCGCTAGATGGCAGCAGCGCTCCACCAACAGGGCCGGCTGCAGTACCCAAATATATTTCGCTAGATGGCAGCAGCGCTCCACCAACAGCACCGGCTGCAATACCCAAGTATATTTCGCTAGATGGCAGCAGCGCTCCACCAAAAGGGCGGCTGCAGTACCCAAATATATAGTACTGAGTCTGACCCTAACCCTAAGAGCCTGAGTCTAACCCTAACCCTAAGAGCCTGAGTCTAACCCTCACCCTAAGAGCCTGAGTCTAACCCTAACCCTAAGAGCCTGAGTCTAACCCTCACCCTAAGAGCCTGAGTCTAACCCTCACCCTAAGAGCCTGAGTCTAACCCTAACCCTAAGAGCCTGAGTCTAACCCTCACCCTAAGAGCCTGAGTCTAACCCTCACCCTAAGAGCCTGAGTCTAACCCTAACCCTAAGAGCCTGAGTCTAACCCTAACCCTAAGAGCCTAAGTCTAACCCTTACCCTAAGAGTCTAACCCTAACCCTAACCCTAACCCTAAGAGTCTAACCCTAATCTGAATATAACCCTAACCCTAAGAGTCTAACCCTCACCCTAACCCTAACCCTAAGTGTCTAACCCTAACCCTAACCTTAACCCTAAGAGTCTAACCCTAACCCTAAGAGTCTAACCCTAACGCCAACCCTAACCCTAAGAGTCTAACCCTAACCTTAAGAGTCTAACCCTAACCCTAACTCTAACCCTAAGAGTCTAACCGTAACCCTAACCCTAACCCTAAGAGTCTAACCCTAACCTAACCCTAACCCTAACCCTAAGAGTCTAACCCTAACCCTAACCCTAACCCTAAGAGTCTAACCCTAACCCTAAGAATCTAACCCTAACCCTAACCCTAACCCTAACCCTAAGAGTCTAACCCTAACCCTAAGAGTCTAACCCTAACCCTAACCCTAACCCTAAGAGTCTAACCCTAACCCTAAGAGTCTAACCCTAATCCTAACCCTAACCCTAACCCTAACCGTAAGAGTCTAACCCTAACCCTAAGAGTCTAACCCTAAGAGTCTAACCCTAACAGTCTAACCCTAACCCTAACAGTCTAACCCTAACCCTAACCCTAAACCCGGCTGAAGTACCCAAGTATATTTCGCTAGATGGCAGCAGCGCTCCACCAACAGAGCCGGCTGCAGTACCCAAATATATTTCGCTAGATGGCAGCAGCGCTCCACCAACAGCGCCGGCTGCAGTACCCAAATATATTTCGCTAGATGGCAGCAGCGCTCCACCAACAGCGCCGGCTGCAGTACCCAAATATATTTCGCTAGATGGCAGCAGCGCTCCAACAACCGGGCGGCTGCAGTACCCAAGTATATTTCGCTAGATGGCAGCAGCGCTCCACCAACAGGGCCGGCTGCAGTACCCAAGTATATTTCGCTAGATGGCAGCAGCGCTCCACCAACAGGGCCGGCTGCAGTACCCAAGTATATTTCGCTAGATGGCAGCAGCGCTCCACCAACAGCGCCGGCTGCAGTACCCAAGTATATTTCGCTAGATGGCAGCAGCGCTCCACCAACCGGGCGGCTGCAGTACCCAAGTATATTTCGCTAGATGGCAGCAGCGCTCCACCAACCGGGCGGCTGCAGTACCCAATTACATTTCGCTAGATGGCAGCAGCGCTCCACCAACCGGGCGGCTGCAGTACCCAAGTATATTTCGCTAGATGGCAGCAGCGCTACACCAAAAGGGCGGCTGCAGTACCCAATTACATTTCGCTAGATGGCAGCAGCGCTCCACCAACAGGGCCGGCTGCAGTACCCAAATATATTTCGCTAGATGGCAGCAGCGCTCCACAAACCGGGCGGCTGCAGTACCCAAGTATATTTCGCTAGATGGCAGCAGCGCTCCACCAACAGGGCCGGCTGCAGTACCCAAGTATATTTCGCTAGATGGCAGCAGCGCTCCACCAACCGGGCGGCTGCAGTACCCAATTACATTTCGCTAGATGGCAGCAGCGCTCCACCAACCGGGCGGCTGCAGTACCCAAGTATATTTCGCTAGATGGCAGCAGAGCTCCACCAACAGGGCCGGCTGCAGTACCCAAATATATTTCGCTAGATGGCAGCAGCGCTCCACCAACAGCGCCGGCTGCAATACCCAAGTATATTTCGCTAGATGGCAGCAGCGCTCCACCAAAAGGGCGGCTGCAGTACCCAAATATATAGTACTGAGTCTGACCCTAACCCTAAGAGCCTGAGTCTAACCCTCACCCTAAGAGCCTGAGTCTAACCCTCACCCTAAGAGCCTGAGTCTAACCCTCACCCTAAGAGTCTAACCCTAACCCTAACCCTAACCCTAAGAGTCTAACCCTAATCTGAATATAACCCTAACCCTAAGAGTCTAACCCTAACCCTAACCCTAACCCTAACCCTAAGAGTCTAACCCTAACCCTAAGAGTCTAACCCTAACCCTAACCCTAACCCTAAGAGTCTAACCCTAACCCTAACTCTAACCCTAAGAGTCTAACCGTAACCCTAACCCTAAGAGTCTAACCCTAACCCTAACCCTAACCCTAACCCTAAGAGTCTAACCCTAACCCTAACCCTAACCCTAAGAGTCTCACCCTAACCCTAAGAGTCTAACCCTAACCCTAACCCTAACCCTAACCCTAAGAGTCTAACCCTAACCCTAAGAGTCTAACCCTAACCCTAACCCTAACCCTAACCCTAAGAGTCTAACCCTAACCCTAAGAGTCTAACCCTAACCCTAACCCTAACCCTAAGAGTCTAACCCTAACCCTAAGAGTCTAACCCTAACCCTAACCGTAAGAGTCTAACCCTAACCCTAAGAGTCTAACCCTAAGAGTCTAACCCTAAGAGTCTAACCCTAACCCTAACAGTCTAACCCTAACCCTAACCCTAAACCCGGCTGAAGTACCCAAGTATATTTCGCTAGATGGCAGCAGCGCTCCACCAACCGGGCGGCTGCAGTACCCAAGTATATTTCGCTAGATGGCAGCAGCGCTCCACCAACCGGGCGGCTGCAGTACCCAAGTATATTTCGCTAGATGGCAGCAGCGCTCCACCAAAAGGGCGGCTGCAGTACCCAAATATATTTCGCTAGATGGCAGCAGCGCTCCCCCAACAGCGCCGGCTGCAGTACCCAAGTATATTTCGCTAGATGGCAGCAGCGCTCCAACAACCGGGCGGCTGCAGTACCCAAGTATATTTCGCTAGATGGCAGCAGCGCTCCACCAACAGGGCCGGCTGCAGTACCCAAGTATATTTCGCTAGATGGCAGCAGCGCTCCACCAACCGGGCGGCTGCAGTACCCAAGTATATTTCGCTAGATGGCAGCAGCGCTCCACCAACAGGGCCGGCTGCAGTACCCAAGTATATTTCGCTAGATGGCAGCAGCGCTCCACCAACCGGGCGGCTGCAGTACCCAATTACATTTCGCTAGATGGCAGCAGCGCTCCACCAACCGGGCGGCTGCAGTACCCAAGTATATTTCGCTAGATGGCAGCAGAGCTCCACCAACAGGGCCGGCTGCAGTACCCAAATATATTTCGCTAGATGGCAGCAGCGCTCCACCAACAGCGCCGGCTGCAATACCCAAGTATATTTCGCTAGATGGCAGCAGCGCTCCACCAAAAGGGCGGCTGCAGTACCCAAATATATAGTACTGAGTCTGACCCTAACCCTAAGAGCCTGAGTCTAACCCTAACCCTAAGAGCCTGAGTCTAACCCTCACCCTAAGAGCCTGAGTCTAACCCTAACCCTAAGAGACTGAGTCTAACCCTAACCCTAAGAGCCTGAGTCTAACCCTCACCCTAAGAGCCTGAGTCTAACCCTCACCCTAAGAGCCTGAGTCTAACCCTAACCCTAAGAGCCTAAGTCTAACCCTTACCCTAAGAGTCTAACCCTAACCCTAACCCTAACCCTAAGAGTCTAACCCTAACCCTAAGAATCTAACCCTAACCCTAACCCTAACCCTAACCCTAAGAGTCTAACCCTAACCCTAAGAGTCTAACCCTAACCCTAACCCTAACCCTAAGAGTCTAACCCTAACCCTAAGAGTCTAACCCTAATCCTAACCCTAACCCTAACCCTAACCGTAAGAGTCTAACCCTAACCCTAAGAGTCTAACCCTAAGAGTCTAACCCTAACAGTCTAACCCTAACCCTAACAGTCTAACCCTAACCCTAACCCTAAACCCGGCTGAAGTACCCAAGTATATTTCGCTAGATGGCAGCAGCGCTCCACCAACAGAGCCGGCTGCAGTACCCAAATATATTTCGCTAGATGGCAGCAGCGCTCCACCAACAGCGCCGGCTGCAGTACCCAAATATATTTCGCTAGATGGCAGCAGCGCTCCACCAACAGCGCCGGCTGCAGTACCCAAATATATTTCGCTAGATGGCAGCAGCGCTCCACCAACAGCGCCGGCTGCAGTACCCAAATATATTTCGCTAGATGGCAGCAGCGCTCCAACAACCGGGCGGCTGCAGTACCCAAGTATATTTCGCTAGATGGCAGCAGCGCTCCACCAACAGGGCCGGCTGCAGTACCCAAGTATATTTCGCTAGATGGCAGCAGCGCTCCACCAACAGGGCCGGCTGCAGTACCCAAGTATATTTCGCTAGATGGCAGCAGCGCTCCACCAACCGGGCGGCTGCAGTACCCAAGTATATTTCGCTAGATGGCAGCAGCGCTCCACCAACAGGGCGGCTGCAGTACCCAAATATATTTCGCTAGATGGCAGCAGCGCTCCACCAACCGGGCGGCTGCAGTACCCAAGTATATTTCGCTAGATGGCAGCAGCGCTCCACCAACCGGGCGGCTGCAGTACCCAATTACATTTCGCTAGATGGCAGCAGCGCTCCACCAACCGGGCGGCTGCAGTACCCAAGTATATTTCGCTAGATGGCAGCAGCGCTACACCAAAAGGGCGGCTGCAGTACCCAATTACATTTCGCTAGATGGCAGCAGCGCTCCACCAACAGGGCCGGCTGCAGTACCCAAATATATTTCGCTAGATGGCAGCAGCGCTCCACAAACCGGGCGGCTGCAGTACCCAAGTATATTTCGCTAGATGGCAGCAGCGCTCCACCAACAGGGCCGGCTGCAGTACCCAAGTATATTTCGCTAGATGGCAGCAGCGCTCCACCAACAGCGCCGGCTGCAGTACCCAATTACATTTCGCTAGATGGCAGCAGCGCTCCACCAACCGGGCGGCTGCAGTACCCAAGTATATTTCGCTAGATGGCAGCAGAGCTCCACCAACAGGGCCGGCTGCAGTACCCAAATATATTTCGCTAGATGGCAGCAGCGCTCCACCAACAGCGCCGGCTGCAATACCCAAGTATATTTCGCTAGATGGCAGCAGCGCTCCACCAAAAGGGCGGCTGCAGTACCCAAATATATAGTACTGAGTCTGACCCTAACCCTAAGAGCCTGAGTCTAACCCTCACCCTAAGAGCCTGAGTCTAACCCTCACCCTAAGAGCCTGAGTCTAACCCTCACCCTAAGAGTCTAACCCTAACCCTAACCCTAACCCTAAGAGTCTAACCCTAATCTGAATATAACCCTAACCCTAAGAGTCTAACCCTAACCCTAACTCTAACCCTAACCCTAAGAGTCTAACCCTAACCCTAAGAGTCTAACCCTAACCCTAACCCTAACCCTAACCCTAAGAGTCTAACCCTAACCCTAACTCTAACCCTAAGAGTCTAACCGTAACCCTAACCCTAAGAGTCTAACCCTAACCCTAACCCTAACCCTAACCCTAAGAGTCTAACCCTAACCCTAACCCTAACCCTAAGAGTCTAACCCTAACCCTAAGAGTCTAACCCTAACCCTAACCCTAACCCTAACCCTAAGAGTCTAACCCTAACCCTAAGAGTCTAACCCTATCCCTAACCCTAACCCTAACCCTAAGAGTCTAACCCTAACCCTAAGAGTCTAACCCTAACCCTAACCCTAACCCTAAGAGTCTAACCCTAACCCTAAGAGTCTAACCCTAACCCTAACCGTAAGAGTCTAACCCTAACCCTAAGAGTCTAACCCTAAGAGTCTAACCCTAAGAGTCTAACCCTAACCCTAACAGTCTAACCCTAACCCTAACCCTAAACCCGGCTGAAGTACCCAAGTATATTTCGCTAGATGGCAGCAGCGCTCCACCAACCGGGCGGCTGCAGTACCCAAGTATATTTCGCTAGATGGCAGCAGCGCTCCACCAACAGGGCCGGCTGCAGTACCCAAGTATATTTCGCTAGATGGCAGCAGCGCTCCACCAACCGGGCGGCTGCAGTACCCAAGTATATTTCGCTAGATGGCAGCAGCGCTCCACCAACCGGGCGGCTGCAGTACCCAAGTATATTTCGCTAGATGGCAGCAGCGCTCCACCAACCGGGCGGCTGCAGTACCCAAATATATTTCGCTAGATGGCAGCAGCGCTCCCCCAACAGCGCCGGCTGCAGTACCCAAGTATATTTCGCTAGATGGCAGCAGCGCTCCAACAACCGGGCGGCTGCAGTACCCAAGTATATTTCGCTAGATGGCAGCAGCGCTCCACCAACAGGGCCGGCTGCAGTACCCAAGTATATTTCGCTAGATGGCAGCAGCGCTCCACCAACCGGGCGGCTGCAGTACCCAAGTATATTTCGCTAGATGGCAGCAGCGCTCCACCAACAGAGCCGGCTGCAGTACCCAAATATATTTCGCTAGATGGCAGCAGCGCTCCACCAACAGCGCCGGCTGCAGTACCCAAATATATTTCGCTAGATGGCAGCAGCGCTCCACCAACAGCGCCGGCTGCAGTACCCAAATATATTTCGCTAGATGGCAGCAGCGCTCCAACAACCGGGCGGCTGCAGTACCCAAGTATATTTCGCTAGATGGCAGCAGCGCTCCACCAACAGGGCCGGCTGCAGTACCCAAGTATATTTCGCTAGATGGCAGCAGCGCTCCACCAACAGGGCCGGCTGCAGTACCCAAGTATATTTCGCTAGATGGCAGCAGCGCTCCACCAACCGGGCGGCTGCAGTACCCAAGTATATTTCGCTAGATGGCAGCAGCGCTCCACCAACCGGGCGGCTGCAGTACCCAAATATATTTCGCTAGATGGCAGCAGCGCTCCACCAACCGGGCGGCTGCAGTACCCAAGTATATTTCGCTAGATGGCAGCAGCGCTCCACCAACCGGGCGGCTGCAGTACCCAATTACATTTCGCTAGATGGCAGCAGCGCTCCACCAAAAGGGCGGCTGCAGTACCCAAGTATATTTCGCTAGATGGCAGCAGCGCTACACCAAAAGGGCGGCTGCAGTACCCAATTACATTTCGCTAGATGGCAGCAGCGCTCCACCAACAGGGCCGGCTGCAGTACCCAAATATATTTCGCTAGATGGCAGCAGCGCTCCACAAACCGGGCGGCTGCAGTACCCAAGTATATTTCGCTAGATGGCAGCAGCGCTCCACCAACAGGGCCGGCTGCAGTACCCAAGTATATTTCGCTAGATGGCAGCAGCGCTCCACCAACCGGGCGGCTGCAGTACCCAATTACATTTCGCTAGATGGCAGCAGCGCTCCACCAACCGGGCGGCTGCAGTACCCAAGTATATTTCGCTAGATGGCAGCAGAGCTCCACCAACAGGGCCGGCTGCAGTACCCAAATATATTTCGCTAGATGGCAGCAGCGCTCCACCAACAGCGCCGGCTGCAATACCCAAGTATATTTCGCTAGATGGCAGCAGCGCTCCACCAAAAGGGCGGCTGCAGTACCCAAATATATAGTACTGAGTCTGACCCTAACCCTAAGAGCCTGAGTCTAACCCTCACCCTAAGAGCCTGAGTCTAACCCTCACCCTAAGAGCCTGAGTCTAACCCTCACCCTAAGAGTCTAACCCTAACCCTAACCCTAACCCTAAGAGTCTAACCCTAATCTGAATATAACCCTAACCCTAAGAGTCTAACCCTAACCCTAACCCTAACCCTAACCCTAAGAGTCTAACCCTAACCCTAAGAGTCTAACCCTAACCCTAACCCTAACCCTAAGAGTCTAACCCTAACCCTAACTCTAACCCTAAGAGTCTAACCGTAACCCTAACCCTAAGAGTCTAACCCTAACCCTAACCCTAACCCTAACCCTAAGAGTCTAACCCTAACCCTAACCCTAACCCTAAGAGTCTCACCCTAACCCTAAGAGTCTAACCCTAACCCTAACCCTAACCCTAACCCTAAGAGTCTAACCCTAACCCTAAGAGTCTAACCCTAACCCTAACCCTAACCCTAACCCTAAGAGTCTAACCCTAACCCTAAGAGTCTAACCCTAACCCTAACCCTAACCCTAAGAGTCTAACCCTAACCCTAAGAGTCTAACCCTAACCCTAACCGTAAGAGTCTAACCCTAACCCTAAGAGTCTAACCCTAAGAGTCTAACCCTAAGAGTCTAACCCTAACCCTAACAGTCTAACCCTAACCCTAACCCTAAACCCGGCTGAAGTACCCAAGTATATTTCGCTAGATGGCAGCAGCGCTCCACCAACCGGGCGGCTGCAGTACCCAAGTATATTTCGCTAGATGGCAGCAGCGCTCCACCAACCGGGCGGCTGCAGTACCCAAGTATATTTCGCTAGATGGCAGCAGCGCTCCACCAAAAGGGCGGCTGCAGTACCCAAATATATTTCGCTAGATGGCAGCAGCGCTCCCCCAACAGCGCCGGCTGCAGTACCCAAGTATATTTCGCTAGATGGCAGCAGCGCTCCAACAACCGGGCGGCTGCAGTACCCAAGTATATTTCGCTAGATGGCAGCAGCGCTCCACCAACAGGGCCGGCTGCAGTACCCAAGTATATTTCGCTAGATGGCAGCAGCGCTCCACCAACCGGGCGGCTGCAGTACCCAAGTATATTTCGCTAGATGGCAGCAGCGCTCCACCAACAGGGCCGGCTGCAGTACCCAAGTATATTTCGCTAGATGGCAGCAGCGCTCCACCAACCGGGCGGCTGCAGTACCCAATTACATTTCGCTAGATGGCAGCAGCGCTCCACCAATCGGGCGGCTGCAGTACCCAAGTATATTTCGCTAGATGGCAGCAGAGCTCCACCAACAGGGCCGGCTGCAGTACCCAAATATATTTCGCTAGATGGCAGCAGCGCTCCACCAACAGCGCCGGCTGCAATACCCAAGTATATTTCGCTAGATGGCAGCAGCGCTCCACCAAAAGGGCGGCTGCAGTACCCAAATATATAGTACTGAGTCTGACCCTAACCCTAAGAGCCTGAGTCTAACCCTAACCCTAAGAGCCTGAGTCTAACCCTCACCCTAAGAGCCTGAGTCTAACCCTAACCCTAAGAGACTGAGTCTAACCCTAACCCTAAGAGCCTGAGTCTAACCCTCACCCTAAGAGCCTGAGTCTAACCCTCACCCTAAGAGCCTGAGTCTAACCCTAACCCTAAGAGCCTAAGTCTAACCCTTACCCTAAGAGTCTAACCCTAACCCTAACCCTAACCCTAAGAGTCTAACCCTAACCCTAAGAATCTAACCCTAACCCTAACCCTAACCCTAACCCTAAGAGTCTAACCCTAACCCTAAGAGTCTAACCCTAACCCTAACCCTAACCCTAAGAGTCTAACCCTAACCCTAAGAGTCTAACCCTAATCCTAACCCTAACCCTAACCCTAACCGTAAGAGTCTAACCCTAACCCTAAGAGTCTAACCCTAAGAGTCTAACCCTAACAGTCTAACCCTAACCCTAACAGTCTAACCCTAACCCTAACCCTAAACCCGGCTGAAGTACCCAAGTATATTTCGCTAGATGGCAGCAGCGCTCCACCAACAGCGCCGGCTGCAGTACCCAAATATATTTCGCTAGATGGCAGCAGCGCTCCACCAACAGCGCCGGCTGCAGTACCCAAATATATTTCGCTAGATGGCAGCAGCGCTCCAACAACCGGGCGGCTGCAGTACCCAAGTATATTTCGCTAGATGGCAGCAGCGCTCCACCAACAGGGCCGGCTGCAGTACCCAAGTATATTTCGCTAGATGGCAGCAGCGCTCCACCAACAGGGCCGGCTGCAGTACCCAAGTATATTTCGCTAGATGGCAGCAGCGCTCCACCAACCGGGCGGCTGCAGTACCCAAGTATATTTCGCTAGATGGCAGCAGCGCTCCACCAACCGGGCGGCTGCAGTACCCAAATATATTTCGCTAGATGGCAGCAGCGCTCCACCAACCGGGCGGCTGCAGTACCCAAGTATATTTCGCTAGATGGCAGCAGCGCTCCACCAACCGGGCGGCTGCAGTACCCAATTACATTTCGCTAGATGGCAGCAGCGCTCCACCAACCGGGCGGCTGCAGTACCCAAGTATATTTCGCTAGATGGCAGCAGCGCTACACCAAAAGGGCGGCTGCAGTACCCAATTACATTTCGCTAGATGGCAGCAGCGCTCCACCAACAGGGCCGGCTGCAGTACCCAAATATATTTCGCTAGATGGCAGCAGCGCTCCACAAACCGGGCGGCTGCAGTACCCAAGTATATTTCGCTAGATGGCAGCAGCGCTCCACCAACCGGGCGGCTGCAGTACCCAATTACATTTCGCTAGATGGCAGCAGCGCTCCACCAACCGGGCGGCTGCAGTACCCAAGTATATTTCGCTAGATGGCAGCAGAGCTCCACCAACAGGGCCGGCTGCAGTACCCAAATATATTTCGCTAGATGGCAGCAGCGCTCCACCAACAGCGCCGGCTGCAATACCCAAGTATATTTCGCTAGATGGCAGCAGCGCTCCACCAAAAGGGCGGCTGCAGTACCCAAATATATAGTACTGAGTCTGACCCTAACCCTAAGAGCCTGAGTCTAACCCTCACCCTAAGAGCCTGAGTCTAACCCTCACCCTAAGAGCCTGAGTCTAACCCTCACCCTAAGAGTCTAACCCTAACCCTAACCCTAACCCTAAGAGTCTAACCCTAATCTGAATATAACCCTAACCCTAAGAGTCTAACCCTAACCCTAACCCTAACCCTAACCCTAAGAGTCTAACCCTAACCCTAAGAGTCTAACCCTAACCCTAACCCTAACCCTAAGAGTCTAACCCTAACCCTAACTCTAACCCTAAGAGTCTAACCGTAACCCTAACCCTAAGAGTCTAACCCTAACCCTAACCCTAACCCTAACCCTAAGAGTCTAACCCTAACCCTAACCCTAACCCTAAGAGTCTCACCCTAACCCTAAGAGTCTAACCCTAACCCTAACCCTAACCCTAACCCTAAGAGTCTAACCCTAACCCTAAGAGTCTAACCCTAACCCTAACCCTAACCCTAACCCTAAGAGTCTAACCCTAACCCTAAGAGTCTAACCCTAACCCTAACCCTAACCCTAAGAGTCTAACCCTAACCCTAAGAGTCTAACCCTAACCCTAACCGTAAGAGTCTAACCCTAACCCTAAGAGTCTAACCCTAAGAGTCTAACCCTAAGAGTCTAACCCTAACCCTAACAGTCTAACCCTAACCCTAACCCTAAACCCGGCTGAAGTACCCAAGTATATTTCGCTAGATGGCAGCAGCGCTCCACCAACCGGGCGGCTGCAGTACCCAAGTATATTTCGCTAGATGGCAGCAGCGCTCCACCAACCGGGCGGCTGCAGTACCCAAGTATATTTCGCTAGATGGCAGCAGCGCTCCACCAAAAGGGCGGCTGCAGTACCCAAATATATTTCGCTAGATGGCAGCAGCGCTCCCCCAACAGCGCCGGCTGCAGTACCCAAGTATATTTCGCTAGATGGCAGCAGCGCTCCAACAACCGGGCGGCTGCAGTACCCAAGTATATTTCGCTAGATGGCAGCAGCGCTCCACCAACAGGGCCGGCTGCAGTACCCAAGTATATTTCGCTAGATGGCAGCAGCGCTCCACCAACCGGGCGGCTGCAGTACCCAAGTATATTTCGCTAGATGGCAGCAGCGCTCCACCAACAGGGCCGGCTGCAGTACCCAAGTATATTTCGCTAGATGGCAGCAGCGCTCCACCAACCGGGCGGCTGCAGTACCCAATTACATTTCGCTAGATGGCAGCAGCGCTCCACCAACCGGGCGGCTGCAGTACCCAAGTATATTTCGCTAGATGGCAGCAGAGCTCCACCAACAGGGCCGGCTGCAGTACCCAAGTATATTTCGCTAGATGGCAGCAGCGCTCCACCAACAGCGCCGGCTGCAATACCCAAGTATATTTCGCTAGATGGCAGCAGCGCTCCACCAAAAGGGCGGCTGCAGTACCCAAATATATAGTACTGAGTCTGACCCTAACCCTAAGAGCCTGAGTCTAACCCTAACCCTAAGAGCCTGAGTCTAACCCTCACCCTAAGAGCCTGAGTCTAACCCTAACCCTAAGAGACTGAGTCTAACCCTAACCCTAAGAGCCTGAGTCTAACCCTCACCCTAAGAGCCTGAGTCTAACCCTCACCCTAAGAGCCTGAGTCTAACCCTAACCCTAAGAGCCTAAGTCTAACCCTTACCCTAAGAGTCTAACCCTAACCCTAACCCTAACCCTAAGAGTCTAACCCTAACCCTAAGAATCTAACCCTAACCCTAACCCTAACCCTAACCCTAAGAGTCTAACCCTAACCCTAAGAGTCTAACCCTAACCCTAACCCTAACCCTAAGAGTCTAACCCTAACCCTAAGAGTCTAACCCTAATCCTAACCCTAACCCTAACCCTAACCGTAAGAGTCTAACCCTAACCCTAAGAGTCTAACCCTAAGAGTCTAACCCTAACAGTCTAACCCTAACCCTAACAGTCTAACCCTAACCCTAACCCTAAACCCGGCTGAAGTACCCAAGTATATTTCGCTAGATGGCAGCAGCGCTCCACCAACAGAGCCGGCTGCAGTACCCAAATATATTTCGCTAGATGGCAGCAGCGCTCCACCAACAGCGCCGGCTGCAGTACCCAAATATATTTCGCTAGATGGCAGCAGCGCTCCACCAACAGCGCCGGCTGCAGTACCCAAATATATTTCGCTAGATGGCAGCAGCGCTCCACCAACAGCGCCGGCTGCAGTACCCAAATATATTTCGCTAGATGGCAGCAGCGCTCCAACAACCGGGCGGCTGCAGTACCCAAGTATATTTCGCTAGATGGCAGCAGCGCTCCACCAACAGGGCCGGCTGCAGTACCCAAGTATATTTCGCTAGATGGCAGCAGCGCTCCACCAACAGGGCCGGCTGCAGTACCCAAGTATATTTCGCTAGATGGCAGCAGCGCTCCACCAACCGGGCGGCTGCAGTACCCAAGTATATTTCGCTAGATGGCAGCAGCGCTCCACCAACAGGGCGGCTGCAGTACCCAAATATATTTCGCTAGATGGCAGCAGCGCTCCACCAACCGGGCGGCTGCAGTACCCAAGTATATTTCGCTAGATGGCAGCAGCGCTCCACCAACCGGGCGGCTGCAGTACCC
Organism: Falco punctatus; assembly: GCF_963210335.1. Taxonomy (NCBI): domain Eukaryota; kingdom Metazoa; phylum Chordata; class Aves; order Falconiformes; family Falconidae; genus Falco; species Falco punctatus. The sequence goes on along the minus strand of NW_027660193.1, from coordinate 1,828,100 downwards.
AATTACATTTCGCTAGATGGCAGCAGCGCTCCACCAACCGGGCGGCTGCAGTACCCAAGTATATTTCGCTAGATGGCAGCAGCGCTACACCAAAAGGGCGGCTGCAGTACCCAATTACATTTCGCTAGATGGCAGCAGCGCTCCACCAACAGGGCCGGCTGCAGTACCCAAATATATTTCGCTAGATGGCAGCAGCGCTCCACAAACCGGGCGGCTGCAGTACCCAAGTATATTTCGCTAGATGGCAGCAGCGCTCCACCAACAGGGCCGGCTGCAGTACCCAAGTATATTTCGCTAGATGGCAGCAGCGCTCCACCAACCGGGCGGCTGCAGTACCCAATTACATTTCGCTAGATGGCAGCAGCGCTCCACCAACCGGGCGGCTGCAGTACCCAAGTATATTTCGCTAGATGGCAGCAGAGCTCCACCAACAGGGCCGGCTGCAGTACCCAAATATATTTCGCTAGATGGCAGCAGCGCTCCACCAACAGCGCCGGCTGCAATACCCAAGTATATTTCGCTAGATGGCAGCAGCGCTCCACCAAAAGGGCGGCTGCAGTACCCAAATATATAGTACTGAGTCTGACCCTAACCCTAAGAGCCTGAGTCTAACCCTCACCCTAAGAGCCTGAGTCTAACCCTCACCCTAAGAGCCTGAGTCTAACCCTCACCCTAAGAGTCTAACCCTAACCCTAACCCTAACCCTAAGAGTCTAACCCTAATCTGAATATAACCCTAACCCTAAGAGTCTAACCCTAACCCTAACTCTAACCCTAACCCTAAGAGTCTAACCCTAACCCTAAGAGTCTAACCCTAACCCTAACCCTAACCCTAACCCTAAGAGTCTAACCCTAACCCTAACTCTAACCCTAAGAGTCTAACCGTAACCCTAACCCTAAGAGTCTAACCCTAACCCTAACCCTAACCCTAACCCTAAGAGTCTAACCCTAACCCTAACCCTAACCCTAAGAGTCTAACCCTAACCCTAAGAGTCTAACCCTAACCCTAACCCTAACCCTAACCCTAAGAGTCTAACCCTAACCCTAAGAGTCTAACCCTATCCCTAACCCTAACCCTAACCCTAAGAGTCTAACCCTAACCCTAAGAGTCTAACCCTAACCCTAACCCTAACCCTAAGAGTCTAACCCTAACCCTAAGAGTCTAACCCTAACCCTAACCGTAAGAGTCTAACCCTAACCCTAAGAGTCTAACCCTAAGAGTCTAACCCTAAGAGTCTAACCCTAACCCTAACAGTCTAACCCTAACCCTAACCCTAAACCCGGCTGAAGTACCCAAGTATATTTCGCTAGATGGCAGCAGCGCTCCACCAACCGGGCGGCTGCAGTACCCAAGTATATTTCGCTAGATGGCAGCAGCGCTCCACCAACAGGGCCGGCTGCAGTACCCAAGTATATTTCGCTAGATGGCAGCAGCGCTCCACCAACCGGGCGGCTGCAGTACCCAAGTATATTTCGCTAGATGGCAGCAGCGCTCCACCAACCGGGCGGCTGCAGTACCCAAGTATATTTCGCTAGATGGCAGCAGCGCTCCACCAAAAGGGCGGCTGCAGTACCCAAATATATTTCGCTAGATGGCAGCAGCGCTCCCCCAACAGCGCCGGCTGCAGTACCCAAGTATATTTCGCTAGATGGCAGCAGCGCTCCAACAACCGGGCGGCTGCAGTACCCAAATATATTTCGCTAGATGGCAGCAGCGCTCCACCAACAGGGCCGGCTGCAGTACCCAAGTATATTTCGCTAGATGGCAGCAGCGCTCCACCAACCGGGCGGCTGCAGTACCCAAGTATATTTCGCTAGATGGCAGCAGCGCTCCACCAACAGGGCCGGCTGCAGTACCCAAATATATTTCGCTAGATGGCAGCAGCGCTCCACCAACCGGGCGGCTGCAGTACCCAAGTATATTTCGCTAGATGGCAGCAGCGCTCCACCAACAGGGCGGCTGCAGTACCCAAGTATATTTCGCTAGATGGCAGCAGCGCTCCACCAACAGGGCCGGCTGCAGTACCCAATTACATTTCGCTAGATGGCAGCAGCGCTCCACAAACCGGGCGGCTGCAGTACCCAAGTATATTTCGCTAGATGGCAGCAGCGCTCCACCAACAGCGCCGGCTGCAGTACCCAAGTATATTTCGCTAGATGGCAGCAGCGCTCCACCAACCGGGCGGCTGCAGTACCCAATTACATTTCGCTAGATGGCAGCAGCGCTCCACCAACCGGGCGGCTGCAGTACCCAACTACATTTCGCTAGATGGCAGCAGAGCTCCACCAACAGGGCCGGCTGCAGTACCCAAATATATTTCGCTAGATGGCAGCAGCGCTCCACCAAAAGGGCGGCTGCAGTACCCAAATATATTTCGCTAGATGGCAGCAGCGCTCCACCAACAGGGCCGGCTGCAGTACCCAAGTATATTTCGCTAGATGGCAGCAGCGCTCCACCAACCGGGCGGCTGCAGTACCCAAGTATATTTCGCTAGATGGCAGCAGCGCTACACCAACCGGGCGGCTGCAGTACCCCATTACATTTCGCTAGATGGCAGCAGCGCTCCACCAACCGGGCGGCTGCAGTACCCAAGTATATTTCGCTAGATGGCAGCAGCGCTACACCAACCGGGCGGCTGCAGTACCCAATTACATTTCGCTAGATGGCAGCAGCGCTCCACCAAAAGGGCGGCTGCAGTACCCAAGTATATTTCGCTAGATGGCAGCAGAGCTCCACCAACAGGGCCGGCTGCAGTACCCAAATATATTTCGCTAGATGGCAGCAGCGCTCCACCAACAGCGCCGGCTGCAATACCCAAGTATATTTCGCTAGATGGCAGCAGCGCTCCACCAAAAGGGCGGCTGCAGTACCCAAATATATAGTACTGAGTCTGACCCTAACCCTAAGAGCCTGAGTCTAACCCTAACCCTAAGAGCCTGAGTCTAACCCTCACCCTAAGAGCCTGAGTCTAACCCTAACCCTAAGAGACTGAGTCTAACCCTAACCCTAAGAGCCTGAGTCTAACCCTCACCCTAAGAGCCTGAGTCTAACCCTCACCCTAAGAGCCTGAGTCTAACCCTAACCCTAAGAGCCTAAGTCTAACCCTTACCCTAAGAGTCTAACCCTAACCCTAACCCTAACCCTAAGAGTCTAACCCTAATCTGAATATAACCCTAACCCTAAGAGTCTAACCCTAACCCTGACCCTAACCCTAAGAGTCTAACCCTAACCCTAAGAGTCTAACCCTAACCCTAACCCTAACCCTAACCCTAAGAGTCTAACCCTAACCCTAAGAGTCTAACCCTAACCCTAACCCTAACCCTAACCCTAAGAGTCTAACCCTAACCCTAAGAGTCTAACCCTAACCCTAACCCTAACCCTAAGAGTCTAACCCTAACCCTAAGAGTCTAACCCTAACCCTAACCCTAACCCTAACCGTAAGAGTCTAACCCTAACCCTAAGAGTCTAACCCTAAGAGTCTAACCCTAAGAGTCTAACCCTAACCCTAACAGTCTAACCCTAACCCTAACCCTAAACCCGGCTGAAGTACCCAAGTATATTTCGCTAGATGGCAGCAGCGCTCCACAAACAGAGCAGGCTGCAGTACCCAAATATATTTCGCTAGATGGCAGCAGCGCTCCACCAACAGAGCCGGCTGCAGTACCCAAATATATTTCGCTAGATGGCAGCAGCGCTCCACCAACAGGGCCGGCTGCAGTACCCAAATATATTTCGCTAGATGGCAGCAGCGCTCCACCAACAGCGCCGGCTGCAGTACCCAAGTATATTTCGCTAGATGGCAGCAGCGCTCCACCAACCGGGCGGCTGCAGTACCCAAGTATATTTCGCTAGATGGCAGCAGCGCTCCACCAACAGGGCCGGCTGCAGTACCCAAGTATATTTCGCTAGATGGCAGCAGCGCTCCACCAACAGCTCCGGCTGCAGTACCCAAGTATATTTCGCTAGATGGCAGCAGCGCTCCACCAACAGGGCCGGCTGCAGTACCCAAGTATATTTCGCTAGATGGCAGCAGCGCTCCACCAACCGGGCGGCTGCAGTACCCAAGTATATTTCGCTAGATGGCAGCAGCGCTCCACCAACAGGGCCGGCTGCAGTACCCAAATATATTTCGCTAGATGGCAGCAGCGCTACACCAACCGGGCGGCTGCAGTACCCAAGTATATTTCGCTAGATGGCAGCAGCGCTCCACCAACAGGGCGGCTGCAGTACCCAAGTATATTTCGCTAGATGGCAGCAGCGCTCCACCAACCGGGCGGCTGCAGTACCCAAGTATATTTCGCTAGATGGCAGCAGCGCTCCACCAACAGCGGCGGCTGCAGTACCCAAATATATTTCGCTAGATGGCAGCAGCGCTCCACCAACCGGGCGGCTGCAGTACCCAAGTATATTTCGCTAGATGGCAGCAGCGCTCCACCAAAAGGGCGGCTGCAGTACCCAAGTATATTTCGCTAGATGGCAGCAGCGCTCCACCAACAGGGCCGGCTGCAGTACCCAAATATATTTCGCTAGATGGCAGCAGCGCTCCACCAACCGGGCGGCTGCAGTACCCAAGTATATTTCGCTAGATGGCAGCAGAGCTCCACCAACAGAGCTGGCTGCAGTACCCAAATATATTTCGCTAGATGGCAGCAGCGCTCCACCAAAAGGGCGGCTGCAGTACCCAAATATATTTCGCTAGATGGCAGCAGCGCTCCACCAACAGGGCCGGCTGCAGTACCCAAATATATTTCGCTAGATGGCAGCAGCGCTCCACCAACAGCGCCGGCTGCAATACCCAAGTATATTTCGCTAGATGGCAGCAGCGCTCCACCAAAAGGGCGGCTGCAGTACCCAAATATATAGTACTGAGTCTGACCCTAACCCTAAGAGCCTGAGTCTAACCCTAACCCTAAGAGCCTGAGTCCAACCCTCACCCTAAGAGCCTGAGTCTAACCCTCACCCTAAGAGCCTGAGTCTAACCCTAACCCTAAGAGCCTGAGTCTAACCCTCACCCTAAGAGCCTGAGTCTAACCCTAACCCTAAGAGCCTAACCCTAACCCTAACCCTAAGAGTCTAACCCTAACCCTAACCCTAACCCTAAGAGTCTAATCCTAACCCTGAATATAACCCTAACCCTAAGAGTCTAACCCTAACCCTAACCCTAACCCTAAGAGTCTAACCCTAACCCTAAGAGTCTAACCCTAACCCTAACCCTAACCCTAACCCTAAGAGTCTAACCCTAACCCTAAGAGTCTAACCCTAACCCTAACCCTAACCCTAACCCTAAGAGTCTAACCCTAACCCTAAGAGTCTAACCCTAACCCTAACCCTAACCCTAACCCTAACCGTAAGAGTCTAACCCTAACCCTAAGAGTCTAACCCTAAGAGTCTAACCCTAACCCTAACCCTAACCCTAACAGTCTAACCCTAACCCTAACCCTAAACCCGGCTGAAGTACCCAAGTATATTTCGCTAGATGGCAGCAGCGCTCCACCAACAGAGCCGACTGCAGTACCCAAATATATTTCGCTAGATGGCAGCAGCGCTCCACAAACAGGGCCGGCTGCAGTACCCAAATATATTTCGCTAGATGGCAGCAGCGCTCCACCAACAGCGCCGGCTGCAGTACCCAAGTATATTTCGCTAGATGGCAGCAGCGCTCCAACAACCGGGCGGCTGCAGTCCCCAAGTATATTTCGCTAGATGGCAGCAGCGCTCCACCAACAGGGCCGGCTGCAGTACCCAAGTATATTTCGCTAGATGGCAGCAGCGCTCCACCAACCGGGCGGCTGCAGTACCCAAGTATATTTCGCTAGATGGCAGCAGCGCTCCACCAACAGGGCCGGCTGCAGTACCCAAATATATTTCGCTAGATGGCAGCAGCGCTCCACCAACCGGGCGGCTGCAGTACCCAAGTATATTTCGCTAGATGGCAGCAGCGCTCCACCAACCGGGCGGCTGCAGTACCCAAGTATATTTCGCTAGATGGCAGCAGCGCTCCACCAACAGGGCCGGCTGCAGTACCCAAATATATTTCGCTAGATGGCAGCAGCGCTCCACCAACCGGGCGGCTGCAGTACCCAAGTATATTTCGCTAGATGGCAGCAGCGCTCCACCAACAGCGCCGGCTGCAGTACCCAAGTATATTTCGCTAGATGGCAGCAGCGCTCCACCAACCGGGCGGCTGCAGTACCCAATTACATTTCGCTAGATGGCAGCAGCGCTCCACCAAAAGGGCGGCTGCAGTACCCAAGTATATTTCGCTAGATGGCAGCAGAGCTCCACCAACCGGGCGGCTGCAGTACCCAAATATATTTCGCTAGATGGCAGCAGCGCTCCACCAAAAGGGCGGCTGCAGTACCCAAATATATTTCGCTAGATGGCAGCAGCGCTCCACCAACAGCGCCGGCTGCAGTACCCAAATATATTTCGCTAGATGGCAGCAGCGCTCCACAAACCGGGCGGCTGCAGTACCCAAGTATATTTCGCTAGATGGCAGCAGCGCTCCACCAAAAGGGCGGCTGCAGTACCCAATTATATTTCGCTAGATGGCAGCAGCGCTCCACCAACAGGGCCGGCTGCAGTACCCAAATATATTTCGCTAGATGGCAGCAGCGCTCCACCAACAGCGCCGGCTGCAATACCCAAGTATATTTCGCTAGATGGCAGCAGCGCTCCACCAAAAGGGCGGCTGCAGTACCCAAATATATAGTACTGAGTCTGACCCTAACCCTAAGAGCCTGATTCTAACCCTAACCCTAAGAGCCTGAGTCTAACCCTCACCCTAAGAGCCTGAGTCTAACCCTCACCCTAAGAGCCTGAGTCTAACCCTAACCCTAAGAGCCTAAGTCTAACCCTTACCCTAAGAGTCTAACCCTAACCCTAACCCTAACCCTAAGAGTCTAACCCTAACCCTGAATATAACCCTAACCCTAAGAGTCTAACCCTCACCCTAACCCTAACCCTAAGTGTCTAACCCTAACCCTAACACTAACTCTAACCCTAAGAGTCTAACCCTAACCCTAAGAGTCTAACCCTAACCCCAACCCTAACCCTGAGTCTAACCCTAACCCTAAGAGTCTAACCCTAACCCTAACTCTAACCCTAGAGTCTAACCGTAACCCTAACCCTAACCCTAAGAGTCTAACCCTAACCCTAACCCTAACCCTAAGAGTCTAACCCTAACCCTAAGAGTCTAACCCTAACCCTAACCCTAACCCTAACCCTAAGAGTCTAACCCTAACCCTAAGAGTCTAACCCTAACCCTAACCCTAACCCTAACCCTAAGAGTCTAACCCTAACCCTAAGAGTCTAACCCTAACCCTAACCCTAACCCTAAGAGTCTAACCCTAACCCTAAGAGTCTAACCCTAACTCTAACCCTAACCCTAACCCTAAGAGTCTAACCCTAACCCTAAGAGTCTAAGCCTAACCCTAATTCTAACCCTAACCCTAACCGTAAGAGTCTAACCCTAACCCTAAGAGTCTAACCCTAAGAGTCTAACCCTAAAAGTCTAACCCTAACCCTAACAGTCTAACCCTAACCCTAACCCTAAACCCGGCTGAAGTACCCAAGTATATTTCGCTAGATGGCAGCAGCGCTCCACCAACAGCGCCGGCTGCAGTACCCAAGTATATTTCGCTAGATGGCAGCAGCGCTCCAACAACCGGGCGGCTGCAGTCCCCAAGTATATTTCGCTAGATGGCAGCAGCGCTCCACCAACAGGGCCGGCTGCAGTACCCAAGTATATTTCGCTAGATGGCAGCAGCGCTCCACCAACAGCACCGGCTGCAATACCCAAGTATATTTCGCTAGATGGCAGCAGCGCTCCACCAAAAGGGCGGCTGCAGTACCCAAATATATAGTACTGAGTCTGACCCTAACCCTAAGAGCCTGAGTCTAACCCTAACCCTAAGAGCCTGAGTCTAACCCTCACCCTAAGAGCCTGAGTCTAACCCTAACCCTAAGAGCCTGAGTCTAACCCTCACCCTAAGAGCCTGAGTCTAACCCTCACCCTAAGAGCCTGAGTCTAACCCTAACCCTAAGAGCCTGAGTCTAACCCTCACCCTAAGAGCCTGAGTCTAACCCTCACCCTAAGAGCCTGAGTCTAACCCTCACCCTAAGAGCCTGAGTCTAACCCTCACCCTAAGAGCCTAAGTCTAACCCTTACCCTAAGAGTCTAACCCTAACCCTAACCCTAACCCTAAGAGTCTAACCCTAATCTGAATATAACCCTAACCCTAAGAGTCTAACCCTCACCCTAACCCTAACCCTAAGTGTCTAACCCTAACCCTAACCTTAACCCTAAGAGTCTAACCCTAACCCTAAGAGTCTAACCCTAACCCCAACCCTAACCCTAAGAGTCTAACCCTAACCTTAAGAGTCTAACCCTAACCCTAACTCTAACCCTAAGAGTCTAACCGTAACCCTAACCCTAACCCTAAGAGTCTAACCCTAACCCTAACCCTAACCCTAAGAGTCTAACCCTAACCCTAACTCTAACCCTAAGAGTCTAACCGTAACCCTAACCCTAACCCTAAGAGTCTAACCCTAACCCTAACCCTAACCCTAAGAGTCTAACCCTAACCCTAAGAATCTAACCCTAACCCTAACCCTAACCCTAACCCTAAGAGTCTAACCCTAACCCTAAGAGTCTAACCCTAACCCTAACCCTAACCCTAAGAGTCTAACCCTAACCCTAAGAGTCTAACCCTAACCCTAACCCTAACCCTAACCCTAACCGTAAGAGTCTAACCCTAACCCTAAGAGTCTAACCCTAAGAGTCTAACCCTAACAGTCTAACCCTAACCCTAACAGTCTAACCCTAACCCTAACCCTAAACCCGGCTGAAGTACCCAAGTATATTTCGCTAGATGGCAGCAGAGCTCCACCAACAGGGCCGGCTGCAGTACCCAAATATATTTCGCTAGATGGCAGCAGCGCTCCACCAACAGCGCCGGCTGCAATACCCAAGTATATTTCGCTAGATGGCAGCAGCGCTCCACCAAAAGGGCGGCTGCAGTACCCAAATATATAGTACTGAGTCTGACCCTAACCCTAAGAGCCTGAGTCTAACCCTAACCCTAAGAGCCTGAGTCTAACCCTCACCCTAAGAGCCTGAGTCTAACCCTAACCCTAAGAGCCTGAGTCCAACCCTCACCCTAAGAGCCTGAGTCTAACCCTCACCCTAAGAGCCTGAGTCTAACCCTAACCCTAAGAGCCTGAGTCTAACCCTCACCCTAAGAGCCTGAGTCTAACCCTAACCCTAAGAGCCTAACCCTAACCCTAACCCTAAGAGTCTAACCCTAACCCTAACCCTAACCCTAAGAGTCTAATCCTAACCCTGAATATAACCCTAACCCTAAGAGTCTAACCCTAACCCTAACCCTAACCCTAAGAGTCTAACCCTAACCCTAAGAGTCTAACCCTAACCCTAACCCTAACCCTAACCCTAAGAGTCTAACCCTAACCCTAAGAGTCTAACCCTAACCCTAACCCTAACCCTAACCCTAAGAGTCTAACCCTAACCCTAAGAGTCTAACCCTAACCCTAACCCTAACCCTAACCCTAACCGTAAGAGTCTAACCCTAACCCTAAGAGTCTAACCCTAAGAGTCTAACCCTAACCCTAACCCTAACCCTAACAGTCTAACCCTAACCCTAACCCTAAACCCGGCTGAAGTACCCAAGTATATTTCGCTAGATGGCAGCAGCGCTCCACCAACAGAGCCGACTGCAGTACCCAAATATATTTCGCTAGATGGCAGCAGCGCTCCACAAACAGGGCCGGCTGCAGTACCCAAATATATTTCGCTAGATGGCAGCAGCGCTCCACCAACAGCGCCGGCTGCAGTACCCAAGTATATTTCGCTAGATGGCAGCAGCGCTCCAACAACCGGGCGGCTGCAGTCCCCAAGTATATTTCGCTAGATGGCAGCAGCGCTCCACCAACAGGGCCGGCTGCAGTACCCAAGTATATTTCGCTAGATGGCAGCAGCGCTCCACCAACCGGGCGGCTGCAGTACCCAAGTATATTTCGCTAGATGGCAGCAGCGCTCCACCAACAGGGCCGGCTGCAGTACCCAAATATATTTCGCTAGATGGCAGCAGCGCTCCACCAACCGGGCGGCTGCAGTACCCAAGTATATTTCGCTAGATGGCAGCAGCGCTCCACCAACCGGGCGGCTGCAGTACCCAAGTATATTTCGCTAGATGGCAGCAGCGCTCCACCAACAGGGCCGGCTGCAGTACCCAAATATATTTCGCTAGATGGCAGCAGCGCTCCACCAACCGGGCGGCTGCAGTACCCAAGTATATTTCGCTAGATGGCAGCAGCGCTCCACCAACAGCGCCGGCTGCAGTACCCAAGTATATTTCGCTAGATGGCAGCAGCGCTCCACCAACCGGGCGGCTGCAGTACCCAATTACATTTCGCTAGATGGCAGCAGCGCTCCACCAAAAGGGCGGCTGCAGTACCCAAGTATATTTCGCTAGATGGCAGCAGAGCTCCACCAACCGGGCGGCTGCAGTACCCAAATATATTTCGCTAGATGGCAGCAGCGCTCCACCAAAAGGGCGGCTGCAGTACCCAAATATATTTCGCTAGATGGCAGCAGCGCTCCACCAACAGCGCCGGCTGCAGTACCCAAATATATTTCGCTAGATGGCAGCAGCGCTCCACAAACCGGGCGGCTGCAGTACCCAAGTATATTTCGCTAGATGGCAGCAGCGCTCCACCAAAAGGGCGGCTGCAGTACCCAATTATATTTCGCTAGATGGCAGCAGCGCTCCACCAACAGGGCCGGCTGCAGTACCCAAATATATTTCGCTAGATGGCAGCAGCGCTCCACCAACAGCGCCGGCTGCAATACCCAAGTATATTTCGCTAGATGGCAGCAGCGCTCCACCAAAAGGGCGGCTGCAGTACCCAAATATATAGTACTGAGTCTGACCCTAACCCTAAGAGCCTGATTCTAACCCTAACCCTAAGAGCCTGAGTCTAACCCTCACCCTAAGAGCCTGAGTCTAACCCTCACCCTAAGAGCCTGAGTCTAACCCTAACCCTAAGAGCCTAAGTCTAACCCTTACCCTAAGAGTCTAACCCTAACCCTAACCCTAACCCTAAGAGTCTAACCCTAACCCTGAATATAACCCTAACCCTAAGAGTCTAACCCTCACCCTAACCCTAACCCTAAGTGTCTAACCCTAACCCTAACCCTAACTCTAACCCTAAGAGTCTAACCCTAACCCTAAGAGTCTAACCCTAACCCTAACTCTAACCCTAGAGTCTAACCGTAACCCTAACCCTAACCCTAAGAGTCTAACCCTAACCCTAACCCTAACCCTAAGAGTCTACCCCTAACCCTAAGAGTCTAACCCTAACCCTAACCCTAACCCTAAGAGTCTAACCCTAACTCTAACCCTAACCCTAACCCTAAGAGTCTAACCCTAACCCTAAGAGTCTAAGCCTAACCCTAATTCTAACCCTAACCCTAACCGTAAGAGTCTAACCCTAACCCTAAGAGTCTAACCCTAAGAGTCTAACCCTAAAAGTCTAACCCTAACCCTAACAGTCTAACCCTAACCCTAACCCTAAACCCGGCTGAAGTACCCAAGTATATTTCGCTAGATGGCAGCAGCGCTCCACCAACAGCGCCGGCTGCAGTACCCAAGTATATTTCGCTAGATGGCAGCAGCGCTCCAACAACCGGGCGGCTGCAGTCCCCAAGTATATTTCGCTAGATGGCAGCAGCGCTCCACCAACAGGGCCGGCTGCAGTACCCAAGTATATTTCGCTAGATGGCAGCAGCGCTCCACCAACAGCACCGGCTGCAATACCCAAGTATATTTCGCTAGATGGCAGCAGCGCTCCACCAAAAGGGCGGCTGCAGTACCCAAATATATAGTACTGAGTCTGACCCTAACCCTAAGAGCCTGAGTCTAACCCTAACCCTAAGAGCCTGAGTCTAACCCTCACCCTAAGAGCCTGAGTCTAACCCTAACCCTAAGAGCCTGAGTCTAACCCTCACCCTAAGAGCCTGAGTCTAACCCTCACCCTAAGAGCCTGAGTCTAACCCTAACCCTAAGAGCCTGAGTCTAACCCTCACCCTAAGAGCCTGAGTCTAACCCTCACCCTAAGAGCCTGAGTCTAACCCTCACCCTAAGAGCCTGAGTCTAACCCTCACCCTAAGAGCCTAAGTCTAACCCTTACCCTAAGAGTCTAACCCTCACCCTAACCCTAACCCTAAGTGTCTAACCCTAACCCTAACCTTAACCCTAAGAGTCTAACCCTAACCCTAAGAGTCTAACCCTAACCCCAACCCTAACCCTAAGAGTCTAACCCTAACCTTAAGAGTCTAACCCTAACCCTAACTCTAACCCTAAGAGTCTAACCGTAACCCTAACCCTAACCCTAAGAGTCTAACCCTAACCTAACCCTAACCCTAACCCTAAGAGTCTAACCCTAACCCTAACCCTAACCCTAAGAGTCTAACCCTAACCCTAAGAATCTAACCCTAACCCTAACCCTAACCCTAACCCTAAGAGTCTAACCCTAACCCTAAGAGTCTAACCCTAACCCTAACCCTAACCCTAAGAGTCTAACCCTAACCCTAAGAGTCTAACCCTAACCCTAACCCTAACCCTAACCCTAACCGTAAGAGTCTAACCCTAACCCTAAGAGTCTAACCCTAAGAGTCTAACCCTAACAGTCTAACCCTAACCCTAACAGTCTAACCCTAACCCTAACCCTAAACCCGGCTGAAGTACCCAAGTATATTTCGCTAGATGGCAGCAGCGCTCCACCAACCGGGCGGCTGCAGTACCCAATTACATTTCGCTAGATGGCAGCAGCGCTCCACCAACCGGGCGGCTGCAGTACCCAAGTATATTTCGCTAGATGGCAGCAGAGCTCCACCAACAGGGCCGGCTGCAGTACCCAAATATATTTCGCTAGATGGCAGCAGCGCTCCACCAAGAGCGCCGGCTGCAATACCCAAGTATATTTCGCTAGATGGCAGCAGCGCTCCACCAAAAGGGCGGCTGCAGTACCCAAATATATAGTACTGAGTCTGACCCTAACCCTAAGAGCCTGAGTCTAACCCTAACCCTAAGAGCCTGAGTCTAACCCTAACCCTAAGAGCCTGAGTCTAACCCTCACCCTAAGAGCCTGAGTCTAACCCTCACCCTAAGTGTCTAACCCTAACCCTAACCCTAACCCTAAGAGTCTAACCCTAATCTGAATATAACCCTAACCCTAAGAGTCTAACCCTAACCCTAACCCCAACCCTAACCCTAAGAGTCTAACCCTAACCCTAAGAGTCTAACCCTAACCCTAACTCTAACCCTAAGAGTCTAACCGTAACCCTAACCCTAAGAGTCTAACCCTAACCCTAACCCTAACCCTAACCCTAAGAGTCTAACCCTAACCCTAACCCTAACCCTAAGAGTCTAACCCTAACCCTAAGAGTCTAACCCTAACCCTAACCCTAACCCTAACCCTAAGAGTCTAACCCTAACCCTAAGAGTCTAACCCTAACCCTAACCCTAACCCTAACCCTAAGAGTCTAACCCTAACCCTAAGAGTCTAACCCTAACCCTAACCCTAACCCTAACCCTAAGAGTCTAACCCTAACCCTAAGAGTCTAACCCTAACCCTAACCCTAACCCTAACCCTAACCCTAAGAGTCTAACCCTAAGAGTCTAACCCTAACCCTAACAGTCTAACCCTAACCCTAACCCTAAACCCGGCTGAAGTACCCAAGTATATTTCGCTAGATGGCAGCAGCGCTCCACCAACCGGGCGGCTGCAGTACCCAAGTATATTTCGCTAGATGGCAGCAGCGCTCCACCAACAGGGCCGGCTGCAGTACCCAAATATATTTCGCTAGATGGCAGCAGCGCTCCACCAAAAGGGCGGCTGCAGTACCCAAGTATATTTCGCTAGATGGCAGCAGCGCTCCACCAACAGGGCGGCTGCAGTACCCAAGTATATTTCGCTAGATGGCAGCAGCGCTCCACAAACAGCGCCGGCTGCAGTACCCAAATATATTTCGCTAGATGGCAGCAGCGCTCCCCCAAAAGCGCCGGCTGCAGTACCCAAGTATATTTCGCTAGATGGCAGCAGCGCTCCAACAACCGGGCGGCTGCAGTACCCAAGTATATTTCGCTAGATGGCAGCAGCGCTCCACCAACAGGGCCGGCTGCAGTACCCAAGTATATTTCGCTAGACGGCGGCAGTGCTCAACCAACCGGGCGGCTGCAGTACCAAAGTATATTTCGCTAGATGGCAGCAGCGCTACACCAACCGGGCGGCTGCAGTACCCCATTACATTTCGCTAGATGGCAGCAGCGCTCCACCAACCGGGCGGCTGCAGTACCCAAGTATATTTCGCTAGATGGCAGCAGCGCTACACCAACCGGGCGGCTGCAGTACCCAATTACATTTCGCTAGATGGCAGCAGCGCTCCACCAACAGGGCCGGCTGCAGTACCCAAATATATTTCGCTAGATGGCAGCAGCGCTCCACAAACCGGGCGGCTGCAGTACCCAAGTATATTTCGCTAGATGGCAGCAGCGCTCCACCAACAGGGCCGGCTGCAGTACCCAAGTATATTTCGCTAGATGGCAGCAGCGCTCCACCAACCGGGCGGCTGCAGTACCCAATTACATTTCGCTAGATGGCAGCAGCGCTCCACCAACCGGGCGGCTGCAGTACCCAAGTATATTTCGCTAGATGGCAGCAGAGCTCCACCAACAGGGCCGGCTGCAGTACCCAAATATATTTCGCTAGATGGCAGCAGCGCTCCACCAACCGGGCGGCTGCAGTACCCAATTACATTTCGCTAGATGGCAGCAGCGCTCCACCAAAAGGGCGGCTGCAGTACCCAAGTATATTTCGCTAGATGGCAGCAGAGCTCCACCAACAGGGCCGGCTGCAGTATCCAAATATATTTCGCTAGATGGCAGCAGCGCTCCACCAAAAGGGCGGCTGCAGTACCCAATTACATTTCGCTAGATGGCAGCAGCGCTCCACCAACAGGGCCGGCTGCAGTACCCAAATATATTTCGCTAGATGGCAGCAGCGCTCCACCAACAGCGCCGGCTGCAATACCCAAGTATATTTCGCTAGATGGCAGCAGCGCTCCACCAAAAGGGCGGCTGCAGTACCCAAATATATAGTACTGAGTCTGACCCTAACCCTAAGAGCCTGAGTCTAACCCTAACCCTAAGAGCCTGAGTCTAACCCTCACCCTAAGAGCCTGAGTCTAACCCTAACCCTAAGAGCCTGAGTCCAACCCTCACCCTAAGAGCCTGAGTCTAACCCTCACCCTAAGAGCCTGAGTCTAACCCTAACCCTAAGAGCCTGAGTCTAACCCTCACCCTAAGAGCCTGAGTCTAACCCTAACCCTAAGAGTCTAACCCTAACCCTAACCCTAACCCTAAGAGTCTAATCCTAACCCTGAATATAACCCTAACCCTAAGAGTCTAACCCTAACCCTAACCCTAACCCTAAGAGTCTAACCCTAACCCTAAGAGTCTAACCCTAACCCTAACCCTAACCCTAACCCTAAGAGTCTAACCCTAACCCTAAGAGTCTAACCCTAACCCTAACCCTAACCCTAACCCTAAGAGTCTAACCCTAACCCTAAGAGTCTAACCCTAACCCTAACCCTAACCCTAACCCTAACCGTAAGAGTCTAACCCTAACCCTAAGAGTCTAACCCTAAGTGTCTAACCCTAACCCTAACCCTAACCCTAACAGTCTAACCCTAACCCTAACCCTAAACCCGGCTGAAGTACCCAAGTATATTTCGCTAGATGGCAGCAGCGCTCCACCAACAGAGCCGACTGCAGTACCCAAATATATTTCGCTAGATGGCAGCAGCGCTCCACAAACAGGGCCGGCTGCAGTACCCAAATATATTTCGCTAGATGGCAGCAGCGCTCCACCAACAGCGCCGGCTGCAGTACCCAAGTATATTTCGCTAGATGGCAGCAGCGCTCCAACAACCGGGCGGCTGCAGTCCCCAAGTATATTTCGCTAGATGGCAGCAGCGCTCCACCAACAGGGCCGGCTGCAGTACCCAAGTATATTTCGCTAGATGGCAGCAGCGCTCCACCAACCGGGCGGCTGCAGTACCCAAGTATATTTCGCTAGATGGCAGCAGCGCTCCACCAACAGGGCCGGCTGCAGTACCCAAATATATTTCGCTAGATGGCAGCAGCGCTCCACCAACCGGGCGGCTGCAGTACCCAAGTATATTTCGCTAGATGGCAGCAGCGCTCCACCAACCGGGCGGCTGCAGTACCCAAGTATATTTCGCTAGATGGCAGCAGCGCTCCACCAACAGGGCCGGCTGCAGTACCCAAATATATTTCGCTAGATGGCAGCAGCGCTCCACCAACCGGGCGGCTGCAGTACCCAAGTATATTTCGCTAGATGGCAGCAGCGCTCCACCAACAGCGCCGGCTGCAGTACCCAAGTATATTTCGCTAGATGGCAGCAGCGCTCCACCAACCGGGCGGCTGCAGTACCCAATTACATTTCGCTAGATGGCAGCAGCGCTCCACCAAAAGGGCGGCTGCAGTACCCAAGTATATTTCGCTAGATGGCAGCAGAGCTCCACCAACCGGGCGGCTGCAGTACCCAAATATATTTCGCTAGATGGCAGCAGCGCTCCACCAAAAGGGCGGCTGCAGTACCCAAATATATTTCGCTAGATGGCAGCAGCGCTCCACCAACAGCGCCGGCTGCAGTACCCAAATATATTTCGCTAGATGGCAGCAGCGCTCCACAAACCGGGCGGCTGCAGTACCCAAGTATATTTCGCTAGATGGCAGCAGCGCTCCACCAAAAGGGCGGCTGCAGTACCCAATTATATTTCGCTAGATGGCAGCAGCGCTCCACCAACAGGGCCGGCTGCAGTACCCAAATATATTTCGCTAGATGGCAGCAGCGCTCCACCAACAGCGCCGGCTGCAATACCCAAGTATATTTCGCTAGATGGCAGCAGCGCTCCACCAAAAGGGCGGCTGCAGTACCCAAATATATAGTACTGAGTCTGACCCTAACCCTAAGAGCCTGATTCTAACCCTAACCCTAAGAGCCTGAGTCTAACCCTCACCCTAAGAGCCTGAGTCTAACCCTCACCCTAAGAGCCTGAGTCTAACCCTAACCCTAAGAGCCTAAGTCTAACCCTTACCCTAAGAGTCTAACCCTAACCCTAACCCTAACCCTAAGAGTCTAACCCTAACCCTGAATATAACCCTAACCCTAAGAGTCTAACCCTCACCCTAACCCTAACCCTAAGTGTCTAACCCTAACCCTAACCCTAACTCTAACCCTAAGAGTCTAACCCTAACCCTAAGAGTCTAACCCTAACCCCAACCCTAACCCTGAGTCTAACCCTAACCCTAAGAGTCTAACCCTAACCCTAACTCTAACCCTAGAGTCTAACCGTAACCCTAACCCTAACCCTAAGAGTCTAACCCTAACCCTAACCCTAACCCTAAGAGTCTAACCCTAACCCTAAGAGTCTAACCCTAACCCTAACCCTAACCCTAAGAGTCTAACCCTAACCCTAAGAGTCTAACCCTAACCCTAACCCTAACCCTAACCCTAAGAGTCTAACCCTAACCCTAACCCTAACCCTAAGAGTCTAACCCTAACCCTAAGAGTCTAACCCTAACCCTAACCCTAACCCTAACCCTAAGAGTCTAACCCTAACCCTAAGAGTCTAACCCTAACCCTAACCCTAACCCTAACCCTAAGAGTCTAACCCTAACCCTAAGAGTCTAACCCTAACCCTAACCCTAACCCTAAGAGTCTAACCCTAACCCTAAGAGTCTAACCCTAACTCTAACCCTAACCCTAACCCTAAGAGTCTAACCCTAACCCTAAGAGTCTAAGCCTAACCCTAAGCCTAACCCTAACCCTAACCGTAAGAGTCTAACCCTAACCCTAAGAGTCTAACCCTAAGAGTCTAACCCTAAAAGTCTAACCCTAACCCTAACAGTCTAACCCTAACCCTAACCCTAAACCCGGCTGAAGTACCCAAGTATATTTCGCTAGATGGCAGCAGCGCTCCACCAACAGAGCCGGCTGCAGTACCCAAATATATTTCGCTAGATGGCAGCAGCGCTCCACCAACAGCGCCGGCTGCAGTACCCAAATATATTTCGCTAGATGGCAGCAGCGCTCCACCAACAGCGCCGGCTGCAGTACCCAAGTATATTTCGCTAGATGGCAGCAGCGCTCCACCAACCGGGCGGCTGCAGTACCCAAGTATATTTCGCTAGATGGCAGCAGCGCTCCACCAACAGGGCCGGCTGCAGTACCCAAGTATATTTCGCTAGATGGCAGCAGCGCTCCACCAACCGGGCGGCTGCAGTACCCAAGTATATTTCGCTAGATGGCAGCAGCGCTCCACCAACCGGGCGGCTGCAGTACCCAATTACATTTCGCTAGATGGCAGCAGCGCTCCACCAACCGGGCCGGCTGCAGTACCCAAATATATTTCGCTAGATGGCAGCAGCGCTCCACAAACCGGGCGGCTGCAGTACCCAAGTATATTTCGCTAGATGGCAGCAGCGCTCCACCAACAGCGCCGGCTGCAGTACCCAAGTATATTTCGCTAGATGGCAGCAGCGCTCCAACAACCGGGCGGCTGCAGTACCCAATTACATTTCGCTAGATGGCAGCAGCGCTCCACCAAAAGGGCGGCTGCAGTACCCAAGTATATTTCGCTAGATGGCAGCAGAGCTCCACCAACAGGGCCGGCTGCAGTACCCAAATATATTTCGCTAGATGGCAGCAGCGCTCCACCAAAAGGGCGGCTGCAGTACCCAAGTATATATCGCTAGATGGCAGCAGCGCTCCACCAACAGGGCCGGCTGCAGTACCCAAATATATTTCGCTAGATGGCAGCAGCGCTCCACCAAGAGCGCCGGCTGCAATACCCAAGTATATTTCGCTAGATGGCAGCAGCGCTCCACCAAAAGGGCGGCTGCAGTACCCAAATATATAGTACTGAGTCTGACCCTAACCCTAAGAGCCTGAGTCTAACCCTAACCCTAAGAGCCTGAGTCTAACCCTCACCCTAAGAGCCTGAGTCTAACCCTAACCCTAAGAGCCTGAGTCTAACCCTCACCCTAAGAGCCTGAGTCTAACCCTAACCCGAAGAGCCTGAGTCTAACCCTAACCCTAAGAGCCTGAGTCTAACCCTAACCCTAAGAGCCTAACCCTAACCCTAACCCTAAGAGTCTAACCCTAACCCTAACCCTAACCCTAAGAGTCTAACCCTAACCCTGAATATAACCCTAACCCTAAGAGTCTAACCCTCACCCTAACCCTAACCCTAAGAGTCTAACCCTAACCCTAACCCTAAGAGTCTAACCCTAACCCTAAGAGTCTAACCCTAACCCTAACCCTAACCCTAACCCTAAGAGTCTAACCCTAACCCTAAGAGTCTACCCCTAACCCTAACCCTAAGAGTCTAACCCTAACCCTAAGAGTCTAACCCTAACCCTAACCCTAACCCTAACCGTAAGAGTCTAACCCTAACCCTAAGAGTCTAACCCTAAGAGTCTAACCCTAACAGTCTAACCCTAACCCTAACAGTCTAACCCTAACCCTAACCCTAAACCCGGCTGAAGTACCCAAGTATATTTCGCTAGATGGCAGCAGCGCTCCACAAACAGAGCCGGCTGCAGTACCCAAATATATTTCGCTAGATGGCAGCAGCGCTCCACCAACAGCGCCGGCTGCAGTACCCAAATATATTTCGCTAGATGGCAGCAGCGCTCCACCAACAGCGCCGGCTGCAGTACCCAAGTATATTTCGCTAGATGGCAGCAGCGCTCCACCAACCGGGCGGCTGCAGTACCCAAGTATATTTCGCTAGATGGCAGCAGCGCTCCACCAACAGGGCCGGCTGCAGTACCCAAATATATTTCGCTAGATGGCAGCAGCGCTCCACCAACCGGGCGGCTGCAGTACCCAAGTATATTTCGCTAGATGGCAGCAGCGCTCCACCAACAGGGCCGGCTGCAGTACCCAAGTATATTTCGCTAGATGGCAGCAGCGCTCCACCAACCGGGCGGCTGCAGTACCCAAGTATATTTCGCTAGATGGCAGCAGCGCTCCACCAACAGCGCCGGCTGCAGTACCCAAGTATATTTCGCTAGATGGCAGCAGCGCTCCACCAACAGCGCCGGCTGCAGTACCCAAGTATATTTCGCTAGATGGCAGCAGCGTTCCACCAAAAGGGCGGCTGCAGTACACAAATATATAGTACTAAATCTGACCCTAACCCTAAGAGCCTGTGTCTAACCCTAACCCTAAGAGCCTGAGTCTAACCCTAACCGTAAGAGCCTGAGTCTAACCCTAACCCTAAGAGCCTGAGTCTAACCCTAACCCTAAGAGCCTAAGTCTAACCCTAACCCTAAGAGTCTAACCCTAACCCTAACCCTAACCCTAAGAGTGTAACCCTAACCCTAACCCTAACCCTAACCCTAAGATTCTAACCCTAACCCTAACCCTAACCCTAAGAGTCTAACCCTAACCCTAAGAGTCTAACCCTAACCCTAACCTTAACCCTAACCCTAAGAGTCTAACCCTAACCCTAAGAGTCTAACCCTAACCCTAACCCTAACCCTAAGAGTCTAACCCTAACCCTAAGAGTCTAACCCTAACCCTAACCCTAACCCTAACCCTAACCGTAAGAGTGTAACCCTAACCCTAAGAGTCTAACCCTAAGAGTCTAACCCTAACCCTAACCCTAACCCTAACAGTCTAACCCTAACCCTAACCCTAAACCCGGCTGAAGTACCCAAGTATATTTCGCTAGGTGGCAGCAGCGCTCCACCAACAGAGCCGGCTGCAGTACCCAAATATATTTCGCTAGATGGCAGCAGCGCTCCACAAACAGGGCCGGCTGCAGTACCCAAATATATTTCGCTAGATGGCAGCAGCGATCCACCAACAGCGCCGGCTGCAGTACCCAAATATATTTCGCTAGATGGCAGCAGCGCTCCACCAAAAGGGCGGCTGCAGTACCCAAGTATATTTCGCTAGACGGCGGCAGTGCTCAACCAACCGGGCGGCTGCAGTACCAAAGTATATTTCGCTAGATGGCAGCAGCGCTCCACCAACAGCGCCGGCTGCAGTACTCAAGTATATTTCGCTAGATGGCAGCAGCGCTCCACAAAAAGGGTGGCTGCACTACCCAAATATATAGTACTGAGTCTAACCCTAACCCTAAGAGTCTAACCCTAAGAGTCTAACCCTAACCCTAACCCTAACCCTAACAGTCTAACCCTAACCCTAACCCTAAACCCGGCTGCAGTACCCAAATATATTTCGCTAGATGGCAGCAGCGCTCCACCAACAGAGCCGGCTGCAGTACCCAAGTATATTTCGCTAGATGGCAGCAGCGCTCCACCAACAGGGCCGGCTGCAGTACCCAAATATATTTCGCTAGATGGCAGCAGCGCTCCACCAACAGCACCGGCTGCAATACCCAAGTATATTTCGCTAGATGGCAGCAGCGCTCCACCAAAAGGGCGGCTGCAGTACCCAAATATATAGTACTGAGTCTGACCCTAACCCTAAGAGCCTGAGTCTAACCCTAACCCTAAGAGCCTGAGTCTAACCCTCACCCTAAGAGCCTGAGTCTAACCCTAACCCTAAGAGCCTGAGTCTAACCCTCACCCTAAGAGCCTGAGTCTAACCCTCACCCTAAGAGCCTGAGTCTAACCCTAACCCTAAGAGCCTGAGTCTAACCCTCACCCTAAGAGCCTGAGTCTAACCCTCACCCTAAGAGCCTGAGTCTAACCCTCACCCTAAGAGCCTGAGTCTAACCCTCACCCTAAGAGCCTGAGTCTAACCCTCACCCTAAGAGCCTAAGTCTAACCCTTACCCTAAGAGTCTAACCCTAACCCTAACCCTAACCCTAAGAGTCTAACCCTAATCTGAATATAACCCTAACCCTAAGAGTCTAACCCTCACCCTAACCCTAACCCTAAGTGTCTAACCCTAACCCTAACCTTAACCCTAAGAGTCTAACCCTAACCCTAAGAGTCTAACCCTAACCCCAACCCTAACCCTAAGAGTCTAACCCTAACCTTAAGAGTCTAACCCTAACCCTAACTCTAACCCTAAGAGTCTAACCGTAACCCTAACCCTAACCCTAAGAGTCTAACCCTAACCTAACCCTAACCCTAACCCTAAGAGTCTAACCCTAACCCTAACCCTAACCCTAAGAGTCTAACCCTAACCCTAAGAATCTAACCCTAACCCTAACCCTAACCCTAACCCTAAGAGTCTAACCCTAACCCTAAGAGTCTAACCCTAACCCTAACCCTAACCCTAAGAGTCTAACCCTAACCCTAAGAGTCTAACCCTAACCCTAACCCTAACCCTAACCCTAACCGTAAGAGTCTAACCCTAACCCTAAGAGTCTAACCCTAAGAGTCTAACCCTAACAGTCTAACCCTAACCCTAACAGTCTAACCCTAACCCTAACCCTAAACCCGGCTGAAGTACCCAAGTATATTTCGCTAGATGGCAGCAGCGCTCCACCAACAGCGCCGGCTGCAGTACCCAAATATATTTCGCTAGATGGCAGCAGCGCTCCACCAACAGCGCCGGCTGCAGTACCCAAATATATTTCGCTAGATGGCAGCAGCGCTCCACCAACAGCGCCGGCTGCAGTACCCAAATATATTTCGCTAGATGGCAGCAGCGCTCCACCAACAGCGCCGGCTGCAGTACCCAAATATATTTCGCTAGATGGCAGCAGCGCTCCAACAACCGGGCGGCTGCAGTACCCAAGTATATTTCGCTAGATGGCAGCAGCGCTCCACCAACAGGGCCGGCTGCAGTACCCAAGTATATTTCGCTAGATGGCAGCAGCGCTCCACCAACAGGGCCGGCTGCAGTACCCAAGTATATTTCGCTAGATGGCAGCAGCGCTCCACCAACCGGGCGGCTGCAGTACCCAAGTATATTTCGCTAGATGGCAGCAGCGCTCCACCAACAGGGCCGGCTGCAGTACCCAAATATATTTCGCTAGATGGCAGCAGCGCTCCACCAACCGGGCGGCTGCAGTACCCAAGTATATTTCGCTAGATGGCAGCAGCGCTCCACCAACCGGGCGGCTGCAGTACCCAATTACATTTCGCTAGATGGCAGCAGCACTCCACCAACCGGGCGGCTGCAGTACCCAAGTATATTTCGCTAGATGGCAGCAGCGCTACACCAACCGGGCGGCTGCAGTACCCAATTACATTTCGCTAGATGGCAGCAGCGCTCCACCAACAGGGCCGGCTGCAGTACCCAAATATATTTCGCTAGATGGCAGCAGCGCTCCACAAACCGGGCGGCTGCAGTACCCAAGTATATTTCGCTAGATGGCAGCAGCGCTCCACCAACAGGGCCGGCTGCAGTACCCAAGTATATTTCGCTAGATGGCAGCAGCGCTCCACCAACCGGGCGGCTGCAGTACCCAATTACATTTCGCTAGATGGCAGCAGCGCTCCACCAACCGGGCGGCTGCAGTACCCAAGTATATTTCGCTAGATGGCAGCAGAGCTCCACCAACAGGGCCGGCTGCAGTACCCAAATATATTTCGCTAGATGGCAGCAGCGCTCCACCAAGAGCGCCGGCTGCAATACCCAAGTATATTTCGCTAGATGGCAGCAGCGCTCCACCAAAAGGGCGGCTGCAGTACCCAAATATATAGTACTGAGTCTGACCCTAACCCTAAGAGCCTGAGTCTAACCCTAACCCTAAGAGCCTGAGTCTAACCCTAACCCTAAGAGCCTGAGTCTAACCCTCACCCTAAGAGCCTGAGTCTAACCCTCACCCTAAGTGTCTAACCCTAACCCTAACCCTAACCCTAAGAGTCTAACCCTAATCTGAATATAACCCTAACCCTAAGAGTCTAACCCTAACCCTAACCCTAACCCTAACCCTAAGAGTCTAACCCTAACCCTAAGAGTCTAACCCTAACCCCATCCCTAACCCTAAGAGTCTAACCCTAACCCTAAGAGTCTAACCCTAACCCTAACTCTAACCCTAAGAGTCTAACCGTAACCCTAACCCTAAGAGTCTAACCCTAACCCTAACCCTAACCCTAACCCTAAGAGTCTAACCCTAACCCTAACCCTAACCCTAAGAGTCTAACCCTAACCCTAAGAGTCTAACCCTAACCCTAACCCTAACCCTAACCCTAAGAGTCTAACCCTAACCCTAAGAGTCTAACCCTAACCCTAACCCTAACCCTAACCCTAAGAGTCTAACCCTAACCCTAAGAGTCTAACCCTAACCCTAACCCTAACCCTAACCCTAAGAGTCTAACCCTAACCCTAAGAGTCTAACCCTAACCCTAACCCTAACCCTAACCCTAACCCTAAGAGTCTAACCCTAAGAGTCTAACCCTAACCCTAACAGTCTAACCCTAACCCTAACCCTAAACCCGGCTGAAGTACCCAAGTATATTTCGCTAGATGGCAGCAGCGCTCCACCAACCGGGCGGCTGCAGTACCCAAGTATATTTCGCTAGATGGCAGCAGCGCTCCACCAACAGGGCCGGCTGCAGTACCCAAATATATTTCGCTAGATGGCAGCAGCGCTCCACCAAAAGGGCGGCTGCAGTACCCAAGTATATTTCGCTAGATGGCAGCAGTGCTCCACCAACCGGGCGGCTGCAGTACCCAAGTATATTTCGCTAGATGGCAGCAGCGCTCCACCAACAGCGCCGGCTGCAGTACCCAAATATATTTCGCTAGATGGCAGCAGCGCTCCCCCAACAGCGCCGGCTGCAGTACCGAAGTATATTTCGCTAGATGGCAGCAGCGCTCCAACAACAGCGCCGGCTGCAGTACCCAAGTATATTTCGCTAGATGGCAGCAGCGCTCCACAAACAGCGCCGGCTGCAGTACCCAAATATATTTCGCTAGATGGCAGCAGCGCTCCCCCAAAAGCGCCGGCTGCAGTACCCAAGTATATTTCGCTAGATGGCAGCAGCGCTCCAACAACCGGGCGGCTGCAGTACCCAAGTATATTTCGCTAGATGGCAGCAGCGCTCCACCAACAGGGCCGGCTGCAGTACCCAAGTATATTTCGCTAGATGGCAGCAGCGCTCCACCAACCGGGCGGCTGCAGTACCCAAGTATATTTCGCTAGATGGCAGCAGCGCTCCACCAACCGGGCCGGCTGCAGTACCCAAATATATTTCGCTAGATGGCAGCAGCGCTCCACCAACCGGGCGGCTGCAGTACCCAAGTATATTTCGCTAGATGGCAGCAGCGCTCCACCAACAGGGCGGCTGCAGTACCCAAGTATATTTCGCTAGATGGCAGCAGCGCTCCACCAACAGCGCCGGCTGCAGTACCCAAATATATTTCGCTAGATGGCAGCAGCGCTCCACAAACCGGGCGGCTGCAGTACCCAAGTATATTTCGCTAGATGGCAGCAGCGCTCCACCAACAGCGCCGGCTGCAGTACCCAAGTATATTTCGCTAGATGGCAGCAGCGCTCCACCAACCGAGCGGCTGCAGTACCCAATTACATTTCGCTAGATGGCAGCAGCGCTCCACCAACCGGGCGGCTGCAGTACCCAAGTATATTTCGCTAGATGGCAGCAGCGCTCCACCAACAGGGCCGGCTGCAGTACCCAAATATATTTCGCTAGATGGCAGCAGCGCTCCACCAAAAGGGCGGCTGCAGTACCCAATTACATTTCGCTAGATGGCAGCAGCGCTCCACCAACCGGGCGGCTGCAGTACCCAAGTATATTTCGCTAGATGGCAGCAGAGCTCCACCAACAGGGCCGGCTGCAGTACCCAAATATATTTCGCTAGATGGCAGCAGCGCTCCACCAAAAGGGCGGCTGCAGTACCCAAATATATTTCGCTAGATGGCAGCAGCGCTCCACCAAAAGGGCGGCTGCAGTACCCAAATATATAGTACTGAGTCTGACCCTAACCCTAAGAGCCTGAGTCTAACCCTAACCCTAAGAGCCTGAGTCTAACCCTCACCCTAAGAGCCTGAGTCTAACCCTAACCCTAAGAGACTGAGTCTAACCCTAACCCTAAGAGCCTGAGTCTAACCCTAACCCTAAGAGCCTGAGTCTAACCCTCACCCTAAGAGCCTGAGTCTAACCCTAACCCTAAGAGCCTAAGTCTAACCCTTACCCTAAGAGTCTAACCCTAACCCTAACCCTAAGAGTCTAACCCTAATCTGAATATAACCCTAACCCTAAGAGTCTAACCCTAACCCTAACCCTAACCCTAAGAGTCTAACCCTAACCCTAAGAGTCTAACCCTAACCCTAACCCTAACCCTAACCCTAAGAGTCTAACCCTAACCCTAAGAGTCTAACCCTAACCCTAACCCTAACCCTAACCCTAAGAGTCTAACCCTAACCCTAACCCTAACCCTAACCCTAACCCTAAGAGTCTAACCCTAACCCTAAGAGTCTAACCCTAACCCTAAACCTAAACCTAACCCTAACCCTAAGAGTCTAACCCTAAGAGTCTAACCCTAACCCTAACAGTCTAACCCTAACCCTAACCCTAAACCCGGCTGAAGTACACAAGTATATTTCGCTAGATGGCAGCAGCGCTCCACCAACCGGGCGGCTGCAGTACCCAAGTATATTTCGCTAGATGGCAGCAGCGCTCCACCAACAGGGCCGGCTGCAGTACCCAAATATATTTCGCTAGATGGCAGCAGCGCTCCACCAACCGGGCGGCTGCAGTACCCAAGTATATTTCGCTAGATGGCAGCAGCGCTACACCAACCGGGCGGCTGCAGTACCCAATTACATTTCGCTAGATGGCAGCAGCGCTCCATTAACAGCGCCGGCTGCAGTACCCAAATATATTTCGCTAGATGGCAGCAGCGCTCCACAAACCGGGCGGCTGCAGTACCCAAGTATATTTCGCTAGATGGCAGCAGCGCTCCACCAACAGGGCCGGCTGCAGTACCCAATTACATTTCGCTAGATGGCAGCAGCGCTCCACCAACCGGGCGGCTGCAGTACCCAATTACATTTCGCTAGATGGCAGCAGCGCTCCACCAAAAGGGCGGCTGCAGTACCCAAATATATTTCGCTAGATGGCAGCAGAGCTCCACCAACAGAGCCGGCTGCAGTATCCAAATATATTTCGCTAGATGGCAGCAGCGCTCCACCAAAAGGGCGGCTGCAGTACCCAAATATATTTCGCTAGATGGCAGCAGCGCTCCACCAACAGGGCCGGCTGCAGTACCCAAATATATTTCGCTAGATGGCAGCAGCGCTCCACCAACAGCGCCGGCTGCAATACCCAAGTATATTTCGCTAGATGGCAGCAGCGCTCCACCAAAAGGGCGGCTGCAGTACCCAAATATATAGTACTGAGTCTGACCCTAACCCTAAGAGCCTGAGTCTAACCCTAACCCTAAGAGCCTGAGTCTAACCCTCACCCTAAGAGCCTGAGTCTAACCCTCACCCTAAGAGCCTGAGTCTAACCCTAACCCTAAGAGCCTGAGTCTAACCCTAACCCTAAGAGCCTAAGTCTAACCCTTACCCTAAGAGTCTAACCCTAACCCTAACCCTAACCCTAAGAGTCTAACCCTAACCCTAACCTTAACCCTAACCCTAAGAGTCTAACCCTAACCCTAAGAGTCTAACCCTAACCCTAACCCTAACCCTAAGAGTCTAACCCTAACCCTAAGAGTCTAACCCTAAGAGTCTAACCCTAACCCTAACCCTAACCCTAACAGTCTAACCCTAACCCTAACCCTAAACCCGGCTGAAGTACCCAAGTATATTTCGCTAGATGGCAGTAGCGCTCCACCAACAGAGCCGGCTGCAGTACCCAAATATATTTCGCTAGATGGCAGCAGCGCTCCACAAACAGGGCCGGCTGCAGTCACCAAATATATTTCGCTAGATGGCAGCAGCGCTCCACCAACAGCGCCGGCTGCAGTACCCAAATATATTTCGCTAGATGGCAGCAGCGCTCCACCAAAAGGGCGGCTGCAGTACCCAAGTATATTTCGCTAGACGGCGGCAGTGCTCAACCAACCGGGCGGCTGCGGTACCAAAGTATATTTCGCTAGATGGCAGCAGCGCTACACCAACCGGGCGGCTGCAGTACCCCATTACATTTCGCTAGATGGCAGCAGCGCTCCACCAACCGGGCGGCTGCAGTACCCAAGTATATTTCGCTAGATGGCAGCAGCGCTACACCAACCGGGCGGCTGCAGTACCCAATTACATTTCGCTAGATGGCAGCAGCGCTCCACCAACAGGGCCGGCTGCAGTACCCAAATATATTTCGCTAGATGGCAGCAGCGCTCCACAAACCGGGCGGCTGCAGTACCCAAGTATATTTCGCTAGATGGCAGCAGCGCTCCACCAACAGGGCCGGCTGCAGTACCCAAGTATATTTCGCTAGATGGCAGCAGCGCTCCACCAACCGGGCGGCTGCAGTACCCAATTACATTTCGCTAGATGGCAGCAGCGCTCCACCAACCGGGCGGCTGCAGTACCCAAGTATATTTCGCTAGATGGCAGCAGAGCTCCACCAACAGGGCCGGCTGCAGTACCCAAATATATTTCGCTAGATGGCAGCAGCGCTCCACCAAAAGGGCGGCTGCAGTACCCAAGTATATTTCGCTAGATGGCAGCAGAGCTCCACCAACAGGGCCGGCTGCAGTATCCAAATATATTTCGCTAGATGGCAGCAGCGCTCCACCAACCGGGCGGCTGCAGTACCCAATTACATTTCGCTAGATGGCAGCAGCGCTCCACCAACAGGGCCGGCTGCAGTACCCAAATATATTTCGCTAGATGGCAGCAGCGCTCCACCAAGAGCGCCGGCTGCAATACCCAAGTATATTTCGCTAGATGGCAGCAGCGCTCCACCAAAAGGGCGGCTGCAGTACCCAAATATATAGTACTGAGTCTGACCCTAACCCTAAGAGCCTGAGTCTAACCCTAACCCTAAGAGCCTGAGTCTAACCCTCACCCTAAGAGCCTGAGTCTAACCCTAACCCTAAGAGCCTGAGTCCAACCCTCACCCTAAGAGCCTGAGTCTAACCCTCACCCGAAGAGCCTGAGTCTAACCCTCACCCTAAGAGCCTGAGTCTAACCCTCACCCTAAGAGCCTGAGTCTAACCCTCACCCTAAGAGCCTGAGTCTAACCCTAACCCTAAGAGTCTAACCCTAACCCTAAGAGTCTAACCCTAACCCTGAATATAACCCTAACCCTAAGAGTCTAACCCTAACCCTAACCCTAAGAGTCTAACCCTAACCCTAAGAGTCTAACCCTAACCCTAACCCTAACCCTAACCCTAAGAGTCTAACCCTAACCCTAAGAGTCTAACCCTAACCCTAACCCTAACCCTAACCCTAAGAGTCTAACCCTAACCCTAAGAGTCTAACCCTAACCCTAACCCTAACCCTAACCCTAAGAGTCTAACCCTAACCCTAAGAGTCTAACCCTAACCCTAACCCTAACCCTAACAGTAAGAGTCTAACCCTAACCCTAAGAGTCTAACCCTAAGAGTCTAACCCTAAGAGTCTAACCCTAACCCTAACAGTCTAACCCTAACCCTAACCCTAAACCCGGCTGAAGTACCCAAGTATATTTCGCTAGATGGCAGCAGCGCTCCACAAACAGAGCCGGCTGCAGTACCCAAATATATTTCGCTAGATGGCAGCAGCGCTCCACCAACAGAGCCGGCTGCAGTACCCAAATATATTTCGCTAGATGGCAGCAGCGCTCCACCAACAGCGCCGGCTGCAGTACCCAAATATATTTCGCTAGATGGCAGCAGCGCTCCACCAACCGGGCGGCTGCAGTACCCAAGTATATTTCGCTAGATGGCAGCAGCGCTCCACCAACCGGGCGGCTGCAGTACCCAAGTATATTTCGCTAGATGGCAGCAGCGCTCCACCAACAGGGCCGGCTGCAGTACCCAAGTATATTTCGCTAGATGGCAGCAGCGCTCCACCAACCGGGCGGCTGCAGTACCCAAGTATATTTCGCTAGATGGCAGCAGCGCTCCACCAACAGGGCCGGCTGCAGTACCCAAATATATTTCGCTAGATGGCAGCAGCGCTCCACCAACCGGGCGGCTGCAGTACCCAAGTATATTTCGCTAGATGGCAGCAGCGCTCCACCAAAAGGGCGGCTGCAGTACCCAAGTATATTTCGCTAGATGGCAGCAGCGCTCCACCAACAGGGCCGGCTGCAGTACCCAAATATATTTCGCTAGATGGCAGCAGCGCTCCACCAACCGGGCGGCTGCAGTACCCAAGTATATTTCGCTAGATGGCAGCAGCGCTCCACCAACAGCGCCGGCTGCAGTACCCAAGTATATTTCGCTAGATGGCAGCAGCGCTCCACCAACCGGGCGGCTGCAGTACCCAAGTATATTTCGCTAGATGGCAGCAGCGCTCCACCAACAGTGCCGGCTGCAGTACCCAAGTATATTTCGCTAGATGGCAGCAGCGCTCCACCAACCGGGCGGCTGCAGTACCCAAGTATATTTCGCTAGATGGCAGCAGCGCTCCACAAACAGCGCCGGCTGCAGTACCCAAGTATATTTCGCTAGATGGCAGCAGCGCTCCACCAACCGGGCGGCTGCAGTACCCAAGTATATTTCGCTAGATGGCAGCAGCGCTCCACCAACAGGGCCGGCTGCAGTACCCAAATATATTTCGCTAGATGGCAGCAGCGCTCCACCAACCGGCCGGCTGCAGTACCCAATTACATTTCGCTAGATGGCAGCAGCGCTCCACCAACAGCGCCGGCTGCAGTACCCAATTATATTTCGCTAGATGGCAGCAGAGCTCCACCAACAGAGCTGGCTGCAGTACCCAAATATATTTCGCTAGATGGCAGCAGCGCTCCACCAAAAGGGCGGCTGCAGTACCCAAATATATTATGCTAGATGGCAGCAGCGCTCCACCAACAGGGCCGGCTGCAGTACCCAAATATATTTCGCTAGATGGCAGCAGCGCTCCACCAACAGCGCCGGCTGCAGTACCCAAGTATATTTCGCTAGATGGCAGCAGCGCTCCACCAAAAGGGCGGCTGCAGTACACAAATATATAGTATTAAATCTGACCCTAACCCTAAGAGCCTGTGTCTAACCCTAACCCTAAGAGCCTGAGTCTAACCCTAACCGTAAGAGCCTGAGTCTAACCCTAATTCTAAGAGCCTGAGTCTAACCCTAACCCTAAGAGCCTAAGTCTAACCCTAACCCTAAGAGTCTAACCCTAACCCTAACCCTAACCCTAAGAGTGTAACCCTAACCCTAACCCTAACCCTAACCCTAAGAGTCTAATCCTAACCCTGAATATAACCCTAACCCTAAGAGTCTAACCCTAACCCTAACCCTAACCCTAAGAGTCTAACCCTAACCCTAAGAGTCTAACCCTAACCCTAACCTTAACCCTAACCCTAAGAGTCTAACCCTAACCCTAAGAGTCTAACCCTAACCCTAACCCTAACCCTAAGAGTCTAACCCTAAGAGTCTAACCCTAACCCTAACCCTAACCCTAACCCTAACCGTAAGAGTCTAACCCTAACCCTAAGAGTCTAACCCTAAGAGTCTAACCCTAACCCTAACCCTAACCCTAACAGTCTAACCCTAACCCTAACCCTAAACCCGGCTGAAGTACCCAAGTATATTTCGCTAGATGGCAGCAGCGCTCCACCAACAGAGCCGACTGCAGTACCCAAATATATTTCGCTAGATGGCAGCAGCGCTCCACAAACAGAGCCGGCTGCAGTACCCAAATATATTTCGCTAGATGGCAGCAGCGCTCCACCAACAGCGCCGGCTGCAGTACCCAAGTATATTTCGCTAGATGGCAGCAGCGCTCCACCAACCGGGCGGCTGCAGTACCCAAGTATATTTCGCTAGATGGCAGCAGCGCTCCACCAACAGCGCCGGCTGCAGTACCCAAGTATATTTCGCTAGATGGCAGCAGCGCTCCAACAACCGGGCGGCTGCAGTACCCAAGTATATTTCGCTAGATGGCAGCAGCGCTCCACCAACAGGGCCGGCTGCAGTACCCAAATATATTTCGCTAGATGGCAGCAGCGCTCCACCAACCGGGCGGCTGCAGTACCCAAGTATATTTCGCTAGATGGCAGCAGCGCTCCACCAAAAGGGCGGCTGCAGTACCCAAGTATATTTCGCTAGATGGCAGCAGCGCTCCACCAACAGGGCCGGCTGCAGTACCCAAATATATTTCGCTAGATGGCAGCAGCGCTCCACCAACCGGGCGGCTGCAGTACCCAAGTATATTTCGCTAGATGGCAGCAGCGCTCCACCAACAGCGCCGGCTGCAGTACCCAAGTATATTTCGCTAGATGGCAGCAGCGCTCCACCAACCGGGCGGCTGCAGTACCCAATTACATTTCGCTAGATGGCAGCAGCGCTCCACCAAAAGGGCGGCTGCAGTACCCAAATATATTTCGCTAGATGGCAGCAGAGCTCCACCAACCGGGCGGCTGCAGTACCCAAATATATTTCGCTAGATGGCAGCAGCGCTCCACCAAAAGGGCGGCTGCAGTACCCAAATATATAGTACTGAGTCTGACCCTAACCCTAAGAGCCTGAGTCTAACCCTAACCCTAAGAGCCTGAGTCTAACCCTCACCCTAAGAGCCTGAGTCTAACCCTAACCCTAAGAGACTGAGTCTAACCCTAACCCTAAGAGCCTGAGTCTAACCCTAACCCTAAGAGCCTGAGTCTAACCCTCACCCTAAGAGCCTGAGTCTAACCCTAACCCTAAGAGCCTAAGTCTAACCCTTACCCTAAGAGTCTAACCCTAACCCTAACCCTAAGAGTCTAACCCTAATCTGAATATAACCCTAACCCTAAGAGTCTAACCCTAACCCTAACCCTAACCCTAAGAGTCTAACCCTAACCCTAAGAGTCTAACCCTAACCCTAACCCTAACCCTAACCCTAAGAGTCTAACCCTAACCCTAAGAGTCTAACCCTAACCCTAACCCTAACCCTAACCCTAAGAGTCTAACCCTAACCCTAACCCTAACCCTAACCCTAACCCTAAGAGTCTAACCCTAACCCTAAGAGTCTAACCCTAACCCTAAACCTAAACCTAACCCTAACCCTAAGAGTCTAACCCTAAGAGTCTAACCCTAACCCTAACAGTCTAACCCTAACCCTAACCCTAACCCTAAACCCGGCTGAAGTACACAAGTATATTTCGCTAGATGGCAGCAGCGCTCCACCAACCGGGCGGCTGCAGTACCCAAGTATATTTCGCTAGATGGCAGCAGCGCTCCACCAACAGGGCCGGCTGCAGTACCCAAATATATTTCGCTAGATGGCAGCAGCGCTCCACCAACCGGGCGGCTGCAGTACCCAAGTATATTTCGCTAGATGGCAGCAGCGCTACACCAACCGGGCGGCTGCAGTACCCAATTACATTTCGCTAGATGGCAGCAGCGCTCCATTAACAGCGCCGGCTGCAGTACCCAAATATATTTCGCTAGATGGCAGCAGCGCTCCACAAACCGGGCGGCTGCAGTACCCAAGTATATTTCGCTAGATGGCAGCAGCGCTCCACCAACAGGGCCGGCTGCAGTACCCAATTACATTTCGCTAGATGGCAGCAGCGCTCCACCAACCGGGCGGCTGCAGTACCCAATTACATTTCGCTAGATGGCAGCAGCGCTCCACCAAAAGGGCGGCTGCAGTACCCAAATATATTTCGCTAGATGGCAGCAGAGCTCCACCAACAGAGCCGGCTGCAGTATCCAAATATATTTCGCTAGATGGCAGCAGCGCTCCACCAAAAGGGCGGCTGCAGTACCCAAATATATTTCGCTAGATGGCAGCAGCGCTCCACCAACAGGGCCGGCTGCAGTACCCAAATATATTTCGCTAGATGGCAGCAGCGCTCCACCAACAGCGCCGGCTGCAATACCCAAGTATATTTCGCTAGATGGCAGCAGCGCTCCACCAAAAGGGCGGCTGCAGTACCCAAATATATAGTACTGAGTCTGACCCTAACCCTAAGAGCCTGAGTCTAACCCTAACCCTAAGAGCCTGAGTCTAACCCTCACCCTAAGAGCCTGAGTCTAACCCTCACCCTAAGAGCCTGAGTCTAACCCTAACCCTAAGAGCCTGAGTCTAACCCTAACCCTAAGAGCCTAAGTCTAACCCTTACCCTAAGAGTCTAACCCTAACCCTAACCCTAACCCTAAGAGTCTAACCCTAACCCTAACCTTAACCCTAACCCTAAGAGTCTAACCCTAACCCTAAGAGTCTAACCCTAACCCTAACCCTAACCCTAAGAGTCTAACCCTAACCCTAAGAGTCTAACCCTAAGAGTCTAACCCTAACCCTAACCCTAACCCTAACAGTCTAACCCTAACCCTAACCCTAAACCCGGCTGAAGTACCCAAGTATATTTCGCTAGATGGCAGTAGCGCTCCACCAACAGAGCCGGCTGCAGTACCCAAATATATTTCGCTAGATGGCAGCAGCGCTCCACAAACAGGGCCGGCTGCAGTCACCAAATATATTTCGCTAGATGGCAGCAGCGCTCCACCAACAGCGCCGGCTGCAGTACCCAAATATATTTCGCTAGATGGCAGCAGCGCTCCACCAAAAGGGCGGCTGCAGTACCCAAGTATATTTCGCTAGACGGCGGCAGTGCTCAACCAACCGGGCGGCTGCGGTACCAAAGTATATTTCGCTAGATGGCAGCAGCGCTACACCAACCGGGCGGCTGCAGTACCCCATTACATTTCGCTAGATGGCAGCAGCGCTCCACCAACCGGGCGGCTGCAGTACCCAAGTATATTTCGCTAGATGGCAGCAGCGCTACACCAACCGGGCGGCTGCAGTACCCAATTACATTTCGCTAGATGGCAGCAGCGCTCCACCAACAGGGCCGGCTGCAGTACCCAAATATATTTCGCTAGATGGCAGCAGCGCTCCACAAACCGGGCGGCTGCAGTACCCAAGTATATTTCGCTAGATGGCAGCAGCGCTCCACCAACAGGGCCGGCTGCAGTACCCAAGTATATTTCGCTAGATGGCAGCAGCGCTCCACCAACCGGGCGGCTGCAGTACCCAATTACATTTCGCTAGATGGCAGCAGCGCTCCACCAACCGGGCGGCTGCAGTACCCAAGTATATTTCGCTAGATGGCAGCAGAGCTCCACCAACAGGGCCGGCTGCAGTACCCAAATATATTTCGCTAGATGGCAGCAGCGCTCCACCAAAAGGGCGGCTGCAGTACCCAATTACATTTCGCTAGATGGCAGCAGCGCTCCACCAACAGGGCCGGCTGCAGTACCCAAATATATTTCGCTAGATGGCAGCAGCGCTCCACCAAGAGCGCCGGCTGCAATACCCAAGTATATTTCGCTAGATGGCAGCAGCGCTCCACCAAAAGGGCGGCTGCAGTACCCAAATATATAGTACTGAGTCTGACCCTAACCCTAAGAGCCTGAGTCTAACCCTAACCCTAAGAGCCTGAGTCTAACCCTCACCCTAAGAGCCTGAGTCTAACCCTAACCCTAAGAGCCTGAGTCCAACCCTCACCCTAAGAGCCTGAGTCTAACCCTCACCCGAAGAGCCTGAGTCTAACCCTCACCCTAAGAGCCTGAGTCTAACCCTCACCCTAAGAGCCTGAGTCTAACCCTCACCCTAAGAGCCTGAGTCTAACCCTAACCCTAAGAGTCTAACCCTAACCCTAAGAGTCTAACCCTAACCCTGAATATAACCCTAACCCTAAGAGTCTAACCCTAACCCTAACCCTAAGAGTCTAACCCTAACCCTAAGAGTCTAACCCTAACCCTAACCCTAACCCTAACCCTAAGAGTCTAACCCTAACCCTAAGAGTCTAACCCTAACCCTAACCCTAACCCTAACCCTAAGAGTCTAACCCTAACCCTAAGAGTCTAACCCTAACCCTAACCCTAACCCTAACCCTAAGAGTCTAACCCTAACCCTAAGAGTCTAACCCTAACCCTAACCCTAACCCTAACAGTAAGAGTCTAACCCTAACCCTAAGAGTCTAACCCTAAGAGTCTAACCCTAAGAGTCTAACCCTAACCCTAACAGTCTAACCCTAACCCTAACC
The DNA here is from genome assembly GCF_963210335.1 of Falco punctatus. Lineage (NCBI taxonomy): Eukaryota > Metazoa > Chordata > Aves > Falconiformes > Falconidae > Falco > Falco punctatus. The sequence goes on along the minus strand of NW_027660193.1, from coordinate 1,791,966 downwards.
CTAAACCCGGCTGAAGTACCCAAGTATATTTCGCTAGATGGCAGCAGCGCTCCACAAACAGAGCCGGCTGCAGTACCCAAATATATTTCGCTAGATGGCAGCAGCGCTCCACCAACAGAGCCGGCTGCAGTACCCAAATATATTTCGCTAGATGGCAGCAGCGCTCCACCAACAGCGCCGGCTGCAGTACCCAAATATATTTCGCTAGATGGCAGCAGCGCTCCACCAACCGGGCGGCTGCAGTACCCAAGTATATTTCGCTAGATGGCAGCAGCGCTCCACCAACCGGGCGGCTGCAGTACCCAAGTATATTTCGCTAGATGGCAGCAGCGCTCCACCAACAGTGCCGGCTGCAGTACCCAAGTATATTTCGCTAGATGGCAGCAGCGCTCCACCAACCGGGCGGCTGCAGTACCCAAGTATATTTCGCTAGATGGCAGCAGCGCTCCACAAACAGCGCCGGCTGCAGTACCCAAGTATATTTCGCTAGATGGCAGCAGCGCTCCACCAACCGGGCGGCTGCAGTACCCAAATATATTTCGCTAGATGGCAGCAGCGCTCCACCAACAGGGCCGGCTGCAGTACCCAAATATATTTCGCTAGATGGCAGCAGCGCTCCACCAACCGGCCGGCTGCAGTACCCAAGTATATTTCGCTAGATGGCAGCAGCGCTCCACCAACAGGGCGGCTGCAGTACCCAATTACATTTCGCTAGATGGCAGCAGCGCTCCACCAACAGCGCCGGCTGCAGTACCCAATTATATTTCGCTAGATGGCAGCAGAGCTCCACCAACAGAGCTGGCTGCAGTACCCAAATATATTTCGCTAGATGGCAGCAGCGCTCCACCAAAAGGGCGGCTGCAGTACCCAAATATATTATGCTAGATGGCAGCAGCGCTCCACCAACAGGGCCGGCTGCAGTACCCAAATATATTTCGCTAGATGGCAGCAGCGCTCCACCAACAGCGCCGGCTGCAGTACCCAAGTATATTTCGCTAGATGGCAGCAGCGCTCCACCAAAAGGGCGGCTGCAGTACACAAATATATAGTATTAAATCTGACCCTAACCCTAAGAGCCTGTGTCTAACCCTAACCCTAAGAGCCTGAGTCTAACCCTAACCGTAAGAGCCTGAGTCTAACCCTAATTCTAAGAGCCTGAGTCTAACCCTAACCCTAAGAGCCTAAGTCTAACCCTAACCCTAAGAGTCTAACCCTAACCCTAACCCTAACCCTAAGAGTGTAACCCTAACCCTAACCCTAACCCTAACCCTAAGAGTCTAATCCTAACCCTGAATATAACCCTAACCCTAAGAGTCTAACCCTAACCCTAACCCTAACCCTAAGAGTCTAACCCTAACCCTAAGAGTCTAACCCTAACCCTAACCTTAACCCTAACCCTAAGAGTCTAACCCTAACCCTAAGAGTCTAACCCTAACCCTAACCCTAACCCTAAGAGTCTAACCCTAACCCTACGAGTCTAACCCTAACCCTAACCCTAACCCTAACCGTAAGAGTCTAACCCTAACCCTAAGAGTCTAACCCTAAGAGTCTAACCCTAACCCTAACCCTAACCCTAACAGTCTAACCCTAACCCTAACCCTAAACCCGTCTGAAGTACCCAAGTATATTTCGCTAGATGGCAGCAGCGCTCCACCAACAGAGCCGACTGCAGTACCCAAATATATTTCGCTAGATGGCAGCAGCGCTCCACAAACAGAGCCGGCTGCAGTACCCAAATATATTTCGCTAGATGGCAGCAGCGCTCCACCAACAGCGCCGGCTGCAGTACCCAAGTATATTTCGCTAGATGGCAGCAGCGCTCCACCAACCGGGCGGCTGCAGTACCCAAGTATATTTCGCTAGATGGCAGCAGCGCTCCACCAACAGCGCCGGCTGCAGTACCCAAGTATATTTCGCTAGATGGCAGCAGCGCTCCAACAACCGGGCGGCTGCAGTACCCAAGTATATTTCGCTAGATGGCAGCAGCGCTCCACCAACAGGGCCGGCTGCAGTACCCAAATATATTTCGCTAGATGGCAGCAGCGCTCCACCAACCGGGCGGCTGCAGTACCCAAGTATATTTCGCTAGATGGCAGCAGCGCTCCACCAAAAGGGCGGCTGCAGTACCCAAGTATATTTCGCTAGATGGCAGCAGCGCTCCACCAACAGGGCCGGCTGCAGTACCCAAATATATTTCGCTAGATGGCAGCAGCGCTCCACCAACCGGGCGGCTGCAGTACCCAAGTATATTTCGCTAGATGGCAGCAGCGCTCCACCAACAGCGCCGGCTGCAGTACCCAAGTATATTTCGCTAGATGGCAGCAGCGCTCCACCAACCGGGCGGCTGCAGTACCCAATTACATTTCGCTAGATGGCAGCAGCGCTCCACCAAAAGGGCGGCTGCAGTACCCAAATATATTTCGCTAGATGGCAGCAGAGCTCCACCAACCGGGCGGCTGCAGTACCCAAATATATTTCGCTAGATGGCAGCAGCGCTCCACCAAAAGGGCGGCTGCAGTACCCAAATATATTTCGCTAGATGGCAGCAGCGCTCCACCAACAGGGCCGGCTGCAGTACCCAAGTATATTTCGCTAGATGGCAGCAGCGCTCCACCAACCGGGCGGCTGCAGTACCCAAGTATATTTCGCTAGATGGCAGCAGCGCTACACCAACCGGGCGGCTGCAGTACCCCATTACATTTCGCTAGATGGCAGCAGCGCTCCACCAACCGGGCGGCTGCAGTACCCAAGTATATTTCGCTAGATGGCAGCAGCGCTCCACCAACAGAGCCGGCTGCAGTACCCAAATATATTTCGCTAGATGGCAGCAGCGCTCCACCAACAGCGCCGGCTGCAGTACCCAAATATATTTCGCTAGATGGCAGCAGCGCTCCACAAACCGGGCGGCTGCAGTACCCAAGTATATTTCGCTAGATGGCAGCAGCGCTCCACCAAAAGGGCGGCTGCAGTACCCAAATATATTTCGCTAGATGGCAGCAGCGCTCCACCAACAGGGCCGGCTGCAGTACCCAAATATATTTCGCTAGATGGCAGCAGCGCTCCACCAACAGCGCCGGCTGCAATACCCAAGTATATTTCGCTAGATGGCAGCAGCGCTCCACCAAAAGGGCGGCTGCAGTACCCAAATATATAGTACTGAGTCTGACCCTAACCCTAAGAGCCTGAGTCTAACCCTAACCCTAAGAGCCTGAGTCTAACCCTCACCCTAAGAGCCTGAGTCTAACCCTAACCCTAAGAGCCTGAGTCTAACCCTCACCCTAAGAGCCTGAGTCTAACCCTAACCCTAAGAGCCTAAGTCTAACCCTTACCCTAAGAGTCTAACCCTAACCCTAACCCTAACCCTAAGAGTCTAACCCTAACCCTGAATATAACCCTAACCCTAAGAGTCTAACCCTCACCCTAACCCTAACCCTAAGTGTCTAACCCTAACCCTAACCCTAACTCTAACCCTAAGAGTCTAACCCTAACCCTAAGAGTCTAACCCTAACCCCAACCCTAACCCTGAGTCTAACCCTAACCCTAAGAGTCTAACCCTAACCCTAACTCTAACCCTAAGAGTCTAACCGTAACCCTAACCCTAACCCTAAGAGTCTAACCCTAACCCTAACCCTAACCCTAAGAGTCTAACCCTAACCCTAAGAGTCTAACCCTAACCCTAACCCTAACCCTAACCCTAAGAGTCTAACCCTAACCCTAAGAGTCTAACCCTAACCCTAACCCTAACCCTAACCCTAAGAGTCTAACCCTAACCCTAAGAGTCTAACCCTAACCCTAACCCTAACCCTAAGAGTCTAACCCTAACCCTAAGAGTCTAACCCTAACTCTAACCCTAACCCTAACCCTAAGAGTCTAACCCTAACCCTAAGAGTCTAAGCCTAACCCTAAGCCTAACCCTAACCCTAACCGTAAGAGTCTAACCCTAACCCTAAGAGTCTAACCCTAAGAGTCTAACCCTAAAAGTCTAACCCTAACCCTAACAGTCTACACCTAACCCTAACCCTAAACCCGGCTGAAGTACCCAAGTATATTTCGCTAGATGGCAGCAGCGCTCCACCAACAGAGCCGGCTGCAGTACCCAAATATATTTCGCTAGATGGCAGCAGCGCTCCACCAACAGCTCCGGCTGCAGTACCCAAATATATTTCGCTAGATGGCAGCAGCGCTCCACCAACAGAGCCGGCTGCAGTACCCAAATATATTTCGCTAGATGGCAGCAGCGCTCCACCAACAGCGCCGGCTGCAGTACCCAAATATATTTCGCTAGATGGCAGCAGCGCTCCACCAAAAGCGCCGGCTGCAGTACCCAAGTATATTTCGCTAGATGGCAGCAGCGCTCCACCAACCGGGCGGCTGCAGTACCCAAGTATATTTCGCTAGATGGCAGCAGCGCTCCACCAACAGGGCCGGCTGCAGTACCCAAGTATATTTCGCTAGATGGCAGCAGCGCTCCACAAACCGGGCGGCTGCAGTACCCAAGTATATTTCGCTAGATGGCAGCAGCGCTCCACCAACCGGGCGGCTGCAGTACCCAATTACATTTCGCTAGATGGCAGCAGCGCTCCACCAACAGCGCCGGCTGCAGTACCCAAATATATTTCGCTAGATGGCAGCAGCGCTCCACAAACCGGGCGGCTGCAGTACCCAAGTATATTTCGCTAGATGGCAGCAGCGCTCCACCAACAGCGCCGGCTGCAGTACCCAAATATATTTCGCTAGATGGCAGCAGCGCTCCACCAACAGGGCCGGCTGCAGTACCCAAATATATTTCGCTAGATGGCAGCAGCGCTCCACCAACAGCGCCGGCTGCAATACCCAAGTATATTTCGCTAGATGGCAGCAGCGCTCCACCAAAAGGGCGGCTGCAGTACCCAAATATATAGTACTGAGTCTGACCCTAACCCTAAGAGCCTGAGTCTAACCCTAACCCTAAGAGCCTGAGTCTAACCCTCACCCTAAGAGCCTGAGTCTAACCCTAACCCTAAGAGCCTGAGTCTAACCCTCACCCTAAGAGCCTGAGTCTAACCCTAACCCTAAGAGCCTAAGTCTAACCCTTACCCTAAGAGTCTAACCCTAACCCTAACCCTAACCCTAAGAGTCTAACCCTAACCCTGAATATAACCCTAACCCTAAGAGTCTAACCCTCACCCTAACCCTAACCCTAAGTGTCTAACCCTAACCCTAACCCTAACTCTAACCCTAAGAGTCTAACCCTAACCCTAAGAGTCTAACCCTAACCCCAACCCTAACCCTGAGTCTAACCCTAACCCTAAGAGTCTAACCCTAACCCTAACTCTAACCCTAAGAGTCTAACCGTAACCCTAACCCTAACCCTAAGAGTCTAACCCTAACCCTAACCCTAACCCTAAGAGTCTAACCCTAACCCTAAGAGTCTAACCCTAACCCTAACCCTAACCCTAACCCTAAGAGTCTAACCCTAACCCTAAGAGTCTAACCCTAACCCTAACCCTAACCCTAACCCTAAGAGTCTAACCCTAACCCTAAGAGTCTAACCCTAACCCTAACCCTAACCCTAAGAGTCTAACCCTAACCCTAAGAGTCTAACCCTAACTCTAACCCTAACCCTAACCCTAAGAGTCTAACCCTAACCCTAAGAGTCTAAGCCTAACCCTAAGCCTAACCCTAACCCTAACCGTAAGAGTCTAACCCTAACCCTAAGAGTCTAACCCTAAGAGTCTAACCCTAAAAGTCTAACCCTAACCCTAACAGTCTACACCTAACCCTAACCCTAAACCCGGCTGAAGTACCCAAGTATATTTCGCTAGATGGCAGCAGCGCTCCACCAACAGAGCCGGCTGCAGTACCCAAATATATTTCGCTAGATGGCAGCAGCGCTCCACCATCAGGGCCGGCTGCAGTACCCAAATATATTTCGCTAGATGGCAGCAGCGCTCCACCAACAGAGCCGGCTGCAGTACCCAAATATATTTCGCTAGATGGCAGCAGCGCTCCACCAACAGCGCCGGCTGCAGTACCCAAATATATTTCGCTAGATGGCAGCAGCGCTCCACCAAAAGCGCCGGCTGCAGTACCCAAGTATATTTCGCTAGATGGCAGCAGCGCTCCACCAACCGGGCGGCTGCAGTACCCAAGTATATTTCGCTAGATGGCAGCAGCGCTCCACCAACAGGGCCGGCTGCAGTACCCAAGTATATTTCGCTAGATGGCAGCAGCGCTCCACAAACCGGGCGGCTGCAGTACCCAAGTATATTTCGCTAGATGGCAGCAGCGCTCCACCAACCGGGCGGCTGCAGTACCCAATTACATTTCGCTAGATGGCAGCAGCGCTCCACCAACCGGGCCGGCTGCAGTACCCAAATATATTTCGCTAGATGGCAGCAGCGCTCCACAAACCGGGCGGCTGCAGTACCCAAGTATATTTCGCTAGATGGCAGCAGCGCTCCACCAACAGGGCCGGCTGCAGTACCCAAGTATATTTCGCTAGATGGCAGCAGCGCTCCAACAACCGGGCGGCTGCAGTACCCAATTACATTTAGCTAGATGGCAGCAGCGCTCCACCAAAAGGGCGGCTGCAGTACCCAAGTATATTTCGCTAGATGGCAGCAGAGCTCCACCAACAGGGCCGGCTGCAGTACCCAAATATATTTCGCTAGATGGCAGCAGCGCTCCACCAAAAGGGCGGCTGCAGTACCCAAGTATATATCGCTAGATGGCAGCAGCGCTCCACCAACAGGGCCGGCTGCAGTACCCAAATATATTTCGCTAGATGGCAGCAGCGCTCCACCAAGAGCGCCGGCTGCAATACCCAAGTATATTTCGCTAGATGGCAGCAGCGCTCCACCAAAAGGGCGGCTGCAGTACCCAAATATATAGTACTGAGTCTGACCCTCACCCTAAGAGCCTGAGTCTAACCCTAACCCTAAGAGCCTGAGTCTAACCCTCACCCTAAGAGCCTGAGTCTAACCCTAACCCTAAAAGCCTGAGTCTAACCCTCACCCTAAGAGCCTGAGTCTAACCCTAACCCTAAGAGCCTGAGTCTAACCCTCACCCTAAGAGCCTGAGTCTAACCCTAACCCTAAGAGTCTAACCCTAACCCTAACCCTAACCCTAAGAGTCTAACCCTAACCCTAACCCTAACCCTAAGAGTCTAACCCTCACCCTAACCCTAACCCTAAGAGTCTAACCCTAACCCTAACCCTAAGAGTCTAACCCTAACCCTAAGAGTCTAACCCTAACCCTAACCCTAACCCTAACCCTAACCCTAAGAGTCTAACCCTAACCCTAAGAGTCTAAGCCTAACCCTAACCCTAACCCTAACCCTAAGAGTCTAACCCTAACCCTAAGAGTCTAACCCTAACCCTAACCCTAACCCTAACCGTAAGAGTCTAACCCTAACCCTAAGAGTCTAACCCTAAGAGTCTAACCCTAAGAGTCTAACCCTAACCCTAACAGTCTAACCCTAACCCTAACCCTAAACCCGGCTGAAGTACCCAAGTATATTTCGCTAGATGGCAGCAGCGCTCCACAAACAGAGCCGGCTGCAGTACCCAAATATATTTCGCTAGATGGCAGCAGCGCTCCACCAACAGAGCCGGCTGCAGTACCCAAATATATTTCGCTAGATGGCAGCAGCGCTCCACCAACAGCGCCGGCTGCAGTACCCAAGTATATTTCGCTAGATGGCAGCAGCGCTCCACCAACCGGGCGGCTGCAGTACCCAAGTATATTTCGCTAGATGGCAGCAGCGCTCCACCAACAGGGCCGGCTGCAGTACCCAAATATATTTCGCTAGATGGCAGCAGCGCTCCACCAACCGGGCGGCTGCAGTACCCAAGTATATTTCGCTAGATGGCAGCAGCGCTCCACCAACAGGGCCGGCTGCAGTACCCAAATATATTTCGCTAGATGGCAGCAGCGCTCCACCAACAGGGCCGGCTGCAGTACCCAAATATATTTCGCTAGATGGCAGCAGCGCTCCACCAACAGCGCCGGCTGCAGTACCCAAGTATATTTCGCTAGATGGCAGCAGCGTTCCACCAAAAGGGCGGCTGCAGTACACAAATATATAGTACTAAATCTGACCCTAACCCTAAGAGCCTGTGTCTAACCCTAACCCTAAGAGCCTGAGTCTAACCCTAACCGTAAGAGCCTGAGTCTAACCCTAACCCTAAGAGCCTGAGTCTAACCCTAACCCTAAGAGCCTAAGTCTAAACCTAACCCTAAGAGTCTAACCCTAACCCTAACCCTAACCCTAAGAGTGTAACCCTAACCCTAACCCTAACCCTAAGAGTCTAACCCTAACCCTAACCCTAACCCTAAGAGTCTAACCCTAACCCTAAGAGTCTAACCCTAACCCTAACCTTAACCCTAACCCTAAGAGTCTAACCCTAACCCTAAGAGTCTAACCCTAACCCTAACCCTAACCCTAAGAGTCTAACCCTAACCCTAAGAGTCTAACCCTAACCCTAACCCTAACCCTAACCCTAACCGTAAGAGTGTAACCCTAACCCTAAGAGTCTAACCCTAAGAGTCTAACCCTAACCCTAACCCTAACCCTAACAGTCTAACCCTAACCCTAACCCTAAACCCGGCTGAAGTACCCAAGTATATTTCGCTAGATGGCAGCAGCGCTCCACCAACAGAGCCGGCTGCAGTACCCAAATATATTTCGCTAGATGGCAGCAGCGCTCCACAAACAGGGCCGGCTGCAGTACCCAAATATATTTCGCTAGATGGCAGCAGCGATCCACCAACAGCGCCGGCTGCAGTACCCAAATATATTTCGCTAGATGGCAGCAGCGCTCCACCAAAAGGGCGGCTGCAGTACCCAAGTATATTTCGCTAGACGGCGGCAGTGCTCAACCAACCGGGCGGCTGCAGTACCAAAGTATATTTCGCTAGATGGCAGCAGCGCTCCACCAACAGCGCCGGCTGCAGTACTCAAGTATATTTCGCTAGATGGCAGCAGCGCTCCACAAAAAGGGTGGCTGCACTACCCAAATATATAGTACTGAGTCTAACCCTAACCCTAAGAGTCTAACCGTAAGAGTCTAACCCTAACCCTAACCCTAACCCTAACAGTCTAACCCTAACCCTAACCCTAAACCCGGCTGCAGTACCCAAATATATTTCGCTAGATGGCAGCAGCGCTCCACCAACAGAGCCGGCTGCAGTACCCAAGTATATTTCGCTAGATGGCAGCAGCGCTCCACCAACAGCGCCGGCTGCAGTACCCAAATATATTTCGCTAGATGGCAGCAGCGCTCCACCAACAGCACCGGCTGCAATACCCAAGTATATTTCGCTAGATGGCAGCAGCGCTCCACCAAAAGGGCGGCTGCAGTACCCAAATATATAGTACTGAGTCTGACCCTAACCCTAAGAGCCTGAGTCTAACCCTAACCCTAAGAGCCTGAGTCTAACCCTCACCCTAAGAGCCTGAGTCTAACCCTAACCCGAAGAGACTGAGTCTAACCCTAACCCGAAGAGCCTGAGTCTAACCCTCACCCTAAGAGCCTGAGTCTAACCCTAACCCTAAGAGCCTGAGTCTAACCCTCACCCTAAGAGCCTGAGTCTAACCCTAACCCTAAGAGCCTGAGTCTAACCCTAACCCTAAGAGCCTAAGTCTAACCCTTACCCTAAGAGTCTAACCCTAACCCTAACCCTAACCCTAAGAGTCTAACCCTAATCTGAATATAACCCTAACCCTAAGAGTCTAACCCTCATTCTAACCCTAACCCTAAGTGTCTAACCCTAACCCTAACCTTAACCCTAAGAGTCTAACCCTAACCCTAAGAGTCTAACCCTAACCCCAACCCTAACCCTAAGAGTCTAACCCTAACCCTAAGAGTCTAACCCTAACCCTAACTCTAACCCTAAGAGTCTAACCGTAACCCTAACCCTAACAGTCTAACCCTAACCCTAACCCTAACCCTAACCCTAAGAGTCTAACCCTAACCCTAACCCTAACCCTAAGAGTCTAACCCTAACCCTAAGAGTCTAACCCTAACCCTAACCCTAACCCTAACCCTAAGAGTCTAACCCTAACCCTAAGAGTCTAACCCTAACCCTAACCCTAACCCTTACCCTAAGAGTCTAACCCTAACCCTAAGAGTCTAACCCTAACCCTAACCCTAACCCTAACCCTAAGAGTCTAACCCTAACCCTAAGAGTCTAACCCTAACCCTAACCCTAACCCTAAGAGTCTAACCCTAAGAGTCTAACCCTAACCCTAACAGTCTAACCCTAACCCTAACCCTAAACCCGGCTGAAGTACCCAAGTATATTTCGCTAGATGGCAGCAGCGCTCCACCAACCGGGCGGCTGCAGTACCCAAGTATATTTCGCTAGATGGCAGCAGCGCTCCACCAACAGGGCCGGCTGCAGTACCCAAATATATTTCGCTAGATGGCAGCAGCGCTCCACCAAAAGGGCGGCTGCAGTACCCAAGTATATTTCGCTAGATGGCAGCAGCGCTCCACCAACCGGGCGGCTGCAGTACCCAAGTATATTTCGCTAGATGGCAGCAGCGCTCCACCAACAGGGCCGGCTGCAGTACCCAAATATATTTCGCTAGATGGCAGCAGCGCTCCCCCAACAGCGCCGGCTGCAGTACCCAAGTATATTTCGCTAGATGGCAGCAGCGCTCCAACAACCGGGCGGCTGCAGTACCCAAGTATATTTCGCTAGATGGCAGCAGCGCTCCACCAACAGGGCCGGCTGCAGTACCCAAGTATATTTCGCTAGATGGCAGCAGCGCTCCACCAACCGGGCGGCTGCAGTACCCAAGTATATTTCGCTAGATGGCAGCAGCGCTCCACCAACAGGGCCGGCTGCAGTACCCAAATATATTTCGCTAGATGGCAGCAGCGCTCCACCAACCGGGCGGCTGCAGTACCCAAGTATATTTCGCTAGATGGCAGCAGCGCTCCACCAACAGGGCGGCTGCAGTACCCAAGTATATTTCGCTAGATGGCAGCAGCGCTCCACCAACAGCGCCGGCTGCAGTACCCAAATATATTTCGCTAGATGGCAGCAGCGCTCCACAAACCGGGCGGCTGCAGTACCCAAGTATATTTCGCTAGATGGCAGCAGCGCTCCACTAACAGCGCCGGCTGCAGTACCCAATTACATTTCGCTAGATGGCAGCAGCGCTCCACCAACCGGGCGGCTGCAGTACCCAATTACATTTCGCTAGATGGCAGCAGCGCTCCACCAAAAGGGCGGCTGCAGTACCCAAGTATATTTCGCTAGATGGCAGCAGAGCTCCACCAACAGGGCCGGCTGCAGTACCCAAATATATTTCGCTAGATGGCAGCAGCGCTCCACCAAAAGGGCGGCTGCAGTACCCAAATATATTTCGCTAGATGGCAGCAGCGCTCCACCAACAGGGCCGGCTGCAGTACCCAAGTATATTTCGCTAGATGGCAGCAGCGCTCCACCAACCGGGCGGCTGCAGTACCCAAGTATATTTCGCTAGATGGCAGCAGCGCTACACCAACCGGGCGGCTGCAGTACCCCATTACATTTCGCTAGATGGCAGCAGCGCTCCACCAACCGGGCGGCTGCAGTACCCAAGTATATTTCGCTAGATGGCAGCAGCGCTCCACCAACAGGGCGGCTGCAGTACCCAATTACATTTCGCTAGATGGCAGCAGCGCTCCACCAACAGGGCCGGCTGCAGTACCCAAATATATTTCGCTAGATGGCAGCAGCGCTCCACCAACCGGGCGGCTGCAGTACCCAAGTATATTTCGCTAGATGGCAGCAGCGCTCCACCAACAGGGCCGGCTGCAGTACCCAAGTATATTTCGCTAGATGGCAGCAGCGCTCCACCAACCGGGCGGCTGCAGTACCCAATTACATTTCGCTAGATGGCAGCAGCGCTCCACCAACCGGGCGGCTGCAGTACCCAAGTATATTTCGCTAGATGGCAGCAGAGCTCCACCAACAGGGCCGGCTGCAGTACCCAAATATATTTCGCTAGATGGCAGCAGCGCTCCACCAACAGCGCCGGCTGCAATACCCAAGTATATTTCGCTAGATGGCAGCAGCGCTCCACCAAAAGGGCGGCTGCAGTACCCAAATATATAGTACTGAGTCTGACCCTAACCCTAAGAGCCTGAGTCTAACCCTAACCCTAAGAGCCTGAGTCTAACCCTCACCCTAAGAGCCTGAGTCTAACCCTAACCCTAAGAGACTGAGTCTAACCCTAACCCTAAGAGCCTGAGTCTAACCCTCACCCTAAGAGCCTGAGTCTAACCCTCACCCTAAGAGCCTGAGTCTAACCCTAACCCTAAGAGCCTAAGTCTAACCCTTACCCTAAGAGTCTAACCCTAACCCTAACCCTAACCCTAAGAGTCTAACCCTAATCTGAATATAACCCTAACCCTAAGAGTCTAACCCTAACCCTAACCCTAACCCTAAGAGTCTAACCCTAACCCTAAGAGTCTAACCCTAACCCTAACCCTAACCCTAACCCTAAGAGTCTAACCCTAACCCTAAGAGTCTAACCCTAACCCTAACCCTAACCCTAACCCTAAGAGTCTAACCCTAACCCTAAGAGTCTAACCCTAACCCTAACCCTAACCCTAACCCTAACCCTAAGAGTCTAACCCTAACCCTAAGAGTCTAACCCTAACCCTAACCCTAAACCTAACCCTAACCCTAAGAGTCTAACCCTAAGAGTCTAACCCTAACCCTAACAGTCTAACCCTAACCCTAACCCTAAACCCGGCTGAAGTACACAAGTATATTTCGCTAGATGGCAGCAGCGCTCCACCAACCGGGCGGCTGCAGTACCCAAGTATATTTCGCTAGATGGCAGCAGCGCTCCACCAACAGGGCCGGCTGCAGTACCCAAATATATTTCGCTAGATGGCAGCAGCGCTCCACCAACCGGGCGGCTGCAGTACCCAAGTATATTTCGCTAGATGGCAGCAGCGCTCCACCAACAGGGCGGCTGCAGTACCCAATTACATTTCGCTAGATGGCAGCAGCGCTCCACCAAAAGGGCGGCTGCAGTACCCAATTATATTTCGCTAGATGGCAGCAGAGCTCCACCAACAGAGCTGGCTGCAGTACCCAAATATATTTCGCTAGATGGCAGCAGCGCTCCACCAAAAGGGCGGCTGCAGTACCCAAATATATTTCGCTAGATGGCAGCAGCGCTCCACCAACAGGGCCGGCTGCAGTACCCAAGTATATTTCGCTAGATGGCAGCAGCGCTCCACCAACAGGGCCGGCTGCAGTACCCAAATATATTTCGCTAGATGGCAGCAGCGCTCCACCAACCGGCCGGCTGCAGTACCCAAGTATATTTCGCTAGATGGCAGCAGCGCTCCACCAACAGGGCGGCTGCAGTACCCAATTACATTTCGCTAGATGGCAGCAGCGCTCCACCAAAAGGCCGGCTGCAGTACCCAATTATATTTCGCTAGATGGCAGCAGAGCTCCACCAACAGAGCTGGCTGCAGTACCCAATTATATTTCGCTAGATGGCAGCAGCGCTCCACCAAAAGGGCGGCTGCAGTACCCAAATATATTTCGCTAGATGGCAGCAGCGCTCCACCAACAGGGCCGGCTGCAGTACCCAAATATATTTCGCTAGATGGCAGCAGCGCTCGACCAACAGCGCCGGCTGCAGTACCCAAGTATATTTCGCTAGATGGCAGCAGCGCTCCACCAAAAGGGCGGCTGCAGTACACAAATATATAGTACTAAATCTGACCCTAACCCTAAGAGCCTGTGTCTAACCCTAACCCTAAGAGCCTGAGTCTAACCCTAACCGTAAGAGCCTGAGTCTAACCCTAACCCTAAGAGCCTGAGTCTAACCCTAACCCTAAGAGCCTAAGTCTAACCCTAACCCTAAGAGTCTAACCCTAACCCTAATCCTAACCCTAAGAGTGTAACCCTAACCCTAACCCTAACCCTAACCCTAAGAGTCTAACCCTAACCCTAACCCTAACCCTAAGAGTCTAACCCTAACCCTAACCCTAACCCTAAGAGTCTAACCCTAACCCTAAGAGTCTAACCCTAACCCTAACCTTAACCCTAACCCTAAGAGTCTAACCCTAACCCTAAGAGTCTAACCCTAACCCTAACCCTAACCCTAAGAGTCTAACCCTAACCCTAAGAGTCTAACCCTAACCCTAACCCTAACCCTAACCCTAACCGTAAGAGTCTAACCCTAACCCTAAGAGTCTAACCCTAAGAGTCTAACCCTAACCCTAACCCTAACCCTAACAGTCTAACCCTAACCCTAAGAGTCTAACCCTAACTCTAACCCTAACCCTAACCCTAAGAGTCTAACCCTAACCCTAAGAGTCTAAGCCTAACCCTAAGCCTAACCCTAACCCTAACCGTAAGAGTCTAACCCTAACCCTAAGAGTCTAACCCTAACCCTAACCCTAACCCTAACCCTAAGAGTCTAACCCTAACCCTAAGAGTCTAACCCTAACCCTAACCCTAACCCTAACAGTAAGAGTCTAACCCTAACCCTAAGAGTCTAACCCTAAGAGTCTAACCCTAAGAGTCTAACCCTAACCCTAACCCCAACCCTAACCCTTAGAGTCTAACCCTAACCCTAAGAGTCTAACCCTAACCCTAACTCTAACCCTAAGAGTCTAACCGTAACCCTAACCCTAACAGTCTAACCCTAACCCTAACCCTAACCCTAACCCTAAGAGTCTAACCCTAACCCTAACCCTAACCCTAAGAGTCTAACCCTAACCCTAAGAGTCTAACCCTAACCCTAACCCTAACCCTAACCCTAAGAGTCTAACCCTAACCCTAAGAGTCTAACCCTAACCCTAACCCTAACCCTAACCCTAAGAGTCTAACCCTAACCCTAAGAGTCTAACCCTAACCCTAACCCTAACCCTAACCCTAAGAGTCTAACCCTAACCCTAAGAGTCTAACCCTAACCCTAACCCTAACCCTAAGAGTCTAACCCTAAGAGTCTAACCCTAAGAGTCTAACCCTAACCCTAACAGTCTAACCCTAACCCTAACCCTAAACCCGGCTGAAGTACCCAAGTATATTTCGCTAGATGGCAGCAGCGCTCCACCAACCGGGCGGCTGCAGTACCCAAGTATATTTCGCTAGATGGCAGCAGCGCTCCACCAACAGGGCCGGCTGCAGTACCCAAATATATTTCGCTAGATGGCAGCAGCGCTCCACCAAAAGGGCGGCTGCAGTACCCAAGTATATTTCGCTAGATGGCAGCAGCGCTCCACCAACCGGGCGGCTGCAGTACCCAAGTATATTTCGCTAGATGGCAGCAGCGCTCCACCAACAGCGCCGGCTGCAGTACCCAAATATATTTCGCTAGATGGCAGCAGCGCTCCCCCAACAGCACCGGCTGCAGTACCCAAGTATATTTCGCTAGATGGCAGCAGCGCTCCAACAACCGGGCGGCTGCAGTACCCAAGTATATTTCGCTAGATGGCAGCAGCGCTCCACCAACAGGGCCGGCTGCAGTACCCAAGTATATTTCGCTAGATGGCAGCAGCGCTCCACCAACCGGGCGGCTGCAGTACCCAAGTATATTTCGCTAGATGGCAGCAGCGCTCCACCAACAGGGCCGGCTGCAGTACCCAAATATATTTCGCTAGATGGCAGCAGCGCTCCACCAACCGGGCGGCTGCAGTACCCAAGTATATTTCGCTAGATGGCAGCAGCGCTCCACCAACAGGGCGGCTGCAGTACCCAAGTATATTTCGCTAGATGGCAGCAGCGCTCCACCAACAGCGCCGGCTGCAGTACCCAAATATATTTCGCTAGATGGCAGCAGCGCTCCACCAACCGGCCGGCTGCAGTACCCAAGTATATTTCGCTAGATGGCAGCAGCGCTCCACCAACAGCGCCGGCTGCAGTACCCAATTACATTTCGCTAGATGGCAGCAGCGCTCCACCAACCGGGCGGCTGCAGTACCCAATTACATTTCGCTAGATGGCAGCAGCGCTCCACCAAAAGGGCGGCTGCAGTACCCAAGTATATTTCGCTAGATGGCAGCAGAGCTCCACCAACAGGGCCGGCTGCAGTACCCAAATATATTTCGCTAGATGGCAGCAGCGCTCCACCAAAAGGGCGGCTGCAGTACCCAAATATATTTCGCTAGATGGCAGCAGCGCTCCACCAACAGGGCCGGCTGCAGTACCCAAGTATATTTCGCTAGATGGCAGCAGCGCTCCACCAACCGGGCGGCTGCAGTACCCAAGTATATTTCGCTAGATGGCAGCAGCGCTACACCAACCGGGCGGCTGCAGTACCCCATTACATTTCGCTAGATGGCAGCAGCGCTCCAACAACCGGGCGGCTGCAGTACCCAAGTATATTTCGCTAGATGGCAGCAGCGCTACACCAACCGGGCGGCTGCAGTACCCAATTACATTTCGCTAGATGGCAGCAGCGCTCCACCAACAGGGCCGGCTGCAGTACCCAAATATATTTCGCTAGATGGCAGCAGAGCTCCACCAACAGAGCTGGCTGCAGTACCCAAGTATATTTCGCTAGATGGCAGCAGCGCTCCACCAACAGGGCCGGCTGCAGTACCCAAGTATATTTCGCTAGATGGCAGCAGCGCTCCACCAACAGGGCGGCTGCAGTACCCAATTACATTTCGCTAGATGGCAGCAGCGCTCCACCAACCGGGCGGCTGCAGTACCCAAGTATATTTCGCTAGATGGCAGCAGAGCTCCACCAACAGGGCCGGCTGCAGTACCCAAATATATTTCGCTAGATGGCAGCAGCGCTCCACCAACAGCGCCGGCTGCAATACCCAAGTATATTTCGCTAGATGGCAGCAGCGCTCCACCAAAAGGGCGGCTGCAGTACCCAAATATATAGTACTGAGTCTGACCCTCACCCTAAGAGCCTGAGTCTAACCCTAACCCTAAGAGCCTGAGTCTAACCCTCACCCTAAGAGCCTGAGTCTAACCCTAACCCTAAGAGACTGAGTCTAACCCTAACCCTAAGAGCCTGAGTCTAACCCTCACCCTAATAGCCTGAGTCTAACCCTCACCCTAAGAGCCTGAGTCTAACCCTAACCCTAAGAGCCTAAGTCTAACCCTTACCCTAAGAGTCTAACCCTAACCCTAACCCTAACCCTAAGAGTCTAACCCTAATCTGAATATAACCCTAACCCTAAGAGTCTAACCCTAACCCTAACCCTAACCCTAAGAGTCTAACCCTAACCCTAAGAGTCTAACCCTAACCCTAACCCTAACCCTAACCCTAAGAGTCTAACCCTAACCCTAAGAGTCTAACCCTAACCCTAACCCTAACCCTAACCCTAAGAGTCTAACCCTAACCCTAAGAGTCTAACCCTAACCCTAACCCTAAACCTAACCCTAACCCTAAGAGTCTAACCCTAACTCTAAGAGTCTAACCCTAACCCTAACCCTAAACCTAACCCTAACCCTAAGAGTCTAACCCTAAGAGTCTAACCCTAACCCTAACAGTCTAACCCTAACCCTAACCCTAAACCCGGCTGAAGTACACAAGTATATTTCGCTAGATGGCAGCAGCGCTCCACCAACCGGGCGGCTGCAGTACCCAAGTATATTTCGCTAGATGGCAGCAGCGCTCCACCAACAGGGCCGGCTGCAGTACCCAAATATATTTCGCTAGATGGCAGCAGCGCTCCACCAACCGGGCGGCTGCAGTACCCAAGTATATTTCGCTAGATGGCAGCAGCGCTCCACCAACAGGGCGGCTGCAGTACCCAATTACATTTCGCTAGATGGCAGCAGCGCTCCACCAAAAGGCCGGCTGCAGTACCCAATTATATTTCGCTAGATGGCAGCAGAGCTCCACCAACAGAGCTGGCTGCAGTACCCAAATATATTTCGCTAGATGGCAGCAGCGCTCCACCAACAGGGCCGGCTGCAGTACCCAAGTATATTTCGCTAGATGGCAGCAGCGCTCCACCAACAGGGCCGGCTGCAGTACCCAAATATATTTCGCTAGATGGCAGCAGCGCTCCACCAACCGGCCGGCTGCAGTACCCAAGTATATTTCGCTAGATGGCAGCAGCGCTCCACCAACAGGGCGGCTGCAGTACCCAATTACATTTCGCTAGATGGCAGCAGCGCTCCACCAAAAGGGCGGCTGCAGTACCCAATTATATTTCGCTAGATGGCAGCAGAGCTCCACCAACAGAGCTGGCTGCAGTACCCAATTATATTTCGCTAGATGGCAGCAGCGCGCCACCAAAAGGGCGGCTGCAGTACCCAAATATATTTCGCTAGATGGCAGCAGCGCTCCACCAACAGGGCCGGCTGCAGTACCCAAATATATTTCGCTAGATGGCAGCAGCGCTCGACCAACAGCGCCGGCTGCAGTACCCAAGTATATTTCGCTAGATGGCAGCAGCGCTCCACCAAAAGGGCGGCTGCAGTACACAAATATATAGTATTAAATCTGACCCTAACCCTAAGAGCCTGTGTCTAACCCTAACCCTAAGAGCCTGAGTCTAACCCTAACCGTAAGAGCCTGAGTCTAACCCTAACCCTAAGAGCCTGAGTCTAACCCTAACCCTAAGAGCCTAAGTCTAACCCTAACCCTAAGAGTCTAACCCTAACCCTAACCCTAACCCTAAGAGTGTAACCCTAACCCTAACCCTAACCCTAACCCTAAGAGTCTAACCCTAACCCTAACCCTAACCCTAAGAGTCTAACCCTAACCCTAACCCTAACCCTAAGAGTCTAACCCTAACCCTAAGAGTCTAACCCTAACCCTAACCCTAAGAGTCTAACCCTAACCCTAAGAGTCTAACCCTAACCCTAACCCTAACCCTAAGAGTCTAACCCTAACCCTAAGAGTCTAACCCTAACCCTAACCCTAACCCTAACCCTAACCGTAAGAGTCTAACCCTAACCCTAAGAGTCTAACCCTAAGAGTCTAACCCTAACCCTAACCCTAACCCTAACAGTCTAACCCTAACCCTAACCCTAAACCCGGCTGAAGTACCCAAGTATATTTCGCTAGATGGCAGCAGCGCTCCACCAACAGAGCCGACTGCAGTACCCAAATATATTTCGCTAGATGGCAGCAGCGCTCCACAAACAGAGCCGGCTGCAGTACCCAAATATATTTCGCTAGATGGCAGCAGCGCTCCACCAACAGCGCCGGCTGCAGTACCCAAGTATATTTCGCTAGATGGCAGCAGCGCTCCAACAACCGGGCGGCTGCAGTACCCAAGTATATTTCGCTAGATGGCAGCAGCGCTCCACCAACAGGGCCGGCTGCAGTACCCAAGTATATTTCGCTAGATGGCAGCAGCGCTCCACCAACCGGGCGGCTGCAGTACCCAAGTATATTTCGCTAGATGGCAGCAGCGCTCCACCAACAGGGCCGGCTGCAGTACCCAAATATATTTCGCTAGATGGCAGCAGCGCTCCACCAACCGGGCGGCTGAAGTACCCAAGTATATTTCGCTAGATGGCAGCAGCGCTCCACCAAAAGGGCGGCTGCAGTACCCAAGTATATTTCGCTAGATGGCAGCAGCGCTCCACCAACAGGGCCGGCTGCAGTACCCAAATATATTTCGCTAGATGGCAGCAGCGCTCCACCAACCGGGCGGCTGCAGTACCCAAGTATATTTCGCTAGATGGCAGCAGCGCTCCACCAACAGCGCCGGCTGCAGTACCCAAGTATATTTCGCTAGATGGCAGCAGCGCTCCACCAACCGGGCGGCTGCAGTACCCAATTACATTTCGCTAGATGGCAGCAGCGCTCCACCAAAAGGGCGGCTGCAGTACCCAAGTATATTTCGCTAGATGGCAGCAGAGCTCCACCAACCGGGCGGCTGCAGTACCCAAATATATTTCGCTAGATGGCAGCAGCGCTCCACCAAAAGGGCGGCTGCAGTACCCAAATATATTTCGCTAGATGGCAGCAGCGCTCCACCAACAGGGCCGGCTGCAGTACCCAAGTATATTTCGCTAGATGGCAGCAGCGCTCCACCAACCGGGCGGCTGCAGTACCCAAGTATATTTCGCTAGATGGCAGCAGCGCTACACCAACCGGGCGGCTGCAGTACCCCATTACATTTCGCTAGATGGCAGCAGCGCTCCACCAACCGGGCGGCTGCAGTACCCAAGTATATTTCGCTAGATGGCAGCAGCGCTCCACCAAAAGGGCGGCTGCAGTACCCAATTATATTTCGCTAGATGGCAGCAGCGCTCCACCAACAGGGCCGGCTGCAGTACCCAAATATATTTCGCTAGATGGCAGCAGCGCTCCACCAACAGCGCCGGCTGCAATACCCAAGTATATTTCGCTAGATGGCAGCAGCGCTCCACCAAAAGGGCGGCTGCAGTACCCAAATATATAGTACTGAGTCTGACCCTAACCCTAAGAGCCTGAGTCTAACCCTAACCCTAAGAGCCTGAGTCTAACCCTAACCCTAAGAGCCTGAGTCTAACCCTAACCCTAAGAGCCTGAGTCTAACCCTCACCCTAAGAGCCTGAGTCTAACCCTAACCCTAAGAGCCTAAGTCTAACCCTTACCCTAAGAGTCTAACCCTAACCCTAACCCTAACCCTAAGAGTCTAACCCTAACCCTGAATATAACCCTAACCCTAAGAGTCTAACCCTCACCCTAACCCTAACCCTAAGTGTCTAACCCTAACCCTAACCCTAACTCTAACCCTAAGAGTCTAACCCTAACCCTAAGAGTCTAACCCTAACCCCAACCCTAACCCTGAGTCTAACCCTAACCCTAAGAGTCTAACCCTAACCCTAACTCTAACCCTAAGAGTCTAACCGTAACCCTAACCCTAACCCTAAGAGTCTAACCCTAACCCTAACCCTAACCCTAAGAGTCTAACCCTAACCCTAAGAGTCTAACCCTAACCCTAACCCTAACCCTAACCCTAAGAGTCTAACCCTAACCCTAAGAGTCTAACCCTAACCCTAACCCTAACCCTAACCCTAAGAGTCTAACCCTAACCCTAAGAGTCTAACCCTAACCCTAACCCTAACCCTAAGAGTCTAACCCTAACCCTAAGAGTCTAACCCTAACTCTAACCCTAACCCTAACCCTAAGAGTCTAACCCTAACCCTAAGAGTCTAAGCCTAACCCTAAGCCTAACCCTAACCCTAACCGTAAGAGTCTAACCCTAACCCTAAGAGTCTAACCCTAACCCTAACCCTAACCCTAACCCTAAGAGTCTAACCCTAACCCTAAGAGTCTAACCCTAACCCTAACCCTAACCCTAACAGTAAGAGTCTAACCCTAACCCTAAGAGTCTAACCCTAAGAGTCTAACCCTAAGAGTCTAACCCTAACCCTAACAGTCTAACCCTAACCCTAACCCTAAACCCGGCTGAAGTACCCAAGTATATTTCGCTAGATGGCAGCAGCGCTCCACAAACAGAGCCGGCTGCAGTACCCAAATATATTTCGCTAGATGGCAGCAGCGCTCCACCAACAGAGCCGGCTGCAGTACCCAAATATATTTCGCTAGATGGCAGCAGCGCTCCACCAACAGCGCCGGCTGCAGTACCCAAATATATTTCGCTAGATGGCAGCAGCGCTCCACCAACAGCGCCGGCTGAAGTACCCAAGTATATTTCGCTAGATGGCAGCAGCGCTCCACCAACCGGGCGGCTGCAGTACCCAAGTATATTTCGCTAGATGGCAGCAGCGCTCCACCAACAGTGCCGGCTGCAGTACCCAAGTATATTTCGCTAGATGGCAGCAGCGCTCCAACAACCGGGCGGCTGCAGTACCCAAGTATATTTCGCTAGATGGCAGCAGCGCTCCACCAACAGGGCCGGCTGCAGTACCCAAGTATATTTCGCTAGATGGCAGCAGCGCTCCACCAACCGGGCGGCTGCAGTACCCAAGTATATTTCGCTAGATGGCAGCAGCGCTCCACCAACAGGGCCGGCTGCAGTACCCAAATATATTTCGCTAGATGGCAGCAGCGCTCCACCAACCGGCCGGCTGCAGTACCCAAGTATATTTCGCTAGATGGCAGCAGCGCTCCACCAACAGGGCGGCTGCAGTACCCAATTACATTTCGCTAGATGGCAGCAGCGCTCCACCAAAAGGCCGGCTGCAGTACCCAATTATATTTCGCTAGATGGCAGCAGAGCTCCACCAACAGAGCTGGCTGCAGTACCCAAATATATTTCGCTAGATGGCAGCAGCGCTCCACCAAAAGGGCGGCTGCAGTACCCAAATATATTTCGCTAGATGGCAGCAGCGCTCCACCAACAGGGCCGGCTGCAGTACCCAAATATATTTCGCTAGATGGCAGCAGCGCTCCACCAACAGCGCCGGCTGCAGTACCCAAGTATATTTCGCTAGATGGCAGCAGCGCTCCACCAAAAGGGCGGCTGCAGTACACAAATATATAGTATTAAATCTGACCCTAACCCTAAGAGCCTGTGTCTAACCCTAACCCTAAGAGCCTGAGTCTAACCCTAACCGTAAGAGCCTGAGTCTAACCCTAACCCTAAGAGCCTGAGTGTAACCCTAACCCTAAGAGCCTAAGTCTAACCCTAACCCTAAGAGTCTAACCCTAACCCTAACCCTAACCCTAAGAGTGTAACCCTAACCCTAACCCTAACCCTAACCCTAAGAGTCTAACCCTAACCCTAACCCTAACCCTAAGAGTCTAACCCTAACCCTAAGAGTCTAACCCTAACCCTAACCTTAACCATAACCCTAAGAGTCTAACCCTAACCCTAAGAGTCTAACCCTAACCCTAACCCTAACCCTAAGAGTCTAACCCTAACCCTAAGAGTCTAACCCTAACCCTAACCCTAACCCTAACCCTAACCGTAAGAGTCTAACCCTAACCCTAAGAGTCTAACCCTAAGAGTCTAACCCTAACCCTAACCCTAACCCTAACAGTCTAACCCTAACCCTAACCCTAAACCCGGCTGAAGTACCCAAGTATATTTCGCTAGATGGCAGCAGCGCTCCACCAACAGAGCCGACTGCAGTACCCAAATATATTTCGCTAGATGGCAGCAGCGCTCCACAAACAGAGCCGGCTGCAGTACCCAAATATATTTCGCTAGATGGCAGCAGCGCTCCACCAACAGCGCCGGCTGCAGTACCCAAGTATATTTCGCTAGATGGCAGCAGCGCTCCAACAACCGGGCGGCTGCAGTACCCAAGTATATTTCGCTAGATGGCAGCAGCGCTCCACCAACAGGGCCGGCTGCAGTACCCAAGTATATTTCGCTAGATGGCAGCAGCGCTCCACCAACCGGGCGGCTGCAGTACCCAAGTATATTTCGCTAGATGGCAGCAGCGCTCCACCAACAGGGCCGGCTGCAGTACCCAAATATATTTCGCTAGATGGCAGCAGCGCTCCACCAACCGGGCGGCTGCAGTACCCAAGTATATTTCGCTAGATGGCAGCAGCGCTCCACCAACCGGGCGGCTGCAGTACCCAAGTATATTTCGCTAGATGGCAGCAGCGCTCCACCAACAGGGCCGGCTGCAGTACCCAAATACATTTCGCTAGATGGCAGCAGCGCTCCACCAACCGGGCGGCTGCAGTACCCAAGTATATTTCGCTAGATGGCAGCAGCGCTCCACCAACAGCGCCGGCTGCAGTACCCAAGTATATTTCGCTAGATGGCAGCAGCGCTCCACCAACCGGGCGGCTGCAGTACCCAAGTATATTTCGCTAGATGGCAGCAGCGCTCCACCAACAGTGCCGGCTGCAGTACCCAAGTATATTTCGCTAGATGGCAGCAGCGCTCCACCAACCGGGCGGCTGCAGTACCCAAGTATATTTCGCTAGATGGCAGCAGCGCTCCACCAACCGGGCGGCTGCAGTACCCAAGTATATTTCGCTAGATGGCAGCAGCGCTCCACCAACAGGGCCGGCTGCAGTACCCAAATATATTTCGCTAGATGGCAGCAGCGCTCCACCAACCGGCCGGCTGCAGTACCCAAGTATATTTCGCTAGATGGCAGCAGCGCTCCACCAACAGGGCGGCTGCAGTACCCAATTACATTTCGCTAGATGGCAGCAGCACTCCACCAAAAGGCCGGCTGCAGTACCCAATTATATTTCGCTAGATGGCAGCAGAGCTCCACCAACAGAGCTGGCTGCAGTACCCAAATATATTTCGCTAGATGGCAGCAGCGCTCCACCAAAAGGGCGGCTGCAGTACCCAAATATATTTCGCTAGATGGCAGCAGCGCTCCACCAACAGGGCCGGCTGCAGTACCCAAATATATTTCGCTAGATGGCAGCAGCGCTCCACCAACAGCGCCGGCTGCAGTACCCAAGTATATTTCGCTAGATGGCAGCAGCGCTCCACCAAAAGGGCGGCTGCAGTACACAAATATATAGTATTAAATCTGACCCTAACCCTAAGAGCCTGTGTCTAACCCTAACCCTAAGAGCCTGAGTCTAACCCTAACCGTAAGAGCCTGAGTCTAACCCTAACCCTAAGAGCCTGAGTCTAACCCTAACCCTAAGAGCCTAAGTCTAACCCTAACCCTAAGAGTCTAACCCTAACCCTAACCCTAACCCTAACAGTCTAACCCTAACCCTAAGTGTCTAACCCTAACCCTAAGAGTCTAACCCTAACCCTAACCTTAACCCTAACCCTAAGAGTCTAACCCTAACCCTAAGAGTCTAACCCTAACCCTAACCCTAACCCTAAGAGTCTAACCCTAACCCTAAGAGTCTAACCCTAACCCTAACCCTAACCCTAACCCTAACCGTAAGAGTCTAACCCTAACCCTAAGAGTCTAACCCTAAGAGTCTAACCCTAACCCTAACCCTAACCCTAACAGTCTAACCCTAACCCTAACCCTAAACCCGGCTGAAGTACCCAAGTATATTTCGCTAGATGGCAGCAGCGCTCCACCAACAGAGCCGACTGCAGTACCCAAATATATTTCGCTAGATGGCAGCAGCGCTCCACAAACAGAGCCGGCTGCAGTACCCAAATATATTTCGCTAGATGGCAGCAGCGCTCCACCAACAGCGCCGGCTGCAGTACCCAAGTATATTTCGCTAGATGGCAGCAGCGCTCCAACAACCGGGCGGCTGCAGTACCCAAGTATATTTCGCTAGATGGCAGCAGCGCTCCACCAACAGGGCCGGCTGCAGTACCCAAGTATATTTCGCTAGATGGCAGCAGCGCTCCACCAACCGGGCGGCTGCAGTACCCAAGTATATTTCGCTAGATGGCAGCAGCGCTCCACCAACAGGGCCGGCTGCAGTACCCAAATATATTTCGCTAGATGGCAGCAGCGCTCCACCAACCGGGCGGCTGCAGTACCCAAGTATATTTCGCTAGATGGCAGCAGCGCTCCACCAAAAGGGCGGCTGCAGTACCCAAGTATATTTCGCTAGATGGCAGCAGCGCTCCACCAACAGGGCCGGCTGCAGTACCCAAATATATTTCGCTAGATGGCAGCAGCGCTCCAACAACCGGGCGGCTGCAGTACCCAAGTATATTTCGCTAGATGGCAGCAGCGCTCCACCAACAGGGCCGGCTGCAGTACCCAAGTATATTTCGCTAGATGGCAGCAGCGCTCCACCAACCGGGCGGCTGCAGTACCCAATTACATTTCGCTAGATGGCAGCAGCGCTCCACCAAAAGGGCGGCTGCAGTACCCAAGTATATTTCGCTAGATGGCAGCAGAGCTCCACCAACCGGGCGGCTGCAGTACCCAAATATATTTCGCTAGATGGCAGCAGCGCTCCACCAAAAGGGCGGCTGCAGTACCCAAATATATTTCGCTAGATGGCAGCAGCGCTCCACCAACAGGGCCGGCTGCAGTACCCAAGTATATTTCGCTAGATGGCAGCAGCGCTCCACCAACAGCGCCGGCTGCAGTACCCAAGTATATTTCGCTAGATGGCAGCAGCGCTCCACCAAAAGGGCGGCTGCAGTACCCAAATATATAGTACTGAGTCTGACCCTAACCCTAAGAGCCTGAGTCTAACCCTAACCCTAAGAGCCTGAGTCTAACCCTCACCCTAAGAGCCTGAGTCTAACCCTAACCCTAAGAGCCTGAGTCTAACCCTCACCCTAAGAGCCTGAGTCTAACCCTAACCCTAAGAGCCTAAGTCTAACCCTTACCCTAAGAGTCTAACCCTAACCCTAACCCTAACCCTAAGAGTCTAACCCTAACCCTGAATATAACCCTAACCCTAAGAGTCTAACCCTCACCCTAACCCTAACCCTAAGTGTCTAACCCTAACCCTAACCCTAACTCTAACCCTAAGAGTCTAACCCTAACCCTAAGAGTCTAACCCTAACCCCAACCCTAACCCTGAGTCTAACCCTAACCCTAAGAGTCTAACCCTAACCCTAACTCTAACCCTAAGAGTCTAACCGTAACCCTAACCCTAACCCTAAGAGTCTAACCCTAACCCTAACCCTAACCCTAAGAGTCTAACCCTAACCCTAAGAGTCTAACCCTAACCCTAACCCTAACCCTAACCCTAAGAGTCTAACCCTAACCCTAAGAGTCTAACCCTAACCCTAACCCTAACCCTAACCCTAACCCTAAGAGTCTAACCCTAACCCTAAGAGTCTAACCCTAACCCTAACCCTAACCCTAACCCTAAGAGTCTAACCCTAACCCTAAGAGTCTAACCCTAACCCTAACCCTAACCCTAAGAGTCTAACCCTAACCCTAAGAGTCTAACCCTAACTCTAACCCTAACCCTAACCCTAAGAGTCTAACCCTAACCCTAAGAGTCTAAGCCTAACCCTAAGCCTAACCCTAACCCTAACCGTAAGAGTCTAACCCTAACCCTAAGAGTCTAACCCTAAGAGTCTAACCCTAAAAGTCTAACCCTAACCCTAACAGTCTACACCTAACCCTAACCCTAAACCCGGCTGAAGTACCCAAGTATATTTCGCTAGATGGCAGCAGCGCTCCACCAACAGAGCCGGCTGCAGTACCCAAATATATTTCGCTAGATGGCAGCAGCGCTCCAACAACAGCTCCGGCTGCAGTACCCAAATATATTTCGCTAGATGGCAGCAGCGCTCCACCAACAGAGCCGGCTGCAGTACCCAAATATATTTCGCTAGATGGCAGCAGCGCTCCACCAACAGCGCCGGCTGCAGTACCCAAATATATTTCGCTAGATGGCAGCAGCGCTCCACCAACAGCGCCGGCTGCAGTACCCAAGTATATTTCGCTAGATGGCAGCAGCGCTCCACCAACCGGGCGGCTGCAGTACCCAAGTATATTTCGCTAGATGGCAGCAGCGCTCCAACAACCGGGCCGGCTGCAGTACCCAAGTATATTTCGCTAGATGGCAGCAGCGCTCCACCAACCGGGCGGCTGCAGTACCCAAGTATATTTCGCTAGATGGCAGCAGCGCTCCACCAACCGGGCGGCTGCAGTACCCAATTACATTTCGCTAGATGGCAGCAGCGCTCCACCAACCGGGCCGGCTGCAGTACCCAAATATATTTCGCTAGATGGCAGCAGCGCTCCACAAACCGGGCGGCTGCAGTACCCAAGTATATTTCGCTAGATGGCAGCAGCGCTCCACCAACAGGGCCGGCTGCAGTACCCAAGTATATTTCGCTAGATGGCAGCAGCGCTCCAACAACCGGGCGGCTGCAGTACCCAATTACATTTAGCTAGATGGCAGCAGCGCTCCACCAAAAGGGCGGCTGCAGTACCCAAGTATATTTCGCTAGATGGCAGCAGAGCTCCACCAACAGGGCCGGCTGCAGTACCCAAATATATTTCGCTAGATGGCAGCAGCGCTCCACCAAAAGGGCGGCTGCAGTACCCAAGTATATATCGCTAGATGGCAGCAGCGCTCCACCAACAGGGCCGGCTGCAGTACCCAAATATATTTCGCTAGATGGCAGCAGCGCTCCACCAAGAGCGCCGGCTGCAATACCCAAGTATATTTCGCTAGATGGCAGCAGCGCTCCACCAAAAGGGCGGCTGCAGTACCCAAATATATAGTACTGAGTCTGACCCTCACCCTAAGAGCCTGAGTCTAACCCTAACCCTAAGAGCCTGAGTCTAACCCTCACCCTAAGAGCCTGAGTCTAACCCTAACCCTAAGAGCCTGAGTCTAACCCTAACCCTAAGAGCCTGAGTCTAACCCTAACCCTAAGAGCCTGAGTCTAACCCTAACCCTAAGAGCCTAACCCTAACCCTAACCCTAAGAGTCTAACCCTAACCCTGAATATAACCCTAACCCTAAGAGTCTAACCCTCACCCTAACCCTAACCCTAAGAGTCTAACCCTAACCCTAACCCTAAGAGTCTAACCCTAACCCTAACCCTAACCCTAACCCTAAGAGTCTAACCCTAACCCTAAGAGTCTAACCCTAACCCTAACCCTAACCCTAACCCTAAGAGTCTAACCCTAACCCTAAGAGTCTAACCCTAACCCTAACCCTAACCCTAACCGTAAGAGTCTAACCCTAACCCTAAGAGTCTAACCCTAAGAGTCTAACCCTAAGAGTCTAACCCTAACCCTAACAGTCTAACCCTAACCCTAACCCTAAACCCGGCTGAAGTACCCAAGTATATTTCGCTAGATGGCAGCAGCGCTCCACAAACAGAGCCGGCTGCAGTACCCAAATATATTTCGCTAGATGGCAGCAGCGCTCCACCAACAGAGCCGGCTGCAGTACCCAAATATATTTCGCTAGATGGCAGCAGCGCTCCACCAACAGCGCCGGCTGCAGTACCCAAGTATATTTCGCTAGATGGCAGCAGCGCTCCACCAACCGGGCGGCTGCAGTACCCAAGTATATTTCGCTAGATGGCAGCAGCGCTCCACCAACAGGGCCGGCTGCAGTACCCAAATATATTTCGCTAGATGGCAGCAGCGCTCCACCAACCGGGCGGCTGCAGTACCCAAGTATATTTCGCTAGATGGCAGCAGCGCTCCACCAACAGGGCCGGCTGCAGTACCCAAGTATATTTCGCTAGATGGCAGCAGCGCTCCACCAACAGGGCCGGCTGCAGTACCCAAGTATATTTCGCTAGATGGCAGCAGCGCTCCACCAACAGCGCCGGCTGCAGTACCCAAGTATATTTCGCTAGATGGCAGCAGCGCTCCACCAACCGGGCGGCTGCAGTACCCAAGTATATTTCGCTAGATGGCAGCAGCGCTCCACCAACAGGGCGGCTGCAGTACCCAATTATATTTCGCTAGATGGCAGCAGAGCTCCACCAACAGAGCTGGCTGCAGTACCCAAATATATTTCGCTAGATGGCAGCAGCGCTCCACCAAAAGGGCGGCTGCAGTACCCAAATATATTTCGCTAGATGGCAGCAGCGCTCCACCAACAGGGCCGGCTGCAGTACCCAAATATATTTCGCTAGATGGCAGCAGCGCTCCACAAACAGGGCCGGCTGCAGTACCCAAATATATTTCGCTAGATGGCAGCAGCGATCCACCAACAGCGCCGGCTGCAGTACCCAAATATATTTCGCTAGATGGCAGCAGCGCTCCACCAAAAGGGCGGCTGCAGTACCCAAGTATATTTCGCTAGACGGCGGCAGTGCTCAACCAACCGGGCGGCTGCAGTACCAAAGTATATTTCGCTAGATGGCAGCAGCGCTCCACCAACAGGGCCGGCTGCAGTACTCAAGTATATTTCGCTAGATGGCAGCAGCGCTCCACAAAAAGGGTGGCTGCAGTACCCAAATATATAGTACTGAGTCTAACCCTAACCCTAAGAGTCTAACCCTAAGAGTCTAACCCTAAACCTAACCCTAACCCTAACAGTCTAACCCTAACCCTAACCCTAAACCCGGCTGCAGTACCCAAATATATTTCGCTAGATGGCAGCAGCGCTCCACCAACAGAGCCGGCTGCAGTACCCAAGTATATTTCGCTAGATGGCAGCAGCGCTCCACCAACAGGGCCGGCTGCAGTACCCAAATATATTTCGCTAGATGGCAGCAGCGCTCCACCAACAGCACCGGCTGCAATACCCAAGTATATTTCGCTAGATGGCAGCAGCGCTCCACCAAAAGGGCGGCTGCAGTACCCAAATATATAGTACTGAGTCTGACCCTAACCCTAAGAGCCTGAGTCTAACCCTAACCCTAAGAGCCTGAGTCTAACCCTCACCCTAAGAGCCTGAGTCTAACCCTAACCCTAAGAGCCTGAGTCTAACCCTCACCCTAAGAGCCTGAGTCTAACCCTCACCCTAAGAGCCTGAGTCTAACCCTAACCCTAAGAGCCTGAGTCTAACCCTCACCCTAAGAGCCTGAGTCTAACCCTCACCCTAAGAGCCTGAGTCTAACCCTAACCCTAAGAGCCTAAGTCTAACCCTTACCCTAAGAGTCTAACCCTAACCCTAACCCTAACCCTAAGAGTCTAACCCTAATCTGAATATAACCCTAACCCTAAGAGTCTAACCCTCACCCTAACCCTAACCCTAAGTGTCTAACCCTAACCCTAACCTTAACCCTAAGAGTCTAACCCTAACCCTAAGAGTCTAACCCTAACCCCAACCCTAACCCTAAGAGTCTAACCCTAACCTTAAGAGTCTAACCCTAACCCTAACTCTAACCCTAAGAGTCTAACCGTAACCCTAACCCTAACCCTAAGAGTCTAACCCTAACCTAACCCTAACCCTAACCCTAAGAGTCTAACCCTAACCCTAACCCTAACCCTAACCCTAAGAGTCTAACCCTAACCCTAAGAGTCTAACCCTAACCCTAACCCTAACCCTAAGAGTCTAACCCTAACCCTAAGAGTCTAACCCTAACCCTAACCCTAACCCTAACCCTAACCGTAAGAGTCTAACCCTAACCCTAAGAGTCTAACCCTAAGAGTCTAACCCTAACAGTCTAACCCTAACCCTAACAGTCTAACCCTAACCCTAACCCTAAACCCGGCTGAAGTACCCAAGTATATTTCGCTAGATGGCAGCAGCGCTCCACAAACAGCGCCGGCTGCAGTACCCAAATATATTTCGCTAGATGGCAGCAGCGCTCCACCAACAGGGCCGGCTGCAGTACCCAAATATATTTCGCTAGATGGCAGCAGCGCTCCAACAACAGCGCCGGCTGCAGTACCCAAATATATTTCGCTAGATGGCAGCAGCGCTCCACCAACAGCGCCGGCTGCAGTACCCAAATATATTTCGCTAGATGGCAGCAGCGCTCCACCAACAGCGCCGGCTGCAGTACCCAAGTATATTTCGCTAGATGGCAGCAGCGCTCCAACAACCGGGCGGCTGCAGTACCCAAGTATATTTCGCTAGATGGCAGCAGCGCTCCACCAACAGGGCCGGCTGCAGTACCCAAGTATATTTCGCTAGATGGCAGCAGCGCTCCACCAACCGGGCGGCTGCAGTACCCAAGTATATTTCGCTAGATGGCAGCAGCGCTCCACCAACAGGGCCGACTGCAGTACCCAAATATATTTCGCTAGATGGCAGCAGCGCTCCACCAACCGGGCGGCTGCAGTACCCAAGTATATTTCGCTAGATGGCAGCAGCGCTCCACCAACCGGGCGGCTGCAGTACCCAATTACATTTCGCTAGATGGCAGCAGCGCTCCACCAACCGGGCGGCTGCAGTACCCAAGTATATTTCGCTAGATGGCAGCAGCGCTCCACCAACCGGGCGGCTGCAGTACCCAATTACATTTCGCTAGATGGCAGCAGCGCTCCACCAACAGGGCCGGCTGCAGTACCCAAATATATTTCGCTAGATGGCAGCAGCGCTCCACAAACCGGGCGGCTGCAGTACCCAAGTATATTTCGCTAGATGGCAGCAGCGCTCCACCAACCGGGCCGGCTGCAGTACCCAAGTATATTTCGCTAGATGGCAGCAGCGCTCCACCAACCGGGCGGCTGCAGTACCCAATTACATTTCGCTAGATGGCAGCAGCGCTCCACCAACCGGGCGGCTGCAGTACCTAAGTATATTTCGCTAGATGGCAGCAGAGCTCCACCAACAGGGCCGGCTGCAGTACCCAAATATATTTCGCTAGATGGCAGCAGCGCTCCACCAACAGCGCCGGCTGCAATACCCAAGTATATTTCGCTAGATGGCAGCAGCGCTCCACCAAAAGGGCGGCTGCAGTAC
The DNA here is from genome assembly GCF_963210335.1 of Falco punctatus. Classification (NCBI taxonomy): domain Eukaryota; kingdom Metazoa; phylum Chordata; class Aves; order Falconiformes; family Falconidae; genus Falco; species Falco punctatus. The sequence goes on along the minus strand of NW_027660193.1, from coordinate 1,759,928 downwards.
CCAAATATATAGTACTGAGTCTGACCCTAACCCTAAGAGCCTGAGTCTAACCCTAACCCTAAGAGCCTGAGTCTAACCCTCACCCTAAGATCCTGAGTCTAACCCTAACCCTAAGAGCCTGAGTCTAACCCTCACCCTAAGAGCCTGAGTCTAACCCTCACCCTAAGAGCCTGAGTCTAACCCTTACCCTAAGAGTCTAACCCTAACCCTAACCCTAACCCTAAGAGTCTAACCCTAATCTGAATATAACCCTAACCCTAAGAGTCTAACCCTAACCCTAACCCTAACCCTAACCCTAAGAGTCTAACCCTAACCCTAAGAGTCTAACCCTAACCCCAACCCTAACCCTAAGAGTCTAACCCTAACCCTAAGAGTCTAACCCTAACCCTAACTCTAACCCTAAGAGTCTAACCGTAACCCTAACCCTAACAGTCTAACCCTAACCCTAACCCTAACCCTAACCCTAAGAGTCTAACCCTAACCCTAACCCTAACCCTAAGAGTCTAACCCTAACCCTAAGAGTCTAACCCTAACCCTAACCCTAACCCTAACCCTAAGAGTCTAACCCTAACCCTAAGAGTCTAACCCTAACCCTAACCCTAACCCTAAGAGTCTAACCCTAACCCTAAGAGTCTAACCCTAACCCTAACCCTAACCCTAACCCTAAGAGTCTAACCCTAACCCTAAGAGTCTAACCCTAACCCTAACCCTAACCCTAAGAGTCTAACCCTAAGAGTCTAACCCTAAGAGTCTAACCCTAACCCTAACAGTCTAACCCTAACCCTAACCCTAAACCCGGCTGAAGTACCCAAGTATATTTCGCTAGATGGCAGCAGCGCTCCACCAACCGGGCGGCTGCAGTACCCAAGTATATTTCGCTAGATGGCAGCAGCGCTCCACCAACAGGGCCGGCTGCAGTACCCAAATATATTTCGCTAGATGGCAGCAGCGCTCCACCAAAAGGGCGGCTGCAGTACCCAAGTATATTTCGCTAGATGGCAGCAGCGCTCCACCAACCGGGCGGCTGCAGTACCCAAGTATATTTCGCTAGATGGCAGCAGCGCTCCACCAACAGCGCCGGCTGCAGTACCCAAATATATTTCGCTAGATGGCAGCAGCGCTCCCCCAACAGCGCCGGCTGCAGTACCCAAGTATATTTCGCTAGATGGCAGCAGCGCTCCAACAACCGGGCGGCTGCAGTACCCAAGTATATTTCGCTAGATGGCAGCAGCGCTCCACCAACAGGGCCGGCTGCAGTACCCAAGTATATTTCGCTAGATGGCAGCAGCGCTCCACCAACCGGGCGGCTGCAGTACCCAAGTATATTTCGCTAGATGGCAGCAGCGCTCCACCAACAGGGCCGGCTGCAGTACCCAAATATATTTCGCTAGATGGCAGCAGCGCTCCACCAACCGGGCGGCTGCAGTACCCAAGTATATTTCGCTAGATGGCAGCAGCGCTCCACCAACAGGGCGGCTGCAGTACCCAAGTATATTTCGCTAGATGGCAGCAGCGCTCCACCAACAGGGCCGGCTGCAGTACCCAAATATATTTCGCTAGATGGCAGCAGCGCTCCACAAACCGGGCGGCTGCAGTACCCAAGTATATTTCGCTAGATGGCAGCAGCGCTCCACCAACAGCGCCGGCTGCAGTACCCAATTACATTTCGCTAGATGGCAGCAGCGCTCCACCAACCGGGCGGCTGCAGTACCCAATTACATTTCGCTAGATGGCAGCAGCGCTCCACCAAAAGGGCGGCTGCAGTACCCAAGTATATTTCGCTAGATGGCAGCAGCGCTCCACCAACAGCGCCGGCTGCAGTACCCAAGTATATTTCGCTAGATGGCAGCAGCGCTCCACCAACCGGGCGGCTGCAGTACCCAAGTATATTTCGCTAGATGGCAGCAGAGCTCCACCAACAGGGCCGTCTGCAGTACCCAAATATATTTCGCTAGATGGCAGCAGCGCTCCACCAACAGCGCCGGCTGCAATACCCAAGTATATTTCGCTAGATAGCAGCAGAGCTCCACCAAAAGGGCGGCTGCAGTACCCAAATATATAGTACTGAGTCTGACCCTAACCCTAAGAGCCTGAGTCTAACCCTCACCCTAAGAGCCTGAGTCTAACCCTCACACTAAGAGCCTGAGTCTAACCCTAACCCTAAGAGACTGAGTCTAACCCTAACCCTAAGAGCCTGAGTCTAACCCTCACCCTAAGAGCCTGAGTCTAACCCTCACCCTAAGAGCCTGAGTCTAACCCTAACCCTAAGAGCCTAAGTCTAACCCTTACCCTAAGAGTCTAACCCTAACCCTAACCCTAACCCTAAGAGTCTAACCCTAATCTGAATATAACCCTAACCCTAAGAGTCTAACCCTAAACCTAACCCTAACCCTAAGAGTCTAACCCTAACCCTAAGAGTCTAACCCTAACCCTAACCCTAACCCTAACCCTAAGAGTCTAACCCTAACCCTAAGAGTCTAACCCTAACCCTAACCCTAACCCTAACCCTAAGAGTCTAACCCTAACCCTAAGAGTCTAACCCTAAGAGTCTAACCCTAACCCTAACCCTAACCCTAACAGTCTAACCCTAACCCTAACCCTAAACCCGGCTGAAGTACCCAAGTATATTTCGCTAGATGGCAGCAGCGCTCCACCAACAGGGCCGGCTGCAGTACCCAAATATATTTCGCTAGATGGCAGCAGCGCTCCACAAACAGGGCCGGCTGCAGTCACCAAATATATTTCGCTAGATGGCAGCAGCGATCCACCAACAGCGCCGGCTGCAGTACCCAAATATATTTCGCTAGATGGCAGCAGCGCTCCACCAAAAGGGCGGCTGCAGTACCCACGTATATTTCGCTAGACGGCGGCAGTGCTCAACCAACCGGGCGGCTGCAGTACCAAAGTATATTTCGCTAGATGGCAGCAGCGCTCCACCAACAGCGCCGGCTGCAGTACCCAAATATATTTCGCTAGATGGCAGCAGCGCTCCACCAAAAGGGCGGCTGCAGTACCCAAATATATTTCGCTAGATGGCAGCAGCGCTCCACCAAAAGGGCGGCTGCAGTACCCAAGTATATTTCGCTAGATGGCAGCAGCGCTCCACCAACAGGGCCGGCTGCAGTACCCAAATATATTTCGCTAGATGGCAGCAGCGCTCCACAAACCGGGCGGCTGCAGTACCCAAGTATATTTCGCTAGATGGCAGCAGCGCTCCACCAACAGCGCCGGCTGCAGTACCCAAGTATATTTCGCTAGATGGCAGCAGCGCTCCACCAAAAGGGCGGCTGCAGTACACAAATATATAGTACTAAATCTGACCCTAACCCTAAGAGCCTGTGTCTAACCCTAACCCTAAGAGCCTGAGTCTAACCCTAACCGTAAGAGCCTGAGTCTAACCCTAACCCTAAGAGCCTGAGTCTAACCCTAACCCTAAGAGCCTAAGTCTAACCCTAACCCTAAGAGTCTAACCCTAACCCTAACCCTAACCCTAAGAGTGTAACCCTAACCCTAACCCTAACCCTAACCCTAAGAGTCTAACCCTAACCCTAACCCTAAGAGTCTAACCCTAACCCTAAGAGTCTAACCCTAACCCTAACCCTAACCCTAACCCTAACCGTAAGAGTCTAACCCTAAGAGTCTAACCCTAACCCTAACCCTAACCCTAACAGTCTAACCCTAACCCTAACCCTAAACCCGGCTGAAGTACCCAAGTATATTTCGCTAGATGGCAGCAGCGCTCCACCAACAGAGCCGGCTGCAGTACCCAAATATATTTCGCTAGATGGCAGCAGCGCTCCACAAACAGGGCCGGCTGCAGTCACCAAATATATTTCGCTAGATGGCAGCAGCGATCCACCAACAGCGCCGGCTGCAGTACCCAAATATATTTCGCTAGATGGCAGCAGCGCTCCACCAAAAGGGCGGCTGCAGTACCCACGTATATTTCGCTAGACGGCGGCAGTGCTCAACCAACCGGGCGGCTGCAGTACCAAAGTATATTTCGCTAGATGGCAGCAGCGCTCCACCAACAGCGCCGGCTGCAGTACCCAAATATATTTCGCTAGATGGCAGCAGCGCTCCACAAACCGGGCGGCTGCAGTACCCAAGTATATTTCGCTAGATGGCAGCAGCGCTCCACCAACAGCGCCGGCTGCAGTACCCAAGTATATTTCGCTAGATGGCAGCAGCGTTCCACCAAAAGGGCGGCTGCAGTACACAAATATATAGTACTAAATCTGACCCTTACCCTAAGAGCCTGTGTCTAACCCTAACCCTAAGAGCCTGAGTCTAACCCTAACCGTAAGAGCCTGAGTCTACCCCTAACCCTAAGAGCCTGAGTCTAACCCTAACCCTAAGAGCCTAAGTCTAACCCTAACCCTAAGAGTCTAACCCTAACCCTAACCCTAACCCTAAGAGTGTAACCCTAACCCTAACCCTAACCCTAACCCTAAGAGTCTAACCCTAACCCTAACCCTAACCCTAAGAGTCTAACCCTAACCCTAACCCTAAGAGTCTAACCCTAACCCTAAGAGTCTAACCCTAACCCTAACCTTAACCCTAACCCTAAGAGTCTAACCCTAACCCTAAGAGTCTAACCCTAACCCTAACCCTAACCCTAAGAGTCTAACCCTAACCCTAAGAGTGTAACCCTAACCCTAACCCTAACCCTAACCCTAACCGTAAGAGTGTAACCCTAACCCTAAGAGTCTAACCCTAAGAGTCTAACCCTAACCCTAACCCTAACCCTAACAGTCTAACCCTAACCCTAACCCTAAACCCGGCTGAAGTACCCAAGTATATTTCGCTAGATGGCAGCAGCGCTACACCAACAGAGCCGGCTGCAGTACCCAAATATATTTCGCTAGATGGCAGCAGCGCTCCACAAACAGGGCCGGCTGCAGCACCCAAATATATTTCGCTAGATGGCAGCAGCGATCCACCAACAGCGCCGGCTGCAGTACCCAAATATATTTCGCTAGATGGCAGCAGCGCTCCACCAAAAGGGCGGCTGCAGTACCCAAGTATATTTCGCTAGACGGCGGCAGTGCTCAACCAACCGGGCGGCTGCAGTACCAAAGTATATTTCGCTAGATGGCAGCAGCGCTCCACCAACAGCGCCGGCTGCAGTACTCAAGTATATTTCGCTAGATGGCAGCAGCGCTCCACAAAAAGGGTGGCTGCACTACCCAAATATATAGTACTGAGTCTAACCCTAACCCTAAGAGTCTAACCCTAAGAGTCTAACCCTAACCCTAACCCTAACCCTAACAGTCTAACCCTAACCCTAACCCTAAACCCGGCTGCAGTACCCAAATATATTTCGCTAGATGGCAGCAGCGCTCCACCAACAGAGCCGGCTGCAGTACCCAAGTATATTTCGCTAGATGGCAGCAGCGCTCCACCAACAGGGCCGGCTGCAGTACCCAAATATATTTCGCTAGATGGCAGCAGCGCTCCACCAACAGCACCGGCTGCAATACCCAAGTATATTTCGCTAGATGGCAGCAGCGCTCCACCAAAAGGGCGGCTGCAGTACCCAAATATATAGTACTGAGTCTGACCCTAACCCTAAGAGCCTGAGTCTAACCCTAACCCTAAGAGCCTGAGTCTAACCCTAACCCTAAGAGTCTAACCCTAACCCTAACCCTAACCCTAACCCTAAGAGTCTAACCCTAACCCTAAGAGTCTAACCGTAACCCTAACCCTAACCCTAACCGTAAGAGTCTAACCCTAACCCTAAGAGTCTAACCCTAAGAGTCTAACCCTAAGAGTCTAACCCTAACCCTAACAGTCTAACCCTAACCCTAACCCTAAACCCGGCTGCAGTACCCAAATATATTTCGCTAGATGGCAGCAGCGCTCCACCAACCGGGCGGCTGCAGTACCCAAGTATATTTCGCTAGATGGCAGCAGCGCTCCACCAACAGGGCCGGCTGCAGTACCCAAGTATATTTCGCTAGATGGCAGCAGCGCTCCACCAACAGCGCCGGCTGCAGTACCCAAATATATTTCGCTAGATGGCAGCAGCGCTCCACCAACAGCGCCGGCTGCAGTACCCAAATATATTTCGCTAGATGGCAGCAGCGCTCCACCAACAGCGCCGGCTGCAGTACCCAAGTATATTTCGCTAGATGGCAGCAGCGCTCCAACAACCGGGGGGCTGCAGTACCCAAGTATATTTCGCTAGATGGCAGCAGCGCTCCAACAACCGGGGGGCTGCAGTACCCAAGTATATTTCGCTAGATGGCAGCAGCGCTCCACCAACAGGGCCGGCTGCAGTACCCAAGTATATTTCGCTAGATGGCAGCAGCGCTCCACCAACCGGGCGGCTGCAGTACCCAAGTATATTTCGCTAGATGGCAGCAGCGCTCCACCAACAGGGCCGGCTGCAGTACCCAAATATATTTCGCTAGATGGCAGCAGCGCTCCACCAACCGGGCGGCTGCAGTACCCAAGTATATTTCGCTAGATGGCAGCAGCGCTCCACCAACAGCTCCGGCTGCAGTACCCAAATATATTTCGCTAGATGGCAGCAGCGCTCCACCAACAGCGCCGGCTGCAGTACCCAAATATATTTCGCTAGATGGCAGCAGCGCTCCACAAACCGGGCGGCTGCAGTACCCAAGTATATTTCGCTAGATGGCAGCAGCGCTCCACCAACAGCGCCGGCTGCAGTACCCAAGTATATTTCGCTAGATGGCAGCAGCGCTCCACCAACCGGGCGGCTGCAGTACCCAATTACATTTCGCTAGATGGCAGCAGCGCTCCACCAACCGGGCGGCTGCAGTACCCAAGTATATTTCGCTAGATGGCAGCAGAGCTCCACCAACAGGGCCGGCTGCAGTACCCAAATATATTTCGCTAGATGGCAGCAGCGCTCCACCAAAAGGGCGGCTGCAGTACCCAAATATATTTCGCTAGATGGCAGCAGCGCTCCACCAACAGCGCCGGCTGCAGTACCCAAGTATATTTCGCTAGATGGCAGCAGCGCTCCACCAACCGGGCGGCTGCAGTACCCAATTACATTTCGCTAGATGGCAGCAGCGCTCCACCAACCGGGCGGCTGCAGTACCCAAGTATATTTCGCTAGATGGCAGCAGAGCTCCACCAACAGGGCCGTCTGCAGTACCCAAATATATTTCGCTAGATGGCAGCAGCGCTCCACCAACAGCGCCGGCTGCAATACCCAAGTATATTTCGCTAGATGGCAGCAGCGCTCCACCAAAAGGGCGGCTGCAGTACCCAAATATATAGTACTGAGTCTGACCCTAACCCTAAGAGCCTGAGTCTAACCCTAACCCTAAGAGCCTGAGTCTAACCCTCACACTAAGAGCCTGAGTCTAACCCTAACCCTAAGAGACTGAGTCTAACCCTAACCCTAAGAGCCTGAGTCTAACCCTCACCCTAAGAGCCTGAGTCTAACCCTCACCCTAAGAGCCTGAGTCTAACCCTAACCCTAAGAGCCTAAGTCTAACCCTTACCCTAAGAGTCTAACCCTAACCCTAACCCTAACCCTAAGAGTCTAACCCTAATCTGAATATAACCCTAACCCTAAGAGTCTAACCCTAAACCTAACCCTAACCCTAAGAGTCTAACCCTAACCCTAAGAGTCTAACCCTAACCCTAACCCTAACCCTAACCCTAAGAGTCTAACCCTAACCCTAAGAGTCTAACCCTAACCCTAACCCTAACCCTAACCCTAAGAGTCTAACCCTAACCCTAAGAGTCTAACCCTAAGAGTCTAACCCTAACCCTAACCCTAACCCTAACAGTCTAACCCTAACCCTAACCCTAAACCCGGCTGAAGTACCCAAGTATATTTCGCTAGATGGCAGCAGCGCTCCACCAACAGAGCCGGCTGCAGTACCCAAATATATTTCGCTAGATGGCAGCAGCGCTCCACAAACAGGGCCGGCTGCAGTCACCAAATATATTTCGCTAGATGGCAGCAGCGATCCACCAACAGCGCCGGCTGCAGTACCCAAATATATTTCGCTAGATGGCAGCAGCGCTCCACCAAAAGGGCGGCTGCAGTACCCACGTATATTTCGCTAGACGGCGGCAGTGCTCAACCAACCGGGCGGCTGCAGTACCAAAGTATATTTCGCTAGATGGCAGCAGCGCTCCACCAACAGCGCCGGCTGCAGTACCCAAATATATTTCGCTAGATGGCAGCAGCGCTCCACCAAAAGGGCGGCTGCAGTACCCAAATATATTTCGCTAGATGGCAGCAGCGCTCCACCAAAAGGGCGGCTGCAGTACCCAAGTATATTTCGCTAGATGGCAGCAGCGCTCCACCAACAGGGCCGGCTGCAGTACCCAAATATATTTCGCTAGATGGCAGCAGCGCTCCACAAACCGGGCGGCTGCAGTACCCAAGTATATTTCGCTAGATGGCAGCAGCGCTCCACCAACAGCGCCGGCTGCAGTACCCAAGTATATTTCGCTAGATGGCAGCAGCGCTCCACCAAAAGGGCGGCTGCAGTACACAAATATATAGTACTAAATCTGACCCTAACCCTAAGAGCCTGTGTCTAACCCTAACCCTAAGAGCCTGAGTCTAACCCTAACCGTAAGAGCCTGAGTCTAACCCTAACCCTAAGAGCCTGAGTCTAACCCTAACCCTAAGAGCCTAAGTCTAACCCTAACCCTAAGAGTCTAACCCTAACCCTAACCCTAACCCTAAGAGTGTAACCCTAACCCTAACCCTAACCCTAACCCTAAGAGTCTAACCCTAACCCTAACCCTAAGAGTCTAACCCTAACCCTAAGAGTCTAACCCTAACCCTAACCCTAACCCTAACCCTAACCGTAAGAGTCTAACCCTAAGAGTCTAACCCTAACCCTAACCCTAACCCTAACAGTCTAACCCTAACCCTAACCCTAAACCCGGCTGAAGTACCCAAGTATATTTCGCTAGATGGCAGCAGCGCTCCACCAACAGAGCCGGCTGCAGTACCCAAATATATTTCGCTAGATGGCAGCAGCGCTCCACAAACAGCGCCGGCTGCAGTACCCAAATATATTTCGCTAGATGGCAGCAGCGATCCACCAACAGCGCCGGCTGCAGTACCCAAATATATTTCGCTAGATGGCAGCAGCGCTCCACCAAAAGGGCGGCTGCAGTACCCACGTATATTTCGCTAGACGGCGGCAGTGCTCAACCAACCGGGCGGCTGCAGTACCAAAGTATATTTCGCTAGATGGCAGCAGCGCTCCACCAACAGCGCCGGCTGCAGTACCCAAATATATTTCGCTAGATGGCAGCAGCGCTCCACAAACCGGGCGGCTGCAGTACCCAAGTATATTTCGCTAGATGGCAGCAGCGCTCCACCAACAGCGCCGGCTGCAGTACCCAAGTATATTTCGCTAGATGGCAGCAGCGTTCCACCAAAAGGGCGGCTGCAGTACACAAATATATAGTACTAAATCTGACCCTTACCCTAAGAGCCTGTGTCTAACCCTAACCCTAAGAGCCTGAGTCTAACCCTAACCGTAAGAGCCTGAGTCTAACCCTAACCCTAAGAGCCTGAGTCTAACCCTAACCCTAAGAGCCTAAGTCTAACCCTAACCCTAAGAGTCTAACCCTAACCCTAACCCTAACCCTAAGAGTGTAACCCTAACCCTAACCCTAACCCTAACCCTAAGAGTCTAACCCTAACCCTAACCCTAACCCTAAGAGTCTAACCCTAACCCTAACCCTAAGAGTCTAACCCTAACCCTAAGAGTCTAACCCTAACCCTAACCTTAACCCTAACCCTAAGAGTCTAACCCTAACCCTAAGAGTCTAACCCTAACCCTAACCCTAACCCTAAGAGTCTAACCCTAACCCTAAGAGTCTAACCCTAACCCTAACCCTAACCCTAACCCTAACCGTAAGAGTGTAACCCTAACCCTAAGAGTCTAACCCTAAGAGTCTAACCCTAACCCTAACCCTAACCCTAACAGTCTAACCCTAACCCTAACCCTAAACCCGGCTGAAGTACCCAAGTATATTTCGCTAGATGGCAGCAGCGCTCCACCAACAGAGCCGGCTGCAGTACCCAAATATATTTCGCTAGATGGCAGCAGCGCTCCACAAACAGGGCCGGCTGCAGCACCCAAATATATTTCGCTAGATGGCAGCAGCGATCCACCAACAGCGCCGGCTGCAGTACCCAAATATATTTCGCTAGATGGCAGCAGCGCTCCACCAAAAGGGCGGCTGCAGTACCCAAGTATATTTCGCTAGACGGCGGCAGTGCTCAACCAACCGGGCGGCTGCAGTACCAAAGTATATTTCGCTAGATGGCAGCAGCGCTCCACCAACAGCGCCGGCTGCAGTACTCAAGTATATTTCGCTAGATGGCAGCAGCGCTCCACAAAAAGGGTGGCTGCACTACCCAAATATATAGTACTGAGTCTAACCCTAACCCTAAGAGTCTAACCCTAAGAGTCTAACCCTAACCCTAACCCTAACCCTAACAGTCTAACCCTAACCCTAACCCTAAACCCGGCTGCAGTACCCAAATATATTTCGCTAGATGGCAGCAGCGCTCCACCAACAGAGCCGGCTGCAGTACCCAAGTATATTTCGCTAGATGGCAGCAGCGCTCCACCAACAGGGCCGGCTGCAGTACCCAAATATATTTCGCTAGATGGCAGCAGCGCTCCACCAACAGCACCGGCTGCAATACCCAAGTATATTTCGCTAGATGGCAGCAGCGCTCCACCAAAAGGGCGGCTGCAGTACCCAAATATATAGTACTGAGTCTGACCCTAACCCTAAGAGCCTGAGTCTAACCCTAACCCTAAGAGCCTGAGTCTAACCCTAACCCTAAGAGTCTAACCCTAACCCTAACCCTAACCCTAACCCTAAGAGTCTAACCCTAACCCTAAGAGTCTAACCGTAACCCTAACCCTAACCCTAACCGTAAGAGTCTAACCCTAACCCTAAGAGTCTAACCCTAAGAGTCTAACCCTAAGAGTCTAACCCTAACCCTAACAGTCTAACCCTAACCCTAACCCTAAACCCGGCTGCAGTACCCAAATATATTTCGCTAGATGGCAGCAGCGCTCCACCAACCGGGCGGCTGCAGTACCCAAGTATATTTCGCTAGATGGCAGCAGCGCTCCACCAACAGGGCCGGCTGCAGTACCCAAGTATATTTCGCTAGATGGCAGCAGCGCTCCACCAACAGCGCCGGCTGCAGTACCCAAATATATTTCGCTAGATGGCAGCAGCGCTCCACCAACAGCGCCGGCTGCAGTACCCAAATATATTTCGCTAGATGGCAGCAGCGCTCCACCAACAGCGCCGGCTGCAGTACCCAAGTATATTTCGCTAGATGGCAGCAGCGCTCCAACAACCGGGGGGCTGCAGTACCCAAGTATATTTCGCTAGATGGCAGCAGCGCTCCAACAACCGGGGGGCTGCAGTACCCAAGTATATTTCGCTAGATGGCAGCAGCGCTCCACCAACAGGGCCGGCTGCAGTACCCAAGTATATTTCGCTAGATGGCAGCAGCGCTCCACCAACCGGGCGGCTGCAGTACCCAAGTATATTTCGCTAGATGGCAGCAGCGCTCCACCAACAGGGCCGGCTGCAGTACCCAAATATATTTCGCTAGATGGCAGCAGCGCTCCACCAACCGGGCGGCTGCAGTACCCAAGTATATTTCGCTAGATGGCAGCAGCGCTCCACCAACAGCTCCGGCTGCAGTACCCAAATATATTTCGCTAGATGGCAGCAGCGCTCCACCAACAGCGCCGGCTGCAGTACCCAAATATATTTCGCTAGATGGCAGCAGCGCTCCACAAACCGGGCGGCTGCAGTACCCAAGTATATTTCGCTAGATGGCAGCAGCGCTCCACCAACAGCGCCGGCTGCAGTACCCAAGTATATTTCGCTAGATGGCAGCAGCGCTCCACCAACCGGGCGGCTGCAGTACCCAATTACATTTCGCTAGATGGCAGCAGCGCTCCACCAACCGGGCGGCTGCAGTACCCAAGTATATTTCGCTAGATGGCAGCAGAGCTCCACCAACAGGGCCGGCTGCAGTACCCAAATATATTTCGCTAGATGGCAGCAGCGCTCCACCAAAAGGGCGGCTGCAGTACCCAAATATATTTCGCTAGATGGCAGCAGCGCTCCACCAACAGCGCCGGCTGCAGTACCCAAGTATATTTCGCTAGATGGCAGCAGCGCTCCACCAACCGGGCGGCTGCAGTACCCAATTACATTTCGCTAGATGGCAGCAGCGCTCCACCAACCGGGCGGCTGCAGTACCCAAGTATATTTCGCTAGATGGCAGCAGAGCTCCACCAACAGGGCCGTCTGCAGTACCCAAATATATTTCGCTAGATGGCAGCAGCGCTCCACCAACAGCGCCGGCTGCAATACCCAAGTATATTTCGCTAGATGGCAGCAGCGCTCCACCAAAAGGGCGGCTGCAGTACCCAAATATATAGTACTGAGTCTGACCCTAACCCTAAGAGCCTGAGTCTAACCCTAACCCTAAGAGCCTGAGTCTAACCCTCACACTAAGAGCCTGAGTCTAACCCTAACCCTAAGAGACTGAGTCTAACCCTAACCCTAAGAGCCTGAGTCTAACCCTCACCCTAAGAGCCTGAGTCTAACCCTCACCCTAAGAGCCTGAGTCTAACCCTAACCCTAAGAGCCTAAGTCTAACCCTTACCCTAAGAGTCTAACCCTAACCCTAACCCTAACCCTAAGAGTCTAACCCTAATCTGAATATAACCCTAACCCTAAGAGTCTAACCCTAAACCTAACCCTAACCCTAAGAGTCTAACCCTAACCCTAAGAGTCTAACCCTAACCCTAACCCTAACCCTAACCCTAAGAGTCTAACCCTAACCCTAAGAGTCTAACCCTAACCCTAACCCTAACCCTAACCCTAAGAGTCTAACCCTAACCCTAAGAGTCTAACCCTAAGAGTCTAACCCTAACCCTAACCCTAACCCTAACAGTCTAACCCTAACCCTAACCCTAAACCCGGCTGAAGTACCCAAGTATATTTCGCTAGATGGCAGCAGCGCTCCACCAACAGAGCCGGCTGCAGTACCCAAATATATTTCGCTAGATGGCAGCAGCGCTCCACAAACAGGGCCGGCTGCAGTCACCAAATATATTTCGCTAGATGGCAGCAGCGATCCACCAACAGCGCCGGCTGCAGTACCCAAATATATTTCGCTAGATGGCAGCAGCGCTCCACCAAAAGGGCGGCTGCAGTACCCACGTATATTTCGCTAGACGGCGGCAGTGCTCAACCAACCGGGCGGCTGCAGTACCAAAGTATATTTCGCTAGATGGCAGCAGCGCTCCACCAACAGCGCCGGCTGCAGTACCCAAATATATTTCGCTAGATGGCAGCAGCGCTCCACAAACCGGGCGGCTGCAGTACCCAAGTATATTTCGCTAGATGGCAGCAGCGCTCCACCAACAGCGCCGGCTGCAGTACCCAAGTATATTTCGCTAGATGGCAGCAGCGTTCCACCAAAAGGGCGGCTGCAGTACACAAATATATAGTACTAAATCTGACCCTTACCCTAAGAGCCTGTGTCTAACCCTAACCCTAAGAGCCTGAGTCTAACCCTAACCGTAAGAGCCTGAGTCTACCCCTAACCCTAAGAGCCTGAGTCTAACCCTAACCCTAAGAGCCTAAGTCTAACCCTAACCCTAAGAGTCTAACCCTAACCCTAACCCTAACCCTAAGAGTGTAACCCTAACCCTAACCCTAACCCTAACCCTAAGAGTCTAACCCTAACCCTAACCCTAACCCTAAGAGTCTAACCCTAACCCTAACCCTAAGAGTCTAACCCTAACCCTAAGAGTCTAACCCTAACCCTAACCTTAACCCTAACCCTAAGAGTCTAACCCTAACCCTAAGAGTCTAACCCTAACCCTAACCCTAACCCTAAGAGTCTAACCCTAACCCTAAGAGTCTAACCCTAACCCTAACCCTAACCCTAACCCTAACCGTAAGAGTGTAACCCTAACCCTAAGAGTCTAACCCTAAGAGTCTAACCCTAACCCTAACCCTAACCCTAACAGTCTAACCCTAACCCTAACCCTAAACCCGGCTGAAGTACCCAAGTATATTTCGCTAGATGGCAGCAGCGCTCCACCAACAGAGCCGGCTGCAGTACCCAAATATATTTCGCTAGATGGCAGCAGCGCTCCACAAACAGGGCCGGCTGCAGCACCCAAATATATTTCGCTAGATGGCAGCAGCGATCCACCAACAGCGCCGGCTGCAGTACCCAAATATATTTCGCTAGATGGCAGCAGCGCTCCACCAAAAGGGCGGCTGCAGTACCCAAGTATATTTCGCTAGACGGCGGCAGTGCTCAACCAACCGGGCGGCTGCAGTACCAAAGTATATTTCGCTAGATGGCAGCAGCGCTCCACCAACAGCGCCGGCTGCAGTACTCAAGTATATTTCGCTAGATGGCAGCAGCGCTCCACAAAAAGGGTGGCTGCACTACCCAAATATATAGTACTGAGTCTAACCCTAACCCTAAGAGTCTAACCCTAAGAGTCTAACCCTAACCCTAACCCTAACCCTAACAGTCTAACCCTAACCCTAACCCTAAACCCGGCTGCAGTACCCAAATATATTTCGCTAGATGGCAGCAGCGCTCCACCAACAGAGCCGGCTGCAGTACCCAAGTATATTTCGCTAGATGGCAGCAGCGCTCCACCAACAGGGCCGGCTGCAGTACCCAAATATATTTCGCTAGATGGCAGCAGCGCTCCACCAACAGCACCGGCTGCAATACCCAAGTATATTTCGCTAGATGGCAGCAGCGCTCCACCAAAAGGGCGGCTGCAGTACCCAAATATATAGTACTGAGTCTGACCCTAACCCTAAGAGCCTGAGTCTAACCCTAACCCTAAGAGCCTGAGTCTAACCCTAACCCTAAGAGTCTAACCCTAACCCTAACCCTAACCCTAACCCTAAGAGTCTAACCCTAACCCTAAGAGTCTAACCGTAACCCTAACCCTAACCCTAACCGTAAGAGTCTAACCCTAACCCTAAGAGTCTAACCCTAAGAGTCTAACCCTAAGAGTCTAACCCTAACCCTAACAGTCTAACCCTAACCCTAACCCTAAACCCGGCTGCAGTACCCAAATATATTTCGCTAGATGGCAGCAGCGCTCCACCAACCGGGCGGCTGCAGTACCCAAGTATATTTCGCTAGATGGCAGCAGCGCTCCACCAACAGGGCCGGCTGCAGTACCCAAGTATATTTCGCTAGATGGCAGCAGCGCTCCACCAACAGCGCCGGCTGCAGTACCCAAATATATTTCGCTAGATGGCAGCAGCGCTCCACCAACAGCGCCGGCTGCAGTACCCAAATATATTTCGCTAGATGGCAGCAGCGCTCCACCAACAGCGCCGGCTGCAGTACCCAAGTATATTTCGCTAGATGGCAGCAGCGCTCCAACAACCGGGGGGCTGCAGTACCCAAGTATATTTCGCTAGATGGCAGCAGCGCTCCAACAACCGGGGGGCTGCAGTACCCAAGTATATTTCGCTAGATGGCAGCAGCGCTCCACCAACAGGGCCGGCTGCAGTACCCAAGTATATTTCGCTAGATGGCAGCAGCGCTCCACCAACCGGGCGGCTGCAGTACCCAAGTATATTTCGCTAGATGGCAGCAGCGCTCCACCAACAGGGCCGGCTGCAGTACCCAAATATATTTCGCTAGATGGCAGCAGCGCTCCACCAACCGGGCGGCTGCAGTACCCAAGTATATTTCGCTAGATGGCAGCAGCGCTCCACCAACAGCTCCGGCTGCAGTACCCAAATATATTTCGCTAGATGGCAGCAGCGCTCCACCAACAGCGCCGGCTGCAGTACCCAAATATATTTCGCTAGATGGCAGCAGCGCTCCACAAACCGGGCGGCTGCAGTACCCAAGTATATTTCGCTAGATGGCAGCAGCGCTCCACCAACAGCGCCGGCTGCAGTACCCAAGTATATTTCGCTAGATGGCAGCAGCGCTCCACCAACCGGGCGGCTGCAGTACCCAATTACATTTCGCTAGATGGCAGCAGCGCTCCACCAACCGGGCGGCTGCAGTACCCAAGTATATTTCGCTAGATGGCAGCAGAGCTCCACCAACAGGGCCGGCTGCAGTACCCAAATATATTTCGCTAGATGGCAGCAGCGCTCCACCAAAAGGGCGGCTGCAGTACCCAAATATATTTCGCTAGATGGCAGCAGCGCTCCACCAACAGCGCCGGCTGCAGTACCCAAGTATATTTCGCTAGATGGCAGCAGCGCTCCACCAACCGGGCGGCTGCAGTACCCAATTACATTTCGCTAGATGGCAGCAGCGCTCCACCAACCGGGCGGCTGCAGTACCCAAGTATATTTCGCTAGATGGCAGCAGAGCTCCACCAACAGGGCCGTCTGCAGTACCCAAATATATTTCGCTAGATGGCAGCAGCGCTCCACCAACAGCGCCGGCTGCAATACCCAAGTATATTTCGCTAGATGGCAGCAGCGCTCCACCAAAAGGGCGGCTGCAGTACCCAAATATATAGTACTGAGTCTGACCCTAACCCTAAGAGCCTGAGTCTAACCCTAACCCTAAGAGCCTGAGTCTAACCCTCACACTAAGAGCCTGAGTCTAACCCTAACCCTAAGAGACTGAGTCTAACCCTAACCCTAAGAGCCTGAGTCTAACCCTCACCCTAAGAGCCTGAGTCTAACCCTCACCCTAAGAGCCTGAGTCTAACCCTAACCCTAAGAGCCTAAGTCTAACCCTTACCCTAAGAGTCTAACCCTAACCCTAACCCTAACCCTAAGAGTCTAACCCTAATCTGAATATAACCCTAACCCTAAGAGTCTAACCCTAAACCTAACCCTAACCCTAAGAGTCTAACCCTAACCCTAAGAGTCTAACCCTAACCCTAACCCTAACCCTAACCCTAAGAGTCTAACCCTAACCCTAAGAGTCTAACCCTAACCCTAACCCTAACCCTAACCCTAAGAGTCTAACCCTAACCCTAAGAGTCTAACCCTAAGAGTCTAACCCTAACCCTAACCCTAACCCTAACAGTCTAACCCTAACCCTAACCCTAAACCCGGCTGAAGTACCCAAGTATATTTCGCTAGATGGCAGCAGCGCTCCACCAACAGAGCCGGCTGCAGTACCCAAATATATTTCGCTAGATGGCAGCAGCGCTCCACCAACAGAGCCGGCTGCAGTCACCAAATATATTTCGCTAGATGGCAGCAGCGCTCCACCAACAGCGCCGGCTGCAGTACCCAAATATATTTCGCTAGATGGCAGCAGCGCTCCACCAAAAGGGCGGCTGCAGTACCCAAATATATTTCGCTAGATGGCAGCAGCGCTCCACCAAAAGGGCGGCTGCAGTACCCAAGTATATTTCGCTAGATGGCAGCAGCGCTCCACCAACAGGGCCGGCTGCAGTACCCAAATATATTTCGCTAGATGGCAGCAGCGCTCCACAAACCGGGCGGCTGCAGTACCCAAGTATATTTCGCTAGATGGCAGCAGCGCTCCACCAACAGCGCCGGCTGCAGTACCCAAGTATATTTCGCTAGATGGCAGCAGCGCTCCACCAAAAGGGCGGCTGCAGTACACAAATATATAGTACTAAATCTGACCCTAACCCTAAGAGCCTGTGTCTAACCCTAACCCTAAGAGCCTGAGTCTAACCCTAACCGTAAGAGCCTGAGTCTAACCCTAACCCTAAGAGCCTGAGTCTAACCCTAACCCTAAGAGCCTAAGTCTAACCCTAACCCTAAGAGTCTAACCCTAACCCTAACCCTAACCCTAAGAGTGTAACCCTAACCCTAACCCTAACCCTAACCCTAAGAGTCTAACCCTAACCCTAACCCTAAGAGTCTAACCCTAACCCTAAGAGTCTAACCCTAACCCTAACCCTAACCCTAACCCTAACCGTAAGAGTCTAACCCTAAGAGTCTAACCCTAACCCTAACCCTAACCCTAACAGTCTAACCCTAACCCTAACCCTAAACCCGGCTGAAGTACCCAAGTATATTTCGCTAGATGGCAGCAGCGCTCCACCAACAGAGCCGGCTGCAGTACCCAAATATATTTCGCTAGATGGCAGCAGCGCTCCACAAACAGCGCCGGCTGCAGTACCCAAATATATTTCGCTAGATGGCAGCAGCGATCCACCAACAGCGCCGGCTGCAGTACCCAAATATATTTCGCTAGATGGCAGCAGCGCTCCACCAAAAGGGCGGCTGCAGTACCCACGTATATTTCGCTAGACGGCGGCAGTGCTCAACCAACCGGGCGGCTGCAGTACCAAAGTATATTTCGCTAGATGGCAGCAGCGCTCCACCAACAGCGCCGGCTGCAGTACCCAAATATATTTCGCTAGATGGCAGCAGCGCTCCACAAACCGGGCGGCTGCAGTACCCAAGTATATTTCGCTAGATGGCAGCAGCGCTCCACCAACAGCGCCGGCTGCAGTACCCAAGTATATTTCGCTAGATGGCAGCAGCGTTCCACCAAAAGGGCGGCTGCAGTACACAAATATATAGTACTAAATCTGACCCTTACCCTAAGAGCCTGTGTCTAACCCTAACCCTAAGAGCCTGAGTCTAACCCTAACCGTAAGAGCCTGAGTCTAACCCTAACCCTAAGAGCCTGAGTCTAACCCTAACCCTAAGAGCCTAAGTCTAACCCTAACCCTAAGAGTCTAACCCTAACCCTAACCCTAACCCTAAGAGTGTAACCCTAACCCTAACCCTAACCCTAACCCTAAGAGTCTAACCCTAACCCTAACCCTAACCCTAAGAGTCTAACCCTAACCCTAACCCTAAGAGTCTAACCCTAACCCTAAGAGTCTAACCCTAACCCTAACCTTAACCCTAACCCTAAGAGTCTAACCCTAACCCTAAGAGTCTAACCCTAACCCTAACCCTAACCCTAAGAGTCTAACCCTAACCCTAAGAGTCTAACCCTAACCCTAACCCTAACCCTAACCCTAACCGTAAGAGTGTAACCCTAACCCTAAGAGTCTAACCCTAAGAGTCTAACCCTAACCCTAACCCTAACCCTAACAGTCTAACCCTAACCCTAACCCTAAACCCGGCTGAAGTACCCAAGTATATTTCGCTAGATGGCAGCAGCGCTCCACCAACAGAGCCGGCTGCAGTACCCAAATATATTTCGCTAGATGGCAGCAGCGCTCCACAAACAGGGCCGGCTGCAGCACCCAAATATATTTCGCTAGATGGCAGCAGCGATCCACCAACAGCGCCGGCTGCAGTACCCAAATATATTTCGCTAGATGGCAGCAGCGCTCCACCAAAAGGGCGGCTGCAGTACCCAAGTATATTTCGCTAGACGGCGGCAGTGCTCAACCAACCGGGCGGCTGCAGTACCAAAGTATATTTCGCTAGATGGCAGCAGCGCTCCACCAACAGCGCCGGCTGCAGTACTCAAGTATATTTCGCTAGATGGCAGCAGCGCTCCACAAAAAGGGTGGCTGCACTACCCAAATATATAGTACTGAGTCTAACCCTAACCCTAAGAGTCTAACCCTAAGAGTCTAACCCTAACCCTAACAGTCTAACCCTAACCCTAACCCTAAACCCGGCTGCAGTACCCAAATATATTTCGCTAGATGGCAGCAGCGCTCCACCAACAGAGCCGGCTGCAGTACCCAAGTATATTTCGCTAGATGGCAGCAGCGCTCCACCAACAGGGCCGGCTGCAGTACCCAAATATATTTCGCTAGATGGCAGCAGAGCTCCACCAACAGCACCGGCTGCAATACCCAAGTATATTTCGCTAGATGGCAGCAGCGCTCCACCAAAAGGGCGGCTGCAGTACCCAAATATATAGTACTGAGTCTGACCCTAACCCTAAGAGCCTGAGTCTAACCCTAACCCTAAGAGCCTGAGTCTAACCCTAACCCTAAGAGTCTAACCCTAACCCTAACCCTAACCCTAACCCTAAGAGTCTAACCCTAACCCTAAGAGTCTAACCGTAACCCTAACCCTAACCCTAACCGTAAGAGTCTAACCCTAACCCTAAGAGTCTAACCCTAAGAGTCTAACCCTAAGAGTCTAACCCTAACCCTAACAGTCTAACCCTAACCCTAACCCTAAACCCGGCTGCAGTACCCAAATATATTTCGCTAGATGGCAGCAGCGCTCCACCAACCGGGCGGCTGCAGTACCCAAGTATATTTCGCTAGATGGCAGCAGCGCTCCACCAACAGGGCCGGCTGCAGTACCCAAGTATATTTCGCTAGATGGCAGCAGCGCTCCACCAACAGCGCCGGCTGCAGTACCCAAATATATTTCGCTAGATGGCAGCAGCGCTCCACCAACAGCGCCGGCTGCAGTACCCAAATATATTTCGCTAGATGGCAGCAGCGCTCCACCAACAGCGCCGGCTGCAGTACCCAAGTATATTTCGCTAGATGGCAGCAGCGCTCCAACAACCGGGGGGCTGCAGTACCCAAGTATATTTCGCTAGATGGCAGCAGCGCTCCAACAACCGGGGGGCTGCAGTACCCAAGTATATTTCGCTAGATGGCAGCAGCGCTCCACCAACAGGGCCGGCTGCAGTACCCAAGTATATTTCGCTAGATGGCAGCAGCGCTCCACCAACCGGGCGGCTGCAGTACCCAAGTATATTTCGCTAGATGGCAGCAGCGCTCCACCAACAGGGCCGGCTGCAGTACCCAAATATATTTCGCTAGATGGCAGCAGCGCTCCACCAACCGGGCGGCTGCAGTACCCAAGTATATTTCGCTAGATGGCAGCAGCGCTCCACCAACAGCTCCGGCTGCAGTACCCAAATATATTTCGCTAGATGGCAGCAGCGCTCCACCAACAGCGCCGGCTGCAGTACCCAAATATATTTCGCTAGATGGCAGCAGCGCTCCACAAACCGGGCGGCTGCAGTACCCAAGTATATTTCGCTAGATGGCAGCAGCGCTCCACCAACAGCGCCGGCTGCAGTACCCAAGTATATTTCGCTAGATGGCAGCAGCGCTCCACCAACCGGGCGGCTGCAGTACCCAATTACATTTCGCTAGATGGCAGCAGCGCTCCACCAACCGGGCGGCTGCAGTACCCAAGTATATTTCGCTAGATGGCAGCAGAGCTCCACCAACAGGGCCGGCTGCAGTACCCAAATATATTTCGCTAGATGGCAGCAGCGCTCCACCAAAAGGGCGGCTGCAGTACCCAAATATATTTCGCTAGATGGCAGCAGCGCTCCACCAACAGCGCCGGCTGCAGTACCCAAGTATATTTCGCTAGATGGCAGCAGCGCTCCACCAACCGGGCGGCTGCAGTACCCAATTACATTTCGCTAGATGGCAGCAGCGCTCCACCAACCGGGCGGCTGCAGTACCCAAGTATATTTCGCTAGATGGCAGCAGAGCTCCACCAACAGGGCCGTCTGCAGTACCCAAATATATTTCGCTAGATGGCAGCAGCGCTCCACCAACAGCGCCGGCTGCAATACCCAAGTATATTTCGCTAGATGGCAGCAGCGCTCCACCAAAAGGGCGGCTGCAGTACCCAAATATATAGTACTGAGTCTGACCCTAACCCTAAGAGCCTGAGTCTAACCCTAACCCTAAGAGCCTGAGTCTAACCCTCACACTAAGAGCCTGAGTCTAACCCTAACCCTAAGAGACTGAGTCTAACCCTAACCCTAAGAGCCTGAGTCTAACCCTCACCCTAAGAGCCAGAGTCTAACCCTCACCCTAAGAGCCTGAGTCTAACCCTAACCCTAAGAGCCTAAGTCTAACCCTTACCCTAAGAGTCTAACCCTAACCCTAACCCTAACCCTAAGAGTCTAACCCTAATCTGAATATAACCCTAACCCTAAGAGTCTAACCCTAAACCTAACCCTAACCCTAAGAGTCTAACCCTAACCCTAAGAGTCTAACCCTAACCCTAACCCTAACCCTAACCCTAAGAGTCTAACCCTAACCCTAAGAGTCTAACCCTAACCCTAACCCTAACCCTAACCCTAAGAGTCTAACCCTAACCCTAAGAGTCTAACCCTAAGAGTCTAACCCTAACCCTAACCCTAACCCTAACAGTCTAACCCTAACCCTAACCCTAAACCCGGCTGAAGTACCCAAGTATATTTCGCTAGATGGCAGCAGCGCTCCACCAACAGAGCCGGCTGCAGTACCCAAATATATTTCGCTAGATGGCAGCAGCGCTCCACAAACAGGGCCGGCTGCAGTCACCAAATATATTTCGCTAGATGGCAGCAGCGATCCACCAACAGCGCCGGCTGCAGTACCCAAATATATTTCGCTAGATGGCAGCAGCGCTCCACCAAAAGGGCGGCTGCAGTACCCACGTATATTTCGCTAGACGGCGGCAGTGCTCAACCAACCGGGCGGCTGCAGTACCAAAGTATATTTCGCTAGATGGCAGCAGCGCTCCACCAACAGCGCCGGCTGCAGTACCCAAATATATTTCGCTAGATGGCAGCAGCGCTCCACCAAAAGGGCGGCTGCAGTACCCAAATATATTTCGCTAGATGGCAGCAGCGCTCCACCAAAAGGGCGGCTGCAGTACCCAAGTATATTTCGCTAGATGGCAGCAGCGCTCCACCAACAGGGCCGGCTGCAGTACCCAAATATATTTCGCTAGATGGCAGCAGCGCTCCACAAACCGGGCGGCTGCAGTACCCAAGTATATTTCGCTAGATGGCAGCAGCGCTCCACCAACAGCGCCGGCTGCAGTACCCAAGTATATTTCGCTAGATGGCAGCAGCGCTCCACCAAAAGGGCGGCTGCAGTACACAAATATATAGTACTAAATCTGACCCTAACCCTAAGAGCCTGTGTCTAACCCTAACCCTAAGAGCCTGAGTCTAACCCTAACCGTAAGAGCCTGAGTCTAACCCTAACCCTAAGAGCCTGAGTCTAACCCTAACCCTAAGAGCCTAAGTCTAACCCTAACCCTAAGAGTCTAACCCTAACCCTAACCCTAACCCTAAGAGTGTAACCCTAACCCTAACCCTAACCCTAACCCTAAGAGTCTAACCCTAACCCTAACCCTAAGAGTCTAACCCTAACCCTAAGAGTCTAACCCTAACCCTAACCCTAACCCTAACCCTAACCGTAAGAGTCTAACCCTAAGAGTCTAACCCTAACCCTAACCCTAACCCTAACAGTCTAACCCTAACCCTAACCCTAAACCCGGCTGAAGTACCCAAGTATATTTCGCTAGATGGCAGCAGCGCTCCACCAACAGAGCCGGCTGCAGTACCCAAATATATTTCGCTAGATGGCAGCAGCGCTCCACAAACAGCGCCGGCTGCAGTACCCAAATATATTTCGCTAGATGGCAGCAGCGATCCACCAACAGCGCCGGCTGCAGTACCCAAATATATTTCGCTAGATGGCAGCAGCGCTCCACCAAAAGGGCGGCTGCAGTACCCACGTATATTTCGCTAGACGGCGGCAGTGCTCAACCAACCGGGCGGCTGCAGTACCAAAGTATATTTCGCTAGATGGCAGCAGCGCTCCACCAACAGCGCCGGCTGCAGTACCCAAATATATTTCGCTAGATGGCAGCAGCGCTCCACAAACCGGGCGGCTGCAGTACCCAAGTATATTTCGCTAGATGGCAGCAGCGCTCCACCAACAGCGCCGGCTGCAGTACCCAAGTATATTTCGCTAGATGGCAGCAGCGTTCCACCAAAAGGGCGGCTGCAGTACACAAATATATAGTACTAAATCTGACCCTTACCCTAAGAGCCTGTGTCTAACCCTAACCCTAAGAGCCTGAGTCTAACCCTAACCGTAAGAGCCTGAGTCTAACCCTAACCCTAAGAGCCTGAGTCTAACCCTAACCCTAAGAGCCTAAGTCTAACCCTAACCCTAAGAGTCTAACCCTAACCCTAACCCTAACCCTAAGAGTGTAACCCTAACCCTAACCCTAACCCTAACCCTAAGAGTCTAACCCTAACCCTAACCCTAACCCTAAGAGTCTAACCCTAACCCTAACCCTAAGAGTCTAACCCTAACCCTAAGAGTCTAACCCTAACCCTAACCTTAACCCTAACCCTAAGAGTCTAACCCTAACCCTAAGAGTCTAACCCTAACCCTAACCCTAACCCTAAGAGTCTAACCCTAACCCTAAGAGTCTAACCCTAACCCTAACCCTAACCCTAACCCTAACCGTAAGAGTGTAACCCTAACCCTAAGAGTCTAACCCTAAGAGTCTAACCCTAACCCTAACCCTAACCCTAACAGTCTAACCCTAACCCTAACCCTAAACCCGGCTGAAGTACCCAAGTATATTTCGCTAGATGGCAGCAGCGCTCCACCAACAGAGCCGGCTGCAGTACCCAAATATATTTCGCTAGATGGCAGCAGCGCTCCACAAACAGGGCCGGCTGCAGCACCCAAATATATTTCGCTAGATGGCAGCAGCGATCCACCAACAGCGCCGGCTGCAGTACCCAAATATATTTCGCTAGATGGCAGCAGCGCTCCACCAAAAGGGCGGCTGCAGTACCCAAGTATATTTCGCTAGACGGCGGCAGTGCTCAACCAACCGGGCGGCTGCAGTACCAAAGTATATTTCGCTAGATGGCAGCAGCGCTCCACCAACAGCGCCGGCTGCAGTACTCAAGTATATTTCGCTAGATGGCAGCAGCGCTCCACAAAAAGGGTGGCTGCACTACCCAAATATATAGTACTGAGTCTAACCCTAACCCTAAGAGTCTAACCCTAAGAGTCTAACCCTAACCCTAACCCTAACCCTAACAGTCTAACCCTAACCCTAACCCTAAACCCGGCTGCAGTACCCAAATATATTTCGCTAGATGGCAGCAGCGCTCCACCAACAGAGCCGGCTGCAGTACCCAAGTATATTTCGCTAGATGGCAGCAGCGCTCCACCAACAGGGCCGGCTGCAGTACCCAAATATATTTCGCTAGATGGCAGCAGCGCTCCACCAACAGCACCGGCTGCAATACCCAAGTATATTTCGCTAGACGGCGGCAGTGCTCAACCAACCGGGCGGCTGCAGTACCAAAGTATATTTCGCTAGATGGCAGCAGCGCTCCACCAACAGCGCCGGCTGCAGTACTCAAGTATATTTCGCTAGATGGCAGCAGCGCTCCACAAAAAGGGTGGCTGCACTACCCAAATATATAGTACTGAGTCTAACCCTAACCCTAAGAGTCTAACCCTAAGAGTCTAACCCTAACCCTAACAGTCTAACCCTAACCCTAACCCTAAACCCGGCTGCAGTACCCAAATATATTTCGCTAGATGGCAGCAGCGCTCCACCAACAGAGCCGGCTGCAGTACCCAAGTATATTTCGCTAGATGGCAGCAGCGCTCCACCAACAGGGCCGGCTGCAGTACCCAAATATATTTCGCTAGATGGCAGCAGCGCTCCACCAACAGCACCGGCTGCAATACCCAAGTATATTTCGCTAGATGGCAGCAGCGCTCCACCAAAAGGGCGGCTGCAGTACCCAAATATATAGTACTGAGTCTGACCCTAACCCTAAGAGCCTGAGTCTAACCCTAACCCTAAGAGCCTGAGTCTAACCCTAACCCTAAGAGTCTAACCCTAACCCTAACCCTAACCCTAACCCTAAGAGTCTAACCCTAACCCTAAGAGTCTAACCGTAACCCTAACCCTAACCCTAACCGTAAGAGTCTAACCCTAACCCTAAGAGTCTAACCCTAAGAGTCTAACCCTAAGAGTCTAACCCTAACCCTAACAGTCTAACCCTAACCCTAACCCTAAACCCGGCTGCAGTACCCAAATATATTTCGCTAGATGGCAGCAGCGCTCCACCAACCGGGCGGCTGCAGTACCCAAGTATATTTCGCTAGATGGCAGCAGCGCTCCACCAACAGGGCCGGCTGCAGTACCCAAGTATATTTCGCTAGATGGCAGCAGCGCTCCACCAACAGCGCCGGCTGCAGTACCCAAATATATTTCGCTAGATGGCAGCAGCGCTCCACCAACAGCGCCGGCTGCAGTACCCAAATATATTTCGCTAGATGGCAGCAGCGCTCCACCAACAGCGCCGGCTGCAGTACCCAAGTATATTTCGCTAGATGGCAGCAGCGCTCCAACAACCGGGGGGCTGCAGTACCCAAGTATATTTCGCTAGATGGCAGCAGCGCTCCACCAACCGGGGGGCTGCAGTACCCAAGTATATTTCGCTAGATGGCAGCAGCGCTCCACCAACAGGGCCGGCTGCAGTACCCAAGTATATTTCGCTAGATGGCAGCAGCGCTCCACCAACCGGGCGGCTGCAGTACCCAAGTATATTTCGCTAGATGGCAGCAGCGCTCCACCAACAGGGCCGGCTGCAGTACCCAAATATATTTCGCTAGATGGCAGCAGCGCTCCACCAACCGGGCGGCTGCAGTACCCAAGTATATTTCGCTAGATGGCAGCAGCGCTCCACCAACAGCTCCGGCTGCAGTACCCAAATATATTTCGCTAGATGGCAGCAGCGCTCCACCAACAGCGCCGGCTGCAGTACCCAAATATATTTCGCTAGATGGCAGCAGCGCTCCACAAACCGGGCGGCTGCAGTACCCAAGTATATTTCGCTAGATGGCAGCAGCGCTCCACCAACAGCGCCGGCTGCAGTACCCAAGTATATTTCGCTAGATGGCAGCAGCGCTCCACCAACCGGGCGGCTGCAGTACCCAATTACATTTCGCTAGATGGCAGCAGCGCTCCACCAACCGGGCGGCTGCAGTACCCAAGTATATTTCGCTAGATGGCAGCAGAGCTCCACCAACAGCGCCGGCTGCAGTACCCAAATATATTTCGCTAGATGGCAGCAGCGCTCCACCAAAAGGGCGGCTGCAGTACCCAAATATATTTCGCTAGATGGCAGCAGCGCTCCACCAACAGGGCCGGCTGCAGTACCCAAGTATATTTCGCTAGATGGCAGCAGCGCTACACCAACCTGGCGGCTGCAGTACCCCATTACATTTCGCTAGATGGCAGCAGCGCACCACCAACCGGGCGGCTGCAGTACCCAAGTATATTTCGCTAGATGGCAGCAGCGCTCCACCAACAGCGCCGGCTGCAGTACCCAATTACATTTCGCTAGATGGCAGCAGCGCTCCACCAACCGGGCGGCTGCAGTACCCAAGTATATTTCGCTAGATGGCAGCAGAGCTCCACCAACAGGGCCGGCTGCAGTACCCAAATATATTTCGCTAGATGGCAGCAGCGCTCCACCAAAAGGGCGGCTGCAGTACCCAAATATATTTCGCTAGATGGCAGCAGCGCTCCACAAACAGGGCCGGCTGCAGTACCCAAGTATATTTCGCTAGATGGCAGCAGCGCTACACCAACCTGGCGGCTGCAGTACCCCATTACATTTCGCTAGATGGCAGCAGCGCTCCACCAACCGGGCGGCTGCAGTACCCAAGTATATTTCGCTAGATGGCAGCAGCGCTACACCAACCGGGCGGCTGCAGTACCCAATTACATTTCGCTAGATGGCAGCAGCGCTCCACCAACAGCGCCGGCTGCAGTACCCAAATATATTTCGCTAGATGGCAGCAGCGCTCCACCAACCGGGCGGCTGCAGTACCCAATTACATTTCGCTAGATGGCAGCAGCGCTCCACCAACCGGGCGGCTGCAGTACCCAAGTATATTTCGCTAGATGGCAGCAGAGCTCCACCAACAGGGCCGGCTGCAGTACCCAAATATATTTCGCTAGATGGCAGCAGCGCTCCACCAAAAGGGCGGCTGCAGTACCCAAATATATTTCGCTAGATGGCAGCAGCGCTCCACCAACAGGGCCGGCTGCAGTACCCAAGTATATTTCGCTAGATGGCAGCAGCGTTCCACCAAAAGGGCGGCTGCAGTACCCCATTACATTTCGCTAGATGGCAGCAGCGCTCCACCAACCGGGCGGCTGCAGTACCCAAGTATATTTCGCTAGATGGCAGCAGCGCTACACCAACCGGGCGGCTGCAGTACCCAATTACATTTCGCTAGATGGCAGCAGCGCTCCACCAACCGGGCGGCTGCAGTACCCAAGTATATTTCGCTAGATGGCAGCAGCGCTCCACAAACCGGGCGGCTGCAGTACCCAAGTATATTTCGCTAGATGGCAGCAGCGCTCCACCAACAGCGCCGGCTGCAGTACCCAAGTATATTTCGCTAGATGGCAGCAGCGCTCCACCAACCGGGCGGCTGCAGTACCCAATTACATTTCGCTAGATGGCAGCAGCGCTCCACCAAAAGGGCGGCTGCAGTACCCAAATATATTTCGCTAGATGGCAGCAGCGCTCCACCAACAGGGCCGGCTGCAGTACCCAAGTATATTTCGCTAGATGGCAGCAGCGCTACACCAACCTGGCGGCTGCAGTACCCCATTACATTTCGCTAGATGGCAGCAGCGCTCCACCAACCGGGCGGCTGCAGTACCCAAGTATATTTCGCTAGATGGCAGCAGCGCTCCACCAACAGCGCCGGCTGCAGTACCCAATTACATTTCGCTAGATGGCAGCAGCGCTCCACCAACCGGGCGGCTGCAGTACCCAAGTATATTTCGCTAGATGGCAGCAGAGCTCCACCAACAGGGCCGGCTGCAGTACCCAAATATATTTCGCTAGATGGCAGCAGCGCTCCACAAACCGGGTGGCTGCAGTACCCAAATATATTTCGCTAGATGGCAGCAGTGCTCCACCAACAGGGCCGGCTGCAGTACCCAAGTATATTTCGCTAGATGGCAGCAGCGCTACACCAACCTGGCGGCTGCAGTACCCCATTACATTTCGCTAGATGGCAGCAGCGCTCCACCAACCGGGCGGCTGCAGTACCCAAGTATATTTCGCTAGATGGCAGCAGCGCTACACCAACCGGGCGGCTGCAGTACCCAATTACATTTCGCTAGATGGCAGCAGCGCTCCACCAACCGGGCCGGCTGCAGTACCCAAATATATTTCGCTAGATGGCAGCAGCGCTCCACAAACCGGGCGGCTGCAGTACCCAAGTATATTTCGCTAGATGGCAGCAGCGCTCCACCAACAGGGCCGGCTGCAGTACCCAAGTATATTTCGCTAGATGGCAGCAGCGCTCCACCAACCGGGCGGCTGCAGTACCCAATTACATTTCGCTAGATGGCAGCAGCGCTCCACCAACAGGGCCGGCTGCAGTACCCAAGTATATTTCGCTAGATGGCAGCAGCGCTCCACCAACCGGGCGGCTGCAGTACCCAAGTATATTTCGCTAGATGGCAGCAGCGCTCCACCAACAGGGCCGGCTGCAGTACCCAAATATATTTCGCTAGATGGCAGCAGCGCTCCACCAACCGGGCGGCTGCAGTACCCAAGTATATTTCGCTAGATGGCAGCAGCGCTCCACCAACCGGGCGGCTGCAGTACCCAAGTATATTTCGCTAGATGGCAGCAGCACTCCACCAACAGCGCCGGCTGCAGTACCCAAATATATTTCGCTAGATGGCAGCAGCGCTCCACCAAAAGGGCGGCTGCAGTACCCAAGTATATTTCGCTAGATGGCAGCAGCGCTCCACCAACAGCGCCGGCTGCAGTACCCAAGTATATTTCGCTAGATGGCAGCAGCGCTCCACCAACCGGGCGGCTGCAGTACCCAAATATATTTCGCTAGATGGCAGCAGCGCTCCACCAACCGGGCGGCTGCAGTACCCAAGTATATTTCGCTAGATGGCAGCAGCGCTACACCAACCGGGCGGCTGCAGTACCCCATTACATTTCGCTAGATGGCAGCAGCGCTCCACCAACCGGGCGGCTGCAGTACCCAAGTATATTTCGCTAGATGGCAGCAGCGCTACACCAACCGGGCGGCTGCAGTACCCAATTACATTTCGCTAGATGGCAGCAGCGCTCCACCAACAGGGCCGGCTGCAGTACCCAAATATATTTCGCTAGATGGCAGCAGCGCTCCACCAACCGGGCGGCTGCAGTACCCAAGTATATTTCGCTAGATGGCAGCAGCGCTCCACCAACAGAGCTGGCTGCAGTACCCAAATATATTTCGCTAGATGGCAGCAGAGCTCCACCAACCGGGCGGCTGCAGTACCCAAATATATTTCGCTAGATGGCAGCAGCGCTCCACCAACCGGGCGGCTGCAGTACCCAAATATATTTCGCTAGATGGCAGCAGCGCTCCACCAACAGCGCCGGCTGCAGTACCCAAGTATATTTCGCTAGATGGCAGCAGCGCTCCACCAACCGGGCGGCTGCAGTACCCAAGTATATTTCGCTAGATGGCAGCAGCGCTACACCAACCGGGCGGCTGCAGTACCCCATTACATTTCGCTAGATGGCAGCAGCGCTCCACCAACCGGGCGGCTGCAGTACCCAAATATATTTCGCTAGATGGCAGCAGCGCTCCACAAACCGGGCGGCTGCAGTACCCAAGTATATTTCGCTAGATGGCAGCAGCGCTCCACCAAAAGGGCGGCTGCAGTACCCAAATATATTTCGCTAGATGGCAGCAGCGCTCCACCAACAGGGCCGGCTGCAGTACCCAAATATATTTCGCTAGATGGCAGCAGCGCTCCACCAACAGCGCCGGCTGCAATACCCAAGTATATTTCGCTAGATGGCAGCAGCGCTCCACCAAAAGGGCGGCTGCAGTACCCAAATATATAGTACTGAGTCTGACCCTAACCCTAAGAGCCTGATTCTAACCCTAACCCTAAGAGCCTGAGTCTAACCCTCACCCTAAGAGCCTGAGTCTAACCCTCACCCTAAGAGCCTGAGTCTAACCCTAACCCTAAGAGCCTAAGTCTAACCCTTACCCTAAGAGTCTAACCCTAACCCTAACCCTAACCCTAAGAGTCTAACCCTAACCCTGAATATAACCCTAACCCTAAGAGTCTAACCCTCACCCTAACCCTAACCCTAAGTGTCTAACCCTAACCCTAACCCTAACTCTAACCCTAAGAGTCTAACCCTAACCCTAAGAGTCTAACCCTAACCCTAACTCTAACCCTAAGAGTCTAACCGTAACCCTAACCCTAACCCTAAGAGTCTAACCCTAACCCTAACCCTAACCCTAAGAGTCTAACCCTAACCCTAAGAGTCTAACCCTAACCCTAACCCTAACCCTAACCCTAAGAGTCTAACCCTAACCCTAAGAGTCTAACCCTAACCCTAACCCTAAGAGTCTAACCCTAACCCTAAGAGTCTAACCCTAACCCTAACCCTAACCCTAACCCTAAGAGTCTAACCCTAACCCTAAGAGTCTAACCCTAACTCTAACCCTAACCCTAACCCTAAGAGTCTAACCCTAACCCTAAGAGTCTAAGCCTAACCCTAAGCCTAACCCTAACCCTAACCGTAAGAGTCTAACCCTAACCCTAAGAGTCTAACCCTAAGAGTCTAACCCTAAAAGTCTAACCCTAACCCTAACAGTCTAACCCTAACCCTAACCCTAAACCCGGCTGAAGTACCCAAGTATATTTCGCTAGATGGCAGCAGCGCTCCACCAACAGAGCCGGCTGCAGTACCCAAATATATTTCGCTAGATGGCAGCAGCGCTCCACCAACAGCTCCGGCTGCAGTACCCAAATATATTTCGCTAGATGGCAGCAGCACTCCACCAACAGAGCCGGCTGCAGTACCCAAATATATTTCGCTAGATGGCAGCAGCGCTCCACCAACAGCGCCGGCTGCAGTACCCAAGTATATTTCGCTAGATGGCAGCAGCGCTCCACCAACAGGGCCGGCTGCAGTACCCAAGTATATTTCGCTAGATGGCAGCAGCGCTCCACCAACCGGGCGGCTGCAGTACCCAAGTATATTTCGCTAGATGGCAGCAGCGCTCCACCAACCGGGCGGCTGCAGTACCCAATTACATTTCGCTAGATGGCAGCAGCGCTCCACCAACCGGGCCGGCTGCAGTACCCAAATATATTTCGCTAGATGGCAGCAGCGCTCCACAAACCGGGCGGCTGCAGTACCCAAGTATATTTCGCTAGATGGCAGCAGCGCTCCACCAACAGGGCCGGCTGCAGTACCCAAGTATATTTCGCTAGATGGCAGCAGCGCTCCACCAACCGGGCGGCTGCAGTACCCAATTACATTTCGCTAGATGGCAGCAGCGCTCCACCAAAAGGGCGGCTGCAGTACCCAAGTATATTTCGCTAGATGGCAGCAGAGCTCCACCAACAGCGCCGGCTGCAGTACCCAAATATATTTCGCTAGATGGCAGCAGCGCTCCACCAAAAGGGCGGCTGCAGTACCCAAATATATTTCGCTAGATGGCAGCAGCGCTCCACCAACAGGGCCGGCTGCAGTACCCAAATATATTTCGCTAGATGGCAGCAGCGCTCCACCAAGAGCTCCGGCTGCAATACCCAAGTATATTTCGCTAGATGGCAGCAGCGCTCCACCAAAAGGGCGGCTGCAGTACCCAAATATATAGTACTGAGTCTGACCCTCACCCTAAGAGCCTGAGTCTAACCCTAACCCTAAGAGCCTGAGTCTAACCCTCACCCTAAGAGCCTGAGTCTAACCCTAACCCTAAGAGCCTGAGTCTAACCCTCACCCTAAGAGCCTGAGTCTAACCCTAACCCTAAGAGCCTAACCCTAACCCTAACCCTAAGAGTCTAACCCTAACCCTAACCCTAACCCTAAGAGTCTAACCCTAACCCTGAATATAACCCTAACCCTAAGAGTCTAACCCTCACCCTAACCCTAACCCTAAGAGTCTAACCCTAACCCTAACCCTAAGAGTCTAACCCTAACCCTAAGAGTCTAACCCTAACCCTAACCCTAACCCTAACCCTAAGAGTCTAACCCTAACCCTAAGAGTCTAACCCTAACCCTAACCCTAACCGTAAGAGTCTAACCCTAACCCTAAGAGTCTAACCCTAAGAGTCTAACCCTAACAGTCTAACCCTAACCCTAACAGTCTAACCCTAACCCTAACCCTAAACCCGGCTGAAGTACCCAAGTATATTTCGCTAGATGGCAGCAGCGCTCCACCAACCGGGCGGCTGCAGTACCCAATTACATTTCGCTAGATGGCAGCAGCGCTCCACCAACCGGGCCGGCTGCAGTACCCAAATATATTTCGCTAGATGGCAGCAGCGCTCCACAAACCGGGCGGCTGCAGTACCCAAGTATATTTCGCTAGATGGCAGCAGCGCTCCACCAACAGGGCCGGCTGCAGTACCCAAGTATATTTCGCTAGATGGCAGCAGCGCTCCACCAACCGGGCGGCTGCAGTACCCAATTACATTTCGCTAGATGGCAGCAGCGCTCCACCAAAAGGGCGGCTGCAGTACCCAAGTATATTTCGCTAGATGGCAGCAGAGCTCCACCAACAGCGCCGGCTGCAGTACCCAAATATATTTCGCTAGATGGCAGCAGCGCTCCACCAAAAGGGCGGCTGCAGTACCCAAATATATTTCGCTAGATGGCAGCAGCGCTCCACCAACAGGGCCGGCTGCAGTACCCAAATATATTTCGCTAGATGGCAGCAGCGCTCCACCAAGAGCGCCGGCTGCAATACCCAAGTATATTTCGCTAGATGGCAGCAGCGCTCCACCAAAAGGGCGGCTGCAGTACCCAAATATATAGTACTGAGTCTGACCCTCACCCTAAGAGCCTGAGTCTAACCCTAACCCTAAGAGCCTGAGTCTAACCCTCACCCTAAGAGCCTGAGTCTAACCCTAACCCTAAGAGCCTGAGTCTAACCCTCACCCTAAGAGCCTGAGTCTAACCCTAACCCTAAGAGCCTAACCCTAACCCTAACCCTAAGAGTCTAACCCTAACCCTAACCCTAACCCTAAGAGTCTAACCCTAACCCTGAATATAACCCTAACCCTAAGAGTCTAACCCTCACCCTAACCCTAACCCTAAGAGTCTAACCCTAACCCTAACCCTAAGAGTCTAACCCTAACCCTAAGAGTCTAACCCTAACCCTAACCCTAACCCTAACCCTAAGAGTCTAACCCTAACCCTAAGAGTCTAACCCTAACCCTAACCCTAACCGTAAGAGTCTAACCCTAACCCTAAGAGTCTAACCCTAAGAGTCTAACCCTAAGAGTCTAACCCTAACCCTAACAGTCTAACCCTAACCCTAACCCTAAACCCGGCTGAAGTACCCAAGTATATTTCGCTAGATGGCAGCAGCGCTCCACAAACAGAGCCGGCTGCAGTACCCAAATATATTTCGCTAGATGGCAGCAGCGCTCCACCAACAGAGCCGGCTGCAGTACCCAAATATATTTCGCTAGATGGCAGCAGCGCTCCACCAACAGCGCCGGCTGCAGTACCCAAATATATTTCGCTAGATGGCAGCAGCGCTCCACCAACAGCTCCGGCTGCAGTACCCAAGTATATTTCGCTAGATGGCAGCAGCGCTCCACCAACAGGGCCGGCTGCAGTACCCAAGTATATTTCGCTAGATGGCAGCAGCGCTCCACCAACCGGGCGGCTGCAGTACCCAATTACATTTCGCTAGATGGCAGCAGCGCTCCACCAACAGGGCCGGCTGCAGTACCCAAGTATATTTCGCTAGATGGCAGCAGCGCTCCACCAACCGGGCGGCTGCAGTACCCAAGTATATTTCGCTAGATGGCAGCAGCGCTCCACCAACAGGGCCGGCTGCAGTACCCAAATATATTTCGCTAGATGGCAGCAGCGCTCCACCAAACGGGCGGCTGCAGTACCCAAGTATATTTCGCTAGATGGCAGCAGCGCTCCAACAACCGGGCGGCTGCAGTACCCAAGTATATTTCGCTAGATGGCAGCAGCGCTCCACCAACAGCGCCGGCTGCAGTACCCAAATATATTTCGCTAGATGGCAGCAGCGCTCCACCAAAAGGGCGGCTGCAGTACCCAAGTATATTTCGCTAGATGGCAGCAGCGCTCCACCAACAGCGCCGGCTGCAGTACCCAAGTATATTTCGCTAGATGGCAGCAGCGCTCCACCAACAGGGCCGGCTGCAGTACCCAAATATATTTCGCTAGATGGCAGCAGCGCTCCACCAACCGGGCGGCTGCAGTACCCAAGTATATTTCGCTAGATGGCAGCAGCGCTCCACCAACAGGGCCGGCTGCAGTACCCAAGTATATTTCGCTAGATGGCAGCAGCGCTCCACCAACCGGGCGGCTGCAGTACCCAAGTATATTTCGCTAGATGGCAGCAGCGCTACACCAACCGGGCGGCTGCAGTACCCCATTACATTTCGCTAGATGGCAGCAGCGCTCCACCAACCGGGCGGCTGCAGTACCCAAGTATATTTCGCTAGATGGCAGCAGCGCTACACCAACCGGGCGGCTGCAGTACCCAATTACATTTCGCTAGATGGCAGCAGCGCTCCACCAACAGGGCCGGCTGCAGTACCCAAATATATTTCGCTAGATGGCAGCAGCGCTCCACCAACCGGGCGGCTGCAGTACCCAAGTATATTTCGCTAGATGGCAGCAGCGCTCCACCAACAGAGCTGGCTGCAGTACCCAAATATATTTCGCTAGATGGCAGCAGCGCTCCACCAAAAGGGCGGCTGCAGTACCCAAATATATTTCGCTAGATGGCAGCAGCGCTCCACCAACAGGGCCGGCTGCAGTACCCAAATATATTTCGCTAGATGGCAGCAGCGCTCCACCAACAGCGCCGGCTGCAGTACCCAAGTATATTTCGCTAGATGGCAGCAGCGCTCCACCAAAAGGACGGCTGCAGTACCCAAGTATATTTCGCTAGATGGCAGCAGCGCTCCACCAACAGGGCCGGCTGCAGTACCCAAATATATTTCGCTAGATGGCAGCAGCGCTCCACCAACCGGGCGGCTGCAGTACCCAAGTATATTTCGCTAGATGGCAGCAGCGCTCCACCAACAGCACCGGCTGCAGTACCCAAGTATATTTCGCTAGATGGCAGCAGCGCTCCACCAACAGGGCCGGCTGCAGTACCCAAGTATATTTCGCTAGATGGCAGCAGCGCTCCACCAACCGGGCGGCTGCAGTACCCAAGTATATTTCGCTAGATGGCAGCAGCGCTCCACCAACAGCGCCGGCTGCAGTACCCAAGTATATTTCGCTAGATGGCAGCAGCGCTCCACCAACCGGGCGGCTGCAGTACCCAATTACATTTCGCTAGATGGCAGCAGCGCTCCACCAAAAGGGCGGCTGCAGTACCCAAGTATATTTCGCTAGATGGCAGCAGAGCTCCACCAACCGGGCGGCTGCAGTACCCAAATATATTTCGCTAGATGGCAGCAGCGCTCCACCAACAGGGCCGGCTGCAGTACCCAAATATATTTCGCTAGATGGCAGCAGCGCTCCACCAACAGGGCCGGCTGCAGTACCCAAGTATATTTCGCTAGATGGCAGCAGCGCTCCACCAACCGGGCGGCTGCAGTACCCAAGTATATTTCGCTAGATGGCAGCAGCGCTACACCAACCGGGCGGCTGCAGTACCCCATTACATTTCGCTAGATGGCAGCAGCGCTCCACCAACCGGGCGGCTGCAGTACCCAAATATATTTCGCTAGATGGCAGCAGCGCTCCACAAACCGGGCGGCTGCAGTACCCAAGTATATTTCGCTAGATGGCAGCAGCGCTCCACCAAAAGGGCGGCTGCAGTACCCAATTATATTTCGCTAGATGGCAGCAGCGCTCCACCAACAGGGCCGGCTGCAGTACCCAAATATATTTCGCTAGATGGCAGCAGCGCTCCACCAACAGCGCCGGCTGCAATACCCAAGTATATTTCGCTAGATGGCAGCAGCGCTCCACCAAAAGGGCGGCTGCAGTACCCAAATATATAGTACTGAGTCTGACCCTAACCCTAAGAGCCTGATTCTAACCCTAACCCTAAGAGCCTGAGTCTAACCCTCACCCTAAGAGCCTGAGTCTAACCCTAACCCTAAGAGCCTAAGTCTAACCCTTACCCTAAGAGTCTAACCCTAACCCTAACCCTAACCCTAAGAGTCTAACCCTAACCCTGAATATAACCCTAACCCTAAGAGTCTAACCCTCACCCTAACCCTAACCCTAAGTGTCTAACCCTAACCCTAACCCTAACTCTAACCCTAAGAGTCTAACCCTAACCCTAAGAGTCTAACCCTAACCCCAACCCTAACCCTAAGAGTCTAACCCTAACCCTAAGAGTCTAACCCTAACCCTAACTCTAACCCTAAGAGTCTAACCGTAACCCTAACCCTAACCCTAAGAGTCTAACCCTAACCCTAACCCTAACCCTAAGAGTCTAACCCTAACCCTAAGAGTCTAACCCTAACCCTAACCCTAACCCTAACCCTAAGAGTCTAACCCTAACCCTAAGAGTCTAACCCTAACCCTAACCCTAACCCTAACCCTAAGAGTCTAACCCTAACCCTAAGAGTCTAACCCTAACCCTAACCCTAACCCTAAGAGTCTAACCCTAACCCTAAGAGTCTAACCCTAACTCTAACCCTAACCCTAACCCTAAGAGTCTAACCCTAACCCTAAGAGTCTAAGCCTAACCCTAAGCCTAACCCTAACCCTAACCGTAAGAGTCTAACCCTAACCCTAAGAGTCTAACCCTAAGAGTCTAACCCTAAAAGTCTAACCCTAACCCTAACAGTCTAACCCTAACCCTAACCCTAAACCCGGCTGAAGTACCCAAGTATATTTCGCTAGATGGCAGCAGCGCTCCACAAACAGAGCCGGCTGCAGTACCCAAATATATTTCGCTAGATGGCAGCAGCGCTCCACCAACAGCTCCGGCTGCAGTACCCAAATATATTTCGCTAGATGGCAGCAGCACTCCACCAACAGAGCCGGCTGCAGTACCCAAATATATTTCGCTAGATGGCAGCAGCGCTCCACCAACAGCGCCGGCTGCAGTACCCAAATATATTTCGCTAGATGGCAGCAGCGCTCCACCAACAGCGCCGGCTGCAGTACCCAAGTATATTTCGCTAGATGGCAGCAGCGCTCCACCAACCGGGCGGCTGCAGTACCCAAGTATATTTCGCTAGATGGCAGCAGCGCTCCACCAACAGGGCCGGCTGCAGTACCCAAGTATATTTCGCTAGATGGCAGCAGCGCTCCACCAACCGGGCGGCTGCAGTACCCAAGTATATTTCGCTAGATGGCAGCAGCGCTCCACCAACCGGGCGGCTGCAGTACCCAAATACATTTCGCTAGATGGCAGCAGCGCTCCACCAACCGGGCCGGCTGCAGTACCCAAGTATATTTCGCTAGATGGCAGCAGCGCTCCACCAAAAGGGCGGCTGCAGTACCCAAGTATATTTCGCTAGATGGCAGCAGCGCTCCACCAAAAGGGCCGGCTGCAGTACCCAAGTATATTTCGCTAGATGGCAGCAGCGCTCCACCAACCGGGCGGCTGCAGTACCCAATTACATTTCGCTAGATGGCAGCAGCGCTCCACCAAAAGGGCGGCTGCAGTACCCAAGTATATTTCGCTAGATGGCAGCAGAGCTCCACCAACAGCGCCGGCTGCAGTACCCAAATATATTTCGCTAGATGGCAGCAGCGCTCCACCAAAAGGGCGGCTGCAGTACCCAAATATATTTCGCTAGATGGCAGCAGCGCTCCACCAACAGGGCCGGCTGCAGTACCCAAATATATTTCGCTAGATGGCAGCAGCGCTCCACCAAGAGCGCCGGATGCAATACCCAAGTATATTTCGCTAGATGGCAGCAGCGCTCCACCAAAAGGGCGGCTGCAGTACCCAAATATATAGTACTGAGTCTGACCCTCACCCTAAGAGCCTGAGTCTAACCCTAACCCTAAGAGCCTGAGTCTAACCCTCACCCTAAGAGCCTGAGTCTAACCCTAACCCTAAGAGCCTGAGTCTAACCCTCACCCTAAGAGCCTGAGTCTAACCCTAACCCTAAGAGCCTAACCCTAACCCTAACCCTAAGAGTCTAACCCTAACCCTAACCCTAACCCTAAGAGTCTAACCCTAACCCTGAATATAACCCTAACCCTAAGAGTCTAACCCTCACCCTAACCCTAACCCTAAGAGTCTAACCCTAACCCTAACCCTAAGAGTCTAACCCTAACCCTAAGAGTCTAACCCTAACCCTAACCCTAACCCTAACCCTAAGAGTCTAACCCTAACCCTAAGAGTCTAACCCTAACCCTATCCCTAACCCTAAGAGTCTAACCCTAACCCTAAGAGTCTAACCCTAAGAGTCTAACCCTAAGAGTCTAACCCTAACCCTAACAGTCTAACCCTAACCCTAACCCTAAACCCGGCTGAAGTACCCAAGTATATTTCGCTAGATGGCAGCAGCGCTCCACAAACAGAGCCGGCTGCAGTACCCAAATATATTTCGCTAGATGGCAGCAGCGCTCCACCAACAGAGCCGGCTGCAGTACCCAAATATATTTCGCTAGATGGCAGCAGCGCTCCACCAACAGCGCCGGCTGCAGTACCCAAATATATTTCGCTAGATGGCAGCAGCGCTCCACCAACAGCGCCGGCTGCAGTACCCAAATATATTTCGCTAGATGGCAGCAGCGCTCCACCAACCGGGCGGCTGCAGTACCCAAGTATATTTCGCTAGATTGCAGCAGCGCTCCACCAACCGGGCGGCTGCAGTACCCAAGTATATTTCGCTAGATGGCAGCAGCGCTCCACCAACAGGGCCGGCTGCAGTACCCAAGTATATTTCGCTAGATGGCAGCAGCGCTCCACCAACCGGGCGGCTGCAGTACCCATGTATATTTCGCTAGATGGCAGCAGCGCTCCACCAACAGAGCCGGCTGCAGTACCCAAGTATATTTCGCTAGATGGCAGCAGCGTTCCACCAAAAGGGCGGCTGCAGTACACAAATATATAGTACTAAATCTGACCCTAACCCTAAGAGCCTGTGTCTAACCCTAACCCTAAGAGCCTGAGTCTAACCCTAACCGTAAGAGCCTGAGTCTAACCCTAACCCTAAGAGCCTGAGTCTAACCCTAACCCTAAGAGCCTAAGTCTAACCCTAACCCTAAGAGTCTAACCCTAACCCTAACCCTTAGCCTAAGAGTGTAACCCTAACCCTAACCCTAACCCTAACCCTAAGAGTCTAACCCTAACCCTAACCCTAACCCTAAGAGTCTAACCCTAACCCTAAGAGTCTTACCCTAACCCTAACCTTAACCCTAACCCTAAGAGTCTAACCCTAACCCTAACCCTAACCCTAAGAGTCTAACCCTAACCCTAAGAGTCTAACCCTAACCCTAACCCTAACCCTAACCCTAACCGTAAGAGTCTAACCCTAACCCTAAGAGTCTAACCCTAAGAGTCTAACCCTAACCCTAACCCTAACCCTAACCCTAACCCTAACCCTAACCCTAACCCTAACCCTAACCCTAACCCTAACCCTAACCCTAACCCTAACCCTAAACCCGGCTGAAGTACCCAAGTATATTTCGCTAGATGGCAGCAGCGCTCCACAAACAGAGCCGGCTGCAGTACCCAAATATATTTCGCTAGATGGCAGCAGCGCTCCACCAACAGAGCCGGCTGCAGTACCCAAATATATTTCGCTAGATGGCAGCAGCGCTCCACCAACAGCGCCGGCTGCAGTACCCAAATATATTTCGCTAGATGGCAGCAGCGCTCCACCAACAGGGCCGGCTGCAGTACCCAAATATATTTCGCTAGATGGCAGCAGCGCTCCACCAACCGGGCGGCTGCAGTACCCAAGTATATTTCGCTAGATGGCAGCAGCGCTCCACCAAAAGGGCGGCTGCAGTACCCAAATATATAGTACTGAGTCTGACCCTCACCCTAAGAGCCTGAGTCTAACCCTAACCCTAAGAGCCTGAGTCTAACCCTCACCCTAAGAGCCTGAGTCTAACCCTAACCCTAAGAGCCTGAGTCTAACCCTCACCCTAAGAGCCTGAGTCTAACCCTAACCCTAAGAGCCTAACCCTAACCCTAACCCTAAGAGTCTAACCCTAACCCTAACCCTAACCCTAAGAGTCTAACCCTAACCCTGAATATAACCCTAACCCTAAGAGTCTAACCCTCACCCTAACCCTAACCCTAAGAGTCTAACCCTAACCCTAACCCTAAGAGTCTAACCCTAACCCTAAGAGTCTAACCCTAACCCTAACCCTAACCCTAACCCTAAGAGTCTAACCCTAACCCTAAGAGTCTAACCCTAACCCTATCCCTAACCCTAAGAGTCTAACCCTAACCCTAAGAGTCTAACCCTAAGAGTCTAACCCTAAGAGTCTAACCCTAACCCTAACAGTCTAACCCTAACCCTAACCCTAAACCCGGCTGAAGTACCCAAGTATATTTCGCTAGATGGCAGCAGCGCTCCACAAACAGAGCCGGCTGCAGTACCCAAATATATTTCGCTAGATGGCAGCAGCGCTCCACCAACAGAGCCGGCTGCAGTACCCAAATATATTTCGCTAGATGGCAGCAGCGCTCCACCAACAGCGCCGGCTGCAGTACCCAAATATATTTCGCTAGATGGCAGCAGCGCTCCACCAACAGCGCCGGCTGCAGTACCCAAATATATTTCGCTAGATGGCAGCAGCGCTCCACCAACCGGGCGGCTGCAGTACCCAAGTATATTTCGCTAGATTGCAGCAGCGCTCCACCAACCGGGCGGCTGCAGTACCCAAGTATATTTCGCTAGATGGCAGCAGCGCTCCACCAACAGGGCCGGCTGCAGTACCCAAGTATATTTCGCTAGATGGCAGCAGCGCTCCACCAACCGGGCGGCTGCAGTACCCATGTATATTTCGCTAGATGGCAGCAGCGCTCCACCAACAGGGCCGGCTGCAGTACCCAAGTATATTTCGCTAGATGGCAGCAGCGTTCCACCAAAAGGGCGGCTGCAGTACACAAATATATAGTACTAAATCTGACCCTAACCCTAAGAGCCTGTGTCTAACCCTAACCCTAAGAGCCTGAGTCTAACCCTAACCGTAAGAGCCTGAGTCTAACCCTAACCCTAAGAGCCTGAGTCTAACCCTAACCCTAAGAGCCTAAGTCTAACCCTAACCCTAAGAGTCTAACCCTAACCCTAACCCTAAGCCTAAGAGTGTAACCCTAACCCTAACCCTAACCCTAACCCTAAGAGTCTAACCCTAACCCTAACCCTAACCCTAAGAGTCTAACCCTAACCCTAAGAGTCTTACCCTAACCCTAACCTTAACCCTAACCCTAAGAGTCTAACCCTAACCCTAACCCTAACCCTAAGAGTCTAACCCTAACCCTAAGAGTCTAACCCTAACCCTAACCCTAACCCTAACCCTAACCGTAAGAGTCTAACCCTAACCCTAAGAGTCTAACCCTAAGAGTCTAACCCTAACCCTAACCCTAACCCTAACAGTCTAACCCTAACCCTAACCCTAAACCCGGCTGAAGTACCCAAGTATATTTCGCTAGATGGCAGCAGCGCTCCACAAACAGAGCCGGCTGCAGTACCCAAATATATTTCGCTAGATGGCAGCAGCGCTCCACCAACAGAGCCGGCTGCAGTACCCAAATATATTTCGCTAGATGGCAGCAGCGCTCCACCAACAGCTCCGGCTGCAGTACCCAAATATATTTCGCTAGATGGCAGCAGCGCTCCACCAACAGGGCCGGCTGCAGTACCCAAGTATATTTCGCTAGATGGCAGCAGCGCTCCACCAACCGGGCGGCTGCAGTACCCAAGTATATTTCGCTAGATGGCAGCAGCGCTCCACCAAAAGGGCGGCTGCAGTACCCAAATATATAGTACTGAGTCTGACCCTAACCCTAAGAGCCTGATTCTAACCCTAACCCTAAGAGCCTGAGTCTAACCCTCACCCTAAGAGCCTGAGTCTAACCCTCACCCTAAGAGCCTGAGTCTAACCCTAACCCTAAGAGCCTAAGTCTAACCCTTACCCTAAGAGTCTAACCCTAACCCTAACCCTAACCCTAAGAGTCTAACCCTAACCCTGAATATAACCCTAACCCTAAGAGTCTAACCCTCACCCTAACCCTAACCCTAAGTGTCTAACCCTAACCCTAACCCTAACTCTAACCCTAAGAGTCTAACCCTAACCCTAAGAGTCTAACCCTAACCCCAACCCTAACCCTAAGAGTCTAACCCTAACCCTAAGAGTCTAACCCTAACCCTAACTCTAACCCTAAGAGTCTAACCGTAACCCTAACCCTAACCCTAAGAGTCTAACCCTAACCCTAACCCTAACCCTAAGAGTCTAACCCTAACCCTAAGAGTCTAACCCTAACCCTAACCCTAACCCTAACCCTAAGAGTCTAACCCTAACCCTAAGAGTCTAACCCTAACCCTAACCCTAACCCTAACCCTAAGAGTCTAACCCTAACCCTAACCCTAACCCTAACAGTCTAACCCTAACCCTAACCCTAAACCCGGCTGAAGTACCCAAGTATATTTCGCTAGATGTCAGCAGCGCTCCACCAAAAGGGCGGCTGCAGTACCCAAATATATAGTACTGAGTCTGACCCTAACCCTAAGAGCCTGATTCTAACCCTAACCCTAAGAGCCTGAGTCTAACCCTCACCCTAAGAGCCTGAGTCTAACCCTCACCCTAAGAGCCTGAGTCTAACCCTAACCCTAAGAGCCTAAGTCTAACCCTTACCCTAAGAGTCTAACCCTAACCCTAACCCTAACCCTAAGAGTCTAACCCTAACCCTGAATATAACCCTAACCCTAAGAGTCTAACCCTCACCCTAACCCTAACCCTAAGTGTCTAACCCTAACCCTAACCCTAACTCTAACCCTAAGAGTCTAACCCTAACCCTAAGAGTCTAACCCTAACCCCAACCCTAACCCTAAGAGTCTAACCCTAACCCTAAGAGTCTAACCCTAACCCTAACTCTAACCCTAAGAGTCTAACCGTAACCCTAACCCTAACCCTAAGAGTCTAACCCTAACCCTAACCCTAACCCTAAGAGTCTAACCCTAACCCTAAGAGTCTAACCCTAACCCTAACCCTAACCCTAACCCTAAGTGTCTAACCCTAACCCTAAGAGTCTAACCCTAACCCTAACCCTAACCCTAACCCTAAGAGTCTAACCCTAACCCTAAGAGTCTAACCCTAACCCTAACCCTAAGAGTCTAACCCTAACCCTAAGAGTCTAAGCCTAACCCTAAGCCTAACCCTAACCCTAACCGTAAGAGTCTAACCCTAACCCTAAGAGTCTAACCCTAAGAGTCTAACCCTAAAAGTCTAACCCTAACCCTAACAGTCTAACCCTAACCCTAACCCTAAACCCGGCTGAAGTACCCAAGTATATTTCGCTAGATGGCAGCA
Organism: Falco punctatus; assembly: GCF_963210335.1. Classification (NCBI taxonomy): domain Eukaryota; kingdom Metazoa; phylum Chordata; class Aves; order Falconiformes; family Falconidae; genus Falco; species Falco punctatus. The sequence goes on along the minus strand of NW_027660193.1, from coordinate 1,715,686 downwards.
GCGCTCCACCAACAGAGCCGGCTGCAGTACCCAAATATATTTCGCTAGATGGCAGCAGCGCTCCACCAACAGCTCCGGCTGCAGTACCCAAATATATTTCGCTAGATGGCAGCAGCACTCCACCAACAGAGCCGGCTGCAGTACCCAAATATATTTCGCTAGATGGCAGCAGCGCTCCACCAACAGCGCCGGCTGCAGTACCCAAATATATTTCGCTAGATGGCAGCAGCGCTCCACCAACAGCGCCGGCTGCAGTACCCAAGTATATTTCGCTAGATGGCAGCAGCGCTCCACCAACCGGGCGGCTGCAGTACCCAAGTATATTTCGCTAGATGGCAGCAGCGCTCCACCAACAGGGCCGGCTGCAGTACCCAAGTATATTTCGCTAGATGGCAGCAGCGCTCCACCAACCGGGCGGCTGCAGTACCCAAGTATATTTCGCTAGATGGCAGCAGCGCTCCACCAACCGGGCGGCTGCAGTACCCAATTACATTTCGCTAGATGGCAGCAGCGCTCCACCAACCGGGCCGGCTGCAGTACCCAAATATATTTCGCTAGATGGCAGCAGCGCTACACCAACCGGGCGGCTGCAGTACCCAAGTATATTTCGCTAGATGGCAGCAGCGCTCCACCAACAGGGCCGGCTGCAGTACCCAAGTATATTTCGCTAGATGGCAGCAGCGCTCCACCAAAAGGGCGGCTGCAGTACCCAATTACATTTCGCTAGATGGCAGCAGCGCTCCACCAAAAGGGCGGCTGCAGTACCCAAGTATATTTCGCTAGATGGCAGCAGAGCTCCACCAACAGCGCCGGCTGCAGTACCCAAATATATTTCGCTAGATGGCAGCAGCGCTCCACCAAAAGGGCGGCTGCAGTACCCAAATATATTTCGCTAGATGGCAGCAGCGCTCCACCAACAGGGCCGGCTGCAGTACCCAAATATATTTCGCTAGATGGCAGCAGCGCTCCACCAAGAGCGCCGGCTGCAATACCCAAGTATATTTCGCTAGATGGCAGCAGCGCTCCACCAAAAGGGCGGCTGCAGTACCCAAATATATAGTACTGAGTCTGACCCTCACCCTAAGAGCCTGAGTCTAACCCTAACCCTAAGAGCCTGAGTCTAACCCTCACCCTAAGAGCCTGAGTCTAACCCTAACCCTAAGAGCCTGAGTCTAACCCTCACCCTAAGAGCCTGAGTCTAACCCTAACCCTAAGAGCCTAACCCTAACCCTAACCCTAAGAGTCTAACCCTAACCCTAACCCTAACCCTAAGAGTCTAACCCTAACCCTGAATATAACCCTAACCCTAAGAGTCTAACCCTCACCCTAACCCTAACCCTAAGAGTCTAACCCTAACCCTAACCCTAACCCTAAGAGTCTAACCCTAACCCTAAGAGTCTAACCCTAACTCTAACCCTAACCCTAACCCTAAGAGTCTAACCCTAACCCTAAGAGTCTAAGCCTAACCCTAAGCCTAACCTTAACTCTAACCGTAAGAGTCTAACCCTAACCCTAAGAGTCTAACCCTAAGAGTCTAACCCTAACCCTAACCCTAACCCTAACAGTCTAACCCTAACCCTAACCCTAAACCCGGCTGAAGTACCCAAGTATATTTCGCTAGATGGCAGCAGCGCTCCACAAACAGAGCCGGCTGCAGTACCCAAATATATTTCGCTAGATGGCAGCAGCGCTCCACCAACAGAGCCGGCTGCAGTACCCAAATATATTTCGCTAGATGGCAGCAGCGCTCCACCAACAGCGCCGGCTGCAGTACCCAAATATATTTCGCTAGATGGCAGCAGCGCTCCACCAACAGGGCCGGCTGCAGTACCCAAGTATATTTCGCTAGATGGCAGCAGCGCTCCACCAACCGGGCGGCTGCAGTACCCAAGTATATTTCGCTAGATGGCAGCAGCGCTCCACCAACCGGGCGGCTGCAGTACCCAAGTATATTTCGCTAGATGGCAGCAGCGCTCCACCAACAGGGCCGGCTGCAGTACCCAAGTATATTTCGCTAGATGGCAGCAGCGCTCCACCAACCGGGCGGCTGCAGTACCCAAGTATATTTCGCTAGATGGCAGCAGCGCTCCACCAACAGGGCCGGCTGCAGTACCCAAGTATATTTCGCTAGATGGCAGCAGCGTTCCACCAAAAGGGCGGCTGCAGTACACAAATATATAGTACTAAATCTGACCCTAACCCTAAGAGCCTGTGTCTAACCCTAACCCTAAGAGCCTGAGTCTAACCCTAACCGTAAGAGCCTGAGTCTAACCCTAACCCTAACCCTAACCCTAACCCTAAGAGTCTAACCCTAACCCTAAGAGTCTTACCCTAACCCTAACCTTAACCCTAACCCTAAGAGTCTAACCCTAACCCTAACCCTAACCCTAAGAGTCTAACCCTAACCCTAAGAGTCTAACCCTAACCCTAACCCTAACCCTAACCCTAACCGTAAGAGTCTAACCCTAACCCTAAGAGTCTAACCCTAAGAGTCTAACCCTAACCCTAACCCTAACCCTAACAGTCTAACCCTAACCCTAACCCTAAACCCGGCTGAAGTACCCAAGTATATTTCGCTAGATGGCAGCAGCGCTCCACAAACAGAGCCGGCTGCAGTACCCAAATATATTTCGCTAGATGGCAGCAGCGCTCCACCAACAGAGCCGGCTGCAGTACCCAAATATATTTCGCTAGATGGCAGCAGCGCTCCACCAACAGCGCCGGCTGCAGTACCCAAATATATTTCGCTAGATGGCAGCAGCGCTCCACCAACAGCGCCGGCTGCAGTACCCAAGTATATTTCGCTAGATGGCAGCAGCGCTCCACCAACCGGGCGGCTGCAGTACCCAAGTATATTTCGCTAGATGGCAGCAGCGCTCCACCAAAAGGGCGGCTGCAGTACCCAAATATATAGTACTGAGTCTGACCCTAACCCTAAGAGCCTGAGTCTAACCCTCACCCTAAGAGCCTGAGTCTAACCCTCACCCTAAGAGCCTAAGTCTAACCCTTACCCTAAGAGTCTAACCCTAACCCTAACCCTAACCCTAAGAGTCTAACCCTAACACTGAATATAACCCTAACCCTAAGAGTCTAACCCTCACCCTAACCCTAACCCTAAGTGTCTAACCCTAACCCTAACCCTAACTCTAACCCTAAGAGTCTAACCCTAACCCTAAGAGTCTAACCCTAACCCCAACCCTAACCCTAAGAGTCTAACCCTAACCCTAAGAGTCTAACCCTAACCCTAACTCTAACCCTAAGAGTCTAACCGTAACCCTAACCCTAACCCTAAGAGTCTAACCCTAACCCTAACCCTAAGAGTCTAACCCTAACCCTAAGAGTCTAACCCTAACCCTAACCCTAACCCTAACCCTAAGAGTCTAACCCTAACCCTAAGAGTCTAACCCTAACCCTAACCCTAACCCTAACCCTAAGAGTCTAACCCTAACCCTAACCCTAACCCTAACAGTCTAACCCTAACCCTAACCCTAAACCCGGCTGAAGTACCCAAGTATATTTCGCTAGATGTCAGCAGCGCTCCACCAAAAGGGCGGCTGCAGTACCCAAATATATAGTACTGAGTCTGACCCTAACCCTAAGAGCCTGATTCTAACCCTAACCCTAAGAGCCTGAGTCTAACCCTCACCCTAAGAGCCTGAGTCTAACCCTCACCCTAAGAGCCTGAGTCTAACCCTAACCCTAAGAGCCTAAGTCTAACCCTTACCCTAAGAGTCTAACCCTAACCCTAACCCTAACCCTAAGAGTCTAACCCTAACCCCAACCCTAACCCTAAGAGTCTAACCCTAACCCTAAGAGTCTAACCCTAACCCTAACTCTAACCCTAAGAGTCTAACCGTAACCCTAACCCTAACCCTAAGAGTCTAACCCTAACCCTAACCCTAACCCTAAGAGTCTAACCCTAACCCTAAGAGTCTAACCCTAACCCTAACCCTAACCCTAACCCTAAGAGTCTAACCCTAACCCTAAGAGTCTAACCCTAACCCTAACCCTAACCCTAACCCTAAGAGTCTAACCCTAACCCTAAGAGTCTAACCCTAACCCTAACCCTAACCCTAAGAGTCTAACCCTAACCCTAAGAGTCTAACCCTAACTCTAACCCTAACCCTAACCCTAAGAGTCTAACCCTAACCCTAAGAGTCTAAGCCTAACCCTAAGCCTAACCCTAACCCTAACCGTAAGAGTCTAACCCTAACCCTAAGAGTCTAACCCTAAGAGTCTAACCCTAAAAGTCTAACCCTAACCCTAACAGTCTAACCCTAACCCTAACCCTAAACCCGGCTGAAGTACCCAAGTATATTTCGCTAGATGGCAGCAGCGCTCCACCAACAGAGCCGGCTGCAGTACCCAAATATATTTCGCTAGATGGCAGCAGCGCTCCACCAACAGCTCCGGCTGCAGTACCCAAATATATTTCGCTAGATGGCAGCAGCACTCCACCAACAGAGCCGGCTGCAGTACCCAAATATATTTCGCTAGATGGCAGCAGCGCTCCACCAACAGCGCCGGCTGCAGTACCCAAATATATTTCGCTAGATGGCAGCAGCGCTCCACCAACAGCGCCGGCTGCAGTACCCAAGTATATTTCGCTAGATGGCAGCAGCGCTCCACCAACCGGGCGGCTGCAGTACCCAAGTATATTTCGCTAGATGGCAGCAGCGCTCCACCAACAGGGCCGGCTGCAGTACCCAAGTATATTTCGCTAGATGGCAGCAGCGCTCCACCAACCGGGCGGCTGCAGTACCCAAGTATATTTCGCTAGATGGCAGCAGCGCTCCACCAACCGGGCGGCTGCAGTACCCAATTACATTTCGCTAGATGGCAGCAGCGCTCCACCAACCGGGCCGGCTGCAGTACCCAAATATATTTCGCTAGATGGCAGCAGCGCTCCACAAACCGGGCGGCTGCAGTACCCAAGTATATTTCGCTAGATGGCAGCAGCGCTCCACCAACAGGGCCGGCTGCAGTACCCAAGTATATTTCGCTAGATGGCAGCAGCGCTCCACCAAAAGGGCGGCTGCAGTACCCAATTACATTTCGCTAGATGGCAGCAGCGCTCCACCAAAAGGGCGGCTGCAGTACCCAAGTATATTTCGCTAGATGGCAGCAGAGCTCCACCAACAGCGCCGGCTGCAGTACCCAAATATATTTCGCTAGATGGCAGCAGCGCTCCACCAAAAGGGCGGCTGCAGTACCCAAATATATTTCGCTAGATGGCAGCAGCGCTCCACCAACAGGGCCGGCTGCAGTACCCAAATATATTTCGCTAGATGGCAGCAGCGCTCCACCAAGAGCGCCGGCTGCAATACCCAAGTATATTTCGCTAGATGGCAGCAGCGCTCCACCAAAAGGGCGGCTGCAGTACCCAAATATATAGTACTGAGTCTGACCCTCACCCTAAGAGCCTGAGTCTAACCCTAACCCTAAGAGCCTGAGTCTAACCCTCACCCTAAGAGCCTGAGTCTAACCCTAACCCTAAGAGCCTGAGTCTAACCCTCACCCTAAGAGCCTGAGTCTAACCCTAACCCTAAGAGCCTAACCCTAACCCTAACCCTAAGAGTCTAACCCTAACCCTAACCCTAACCCTAAGAGTCTAACCCTAACCCTGAATATAACCCTAACCCTAAGAGTCTAACCCTCACCCTAACCCTAACCCTAAGAGTCTAACCCTAACCCTAACCCTAAGAGTCTAACCCTAACCCTAAGAGTCTAACCCTAACCATAACCCTAACCCTAACCCTAAGAGTCTAACCCTAACCCTAAGAGTCTAACCCTAACCCTAACCCTAACCGTAAGAGTCTAACCCTAACCCTAAGAGTCTAACCCTAAGAGTCTAACCCTAAGAGTCTAACCCTAACCCTAACAGTCTAACCCTAACCCTAACCCTAAACCCGGCTGAAGTACCCAAGTATATTTCGCTAGATGGCAGCAGCGCTCCACAAACAGAGCCGGCTGCAGTACCCAAATATATTTCGCTAGATGGCAGCAGCGCTCCACCAACAGAGCCGGCTGCAGTACCCAAATATATTTCGCTAGATGGCAGCAGCGCTCCACCAACAGCGCCGGCTGCAGTACCCAAATATATTTCGCTAGATGGCAGCAGCGCTCCACCAACAGGGCCGGCTGCAGTACCCAAGTATATTTCGCTAGATGGCAGCAGCGCTCCACCAATCGGGCGGCTGCAGTACCCAAGTATATTTCGCTAGATGGCAGCAGCGCTCCACCAACCGGGCGGCTGCAGTACCCAAGTATATTTCCCTAGATGGCAGCAGCGCTCCACCAACAGGGCCGGCTGCAGTACCCAAGTATATTTCGCTAGATGGCAGCAGCGCTCCACCAACCGGGCGGCTGCAGTACCCAAGTATATTTCGCTAGATGGCAGCAGCGCTCCACCAACAGGGCCGGCTGCAGTACCCAAGTATATTTCGCTAGATGGCAGCAGCGTTCCACCAAAAGGGCGGCTGCAGTACACAAATATATAGTACTAAATCTGACCCTAACCCTAAGAGCCTGTGTCTAACCCTAACCCTAAGAGCCTGAGTCTAACCCTAACCGTAAGAGCCTGAGTCTAACCCTAACCCTAAGAGCCTGAGTCTAACCCTAACCCTAAGAGCCTAAGTCTAACCCTAACCCTAAGAGTCTAACCCTAACCCTAACCCTAAGCCTAAGAGTGTAACCCTAACCCTAACCCTAACCCTAACCCTAAGAGTCTAACCCTAACCCTAACCCTAACCCTAAGAGTCTAACCCTAACCCTAAGAGTCTTACCCTAACCCTAACCTTAACCCTAACCCTAAGAGTCTAACCCTAACCCTAACCCTAACCCTAAGAGTCTAACCCTAACCCTAAGAGTCTAACCCTAACCCTAACCCTAACCCTAACCCTAACCGTAAGAGTCTAACCCTAACCCTAAGAGTCTAACCCTAAGAGTCTAACCCTAACCCTAACCCTAACCCTAACAGTCTAACCCTAACCCTAACCCTAAACCCGGCTGAAGTACCCAAGTATATTTCGCTAGATGGCAGCAGCGCTCCACAAACAGAGCCGGCTGCAGTACCCAAATATATTTCGCTAGATGGCAGCAGCGCTCCACCAACAGAGCCGGCTGCAGTACCCAAATATATTTCGCTAGATGGCAGCAGCGCTCCACCAACAGCGCCGGCTGCAGTACCCAAATATATTTCGCTAGATGGCAGCAGCGCTCCACCAACAGGGCCGGCTGCAGTACCCAAGTATATTTCGCTAGATGGCAGCAGCGCTCCACCAAAAGGGCGGCTGCAGTACCCAAATATATAGTACTGAGTCTGACCCTAACCCTAAGAGCCTGATTCTAACCCTAACCCTAAGAGCCTGAGTCTAACCCTCACCCTAAGAGCCTGAGTCTAACCCTCACCCTAAGAGCCTGAGTCTAACCCTAACCCTAAGAGCCTAAGTCTAACCCTTACCCTAAGAGTCTAACCCTAACCCTAACCCTAACCCTAAGAGTCTAACCCTAACCCCAACCCTAACCCTAAGAGTCTAACCCTAACCCTAAGAGTCTAACCCTAACCCTAACTCTAACCCTAAGAGTCTAACCGTAACCCTAACCCTAACCCTAAGAGTCTAACCCTAACCCTAACCCTAACCCTAAGAGTCTAACCCTAACCCTAAGAGTCTAACCCTAACCCTAACCCTAACCCTAACCCTAAGAGTCTAACCCTAACCCTAAGAGTCTAACCCTAACCCTAACCCTAACCCTAACCCTAAGAGTCTAACCCTAACCCTAAGAGTCTAACCCTAACCCTAACCCTAAGAGTCTAACCCTAACCCTAAGAGTCTAACCCTAACTCTAACCCTAACCCTAACCCTAAGAGTCTAACCCTAACCCTAAGAGTCTAAGCCTAACCCTAAGCCTAACCCTAACCCTAACCGTAAGAGTCTAACCCTAACCCTAAGAGTCTAACCCTAAGAGTCTAACCCTAAAAGTCTAACCCTAACCCTAACAGTCTAACCCTAACCCTAACCCTAAACCCGGCTGAAGTACCCAAGTATATTTCGCTAGATGGCAGCAGCGCTCCACCAACAGAGCCGGCTGCAGTACCCAAATATATTTCGCTAGATGGCAGCAGCGCTCCACCAACAGCTCCGGCTGCAGTACCCAAATATATTTCGCTAGATGGCAGCAGCACTCCACCAACAGAGCCGGCTGCAGTACCCAAATATATTTCGCTAGATGGCAGCAGCGCTCCACCAACAGCGCCGGCTGCAGTACCCAAATATATTTCGCTAGATGGCAGCAGCGCTCCACCAACAGCGCCGGCTGCAGTACCCAAGTATATTTCGCTAGATGGCAGCAGCGCTCCACCAATCGGGCGGCTGCAGTACCCAAGTATATTTCGCTAGATGGCAGCAGCGCTCTACCAACAGGGCCGGCTGCAGTACCCAAGTATATTTCGCTAGATGGCAGCAGCGCTCCACCAACCGGGCGGCTGCAGTACCCAAGTATATTTCGCTAGATGGCAGCAGCGCTCCACCAACCGGGCGGCTGCAGTACCCAATTACATTTCGCTAATTGGCAGCAGCGCTCCACCAACCGGGCCGGCTGCAGTACCCAAGTATATTTCGCTAGATGGCAGCAGCGCTCCACCAACAGGGCCGGCTGCAGTACCCAAGTATATTTCGCTAGATGGCAGCAGCGCTCCACCAAAAGGGCGGCTGCAGTACCCAATTACATTTCGCTAGATGGCAGCAGCGCTCCACCAAAAGGGCGGCTGCAGTACCCAAGTATATTTCGCTAGATGGCAGCAGAGCTCCACCAACAGCGCCGGCTGCAGTACCCAAATATATTTCGCTAGATGGCAGCAGCGCTCCACCAAAAGGGCGGCTGCAGTACCCAAATATATTTCGCTAGATGGCAGCAGCGCTCCACCAACAGGGCCGGCTGCAGTACCCAAGTATATTTCGCTAGATGGCAGCAGCGCTCCACCAACAGGGCCGGCTGCAGTACCCAAGTATATTTCGCTAGATGGCAGCAGCGCTCCACCAACCGGGCGGCTGCAGTACCCAAGTATATTTCGCTAGATGGCAGCAGCGCTCCACCAACCGGGCGGCTGCAGTACCCAAGTATATTTCGCTAGATGGCAGCAGCGCTCCACCAACAGGGCCGGCTGCAGTACCCAAGTATATTTCGCTAGATGGCAGCAGCGCTCCACCAACCGGGCGGCTGCAGTACCCAAGTATATTTCGCTAGATGGCAGCAGCGCTCCACCAACAGGGCCGGCTGCAGTACCCAAGTATATTTCGCTAGATGGCAGCAGCGTTCCACCAAAAGGGCGGCTGCAGTACACAAATATATAGTACTAAATCTGACCCTAACCCTAAGAGCCTGTGTCTAACCCTAACCCTAAGAGCCTGAGTCTAACCCTAACCGTAAGAGCCTGAGTCTAACCCTAACCCTAAGAGCCTGAGTCTAACCCTAACCCTAAGAGCCTAAGTCTAACCCTAACCCTAAGAGTCTAACCCTAACCCTAACCCTAAGCCTAAGAGTGTAACCCTAACCCTAACCCTAACCCTAACCCTAAGAGTCTAACCCTAACCCTAACCCTAACCCTAAGAGTCTAACCCTAACCCTAAGAGTCTTACCCTAACCCTAACCTTAACCCTAACCCTAAGAGTCTAACCCTAACCCTAACCCTAACCCTAAGAGTCTAACCCTAACCTTAAGAGTCTAACCCTAACCCTAACCCTAACCCTAACCCTAACCGTAAGAGTCTAACCCTAACCCTAAGAGTCTAACCCTAAGAGTCTAACCCTAACCCTAACCCTAACCCTAACAGTCTAACCCTAACCCTAACCCTAAACCCGGCTGAAGTACCCAAGTATATTTCGCTAGATGGCAGCAGCGCTCCACAAACAGAGCCGGCTGCAGTACCCAAATATATTTCGCTAGATGGCAGCAGCGCTCCACCAACAGAGCCGGCTGCAGTACCCAAATATATTTCGCTAGATGGCAGCAGCGCTCCACCAACAGCGCCGGCTGCAGTACCCAAATATATTTCGCTAGATGGCAGCAGCGCTCCACCAACAGCGCCGGCTGCAGTACCCAAGTATATTTCGCTAGATGGCAGCAGCGCTCCACCAACCGGGCGGCTGCAGTACCCAAGTATATTTCGCTAGATGGCAGCAGCGCTCCACCAAAAGGGCGGCTGCAGTACCCAAATATATAGTACTGAGTCTGACCCTAACCCTAAGAGCCTGAGTCTAACCCTCACCCTAAGAGCCTGAGTCTAACCCTCACCCTAAGAGCCTAAGTCTAACCCTTACCCTAAGAGTCTAACCCTAACCCTAACCCTAACCCTAAGAGTCTAACCCTAACACTGAATATAACCCTAACCCTAAGAGTCTAACCCTCACCCTAACCCTAACCCTAAGTGTCTAACCCTAACCCTAACCCTAACTCTAACCCTAAGAGTCTAACCCTAACCCTAAGAGTCTAACCCTAACCCCAACCCTAACCCTAAGAGTCTAACCCTAACCCTAAGAGTCTAACCCTAACCCTAACTCTAACCCTAAGAGTCTAACCGTAACCCTAACCCTAACCCTAAGAGTCTAACCCTAACCCTAACCCTAACCCTAAGAGTCTAACCCTAACCCTAAGAGTCTAACCCTAACCCTAACCCTAACCCTAACCCTAAGAGTCTAACCCTAACCCTAAGAGTCTAACCCTAACCCTAACCCTAACCCTAACCCTAAGAGTCTAACCCTAACCCTAACCCTAACCCTAACAGTCTAACCCTAACCCTAACCCTAAACCCGGCTGAAGTACCCAAGTATATTTCGCTAGATGTCAGCAGCGCTCCACCAAAAGGGCGGCTGCAGTACCCAAATATATAGTACTGAGTCTGACCCTAACCCTAAGAGCCTGATTCTAACCCTAACCCTAAGAGCCTGAGTCTAACCCTCACCCTAAGAGCCTGAGTCTAACCCTCACCCTAAGAGCCTGAGTCTAACCCTAACCCTAAGAGCCTAAGTCTAACCCTTACCCTAAGAGTCTAACCCTAACCCTAACCCTAACCCTAAGAGTCTAACCCTAACCCCAACCCTAACCCTAAGAGTCTAACCCTAACCCTAAGAGTCTAACCCTAACCCTAACTCTAACCCTAAGAGTCTAACCGTAACCCTAACCCTAACCCTAAGAGTCTAACCCTAACCCTAACCCTAACCCTAAGAGTCTAACCCTAACCCTAAGAGTCTAACCCTAACCGTAACCCTAACCCTAACCCTAAGAGTCTAACCCTAACCCTAAGAGTCTAACCCTAACCCTAACCCTAACCCTAACCCTAAGAGTCTAACCCTAACCCTAAGAGTCTAACCCTAACCCTAACCCTAACCCTAAGAGTCTAACCCTAACCCTAAGAGTCTAACCCTAACTCTAACCCTAACCCTAACCCTAAGAGTCTAACCCTAACCCTAAGAGTCTAAGCCTAACCCTAAGCCTAACCCTAACCCTAACCGTAAGAGTCTAACCCTAACCCTAAGAGTCTAACCCTAAGAGTCTAACCCTAAAAGTCTAACCCTAACCCTAACAGTCTAACCCTAACCCTAACCCTAAACCCGGCTGAAGTACCCAAGTATATTTCGCTAGATGGCAGCAGCGCTCCACCAACAGAGCCGGCTGCAGTACCCAAATATATTTCGCTAGATGGCAGCAGCGCTCCACCAACAGCTCCGGCTGCAGTACCCAAATATATTTCGCTAGATGGCAGCAGCACTCCACCAACAGAGCCGGCTGCAGTACCCAAATATATTTCGCTAGATGGCAGCAGCGCTCCACCAACAGCGCCGGCTGCAGTACCCAAATATATTTCGCTAGATGGCAGCAGCGCTCCACCAACAGCGCCGGCTGCAGTACCCAAGTATATTTCGCTAGATGGCAGCAGCGCTCCACCAACCGGGCGGCTGCAGTACCCAAGTATATTTCGCTAGATGGCAGCAGCGCTCTACCAACAGGGCCGGCTGCAGTACCCAAGTATATTTCGCTAGATGGCAGCAGCGCTCCACCAACCGGGCGGCTGCAGTACCCAAGTATATTTCGCTAGATGGCAGCAGCGCTCCACCAACCGGGCGGCTGCAGTACCCAATTACATTTCGCTAGATGGCAGCAGCGCTCCACCAACCGGGCCGGCTGCAGTACCCAAATATATTTCGCTAGATGGCAGCAGCGCTCCACCAACCGGGCGGCTGCAGTACCCAAGTATATTTCGCTAGATGGCAGCAGCGCTCCACCAACAGGGCCGGCTGCAGTACCCAAGTATATTTCGCTAGATGGCAGCAGCGCTCCACCAAAAGGGCGGCTGCAGTACCCAATTACATTTCGCTAGATGGCAGCAGCGCTCCACCAAAAGGGCGGCTGCAGTACCCAAGTATATTTCGCTAGATGGCAGCAGAGCTCCACCAACAGCGCCGGCTGCAGTACCCAAATATATTTCGCTAGATGGCAGCAGCGCTCCACCAAAAGGGCGGCTGCAGTACCCAAATATATTTCGCTAGATGGCAGCAGCGCTCCACCAACAGGGCCGGCTGCAGTACCCAAATATATTTCGCTAGATGGCAGCAGCGCTCCACCAAGAGCGCCGGCTGCAATACCCAAGTATATTTCGCTAGATGGCAGCAGCGCTCCACCAAAAGGGCGGCTGCAGTACCCAAATATATAGTACTGAGTCTGACCCTCACCCTAAGAGCCTGAGTCTAACCCTAACCCTAAGAGCCTGAGTCTAACCCTCACCCTAAGAGCCTGAGTCTAACCCTAACCCTAAGAGCCTGAGTCTAACCCTCACCCTAAGAGCCTGAGTCTAACCCTAACCCTAAGAGCCTAACCCTAACCCTAACCCTAAGAGTCTAACCCTAACCCTAACCCTAACCCTAAGAGTCTAACCCTAACCCTGAATATAACCCTAACCCTAAGAGTCTAACCCTCACCCTAACCCTAACCCTAAGAGTCTAACCCTAACCCTAACCCTAAGAGTCTAACCCTAACCCTAAGAGTCTAACCCTAACCATAACCCTAACCCTAACCCTAAGAGTCTAACCCTAACCCTAAGAGTCTAACCCTAACCCTAACCCTAACCGTAAGAGTCTAACCCTAACCCTAAGAGTCTAACCCTAAGAGTCTAACCCTAAGAGTCTAACCCTAACCCTAACAGTCTAACCCTAACCCTAACCCTAAACCCGGCTGAAGTACCCAAGTATATTTCGCTAGATGGCAGCAGCGCTCCACAAACAGAGCCGGCTGCAGTACCCAAATATATTTCGCTAGATGGCAGCAGCGCTCCACCAACAGAGCCGGCTGCAGTACCCAAATATATTTCGCTAGATGGCAGCAGCGCTCCACCAACAGCGCCGGCTGCAGTACCCAAATATATTTCGCTAGATGGCAGCAGCGCTCCACCAACAGGGCCGGCTGCAGTACCCAAGTATATTTCGCTAGATGGCAGCAGCGCTCCACCAATCGGGCGGCTGCAGTACCCAAGTATATTTCGCTAGATGGCAGCAGCGCTCCACCAACCGGGCGGCTGCAGTACCCAAGTATATTTCGCTAGATGGCAGCAGCGCTCCACCAACAGGGCCGGCTGCAGTACCCAAGTATATTTCGCTAGATGGCAGCAGCGCTCCACCAACCGGGCGGCTGCAGTACCCAAGTATATTTCGCTAGATGGCAGCAGCGCTCCACCAACAGGGCCGGCTGCAGTACCCAAGTATATTTCGCTAGATGGCAGCAGCGTTCCACCAAAAGGGCGGCTGCAGTACACAAATATATAGTACTAAATCTGACCCTAACCCTAAGAGCCTGTGTCTAACCCTAACCCTAAGAGCCTGAGTCTAACCCTAACCGTAAGAGCCTGAGTCTAACCCTAACCCTAAGAGCCTGAGTCTAACCCTAACCCTAAGAGCCTAAGTCTAACCCTAACCCTAAGAGTCTAACCCTAACCCTAACCCTAAGCCTAAGAGTGTAACCCTAACCCTAACCCTAACCCTAACCCTAAGAGTCTAACCCTAACCCTAACCCTAACCCTAAGAGTCTAACCCTAACCCTAAGAGTCTTACCCTAACCCTAACCTTAACCCTAACCCTAAGAGTCTAACCCTAACCCTAACCCTAACCCTAAGAGTCTAACCCTAACCCTAAGAGTCTAACCCTAACCCTAACCCTAACCCTAACCCTAACCGTAAGAGTCTAACCCTAACCCTAAGAGTCTAACCCTAAGAGTCTAACCCTAACCCTAACCCTAACCCTAACAGTCTAACCCTAACCCTAACCCTAAACCCGGCTGAAGTACCCAAGTATATTTCGCTAGATGGCAGCAGCGCTCCACAAACAGAGCCGGCTGCAGTACCCAAATATATTTCGCTAGATGGCAGCAGCGCTCCACCAACAGAGCCGGCTGCAGTACCCAAATATATTTCGCTAGATGGCAGCAGCGCTCCACCAACAGCGCCGGCTGCAGTACCCAAATATATTTCGCTAGATGGCAGCAGCGCTCCACCAACAGGGCCGGCTGCAGTACCCAAGTATATTTCGCTAGATGGCAGCAGCGCTCCACCAAAAGGGCGGCTGCAGTACCCAAATATATAGTACTGAGTCTGACCCTAACCCTAAGAGCCTGATTCTAACCCTAACCCTAAGAGCCTGAGTCTAACCCTCACCCTAAGAGCCTGAGTCTAACCCTCACCCTAAGAGCCTGAGTCTAACCCTAACCCTAAGAGCCTAAGTCTAACCCTTACCCTAAGAGTCTAACCCTAACCCTAACCCTAACCCTAAGAGTCTAACCCTAACCCCAACCCTAACCCTAAGAGTCTAACCCTAACCCTAAGAGTCTAACCCTAACCCTAACTCTAACCCTAAGAGTCTAACCGTAACCCTAACCCTAACCCTAAGAGTCTAACCCTAACCCTAACCCTAACCCTAAGAGTCTAACCCTAACCCTAAGAGTCTAACCCTAACCCTAACCCTAACCCTAACCCTAAGAGTCTAACCCTAACCCTAAGAGTCTAACCCTAACCCTAACCCTAACCCTAACCCTAAGAGTCTAACCCTAACCCTAAGAGTCTAACCCTAACCCTAACCCTAAGAGTCTAACCCTAACCCTAAGAGTCTAACCCTAACTCTAACCCTAACCCTAACCCTAAGAGTCTAACCCTAACCCTAAGAGTCTAAGCCTAACCCTAAGCCTAACCCTAACCCTAACCGTAAGAGTCTAACCCTAACCCTAAGAGTCTAACCCTAAGAGTCTAACCCTAAAAGTCTAACCCTAACCCTAACAGTCTAACCCTAACCCTAACCCTAAACCCGGCTGAAGTACCCAAGTATATTTCGCTAGATGGCAGCAGCGCTCCACCAACAGAGCCGGCTGCAGTACCCAAATATATTTCGCTAGATGGCAGCAGCGCTCCACCAACAGCTCCGGCTGCAGTACCCAAATATATTTCGCTAGATGGCAGCAGCACTCCACCAACAGAGCCGGCTGCAGTACCCAAATATATTTCGCTAGATGGCAGCAGCGCTCCACCAACAGCGCCGGCTGCAGTACCCAAATATATTTCGCTAGATGGCAGCAGCGCTCCACCAACAGCGCCGGCTGCAGTACCCAAGTATATTTCGCTAGATGGCAGCAGCGCTCCACCAACCGGGCGGCTGCAGTACCCAAGTATATTTCGCTAGATGGCAGCAGCGCTCTACCAACAGGGCCGGCTGCAGTACCCAAGTATATTTCGCTAGATGGCAGCAGCGCTCCACCAACCGGGCGGCTGCAGTACCCAAGTATATTTCGCTAGATGGCAGCAGCGCTCCACCAACCGGGCGGCTGCAGTACCCAATTACATTTCGCTAATTGGCAGCAGCGCTCCACCAACCGGGCCGGCTGCAGTACCCAAGTATATTTCGCTAGATGGCAGCAGCGCTCCACCAACAGGGCCGGCTGCAGTACCCAAGTATATTTCGCTAGATGGCAGCAGCGCTCCACCAAAAGGGCGGCTGCAGTACCCAATTACATTTCGCTAGATGGCAGCAGCGCTCCACCAAAAGGGCGGCTGCAGTACCCAAGTATATTTCGCTAGATGGCAGCAGAGCTCCACCAACAGCGCCGGCTGCAGTACCCAAATATATTTCGCTAGATGGCAGCAGCGCTCCACCAAAAGGGCGGCTGCAGTACCCAAATATATTTCGCTAGATGGCAGCAGCGCTCCACCAACAGGGCCGGCTGCAGTACCCAAGTATATTTCGCTAGATGGCAGCAGCGCTCCACCAAGAGCGCCGGCTGCAATACCCAAGTATATTTCGCTAGATGGCAGCAGCGCTCCACCAAAAGGGCGGCTGCAGTACCCAAATATATAGTACTGAGTCTGACCCTCACCCTAAGAGCCTGAGTCTAACCCTAACCCTAAGAGCCTGAGTCTAACCCTCACCCTAAGAGCCTGAGTCTAACCCTAACCCTAAGAGCCTGAGTCTAACCCTCACCCTAAGAGCCTGAGTCTAACCCTAACCCTAAGAGCCTAACCCTAACCCTAACCCTAAGAGTCTAACCCTAACCCTAACCCTAACCCTAAGAGTCTAACCCTAACCCTGAATATAACCCTAACCCTAAGAGTCTAACCCTCACCCTAACCCTAACACTAAGAGTCTAACCCTAACCCTAACCCTAAGAGTCTAACCCTAACCCTAAGAGTCTAACCCTAACCATAACCCTAACCCTAACCCTAAGAGTCTAACCCTAACCCTAAGAGTCTAACCCTAACCCTAACCCTAACCGTAAGAGTCTAACCCTAACCCTAAGAGTCTAACCCTAAGAGTCTAACCCTAAGAGTCTAACCCTAACCCTAACAGTCTAACCCTAACCCTAACCCTAAACCCGGCTGAAGTACCCAAGTATATTTCGCTAGATGGCAGCAGCGCTCCACAAACAGAGCCGGCTGCAGTACCCAAATATATTTCGCTAGATGGCAGCAGCGCTCCACCAACAGAGCCGGCTGCAGTACCCAAATATATTTCGCTAGATGGCAGCAGCGCTCCACCAACAGCGCCGGCTGCAGTACCCAAATATATTTCGCTAGATGGCAGCAGCGCTCCACCAACAGGGCCGGCTGCAGTACCCAAGTATATTTCGCTAGATGGCAGCAGCGCTCCACCAACCGGGCGGCTGCAGTACCCAAGTATATTTCGCTAGATGGCAGCAGCGCTCCACCAACCGGGCGGCTGCAGTACCCAAGTATATTTCGCTAGATGGCAGCAGCGCTCCACCAACAGGGCCGGCTGCAGTACCCAAGTATATTTCGCTAGATGGCAGCAGCGCTCCACCAACAGGGCGGCTGCAGTACCCAAGTATATTTCGCTAGATGGCAGCAGCGCTCCACCAACAGGGCCGGCTGCAGTACCCAAGTATATTTCGCTAGATGGCAGCAGCGTTCCACCAAAAGGGCGGCTGCAGTACACAAATATATAGTACTAAATCTGACCCTAACCCTAAGAGCCTGTGTCTAACCCTAACCCTAAGAGCCTGAGTCTAACCCTAACCGTAAGAGCCTGAGTCTAACCCTAACCCTAAGAGCCTGAGTCTAACCCTAACCCTAAGAGCCTAAGTCTAACCCTAACCCTAAGAGTCTAACCCTAACCCTAACCCTAAGCCTAAGAGTGTAACCCTAACCCTAACCCTAACCCTAACCCTAAGAGTCTAACCCTAACCCTAACCCTAACCCTAAGAGTCTAACCCTAACCCTAAGAGTCTTACCCTAACCCTAACCTTAACCCTAACCCTAAGAGTCTAACCCTAACCCTAACCCTAACCCTAAGAGTCTAACCCTAACCCTAAGAGTCTAACCCTAACCCTAACCCTAACCCTAACCCTAACCGTAAGAGTCTAACCCTAACCCTAAGAGTCTAACCCTAAGAGTCTAACCCTAACCCTAACCCTAACCCTAACAGTCTAACCCTAACCCTAACCCTAAACCCGGCTGAAGTACCCAAGTATATTTCGCTAGATGGCAGCAGCGCTCCACAAACAGAGCCGGCTGCAGTACCCAAATATATTTCGCTAGATGGCAGCAGCGCTCCACCAACAGAGCCGGCTGCAGTACCCAAATATATTTCGCTAGATGGCAGCAGCGCTCCACCAACAGCGCCGGCTGCAGTACCCAAATATATTTCGCTAGATGGCAGCAGCGCTCCACCAACAGGGCCGGCTGCAGTACCCAAGTATATTTCGCTAGATGGCAGCAGCGCTCCACCAACCGGGCGGCTGCAGTACCCAAGTATATTTCGCTAGATGGCAGCAGCGCTCCACCAAAAGGGCGGCTGCAGTACCCAAATATATAGTACTGAGTCTGACCCTAACCCTAAGAGCCTGATTCTAACCCTAACCCTAAGAGCCTGAGTCTAACCCTCACCCTAAGAGCCTGAGTCTAACCCTCACCCTAAGAGCCTGAGTCTAACCCTAACCCTAAGAGCCTAAGTCTAACCCTTACCCTAAGAGTCTAACCCTAACCCTAACCCTAACCCTAAGAGTCTAACCCTAACCCTGAATATAACCCTAACCCTAAGAGTCTAACCCTCACCCTAACCCTAACCCTAAGTGTCTAACCCTAACCCTAACCCTAACTCTAACCCTAAGAGTCTAACCCTAACCCTAAGAGTCTAACCCTAACCCCAACCCTAACCCTAAGAGTCTAACCCTAACCCTAAGAGTCTAACCCTAACCCTAACTCTAACCCTAAGAGTCTAACCGTAACCCTAACCCTAACCCTAAGAGTCTAACCCTAACCCTAACCCTAACCCTAAGAGTCTAACCCTAACCCTAAGAGTCTAACCCTAACCCTAACCCTAACCCTAAGAGTCTAACCCTAACCCTAAGAGTCTAACCCTAACCCTAACCCTAACCCTAACCCTAAGAGTCTAACCCTAACCCTAAGAGTCTAACCCTAACCCTAACCCTAACCCTAACCCTAAGAGTCTAACCCTAACCCTAACCCTAACCCTAACAGTCTAACCCTAACCCTAACCCTAAACCCGGCTGAAGTACCCAAGTATATTTCGCTAGATGTCAGCAGCGCTCCACCAAAAGGGCGGCTGCAGTACCCAAATATATAGTACTGAGTCTGACCCTAACCCTAAGAGCCTGATTCTAACCCTAACCCTAAGAGCCTGAGTCTAACCCTCACCCTAAGAGCCTGAGTCTAACCCTCACCCTAAGAGCCTGAGTCTAACCCTAACCCTAAGAGCCTAAGTCTAACCCTTACCCTAAGAGTCTAACCCTAACCCTAACCCTAACCCTAAGAGTCTAACCCTAACCCTGAATATAACCCTAACCCTAAGAGTCTAACCCTCACCCTAACCCTAACCCTAAGTGTCTAACCCTAACCCTAACCCTAACTCTAACCCTAAGAGTCTAACCCTAACCCTAAGAGTCTAACCCTAACCCCAACCCTAACCCTAAGAGTCTAACCCTAACCCTAAGAGTCTAACCCTAACCCTAACTCTAACCCTAAGAGTCTAACCGTAACCCTAACCCTAACCCTAAGAGTCTAACCCTAACCCTAACCCTAACCCTAAGAGTCTAACCCTAACCCTAAGAGTCTAACCCTAACCCTAACCCTAACCCTAACCCTAAGAGTCTAACCCTAACCCTAAGAGTCTAACCCTAACCCTAACCCTAACCCTAAGAGTCTAACCCTAACCCTAAGAGTCTAACCCTAACCCTAACCCTAACCCTAAGAGTCTAACCCTAACCCTAAGAGTCTAACCCTAACTCTAACCCTAACCCTAACCCTAAGAGTCTAACCCTAACCCTAAGAGTCTAAGCCTAACCCTAAGCCTAACCTTAACTCTAACCGTAAGAGTCTAACCCTAACCCTAAGAGTCTAACCCTAAGAGTCTAACCCTAACCCTAACCCTAACCCTAACAGTCTAACCCTAACCCTAACCCTAAACCCGGCTGCAGTACCCAAATATATTTCGCTAGATGGCAGCAGCGCTCCACCAACCGGGCGGCTGCAGTACCCAAGTATATTTCGCTAGATGGCAGCAGCGCTACACCAACCGGGCGGCTGCAGTACCCAATTACATTTCGCTAGATGGCAGCAGCGCTCCACCAACAGCGCCGGCTGCAGTACCCAAATATATTTCGCTAGATGGCAGCAGCGCTCCACCAACCGGGCGGCTGCAGTACCCAAGTATATTTCGCTAGATGGCAGCAGCGCTCCACCAAGAGGGCCGGCTGCAGTACCCAAGTATATTTCGCTAGATGGCAGCAGCGCTCCACCAAAAGGGCGGCTGCAGTACCCAAGTATATTTCGCTAGATGGCAGCAGCGCTCCACCAACAGGGCGGCTGCAGTACCCAATTACATTTCGCTAGATGGCAGCAGCGCTCCACCAAAAGGCCGGCTGCAGTACCCAATTATATTTCGCTAGATGGCAGCAGAGCTCCACCAACAGAGCTGGCTGCAGTACCCAAATATATTTCGCTAGATGGCAGCAGCGCTCCACCAAAA
Organism: Falco punctatus; assembly: GCF_963210335.1. Taxonomy (NCBI): domain Eukaryota; kingdom Metazoa; phylum Chordata; class Aves; order Falconiformes; family Falconidae; genus Falco; species Falco punctatus. The sequence goes on along the minus strand of NW_027660193.1, from coordinate 1,695,155 downwards.
GGGCGGCTGCAGTACCCAAATATATTTCGCTAGATGGCAGCAGCGCTCCACCAACAGGGCCGGCTGCAGTACCCAAATATATTTCGCTAGATGGCAGCAGCGCTCCACCAACAGGGCCGGCTGCAGTACCCAAGTATATTTCGCTAGATGGCAGCAGCGCTCCACCAAAAGGGCGGCTGCAGTACCCAAGTATATTTCGCTAGATGGCAGCAGCGCTCCACCAACAGGGCCGGCTGCAGTACCCAAATATATTTCGCTAGATGGCAGCAGCGCTCCACCAACCGGGCGGCTGCAGTACCCAAGTATATTTCGCTAGATGGCAGCAGCGCTCCACCAAAAGGGCGGCTGCAGTACCCAAGTATATTTCGCTAGATGGCAGCAGCGCTCCACCAACAGGGCCGGCTGCAGTACCCAAGTATATTTCGCTAGATGGCAGCAGCGCTCCACCAACCGGGCGGCTGCAGTACCCAAGTATATTTCGCTAGATGGCAGCAGCGCTCCACCAACAGCGCCGGCTGCAGTACCCAAGTATATTTCGCTAGATGGCAGCAGCGCTCCACCAACCGGGCGGCTGCAGTACCCAATTACATTTCGCTAGATAGCAGCAGCGCTCCACCAAAAGGGCGGCTGCAGTACCCAAGTATATTTCGCTAGATGGCAGCAGAGCTCCACCAACCGGGCGGCTGCAGTACCCAAATATATTTCGCTAGATGGCAGCAGCGCTCCACCAAAAGGGCGGCTGCAGTACCCAAATATATTTCGCTAGATGGCAGCAGCGCTCCACCAACCGGGCCGGCTGCAGTACCCAAGTATATTTCGCTAGATGGCAGCAGCGCTCCACCAACCGGGCGGCTGCAGTACCCAAGTATATTTCGCTAGATGGCAGCAGCGCTACACCAACCGGGCGGCTGCAGTACCCCATTACATTTCGCTAGATGGCAGCAGCGCTCCACCAACCGGGCGGCTGCAGTACCCAAATATATTTCGCTAGATGGCAGCAGCGCTCCACAAACCGGGCGGCTGCAGTACCCAAGTATATTTCGCTAGATGGCAGCAGCGCTCCACCAAAAGGGCGGCTGCAGTACCCAATTATATTTCGCTAGATGGCAGCAGCGCTCCACCAACAGGGCCGGCTGCAGTACCCAAATATATTTCGCTAGATGGCAGCAGCACTCCACCAACAGCGCCGGCTGCAATACCCAAATATATAGTACTGAGTCTGACCCTAACCCTAAGAGCCTGATTCTAACCCTAACCCTAAGAGCCTGAGTCTAACCCTCACCCTAAGAGCCTGAGTCTAACCCTCACCCTAAGAGCCTGAGTCTAACCCTAACCCTAAGAGCCTAAGTCTAACCCTTACCCTAAGAGTCTAACCCTAACCCTAACCCTAACCCTAAGAGTCTAACCCTAACCCTGAATATAACCCTAACCCTAAGAGTCTAACCCTCACCCTAACCCTAACCCTAAGTGTCTAACCCTAACCCTAACCCTAACTCTAACCCTAAGAGTCTAACCCTAACCCTAAGAGTCTAACCCTAACCCCAACCCTAACCCTAAGAGTCTAACCCTAACCCTAAGAGTCTAACCCTAACCCTAACTCTAACCCTAAGAGTCTAACCGTAACCCTAACCCTAACCCTAAGAGTCTAACCCTAACCCTAACCCTAACCCTAAGAGTCTAACCCTAACCCTAAGAGTCTAACCCTAACCCTAACCCTAACCCTAACCCTAAGAGTCTAACCCTAACCCTAAGAGTCTAACCCTAACCCTAACCCTAACCCTAACCCTAAGAGTCTAACCCTAACCCTAAGAGTCTAACCCTAACCCTAACCCTAACCCTAAGAGTCTAACCCTAACCCTAAGAGTCTAACCCTAACTCTAACCCTAACCCTAACCCTAAGAGTCTAACCCTAACCCTAAGAGTCTAAGCCTAACCCTAAGCCTAACCCTAACCCTAACCGTAAGAGTCTAACACTAACCCTAAGAGTCTAACCCTAAGAGTCTAACCCTAAAAGTCTAACCCTAACCCTAACAGTCTAACCCTAACCCTAACCCTAAACCCGGCTGAAGTACCCAAGTATATTTCGCTAGATGGCAGCAGCGCTCCACCAACAGAGCCGGCTGCAGTACCCAAATATATTTCGCTAGATGGCAGCAGCGCTCCACCAACAGCTCCGGCTGCAGTACCCAAATATATTTCGCTAGATGGCAGCAGCACTCCACCAACAGAGCCGGCTGCAGTACCCAAATATATTTCGCTAGATGGCAGCAGCGCTCCACCAACCGGGCGGCTGCAGTACCCAAATATATTTCGCTAGATGGCAGCAGCGCTCCACCAACAGCGCCGGCTGCAGTACCCAAGTATATTTCGCTAGATGGCAGCAGCGCTCCACCAACCGGGCGGCTGCAGTACCCAAGTATATTTCGCTAGATGGCAGCAGCGCTCCACCAACAGGGCCGGCTGCAGTACCCAAGTATATTTCGCTAGATGGCAGCAGCGCTCCACCAACCGGGCGGCTGCAGTACCCAAGTATATTTCGCTAGATGGCAGCAGCGCTCCACCAACCGGGCGGCTGCAGTACCCAAGTATATTTCGCTAGATGGCAGCAGCGCTCCACCAACAGGGCCGGCTGCAGTACCCAAGTATATTTCGCTAGATGGCAGCAGCGTTCCACCAAAAGGGCGGCTGCAGTACACAAATATATAGTACTAAATCTGACCCTAACCCTAAGAGCCTGTGTCTAACCCTAACCCTAAGAGCCTGAGTCTAACCCTAACCGTAAGAGCCTGAGTCTAACCCTAACCCTAAGAGCCTGAGTCTAACCCTAACCCTAAGAGCCTAAGTCTAACCCTAACCCTAAGAGTCTAACCCTAACCCTAACCCTAAGCCTAAGAGTGTAACCCTAACCCTAACCCTAACCCTAACCCTAAGAGTCTAACCCTAACCCTAACCCTAACCCTAAGAGTCTAACCCTAACCCTAAGAGTCTTACCCTAACCCTAACCTTAACCCTAACCCTAAGAGTCTAACCCTAACCCTAACCCTAACCCTAAGAGTCTAACCCTAACCCTAAGAGTCTAACCCTAACCCTAACCCTAACCCTAACCCTAACCGTAAGAGTCTAACCCTAACCCTAAGAGTCTAACCCTAAGAGTCTAACCCTAACCCTAACCCTAACCCTAACAGTCTAACCCTAACCCTAACCCTAAACCCGGCTGAAGTACCCAAGTATATTTCGCTAGATGGCAGCAGCGCTCCACAAACAGAGCCGGCTGCAGTACCCAAATATATTTCGCTAGATGGCAGCAGCGCTCCACCAACAGAGCCGGCTGCAGTACCCAAATATATTTCGCTAGATGGCAGCAGCGCTCCACCAACAGCGCCGGCTGCAGTACCCAAATATATTTCGCTAGATGGCAGCAGCGCTCCACCAACAGGGCCGGCTGCAGTACCCAAGTATATTTCGCTAGATGGCAGCAGCGCTCCACCAACCGGGCGGCTGCAGTACCCAAGTATATTTCGCTAGATGGCAGCAGCGCTCCACCAAAAGGGCGGCTGCAGTACCCAAATATATAGTACTGAGTCTGACCCTAACCCTAAGAGCCTGATTCTAACCCTAACCCTAAGAGCCTGAGTCTAACCCTCACCCTAAGAGCCTGAGTCTAACCCTAACCCTAAGAGCCTAAGTCTAACCCTTACCCTAAGAGTCTAACCCTAACCCTAACCCTAACCCTAAGAGTCTAACCCTAACCCTGAATATAACCCTAACCCTAAGAGTCTAACCCTCACCCTAACCCTAACCCTAAGTGTCTAACCCTAACCCTAACCCTAACTCTAACCCTAAGAGTCTAACCCTAACCCTAAGAGTCTAACCCTAACCCCAACCCTAACCCTAAGAGTCTAACCCTAACCCTAAGAGTCTAACCCTAACCCTAACTCTAACCCTAAGAGTCTAACCGTAACCCTAACCCTAACCCTAAGAGTCTAACCCTAACCCTAACCCTAACCCTAAGAGTCTAACCCTAACCCTAAGAGTCTAACCCTAACCCTAACCCTAACCCTAAGAGTCTAACCCTAACCCTAAGAGTCTAACCCTAACCCTAACCCTAACCCTAACCCTAAGAGTCTAACCCTAACCCTAAGAGTCTAACCCTAACCCTAACCCTAACCCTAACCCTAAGAGTCTAACCCTAACCCTAACCCTAACCCTAACAGTCTAACCCTAACCCTAACCCTAAACCCGGCTGAAGTACCCAAGTATATTTCGCTAGATGTCAGCAGCGCTCCATCAAAAGGGCGGCTGCAGTACCCAAATATATAGTACTGAGTCTGACCCTAACCCTAAGAGCCTGATTCTAACCCTAACCCTAAGAGCCTGAGTCTAACCCTCACCCTAAGAGCCTGAGTCTAACCCTCACCCTAAGAGCCTGAGTCTAACCCTAACCCTAAGAGCCTAAGTCTAACCCTTACCCTAAGAGTCTAACCCTAACCCTAACCCTAACCCTAAGAGTCTAACCCTAACCCTGAATATAACCCTAACCCTAAGAGTCTAACCCTCACCCTAACCCTAACCCTAAGTGTCTAACCCTAACCCTAACCCTAACTCTAACCCTAAGAGTCTAACCCTAACCCTAAGAGTCTAACCCTAACCCCAACCCTAACCCTAAGAGTCTAACCCTAACCCTAAGAGTCTAACCCTAACCCTAACTCTAACCCTAAGAGTCTAACCGTAACCCTAACCCTAACCCTAAGAGTCTAACCCTAACCCTAACCCTAACCCTAAGAGTCTAACCCTAACCCTAAGAGTCTAACCCTAACCCTAACCCTAACCCTAACCCTAAGAGTCTAACCCTAACCCTAAGAGTCTAACCCTAACCCTAACCCTAACCCTAACCCTAAGAGTCTAACCCTAACCCTAAGAGTCTAACCCTAACCCTAACCCTAACCCTAAGAGTCTAACCCTAACCCTAAGAGTCTAACCCTAACTCTAACCCTAACCCTAACCCTAAGAGTCTAACCCTAACCCTAAGAGTCTAAGCCTAACCCTAAGCCTAACCTTAACTCTAACCGTAAGAGTCTAACCCTAACCCTAAGAGTCTAACCCTAAGAGTCTAACCCTAACCCTAACCCTAACCCTAACAGTCTAACCCTAACCCTAACCCTAAACCCGGCTGAAGTACCCAAGTATATTTCGCTAGATGGCAGCAGCGCTCCACCAACAGAGCCGGCTGCAGTACCCAAATATATTTCGCTAGATGGCAGCAGCGCTCCACAAACAGCGCCGGCTGCAGTACCCAAATATATTTCGCTAGATGGCAGCAGCGATCCACCAACAGCGCCGGCTGCAGTACCCAAGTATATTTCGCTAGATGGCAGCAGCGCTCCACCAAAAGGGCGGCTGCAGTACCCAAGTATATTTCGCTAGACGGCAGCAGCGCTCCACCAACAGCGCCGGCTGCAGTACTCAAGTATATTTCGCTAGATGGCAGCAGCGCTCCACAAAAAGGGTGGCTGCACTACCCAAATATATAGTAGTGAGTCTAACCCTAACCCTAAGAGTCTAACCCTAAGAGTCTAACCCTAACCCTAACCCTAACCCTAACAGTCTAACCCTAACCCTAACCCTAAACCCGGCTGCAGTACCCAAATATATTTCGCTAGATGGCAGCAGCGCTCCACCAACCGGGCGGCTGCAGTACCCAAGTATATTTCGCTAGATGGCAGCAGCGCTACACCAACCGGGCGGCTGCAGTACCCAATTACATTTCGCTAGATGGCAGCAGCGCTCCACCAACAGCGCCGGCTGCAGTACCCAAATATATTTCGCTAGATGGCAGCAGCGCTCCACCAACCGGGCGGCTGCAGTACCCAAGTATATTTCGCTAGATGGCAGCAGCGCTCCACCAAGAGGGCCGGCTGCAGTACCCAAGTATATTTCGCTAGATGGCAGCAGCGCTCCACCAAAAGGGCGGCTGCAGTACCCAAGTATATTTCGCTAGATGGCAGCAGCGCTCCACCAACAGGGCGGCTGCAGTACCCAATTACATTTCGCTAGATGGCAGCAGCGCTCCACCAAAAGGCCGGCTGCAGTACCCAATTATATTTCGCTAGATGGCAGCAGAGCTCCACCAACAGAGCTGGCTGCAGTACCCAAATATATTTCGCTAGATGGCAGCAGCGCTCCACCAAAAGGGCGGCTGCAGTACCCAAATATATTTCGCTAGATGGCAGCAGCGCTCCACCAACAGGGCCGGCTGCAGTACCCAAATATATTTCGCTAGATGGCAGCAGCGCTCCACCAACAGGGCCGGCTGCAGTACCCAAGTATATTTCGCTAGATGGCAGCAGCGCTCCACCAAAAGGGCGGCTGCAGTACCCAAGTATATTTCGCTAGATGGCAGCAGCGCTCCACCAACAGGGCCGGCTGCAGTACCCAAATATATTTCGCTAGATGGCAGCAGCGCTCCACCAACCGGGCGGCTGCAGTACCCAAGTATATTTCGCTAGATGGCAGCAGCGCTCCACCAAAAGGGCGGCTGCAGTACCCAAGTATATTTCGCTAGATGGCAGCAGCGCTCCACCAACAGGGCGGCTGCAGTACCCAAGTATATTTCGCTAGATGGCAGCAGCGCTCCACCAACCGGGCGGCTGCAGTACCCAAGTATATTTCGCTAGATGGCAGCAGCGCTCCACCAACAGCGCCGGCTGCAGTACCCAAGTATATTTCGCTAGATGGCAGCAGCGCTCCACCAACCGGGCGGCTGCAGTACCCAATTACATTTCGCTAGATAGCAGCAGCGCTCCACCAAAAGGGCGGCTGCAGTACCCAAGTATATTTCGCTAGATGGCAGCAGAGCTCCACCAACCGGGCGGCTGCAGTACCCAAATATATTTCGCTAGATGGCAGCAGCGCTCCACCAAAAGGGCGGCTGCAGTACCCAAATATATTTCGCTAGATGGCAGCAGCGCTCCACCAACCGGGCCGGCTGCAGTACCCAAGTATATTTCGCTAGATGGCAGCAGCGCTCCACCAACCGGGCGGCTGCAGTACCCAAGTATATTTCGCTAGATGGCAGCAGCGCTACACCAACCGGGCGGCTGCAGTACCCCATTACATTTCGCTAGATGGCAGCAGCGCTCCACCAACCGGGCGGCTGCAGTACCCAAATATATTTCGCTAGATGGCAGCAGCGCTCCACAAACCGGGCGGCTGCAGTACCCAAGTATATTTCGCTAGATGGCAGCAGCGCTCCACCAAAAGGGCGGCTGCAGTACCCAATTATATTTCGCTAGATGGCAGCAGCGCTCCACCAACAGGGCCGGCTGCAGTACCCAAATATATTTCGCTAGATGGCAGCAGCACTCCACCAACAGCGCCGGCTGCAATACCCAAATATATAGTACTGAGTCTGACCCTAACCCTAAGAGCCTGATTCTAACCCTAACCCTAAGAGCCTGAGTCTAACCCTCACCCTAAGAGCCTGAGTCTAACCCTCACCCTAAGAGCCTGAGTCTAACCCTAACCCTAAGAGCCTAAGTCTAACCCTTACCCTAAGAGTCTAACCCTAACCCTAACCCTAACCCTAAGAGTCTAACCCTAACCCTGAATATAACCCTAACCCTAAGAGTCTAACCCTCACCCTAACCCTAACCCTAAGTGTCTAACCCTAACCCTAACCCTAACTCTAACCCTAAGAGTCTAACCCTAACCCTAAGAGTCTAACCCTAACCCCAACCCTAACCCTAAGAGTCTAACCCTAACCCTAAGAGTCTAACCCTAACCCTAACTCTAACCCTAAGAGTCTAACCGTAACCCTAACCCTAACCCTAAGAGTCTAACCCTAACCCTAACCCTAACCCTAAGAGTCTAACCCTAACCCTAAGAGTCTAACCCTAACCCTAACCCTAACCCTAACCCTAAGAGTCTAACCCTAACCCTAAGAGTCTAACCCTAACCCTAAGAGTCTAACCCTAACCCTAAGAGTCTAACCCTAACCCTAACCCTAACCCTAAGAGTCTAACCCTAACCCTAAGAGTCTAACCCTAACTCTAACCCTAACCCTAACCCTAAGAGTCTAACCCTAACCCTAAGAGTCTAAGCCTAACCCTAAGCCTAACCCTAACCCTAACCGTAAGAGTCTAACACTAACCCTAAGAGTCTAACCCTAAGAGTCTAACCCTAAAAGTCTAACCCTAACCCTAACAGTCTAACCCTAACCCTAACCCTAAACCCGGCTGAAGTACCCAAGTATATTTCGCTAGATGGCAGCAGCGCTCCACCAACAGAGCCGGCTGCAGTACCCAAATATATTTCGCTAGATGGCAGCAGCGCTCCACCAACAGCTCCGGCTGCAGTACCCAAATATATTTCGCTAGATGGCAGCAGCACTCCACCAACAGAGCCGGCTGCAGTACCCAAATATATTTCGCTAGATGGCAGCAGCGCTCCACCAACAGCGCCGGCTGCAGTACCCAAATATATTTCGCTAGATGGCAGCAGCGCTCCACCAACAGCGCCGGCTGCAGTACCCAAGTATATTTCGCTAGATGGCAGCAGCGCTCCACCAACAGGGCCGGCTGCAGTACCCAAGTATATTTCGCTAGATGGCAGCAGCGCTCCACCAACCGGGCGACTGCAGTACCCAAGTATATTTCGCTAGATGGCAGCAGCGCTCCACCAACCGGGCGGCTGCAGTACCCAATTACATTTCGCTAGATGGCAGCAGCGCTCCACCAACAGGGCCGGCTGCAGTACCCAATTACATTTCGCTAGATGGCAGCAGCGCTCCACCAACCGGGCGGCTGCAGTACCCAAGTATATTTCGCTAGATGGCAGCAGCGCTCCACCAACAGGGCCGGCTGCAGTACCCAAGTATATTTCGCTAGATGGCAGCAGCGCTCCACCAACCGGGCGACTGCAGTACCCAAGTATATTTCGCTAGATGGCAGCAGCGCTCCACCAACCGGGCGGCTGCAGTACCCAATTACATTTCGCTAGATGGCAGCAGCGCTCCACCAACAGGGCCGGCTGCAGTACCCAATTACATTTCGCTAGATGGCAGCAGCGCTCCACCAACCGGGCGGCTGCAGTACCCAAGTATATTTCGCTAGATGGCAGCAGCGCTCCACCAACAGGGCGGCTGCAGTACACAATTACATTTCGCTAGATGGCAGCAGCGCTCCACCAAAAGGCCGGCTGCAGTACCCAAGTATATTTCGCTAGATGGCAGCAGAGCTCCACCAACAGAGCTGGCTGCAGTACCCAAATATATTTCGCTAGATGGCAGCAGCGCTCCACCAAAAGGGCGGCTGCAGTACCCAAATATATTTCGCTAGATGGCAGCAGCGCTCCACCAACAGGGCCGGCTGCAGTACCCAAGTATATTTCGCTAGATGGCAGCAGCGCTCCACCAACAGCGCCGGCTGCAGTACCCAAGTATATTTCGCTAGATGGCAGCAGCGCTCCACCAAAAGGGCGGCTGCAGTACACAAATATATAGTATTAAATCTGACCCTAACCCTAAGAGCCTGTGTCTAACCCTAACCCTAAGAGCCTGAGTCTAACCCTAACCGTAAGAGCCTGAGTCTAACCCTAACCCTAAGAGCCTGAGTCTAACCCTAACCCTAAGAGCCTAAGTGTAACCCTAACCCTAAGAGTCTAACCCTAACCCTAACCCTAACCCTAAGAGTCTAACCCTAACCCTAACCCTAACCCTAAGAGTCTAACCCTAACCCTAACCCTAACCCTAAGAGTCTAACCCTAACCCTAAGAGTCTAACCCTAAGAGTCTAACCCTAACCCTAACCCTAACCCTAAGAGTCTAACCCTAACCCTAAGAGTCTAACCCTAACCCTAACCCTAACCCTAACCCTAACCGTAAGAGTCTAACCCTAACCCTAAGAGTCTAACCCTAACAGTCTAACCCTAACCCTAACAGTCTAACCCTAACCCTAACCCTAAACCCGGCTGAAGTACCCAAGTATATTTCGCTAGATGGCAGCAGCGCTCCACAAACAGCGCCGGCTGCAGTACCCAAATATATTTCGCTAGATGGCAGCAGCGCTCCACCAACAGCGCCGGCTGCAGTACCCAAATATATTTCGCTAGATGGCAGCAGCGCTCCACCAACAGCGCCGGCTGCAGTACCCAAATATATTTCGCTAGATGGCAGCAGCGCTCCACCAACAGCGCCGGCTGCAGTACCCAAATATATTTCGCTAGATGGCAGCAGCGCTCCAACAACCGGGCGGCTGCAGTACCCAAGTATATTTCGCTAGATGGCAGCAGCGCTCCACCAACAGGGCCGGCTGCAGTACCCAAGTATATTTCGCTAGATGGCAGCAGCGCTCCACCAACAGGGCCGGCTGCAGTACCCAAGTATATTTCGCTAGATGGCAGCAGCGCTCCACCAACCGGGCGGCTGCAGTACCCAAGTATATTTCGCTAGATGGCAGCAGCGCTCCACCAACAGGGCCGGCTGCAGTACCCAAATATATTTCGCTAGATGGCAGCAGCGCTCCACCAACCGGGCGGCTGCAGTACCCAAGTATATTTCGCTAGATGGCAGCAGCGCTCCACCAACCGGGCGGCTGCAGTACCCAATTACATTTCGCTAGATGGCAGCAGCGCTCCACCAACCGGGCGGCTGCAGTACCCAAGTATATTTCGCTAGATGGCAGCAGCGCTACACCAACCGGGCGGCTGCAGTACCCAATTACATTTCGCTAGATGGCAGCAGCGCTCCACCAACAGGGCCGGCTGCAGTACCCAAATATATTTCGCTAGATGGCAGCAGCGCTCCACCAACAGCGCCGGCTGCAATACCCAAGTATATTTCGCTAGATGGCAGCAGCGCTCCACCAAAAGGGCGGCTGCAGTACCCAAATATATAGTACTGAGTCTGACCCTAACCCTAAGAGCCTGAGTCTAACCCTAACCCTAAGAGCCTGAGTCTAACCCTCACCCTAAGAGCCTGAGTCTAACCCTAACCCTAAGAGCCTGAGTCTAACCCTCACCCTAAGAGCCTGAGTCTAACCCTAACCCTAAGAGCCTGAGTCTAACCCTCACCCTAAGAGCCTGAGTCTAACCCTAACCCTAAGAGCCTGAGTCTAACCCTCACCCTAAGAGTCTAACCCTAACCCTAACCCTAACCCTAAGAGTCTAACCCTAATCTGAATATAACCCTAACCCTAAGAGTCTAACCCTAACCCTAACCCTAACCCTAACCCTAAGAGTCTAACCCTAACCCTAAGAGTCTAACCCTAACCCCAACCCTAACCCTAAGAGTCTAACCCTAACCCTAAGAGTCTAACCCTAACCCTAACTCTAACCCTAAGAGTCTAACCGTAACCCTAACCCTAAGAGTCTAACCCTAACCCTAACCCTAACCCTAACCCTACGAGTCTAACCCTAACCCTAACCCTAACCCTAAGAGTCTAACCCTAACCCTAAGAGTCTAACCCTAACCCTAACCCTAACCCTAACCCTAAGAGTCTAACCCTAACCCTAACCCTAACCCTAACCCTAAGAGTCTAACCCTAACCCTAAGAGTCTAACCCTAACCCTAACCCTAACCCTAAGAGTCTAACCCTAACCCTAAGAGTCTAACCCTAACCCTAACCCTAACCCTAACCCTAACCCTAAGAGTCTAACCCTAAGAGTCTAACCCTAAGAGTCTAACCCTAACCCTAACAGTCTAACCCTAACCCTAACCCTAAACCCGGCTGAAGTACCCAAGTATATTTCGCTAGATGGCAGCAGCGCTCCACCAACCGGGCGGCTGCAGTACCCAAGTATATTTCGCTAGATGGCAGCAGCGCTCCACTAACAGGGCCGGCTGCAGTACCCAAATATATTTCGCTAGATGGCAGCAGCGCTCCACCAAAAGGGCGGCTGCAGTACCCAAGTATATTTCGCTAGATGGCAGCAGCGCTCCACCAACCGGGCGGCTGCAGTACCCAAGTATATTTCGCTAGATGGCAGCAGCGCTCCACCAACAGCGCCGGCTGCAGTACCCAAATATATTTCGCTAGATGGCAGCAGCGCTCCCCCAACAGCGCCGGCTGCAGTACCCAAATATATTTCGCTAGATGGCAGCAGCGCTCCAACAACCGGGCGGCTGCAGTACCCAAGTATATTTCGCTAGATGGCAGCAGCGCTCCACCAACAGGGCCGGCTGCAGTACCCAAGTATATTTCGCTAGATGGCAGCAGCGCTCCACCAACCGGGCGGCTGCAGTACCCAAGTATATTTCGCTAGATGGCAGCAGCGCTCCACCAACAGGGCCGGCTGCAGTACCCAAATATATTTCGCTAGATGGCAGCAGCGCTCCACCAACCGGGCGGCTGCAGTACCCAAGTATATTTCGCTAGATGGCAGCAGCGCTCCACCAACAGGGCGGCTGCAGTACCCAAGTATATTTCGCTAGATGGCAGCAGCGCTCCACCAACAGCGCCGGCTGCAGTACCCAAATATATTTCGCTAGATGGCAGCAGCGCTCCACAAACCGGGCGGCTGCAGTACCCAAGTATATTTCGCTAGATGGCAGCAGCGCTCCACCAACAGCGCCGGCTGCAGTACCCAAGTATATTTCGCTAGATGGCAGCAGCGCTCCACCAACCGGGCGGCTGCAGTACCCAATTACATTTCGCTAGATGGCAGCAGCGCTCCACCAAAAGGGCGGCTGCAGTACCCAAGTATATTTCGCTAGATGGCAGCAGAGCTCCACCAACAGGGCCGGCTGCAGTACCCAAATATATTTCGCTAGATGGCAGCAGCGCTCCACCAACCGGGCGGCTGCAGTACCCAAATATATTTCGCTAGATGGCAGCAGCGCTCCACCAACAGGGCCGGCTGCAGTACCCAAGTATATTTCGCTAGATGGCAGCAGCGCTCCACCAACCGGGCGGCTGCAGTACCCAAGTATATTTCGCTAGATGGCAGCAGCGCTACACCAACCGGGCGGCTGCAGTACCCCATTACATTTCGCTAGATGGCAGCAGCGCTCCACCAACCGGGCGGCTGCAGTACCCAAGTATATTTCGCTAGATGGCAGCAGCGCTACACCAACCGGGCGGCTGCAGTACCCAATTACATTTCGCTAGATGGCAGCAGCGCTCCACCAACCGGGCCGGCTGCAGTACCCAAATATATTTCGCTAGATGGCAGCAGCGCTCCACCAACCGGGCGGCTGCAGTACCCAAGTATATTTCGCTAGATGGCAGCAGCGCTCCACCAACAGGGCCGGCTGCAGTACCCAAGTATATTTCGCTAGATGGCAGCAGCGCTCCACCAACCGGGCGGCTGCAGTACCCAATTACATTTCGCTAGATGGCAGCAGCGCTCCACCAACCGGGCGGCTGCAGTACCCAAGTATATTTCGCTAGATGGCAGCAGCGCTCCACCAACAGGGCCGGCTGCAGTACCCAAATATATTTCGCTAGATGGCAGCAGCGCTCCACCAACAGCGCCGGCTGCAATACCCAAGTATATTTCGCTAGATGGCAGCAGCGCTCCACCAAAAGGGCGGCTGCAGTACCCAAATATATAGTACTGAGTCTGACCCTAACCCTAAGAGCCTGAGTCTAACCCTAACCCTAAGAGCCTGAGTCTAACCCTCACCCTAAGAGCCTGAGTCTAACCCTAACCCTAAGAGACTGAGTCTAACCCTAACCCTAAGAGCCTGAGTCTAAACCTCACCCTAAGAGCCTGAGTCTAACCCTCACCCTAAGAGCCTGAGTCTAACCCTAACCCTAAGAGCCTAAGTCTAACCCTTACCCTAAGAGTCTAACCCTAACCCTAACCCTAACCCTAAGAGTCTAACCCTAATCTGAATATAACCCTAACCCTAAGAGTCTAACCCTAACCCTAACCCTAACCCTAAGAGTCTAACCCTAACCCTAAGAGTCTAACCCTAACCCTAACCCTAACCCTAACCCTAAGAGTCTAACCCTAACCCTAAGAGTCTAACCCTAACCCTAACCCTAACCCTAACCCTAAGAGTCTAACCCTAACCCTAAGAGTCTAACCCTAACCCTAACCCTAACCCTAACCCTAACCCTAAGAGTCTAACCCTAACCCTAAGAGTCTAACCCTAACCCTAACCCTAAACCTAACCCTAACCCTAAGAGTCTAACCCTAAGAGTCTAACCCTAACCCTAACAGTCTAACCCTAACCCTAACCCTAAACCCGGCTGAAGTACACAAGTATATTTCGCTAGATGGCAGCAGCGCTCCACCAACCGGGCGGCTGCAGTACCCAAGTATATTTCGCTAGATGGCAGCAGCGCTCCACCAACAGGGCCGGCTGCAGTACCCAAATATATTTCGCTAGATGGCAGCAGCGCTCCACCAACAGGGCCGGCTGCAGTACCCAAGTATATTTCGCTAGATGGCAGCAGCGCTACACCAACCGGGCGGCTGCAGTACCCAATTACATTTCGCTAGATGGCAGCAGCGCTCCATTAACAGCGCCGGCTGCAGTACCCAAATATATTTCGCTAGATGGCAGCAGCGCTCCACAAACCGGGCGGCTGCAGTACCCAAGTATATTTCGCTAGATGGCAGCAGCGCTCCACCAACAGGGCCGGCTGCAGTACCCAATTACATTTCGCTAGATGGCAGCAGCGCTCCACCAACCGGGCGGCTGCAGTACCCAATTACATTTCGCTAGATGGCAGCAGCGCTCCACTAAAAGGGCGGCTGCAGTACCCAAGTATATCTCGCTAGATGGCAGCAGAGCTCCACCAACAGAGCCGGCTGCAGTACCCAAATATATTTCGCTAGATGGCAGCAGCGCTCCACCAAAAGGGCGGCTGCAGTACCCAAATATATTTCGCTAGATGGCAGCAGCGCTCCACCAACAGGGCCGGCTGCAGTACCCAAATATATTTCGCTAGATGGCAGCAGCGCTCCACCAACAGCGCCGGCTGCAATACCCAAGTATATTTCGCTAGATGGCAGCAGCGCTCCACCAAAAGGGCGGCTGCAGTACCCAAATATATAGTACTGAGTCTGACCCTAACCCTAAGAGCCTGAGTCTAACCCTAACCCTAAGAGCCTGAGTCTAACCCTCACCCTAAGAGCCTGAGTCTAACCCTAACCCTAAGAGCCTGAGTCTAACCCTAACCCTAAGAGCCTAAGTCTAACCCTTACCATAAGAGTCTAACCCTAACCCTAACCCTAACCCTAAGAGTCTAACCCTAACCCTAACCTTAACCCTAACCCTAAGAGTCTAACCCTAACCCTAAGAGTCTAACCCTAACCCTAACCCTAACCCTAAGAGTCTAACCCTAACCCTAAGAGTCTAACCCTAACCCTAACCCTAACCCTAACCCTAACCGTAAGAGTCTAACCCTAACCCTAAGAGTCTAACCCTAAGAGTCTAACCCTAACCCTAACCCTAACCCTAACAGTCTAACCCTAACCCTAACCCTAAACCCGGCTGAAGTACCCAAGTATATTTCGCTAGATGGCAGTAGCGCTCCACCAACAGAGCCGGCTGCAGTACCCAAATATATTTCGCTAGATGGCAGCAGCGCTCCACAAACAGGGCCGGCTGCAGTCACCAAATATATTTCGCTAGATGGCAGCAGCGCTCCACCAACAGCGCCGGCTGCAGTACCCAAATATATTTCGCTAGATGGCAGCAGCGCTCCACCAAAAGGGCGGCTGCAGTACCCAAGTATATTTCGCTAGACGGCGGCAGTGCTCAACCAACCGGGCGGCTGCAGTACCAAAGTATATTTCGCTAGATGGCAGCAGCGCTACACCAACCGGGCGGCTGCAGTACCCCATTACATTTCGCTAGATGGCAGCAGCGCTCCACCAACCGGGCGGCTGCAGTACCCAAGTATATTTCGCTAGATGGCAGCAGCGCTACACCAACCGGGCGGCTGCAGTACCCAATTACATTTCGCTAGATGGCAGCAGCGCTCCACCAACAGGGCCGGCTGCAGTACCCAAATATATTTCGCTAGATGGCAGCAGCGCTCCACAAACCGGGCGGCTGCAGTACCCAAGTATATTTCGCTAGATGGCAGCAGCGCTCCACCAACAGGGCCGGCTGCAGTACCCAAGTATATTTCGCTAGATGGCAGCAGCGCTCCACCAACCGGGCGGCTGCAGTACCCAATTACATTTCGCTAGATGGCAGCAGCGCTCCACCAACCGGGCGGCTGCAGTACCCAAGTATATTTCGCTAGATGGCAGCAGCGCTCCATTAACAGCGCCGGCTGCAGTACCCAAATATATTTCGCTAGATGGCAGCAGCGCTCCACCAACCGGGCGGCTGCAGTACCCAATTACATTTCGCTAGATGGCAGCAGCGCTCCACCAAAAGGGCGGCTGCAGTACCCAAGTATATTTCGCTAGATGGCAGCAGAGCTCCACCAACAGGGCCGGCTGCAGTATCCAAATATATTTCGCTAGATGGCAGCAGCGCTCCACCAACCGGGCGGCTGCAGTACCCAATTACATTTCGCTAGATGGCAGCAGCGCAACACCAACAGGGCCGGCTGCAGTACCCAAATATATTTCGCTAGATGGCAGCAGCGCTCCACCAAGAGCGCCGGCTGCAATACCCAAGTATATTTCGCTAGATGGCAGCAGCGCTCCACCAAAAGGGCGGCTGCAGTACCCAAATATATAGTACTGAGTCTGACCCTAACCCTAAGAGCCTGAGTCTAACCCTAACCCTAAGAGCCTGAGTCTAACCCTCACCCTAAGAGCCTGAGTCTAACCCTAACCCTAAGAGCCTGAGTCCAACCCTCACCCTAAGAGCCTGAGTCTAACCCTCACCCTAAGAGCCTGAGTCTAACTCTCACCCTAAGAGCCTGAGTCTAACCCTCACCCTAAGAGCCTGAGTCTAACCCTAACCCTAAGAGCCTAACCCTAACCCTAACCCTAAGAGTCTAACCCTAACCCTAACCCTAACCCTAAGAGTCTAACCCTAACCCTGAATATAACCCTAACCCTAAGAGTCTAACCCTAACCCTAACCCTAACCCTAAGAGTCTAACCCTAACCCTAAGAGTCTAACCCTAACCCTAACCCTAACCCTAACCCTAAGAGTCTAACCCTAACCCTAAGAGTCTAACCCTAACCCTAACCCTAACCCTAACCCTAAGAGTCTAACCCTAACCCTAAGAGTCTAACCCTAACCCTAACCCTAACCCTAACCCTAAGAGTCTAACCCTAACCCTAAGAGTCTAACCCTAACCCTAACCCTAACCCTAACCGTAAGAGTCTAACCCTAACCCTAAGAGTCTAACCCTAAGAGTCTAACCCTAAGAGTCTAACCCTAACCCTAACAGTCTAACCCTAACCCTAACCCTAAACCCGGCTGAAGTACCCAAGTATATTTCGCTAGATGGCAGCAGCGCTCCACAAACAGAGCCGGCTGCAGTACCCAAATATATTTCGCTAGATGGCAGCAGCGCTCCACCAACAGAGCCGGCTGCAGTACCCAAATATATTTCGCTAGATGGCAGCAGCGCTCCACCAACAGCGCCGGCTGCAGTACCCAAATATATTTCGCTAGATGGCAGCAGCGCTCCACCAACAGCGCCGGCTGCAGTACCCAAGTATATTTCGCTAGATGGCAGCAGCGCTCCACCAACCGGGCGGCTGCAGTACCCAAGTATATTTCGCTAGATGGCAGCAGCGCTCCACCAACAGTGCCGGCTGCAGTACCCAAGTATATTTCGCTAGATGGCAGCAGCGCTCCACCAACAGCGCCGGCTGCAGTACCCAAGTATATTTCGCTAGATGGCAGCAGCGCTCCACCAACCGGGCCGGCTGCAGTACCCAAGTATATTTCGCTAGATGGCAGCAGCGCTCCACCAACCGGGCGGCTGCAGTACCCAAGTATATTTCGCTAGATGGCAGCAGCGCTCCACCAACAGGGCCGGCTGCAGTACCCAAATATATTTCGCTAGATGGCAGCAGCGCTCCACCAACCGGCCGGCTGCAGTACCAAAGTATATTTCGCTAGATGGCAGCAGCGCTCCACCAAAAGGCCGGCTGCAGTACCCAATTATATTTCGCTAGATGGCAGCAGAGCTCCACCAACAGAGCTGGCTGCAGTACCCAAGTATATTTCGCTAGATGGCAGCAGCGCTCCACCAACAGCGCCGGCTGCAGTACCCAAATATATTTCGCTAGATGGCAGCAGCGCTCCACCAACAGGGCCGGCTGCAGTACCCAAATATATTTCGCTAGATGGCAGCAGCGCTCCACCAACAGCGCCGGCTGCAGTACCCAAGTATATTTCGCTAGATGGCAGCAGCGCTCCACCAAAAGGGCGGCTGCAGTACACAAATATATAGTATTAAATCTGACCCTAACCCTAAGAGCCTGTGTCTAACCCTAACCCTAAGAGCCTGAGTCTAACCCTAACCGTAAGAGCCTGAGTCTAACCCTAACCCTAAGAGCCTGAGTCTAACCCTAACCCTAAGAGCCTAAGGGTAACCCTAACCCTAAGAGTCTAACCCTAACCCTAACCCTAACCCTAAGAGTGTAACCCTAACCCTAACCCTAACCCTAACCCTAAGAGTCTAACCCTAACCCTAACCCTAACCCTAAGAGTCTAACCCTAACCCTAAGAGTCTAACCCTAAGAGTCTAACCCTAACCCTAAGAGTCTAACCCTAACCCTAACCTTAACCCTAACCCTAAGAGTCTAACCCTAACCCTAAGAGTCTAACCCTAACCCTAACCCTAACCCTAAGAGTCTAACCCTAACCCTAAGAGTCTAACCCTAACCCTAACCCTAACCCTAACCCTAACCGTAAGAGTCTAACCCTAACCCTAAGAGTCTAACCCTAAGAGTCTAACCCTAACCCTAACCCTAACCCTAACAGTCTAACCCTAACCCTAACCCTAAACCCGGCTGAAGTACCCAAGTATATTTCGCTAGATGGCAGCAGCGCTCCACCAACAGAGCCGACTGCAGTACCCAAATATATTTCGCTAGATGGCAGCAGCGCTCCACAAACAGAGCCGGCTGCAGTACCCAAATATATTTCGCTAGATGGCAGCAGCGCTCCACCAACAGGGCCGGCTGCAGTACCCAAGTATATTTCGCTAGATGGCAGCAGCGCTCCACCAACCGGGCGGCTGCAGTACCCAAGTATATTTCGCTAGATGGCAGCAGCGCTCCACCAACAGGGCCGGCTGCAGTACCCAAGTATATTTCGCTAGATGGCAGCAGCGCTCCACCAACCGGGCGGCTGCAGTACCCAAGTATATTTCGCTAGATGGCAGCAGCGCTCCACCAACAGGGCCGGCTGCAGTACCCAAATATATTTCGCTAGATGGCAGCAGCGCTCCACCAACCGGGCGGCTGCAGTACCCAAGTATATTTCGCTAGATGGCAGCAGCGCTCCACCAACCGGGCGGCTGCAGTACCCAAGTATATTTCGCTAGATGGCAGCAGCGCTCCACCAACAGGGCCGGCTGCAGTACCCAAATATATTTCGCTAGATGGCAGCAGCGCTCCACCAACCGGGCGGCTGCAGTACCCAAGTATATTTCGCTAGATGGCAGCAGCGCTCCACCAACAGCGCCGGCTGCAGTACCCAAGTATATTTCGCTAGATGGCAGCAGCGCTCCACCAACCGGGCGGCTGCAGTACCCAATTACATTTCGCTAGATGGCAGCAGCGCTCCACCAAAAGGGCGGCTGCAGTACCCAAGTATATTTCGCTAGATGGCAGCAGCGCTCCACCAACCGGGCGGCTGCAGTACCCAAGTATATTTCGCTAGATGGCAGCAGCGCTCCACCAACAGAGCCGGCTGCAGTACCCAAATATATTTCGCTAGATGGCAGCAGCGCTCCACCAACAGCGCCGGCTGCAGTACCCAAATATATTTCGCTAGATGGCAGCAGCGCTCCACAAACCGGGCGGCTGCAGTACCCAAGTATATTTCGCTAGATGGCAGCAGCGCTCCACCAACCGGGCGGCTGCAGTACCCAAGTATATTTCGCTAGATGGCAGCAGCGCTCCACCAACAGGGCCGGCTGCAGTACCCAAATATATTTCGCTAGATGGCAGCAGCGCTCCACCAACAGCGCCGGCTGCAATACCCAAGTATATTTCGCTAGATGGCAGCAGCGCTCCACCAAAAGGGCGGCTGCAGTACCCAAATATATAGTACTGAGTCTGACCCTAACCCTAAGAGCCTGAGTCTAACCCTAACCCTAAGAGCCTGAGTCTAACCCTCACCCTAAGAGCCTGAGTCTAACCCTAACCCTAAGAACCTGAGTCTAACCCTCACCCTAAGAGCCTGAGTCTAACCCTAACCCTAAGAGCCTAAGTCTAACCCTTACCCTAAGAGTCTAACCCTAACCCTAACCCTAACCCTAAGAGTCTAACCCTAACCCTGAATATAACCCTAACCCTAAGAGTCTAACCCTAACCCTAAGAGTCTAACCCTAACCCTAACCCTAACCCTAACCCTAACCGTAAGAGTCTAACCCTAACCCTAAGAGTCTAACCCTAAGAGTCTAACCCTAAGAGGCTAACCCTAACCCTAACAGTCTAACCCTAACCCTAACCCTAAACCCGGCTGAAGTACCCAAGTATATTTCGCTAGATGGCAGCAGCGCTCCACAAACAGAGCCGGCTGCAGTACCCACATATATTTCGCTAGATGGCAGCAGCGCTCCACCAACAGCGCCGGCTGCAGTACCCAAATATATTTCGCTAGATGGCAGCAGCGCTCCACCAACAGCGCCGGCTGCAGTACCCAAATATATTTCGCTAGATGGCAGCAGCGCTCCACCAACAGCGCCGGCTGCAGTACCCAAATATATTTCGCTAGATGGCAGCAGCGCTCCACCAACAGGGCCGGCTGCAGTACCCAAGTATATTTCGCTAGATGGCAGCAGCGCTCCAACAACCGGGCGGCTGCAGTACCAAGTATATTTCGCTAGATGGCAGCAGCGCTCCACCAAAAGGGCCGGCTGCAGTACCCAAGTATATTTCGCTAGATGGCAGCAGCGCTCCACCAACCGGGCGGCTGCAGTACCCAAGTATATTTCGCTAGATGGCAGCAGCGCTCCACCAACAGGGCCGGCTGCAGTACCCAAATATATTTCGCTAGATGGCAGCAGCGCTCCACTAACCGGGCGGCTGCAGTACCCAAGTATATTTCGCTAGATGGCAGCAGCGCTACACCAACCGGGCGGCTGCAGTACCCCATTACATTTCGCTAGATGGCAGCAGCGCTCCACCAACCGGGCGGCTGCAGTACCCAAGTATATTTCGCTAGATGGCAGCAGCGCTCCACCAACCGGGCGGCTGCAGTACCCAATTACATTTCGCTAGATGGCAGCAGCGCTCCACCAACAGGGCCGGCTGCAGTACCCAAATATATTTCGCTAGATGGCAGCAGCGCTCCACAAACCGGGCGGCTGCAGTACCCAAGTATATTTCGCTAGATGGCAGCAGCGCTCCACCAACAGGGCCGGCTGCAGTACCCAAGTATATTTCGCTAGATGGCAGCAGCGCTCCACCAACCGGGCGGCTGCAGTACCCAATTACATTTCGCTAGATGGCAGCAGCGCTCCACCAACCGGGCGGCTGCAGTACCCAAGTATATTTCGCTAGATGGCAGCAGAGCTCCACCAACAGGGCCGGCTGCAGTACCCAAATATATTTCGCTAGATGGCAGCAGCGCTCCACCAACTGGGCGGCTGCAGTACCCAATTACATTTCGCTAGATGGCAGCAGCGCTCCACCAACAGGGCCGGCTGCAGTACCCAAATATATTTCGCTAGATGGCAGCAGCGCTCCACCAAGAGCGCCGGCTGCAATACCCAAGTATATTTCGCTAGATGGCAGCAGCGCTCCACCAAAAGGGCCGGCTGCAGTACCCAAATATATAGTACTGAGTCTGACCCTAACCCTAAGAGCCTGAGTCTAACCCTAACCCTAAGAGCCTGAGTCTAACCCTCACCATAAGAGCCTGAGTCTAACCCTAACCCTAAGAGCCTGAGTCTAACCCTCACCCTAAGAGCCTGAGTCTAACCCTCACCCTAAGAGCCTGAGTCTAACCCTAACCCTAAGAGCCTGAGTCTAACCCTCACCCTAAGAGCCTGAGTCTAACCCTAACCCTAAGAGCCTAACCCTAACCCTAACCCTAAGAGTCTAACCCTAACCCTAACCCTAACCCTAAGAGTCTAACCCTAAGAGTCTAACCCTAAGAGTCTAACCCTAACCCTAAGAGTCTAACCCTAACCCTAACCCTAAGAGTCTAACCCTAACCCTAAGAGTCTAACCCTAACCCTAACCCTAACCCTAACCCTAACCGTAAGAGTCTAACCCTAACCCTAAGAGTCTAACCCTAAGAGTCTAACCCTAACAGTCTAACCCTAACCCTAACAGTCTAACCCTAACCCTAACCCTAAACCCGGCTGAAGTACCCAAGTATATTTCGCTAGATGGCAGCAGCGCTCCACAAACAGAGCCGGCTGCAGTACCCACATATATTTCGCTAGATGGCAGCAGCGCTCCACCAACAGCGCCGGCTGCAGTACCCAAATATATTTCGCTAGATGGCAGCAGCGCTCCACCAACCGGGCGGCTGCAGTACCCAAGTATATTTCGCTAGATGGCAGCAGCGCTCCACCAACAGCGCCGGCTGCAGTACCCAAATATATTTCGCTAGATGGCAGCAGCGCTCCACAAACCGGGCGGCTGCAGTACCCAAGTATATTTCGCTAGATGGCAGCAGCGCTCCACCAACAGCGCCGGCTGCAGTACCCAAGTATATTTCGCTAGATGGCAGCAGCGCTCCACCAACCGGGCGGCTGCAGTACCCAATTACATTTCGCTAGATGGCAGCAGCGCTCCACCAACCGGGCGGCTGCAGTACCCAAGTATATTTCGCTAGATGGCAGCAGAGCTCCACCAACAGGGCCGGCTGCAGTACCCAAATATATTTCGCTAGATGGCAGCAGCGCTCCACCAAAAGGGCGGCTGCAGTACCCAAATATATTTCGCTAGATGGCAGCAGCGCTCCACCAACAGGGCCGGCTGCAGTACCCAAGTATATTTCGCTAGATGGCAGCAGCGCTCCACCAACCGGGCGGCTGCAGTACCCAAGTATATTTCGCTAGATGGCAGCAGCGCTACACCAACCGGGCGGCTGCAGTACCCCATTACATTTCGCTAGATGGCAGCAGCGCTCCACCAACCGGGCGGCTGCAGTACCCAAGTATATTTCGCTAGATGGCAGCAGCGCTACACCAACCGGGCGGCTGCAGTACCCAATTACATTTCGCTAGATGGCAGCAGCGCTCCACCAACAGGGCCGGCTGCAGTACCCAAATATATTTCGCTAGATGGCAGCAGCGCTCCACCAACCGGGCGGCTGCAGTACCCAAGTATATTTCGCTAGATGGCAGCAGCGCTCCACCAACAGGGCCGGCTGCAGTACCCAAGTATATTTCGCTAGATGGCAGCAGCGCTCCACCAACCGGGCGGCTGCAGTACCCAATTACATTTCGCTAGATGGCAGCAGCGCTCCACCAACCGGGCGGCTGCAGTACCCAAGTATATTTCGCTAGATGGCAGCAGAGCTCCACCAACAGGGCCGGCTGCAGTACCCAAATATATTTCGCTAGATGGCAGCAGCGCTCCACCAACCGGGCGGCTGCAGTACCCAATTACATTTCGCTAGATGGCAGCAGCGCTCCACCAAAAGGGCGGCTGCAGTACCCAAGTATATTTCGCTAGATGGCAGCAGAGCTCCACCAACAGGGCCGGCTGCAGTATCCAAATATATTTCGCTAGATGGCAGCAGCGCTCCACCAAAAGGGCGGCTGCAGTACCCAATTACATTTCGCTAGATGGCAGCAGCGCTCCACCAACAGGGCCGGCTGCAGTACCCAAATATATTTCGCTAGATGGCAGCAGCGCTCCACCAAGAGCGCCGGCTGCAATACCCAAGTATATTTCGCTAGATGGCAGCAGCGCTCCACCAAAAGGGCGGCTGCAGTACCCAAATATATAGTACTGAGTCTGACCCTAACCCTAAGAGCCTGAGTCTAACCCTAACCCTAAGAGCCTGAGTCTAACCCTCACCCTAAGAGCCTGAGTCTAACCCTAACCCTAAGAGCCTGAGTCCAACCCTCACCCTAAGAGCCTGAGTCTAACCCTCACCCTAAGAGCCTGAGTCTAACCCTAACCCTAAGAGCCTGAGTCTAACCCTCACCCTAAGAGCCTGAGTCTAACCCTAACCCTAAGAGCCTAACCCTAACCCTAACCCTAAGAGTCTAACCCTAACCCTAACCCTAACCCTAAGAGTCTAACCCTAACCCTGAATATAACCCTAACCCTAAGAGTCTAACCCTAACCCTAACCCTAACCCTAAGAGTCTAACCCTAACCCTAAGAGTCTAACCCTAACCCTAACCCTAACCCTAACCCTAAGAGTCTAACCCTAACCCTAAGAGTCTAACCCTAACCCTAACCCTAACCCTAACCCTAAGAGTCTAACCCTAACCCTAAGAGTCTAACCCTAACCCTAACCCTAACCCTAACCCTAAGAGTCTAACCCTAACCCTAAGAGTCTAACCCTAACCCTAACCCTAACCCTAACCGTAAGAGTCTAACCCTAACCCTAAGAGTCTAACCCTAAGAGTCTAACCCTAAGAGTCTAACCCTAACCCTAACAGTCTAACCCTAACCCTAACCCTAAACCCGGCTGAAGTACCCAAGTATATTTCGCTAGATGGCAGCAGCGCTCCACAAACAGAGCCGGCTGCAGTACCCAAATATATTTCGCTAGATGGCAGCAGCGCTCCACCAACAGAGCCGGCTGCAGTACCCAAATATATTTCGCTAGATGGCAGCAGCGCTCCACCAACAGCGCCGGCTGCAGTACCCAAATATATTTCGCTAGATGGCAGCAGCGCTCCACCAACAGCGCCGGCTGCAGTACCCAAGTATATTTCGCTAGATGGCAGCAGCGC
This sequence comes from Falco punctatus, assembly GCF_963210335.1. Classification (NCBI taxonomy): domain Eukaryota; kingdom Metazoa; phylum Chordata; class Aves; order Falconiformes; family Falconidae; genus Falco; species Falco punctatus. Next base: position 1,670,181 of record NW_027660193.1, on the reverse strand, counting down.
TCCACCAACCGGGCGGCTGCAGTACCCAAGTATATTTCGCTAGATGGCAGCAGCGCTCCACCAACAGGGCCGGCTGCAGTACCCAAGTATATTTCGCTAGATGGCAGCAGCGCTCCACCAACAGGGCCGGCTGCAGTACCCAAGTATATTTCGCTAGATGGCAGCAGCGCTCCACCAACAGCGCCGGCTGCAGTACCCAAGTATATTTCGCTAGATGGCAGCAGCGCTCCACCAACCGGGCGGCTGCAGTACCCAAGTATATTTCGCTAGATGGCAGCAGCGCTCCACCAACAGGGCCGGCTGCAGTACCCAAGTATATTTCGCTAGATGGCAGCAGCGCTCCACCAACCGGGCGGCTGCAGTACCCAAGTATATTTCGCTAGATGGCAGCAGCGCTCCACCAACAGGGCGGCTGCAGTACACAATTACATTTCGCTAGATGGCAGCAGCGCTCCACCAAAAGGCCGGCTGCAGTACCCAATTATATTTCGCTAGATGGCAGCAGAGCTCCACCAACAGAGCTGGCTGCAGTACCCAAATATATTTCGCTAGATGGCAGCAGCGCTCCACCAAAAGGGCGGCTGCAGTACCCAAATATATTTCGCTAGATGGCAGCAGCGCTCCACCAACAGGGCCGGCTGCAGTACCCAAGTATATTTCGCTAGATGGCAGCAGCGCTCCACCAACAGCGCCGGCTGCAGTACCCAAGTATATTTCGCTAGATGGCAGCAGCGCTCCACCAAAAGGGCGGCTGCAGTACACAAATATATAGTATTAAATCTGACCCTAACCCTAAGAGCCTGTGTCTAACCCTAACCCTAAGAGCCTGAGTCTAACCCTAACCGTAAGAGCCTGAGTCTAACCCTAACCCTAAGAGCCTGAGTCTAACCCTAACCCTAAGAGCCTAAGTGTAACCCTAACCCTAAGAGTCTAACCCTAACCCTAACCCTAACCCTAAGAGTGTAACCCTAACCCTAACCCTAACCCTAACCCTAAGAGTCTAACCCTAACCCTAACCCTAACCCTAAGAGTCTAACCCTAACCCTAAGAGTCTAACCCTAAGAGTCTAACCCTAACCCTAAGAGTCTAACCCTAACCCTAACCCTAACCCTAAGAGTCTAACCCTAACCCTAAGAGTCTAACCCTAACCCTAACCCTAACCCTAACCCTAACCGTAAGAGTCTAACCCTAACCCTAAGAGTCTAACCCTAACAGTCTAACCCTAACCCTAACAGTCTAACCCTAACCCTAACCCTAAACCCGGCTGAAGTACCCAAGTATATTTCGCTAGATGGCAGCAGCGCTCCACAAACAGCGCCGGCTGCAGTACCCAAATATATTTCGCTAGATGGCAGCAGCGCTCCACCAACAGCGCCGGCTGCAGTACCCAAATATATTTCGCTAGATGGCAGCAGCGCTCCACCAACAGGGCCGGCTGCAGTACCCAAATATATTTCGCTAGATAGCAGCAGCGCTCCACCAACAGGGCCGGCTGCAGTACCCAAGTATATTTCGCTAGATGGCAGCAGCGCTCCACCAACCGGGCGGCTGCAGTACCCAAGTATATTTCGCTAGATGGCAGCAGCGCTCCACCAACAGGGCCGGCTGCAGTACCCAAATATATTTCGCTAGATGGCAGCAGCGCTCCACCAACCGGGCGGCTGCAGTACCCAAGTATATTTCGCTAGATGGCAGCAGCGCTCCAACAACCGGGCGGCTGCAGTACCCAAGTATATTTCGCTAGATGGCAGCAGCGCTCCACCAACAGGGCCGGCTGCAGTACCCAAGTATATTTCGCTAGATGGCAGCAGCGCTCCACCAAAAGGGCGGCTGCAGTACCCAAATATATAGTACTGAGTCTGACCCTAACCCTAAGAGCCTGAGTCTAACCCTAACCCTAAGAGCCTGAGTCTAACCCTCACCCTAAGAGCCTGAGTCTAACCCTCACCCTAAGAGCCTGAGTCTAACCCTCACCCTAAGAGTCTAACCCTAACCCTAACCCTAACCCTAAGAGTCTAACCCTAATCTGAATATAACCCTAACCCTAAGAGTCTAACCCTAACCCTAACCCTAACCCTAACCCTAAGAGTCTAACCCTAACCCTAAGAGTCTAACCCTAACCCCAACCCTAACCCTAAGAGTCTAACCCTAACCCTAAGAGTCTAACCCTAACCCTAACTCTAACCCTAAGAGTCTAACCGTAACCCTAACCCTAAGAGTCTAACCCTAACCCTAACCCTAACCCTAACCCTAAGAGTCTAACCCTAACCCTAACCCTAACCCTAAGAGTCTAACCCTAACCCTAAGAGTCTAACCCTAACCCTAAACCTAACCCTAACCCTAAGAGTCTAACCCTAACCCTAAGAGTCTAACCCTAACCCTAACCCTAACCCTAACCCTAAGAGTCTAACCCTAACCCTAAGAGTCTAACCCTAACCCTAACCCTAACCCTAACCCTAAGAGTCTAACCCTAACCCTAAGAGTCTAACCCTAACCCTAACCCTAACCCTAACCCTAACCCTAAGAGTCTAACCCTAAGAGTCTAACCCTAAGAGTCTAACCCTAACCCTAACAGTCTAACCCTAACCCTAACCCTAAACCCGGCTGAAGTACCCAAGTATATTTCGCTAGATGGCAGCAGCGCTCCACCAACCGGGCGGCTGCAGTACCCAAGTATATTTCGCTAGATGGCAGCAGCGCTCCACTAACAGGGCCGGCTGCAGTACCCAAATATATTTCGCTAGATGGCAGCAGCGCTCCACCAAAAGGGCGGCTGCAGTACCCAAGTATATTTCGCTAGATGGCAGCAGCGCTCCACCAACCGGGCGGCTGCAGTACCCAAGTATATTTCGCTAGATGGCAGCAGCGCTCCACCAACAGCGCCGGCTGCAGTACCCAAATATATTTCGCTAGATGGCAGCAGCGCTCCCCCAACAGCGCCGGCTGCAGTACCCAAATATATTTCGCTAGATGGCAGCAGCGCTCCAACAACCGGGCGGCTGCAGTACCCAAGTATATTTCGCTAGATGGCAGCAGCGCTCCACCAACAGGGCCGGCTGCAGTACCCAAGTATATTTCGCTAGATGGCAGCAGCGCTCCACCAACCGGGCGGCTGCAGTACCCAAGTATATTTCGCTAGATGGCAGCAGCGCTCCACCAACAGGGCCGGCTGCAGTACCCAAATATATTTCGCTAGATGGCAGCAGCGCTCCACCAACCGGGCGGCTGCAGTACCCAAGTATATTTCGCTAGATGGCAGCAGCGCTCCACCAACAGGGCGGCTGCAGTACCCAAGTATATTTCGCTAGATGGCAGCAGCGCTCCACCAACAGCGCCGGCTGCAGTACCCAAATATATTTCGCTAGATGGCAGCAGCGCTCCACAAACCGGGCGGCTGCAGTACCCAAGTATATTTCGCTAGATGGCAGCAGCGCTCCACCAACAGCGCCGGCTGCAGTACCCAAGTATATTTCGCTAGATGGCAGCAGCGCTCCACCAACCGGGCGGCTGCAGTACCCAATTACATTTCGCTAGATGGCAGCAGCGCTCCACCAAAAGGGCGGCTGCAGTACCCAAGTATATTTCGCTAGATGGCAGCAGAGCTCCACCAACAGGGCCGGCTGCAGTACCCAAATATATTTCGCTAGATGGCAGCAGCGCTCCACCAACCGGGCGGCTGCAGTACCCAAATATATTTCGCTAGATGGCAGCAGCGCTCCACCAACAGGGCCGGCTGCAGTACCCAAGTATATTTCGCTAGATGGCAGCAGCGCTCCACCAACCGGGCGGCTGCAGTACCCAAGTATATTTCGCTAGATGGCAGCAGCGCTACACCAACCGGGCGGCTGCAGTACCCCATTACATTTCGCTAGATGGCAGCAGCGCTCCACCAACCGGGCGGCTGCAGTACCCAAGTATATTTCGCTAGATGGCAGCAGCGCTACACCAACCGGGCGGCTGCAGTACCCAATTACATTTCGCTAGATGGCAGCAGCGCTCCACCAACCGGGCCGGCTGCAGTACCCAAATATATTTCGCTAGATGGCAGCAGCGCTCCACCAACCGGGCGGCTGCAGTACCCAAGTATATTTCGCTAGATGGCAGCAGCGCTACACCAACAGGGCCGGCTGCAGTACCCAAGTATATTTCGCTAGATGGCAGCAGCGCTCCACCAACCGGGCGGCTGCAGTACCCAATTACATTTCGCTAGATGGCAGCAGCGCTCCACCAACCGGGCGGCTGCAGTACCCAAGTATATTTCGCTAGATGGCAGCAGAGCTCCACCAACAGGGCCGGCTGCAGTACCCAAATATATTTCGCTAGATGGCAGCAGCGCTCCACCAACAGCGCCGGCTGCAATACCCAAGTATATTTCGCTAGATGGCAGCAGCGCTCCACCAAAAGGGCGGCTGCAGTACCCAAATATATAGTACTGAGTCTGACCCTAACCCTAAGAGCCTGAGTCTAACCCTAACCCTAAGAGCCTGAGTCTAAACCTCACCCTAAGAGCCTGAGTCTAACCCTCACCCTAAGAGCCTGAGTCTAACCCTTACCCTAAGAGTCTAACCCTAACCCTAACCCTAACCCTAAGAGTCTAACCCTAATCTGAATATAACCCTAACCCTAAGAGTCTAACCCTAACCCTAACCCTAACCCTAAGAGTCTAACCCTAACCCTAAGAGTCTAACCCTAACCCTAACCCTAACCCTAACCCTAAGAGTCTAACCCTAACCCTTAGAGTCTAACCCTAACCCTAACCCTAACCCTAACCCTAAGAGTCTAACCCTAACCCTAAGAGTCTAACCCTAACCCTAACCCTAACCCTAACCCTAACCCTAAGAGTCTAACCCTAACCCTAAGAGTCTAACCCTAACCCTAACCCTAAACCTAACCCTAACCCTAAGAGTCTAACCCTAAGAGTCTAACCCTAACCCTAACAGTCTAACCCTAACCCTAACCCTAAACCCGGCTGAAGTACACAAGTATATTTCGCTAGATGGCAGCAGCGCTCCACCAACCGGGCGGCTGCAGTACCCAAGTATATTTCGCTAGATGGCAGCAGCGCTCCACCAACAGGGCCGGCTGCAGTACCCAAATATATTTCGCTAGATGGCAGCAGCGCTCCACCAACCGGGCGGCTGCAGTACCCAAGTATATTTCGCTAGATGGCAGCAGCGCTACACCAACCGGGCGGCTGCAGTACCCAATTACATTTCGCTAGATGGCAGCAGCGCTCCATTAACAGCGCCGGCTGCAGTACCCAAATATATTTCGCTAGATGGCAGCAGCGCTCCACAAACCGGGCGGCTGCAGTACCCAAGTATATTTCGCTAGATGGCAGCAGCGCTCCACCAACAGGGCCGGCTGCAGTACCCAATTACATTTCGCTAGATGGCAGCAGCGCTCCACCAACCGGGCGGCTGCAGTACCCAATTACATTTCGCTAGATGGCAGCAGCGCTCCACTAAAAGGGCGGCTGCAGTACCCAAATATATTTCGCTAGATGGCAGCAGAGCTCCACCAACAGAGCCGGCTGCAGTACCCAAATATATTTCGCTAGATGGCAGCAGCGCTCCACCAAAAGGGCGGCTGCAGTACCCAAATATATTTCGCTAGATGGCAGCAGCGCTCCACCAACAGGGCCGGCTGCAGTACCCAAATATATTTCGCTAGATGGCAGCAGCGCTCCACCAACAGCGCCGGCTGCAATACCCAAGTATATTTCGCTAGATGGCAGCAGCGCTCCACCAAAAGGGCGGCTGCAGTACCCAAATATATAGTACTGAGTCTGACCCTAACCCTAAGAGCCTGAGTCTAACCCTAACCCTAAGAGCCTGAGTCTAACCCTCACCCTAAGAGCCTGAGTCTAACCCTAACCCTAAGAGCCTGAGTCTAACCTTAACCCTAAGAGCCTGAGTCTAACCCTAACCCTAAGAGCCTAAGTCTAACCCTTACCATAAGAGTCTAACCCTAACCCTAACCCTAACCCTAAGAGTCTAACCCTAACCCTAACCTTAACCCTAACCCTAAGAGTCTAACCCTAACCCTAAGAGTCTAACCCTAACCCTAACCCTAACCCTAAGAGTCTAACCCTAACCCTAAGAGTCTAACCCTAACCCTAACCCTAACCCTAACCCTAACCGTAAGAGTCTAACCCTAACCCTAAGAGTCTAACCCTAAGAGTCTAACCCTAACCCTAACCCTAACCCTAACAGTCTAACCCTAACCCTAACCCTAAACCCGGCTGAAGTACCCAAGTATATTTCGCTAGATGGCAGTAGCGCTCCACCAACAGAGCCGGCTGCAGTACCCAAATATATTTCGCTAGATGGCAGCAGCGCTCCACCAACAGGGCCGGCTGCAGTCACCAAATATATTTCGCTAGATGGCAGCAGCGCTCCACCAACAGCGCCGGCTGCAGTACCCAAATATATTTCGCTAGATGGCAGCAGCGCTCCACCAAAAGGGCGGCTGCAGTACCCAAGTATATTTCGCTAGACGGCGGCAGTGCTCAACCAACCGGGCGGCTGCAGTACCAAAGTATATTTCGCTAGATGGCAGCAGCGCTCCACCAACCGGGCGGCTGCAGTACCCCATTACATTTCGCTAGATGGCAGCAGCGCTCCACCAACCGGGCGGCTGCAGTACCCAAGTATATTTCGCTAGATGGCAGCAGCGCTCCACCAACCGGGCGGCTGCAGTACCCAATTACATTTCGCTAGATGGCAGCAGCGCTCCACCAACAGGGCCGGCTGCAGTACCCAAATATATTTCGCTAGATGGCAGCAGCGCTCCACAAACCGGGCGGCTGCAGTACCCAAGTATATTTCGCTAGATGGCAGCAGCGCTCCACCAACAGGGCCGGCTGCAGTACCCAAGTATATTTCGCTAGATGGCAGCAGCGCTCCACCAACCGGGCGGCTGCAGTACCCAATTACATTTCGCTAGATGGCAGCAGCGCTCCACCAACCGGGCGGCTGCAGTACCCAAGTATATTTCGCTAGATGGCAGCAGCGCTCCATTAACAGCGCCGGCTGCAGTACCCAAATATATTTCGCTAGATGGCAGCAGCGCTCCACCAACCGGGCGGCTGCAGTACCCAATTACATTTCGCTAGATGGCAGCAGCGCTCCACCAAAAGGGCGGCTGCAGTACCCAAGTATATTTCGCTAGATGGCAGCAGAGCTCCACCAACAGGGCCGGCTGCAGTATCCAAATATATTTCGCTAGATGGCAGCAGCGCTCCACCAACCGGGCGGCTGCAGTACCCAATTACATTTCGCTAGATGGCAGCAGCGCTCCACCAACAGGGCCGGCTGCAGTACCCAAATATATTTCGCTAGATGGCAGCAGCGCTCCACCAAGAGCGCCGGCTGCAATACCCAAGTATATTTCGCTAGATGGCAGCAGCGCTCCACCAAAAGGGCGGCTGCAGTACCCAAATATATAGTACTGAGTCTGACCCTAACCCTAAGAGCCTGAGTCTAACCCTAACCCTAAGAGCCTGAGTCTAACCCTCACCCTAAGAGCCTGAGTCTAACCCTAACCCTAAGAGCCTGAGTCCAACCCTCACCCTAAGAGCCTGAGTCTAACCCTCACCCTAAGAGCCTGAGTCTAACTCTCACCCTAAGAGCCTGAGTCTAACCCTCACCCTAAGAGCCTGAGTCTAACCCTAACCCTAAGAGCCTAACCCTAACCCTAACCCTAAGAGTCTAACCCTAACCCTAACCCTAACCCTAAGAGTCTAACCCTAACCCTGAATATAACCCTAACCCTAAGAGTCTAACCCTAACCCTAACCCTAACCCTAAGAGTCTAACCCTAACCCTAAGAGTCTAACCCTAACCCTAACCCTAACCCTAAGAGTCTAACCCTAACCCTAAGAGTCTAACCCTAACCCTAACCCTAACCCTAACCCTAAGAGTCTAACCCTAACCCTAAGAGTCTAACCCTAACCCTAACCCTAACCCTAACCCTAAGAGTCTAACCCTAACCCTAAGAGTCTAACCCTAACCCTAACCCTAACCCTAACAGTAAGAGTCTAACCCTAACCCTAAGAGTCTAACCCTAAGAGTCTAACCCTAAGAGTCTAACCCTAACCCTAACAGTCTAACCCTAACCCTAACCCTAAACCCGGCTGAAGTACCCAAGTATATTTCGCTAGATGGCAGCAGCGCTCCACAAACAGAGCCGGCTGCAGTACCCAAATATATTTCGCTAGATGGCAGCAGCGCTCCACCAACAGAGCCGGCTGCAGTACCCAAATATATTTCGCTAGATGGCAGCAGCGCTCCACCAACAGCGCCGGCTGCAGTACCCAAATATATTTCGCTAGATGGCAGCAGCGCTCCACCAACAGCGCCGGCTGCAGTACCCAAGTATATTTCGCTAGATGGCAGCAGCGCTCCACCAACAGAGCCGGCTGCAGTACCCAAGTATATTTCGCTAGATGGCAGCAGCGCTCCACCAACAGTGCCGGCTGCAGTACCCAAGTATATTTCGCTAGATGGCAGCAGCGCTCCACCAACCGGGCGGCTGCAGTACCCAAGTATATTTCGCTAGATGGCAGCAGCGCTCCACCAACAGGGCCGGCTGCAGTACCCAAGTATATTTCGCTAGATGGCAGCAGCGCTCCACCAACCGGGCGGCTGCAGTACCCAAGTATATTTCGCTAGATGGCAGCAGCGCTCCACCAACAGGGCCGGCTGCAGTACCCAAGTATATTTCGCTAGATGGCAGCAGCGCTCCACCAACCGGCCGGCTGCAGTACCAAAGTATATTTCGCTAGATGGCAGCAGCGCTCCACCAAAAGGCCGGCTGCAGTACCCAATTATATTTCGCTAGATGGCAGCAGAGCTCCACCAACAGAGCTGGCTGCAGTACCCAAATATATTTCGCTAGATGGCAGCAGCGCTCCACCAAAAGGGCGGCTGCAGTACCCAAATATATTTCGCTAGATGGCAGCAGCGCTCCACCAACAGGGCCGGCTGCAGTACCCAAATATATTTCGCTAGATGGCAGCAGCGCTCCACCAACAGCGCCGGCTGCAGTACCCAAGTATATTTCGCTAGATGGCAGCAGCGCTCCACCAAAAGGGCGGCTGCAGTACACAAATATATAGTATTAAATCTGACCCTAACCCTAAGAGCCTGTGTCTAACCCTAACCCTAAGAGCCTGAGTCTAACCCTAACCGTAAGAGCCTGAGTCTAACCCTAACCCTAAGAGCCTGAGTCTAACCCTAACCCTAAGAGCCTAAGTGTAACCCTAACCCTAAGAGTCTAACCCTAACCCTAACCCTAACCCTAAGAGTGTAACCCTAACCCTAACCCTAACCCTAACCCTAAGAGTCTAACCCTAACCCTAACCCTAACCCTAAGAGTCTAACCCTAACCCTAAGAGTCTAACCCTAAGAGTCTAACCCTAACCCTAAGTGTCTAACCCTAACCCTAACCTTAACCCTAACCCTAAGAGTCTAACCCTAACCCTAAGAGTCTAACCCTAACCCTAACCCTAACCCTAAGAGTCTAACCCTAACCCTAAGAGTCTAACCCTAACCCTAACCCTAACCCTAACCCTAACCGTAAGAGTCTAACCCTAACCCTAAGAGTCTAACCCTAAGAGTCTAACCCTAACCCTAACCCTAACCCTAACAGTCTAACCCTAACCCTAACCCTAAACCCGGCTGAAGTACCCAAGTATATTTCGCTAGATGGCAGCAGAGCTCCACCAACAGGGCCGGCTGCAGTATCCAAATATATTTCGCTAGATGGCAGCAGCGCTCCACCAACCGGGCGGCTGCAGTACCCAATTACATTTCGCTAGATGGCAGCAGCGCTCCACCAACAGGGCCGGCTGCAGTACCCAAATATATTTCGCTAGATGGCAGCAGCGCTCCACCAAGAGCGCCGGCTGCAATACCCAAGTATATTTCGCTAGATGGCAGCAGCGCTCCACCAAAAGGGCGGCTGCAGTACCCAAATATATAGTACTGAGTCTGACCCTAACCCTAAGAGCCTGAGTCTAACCCTAACCCTAAGAGCCTGAGTCTAACCCTCACCCTAAGAGCCTGAGTCTAACCCTAACCCTAAGAGCCTGAGTCCAACCCTCACCCTAAGAGCCTGAGTCTAACCCTCACCCTAAGAGCCTGAGTCTAACTCTCACCCTAAGAGCCTGAGTCTAACCCTCACCCTAAGAGCCTGAGTCTAACCCTAACCCTAAGAGCCTAACCCTAACCCTAACCCTAAGAGTCTAACCCTAACCCTAACCCTAACCCTAAGAGTCTAACCCTAACCCTGAATATAACCCTAACCCTAAGAGTCTAACCCTAACCCTAACCCTAACCCTAAGAGTCTAACCCTAACCCTAAGAGTCTAACCCTAACCCTAACCCTAACCCTAAGAGTCTAACCCTAACCCTAAGAGTCTAACCCTAACCCTAACCCTAACCCTAACCCTAAGAGTCTAACCCTAACCCTAAGAGTCTAACCCTAACCCTAACCCTAACCCTAACCCTAAGAGTCTAACCCTAACCCTAAGAGTCTAACCCTAACCCTAACCCTAACCCTAACAGTAAGAGTCTAACCCTAACCCTAAGAGTCTAACCCTAAGAGTCTAACCCTAAGAGTCTAACCCTAACCCTAACAGTCTAACCCTAACCCTAACCCTAAACCCGGCTGAAGTACCCAAGTATATTTCGCTAGATGGCAGCAGCGCTCCACAAACAGAGCCGGCTGCAGTACCCAAATATATTTCGCTAGATGGCAGCAGCGCTCCACCAACAGAGCCGGCTGCAGTACCCAAATATATTTCGCTAGATGGCAGCAGCGCTCCACCAACAGCGCCGGCTGCAGTACCCAAATATATTTCGCTAGATGGCAGCAGCGCTCCACCAACAGCGCCGGCTGCAGTACCCAAGTATATTTCGCTAGATGGCAGCAGCGCTCCACCAACAGAGCCGGCTGCAGTACCCAAGTATATTTCGCTAGATGGCAGCAGCGCTCCACCAACAGTGCCGGCTGCAGTACCCAAGTATATTTCGCTAGATGGCAGCAGCGCTCCACCAACCGGGCGGCTGCAGTACCCAAGTATATTTCGCTAGATGGCAGCAGCGCTCCACCAACAGGGCCGGCTGCAGTACCCAAGTATATTTCGCTAGATGGCAGCAGCGCTCCACCAACCGGCCGGCTGCAGTACCAAAGTATATTTCGCTAGATGGCAGCAGCGCTCCACCAAAAGGCCGGCTGCAGTACCCAATTATATTTCGCTAGATGGCAGCAGAGCTCCACCAACAGAGCTGGCTGCAGTACCCAAATATATTTCGCTAGATGGCAGCAGCGCTCCACCAAAAGGGCGGCTGCAGTACCCAAATATATTTCGCTAGATGGCAGCAGCGCTCCACCAACAGGGCCGGCTGCAGTACCCAAATATATTTCGCTAGATGGCAGCAGCGCTCCACCAACAGCGCCGGCTGCAGTACCCAAGTATATTTCGCTAGATGGCAGCAGCGCTCCACCAAAAGGGCGGCTGCAGTACACAAATATATAGTATTAAATCTGACCCTAACCCTAAGAGCCTGTGTCTAACCCTAACCCTAAGAGCCTGAGTCTAACCCTAACCGTAAGAGCCTGAGTCTAACCCTAACCCTAAGAGCCTGAGTCTAACCCTAACCCTAAGAGCCTAAGTGTAACCCTAACCCTAAGAGTCTAACCCTAACCCTAACCCTAACCCTAAGAGTGTAACCCTAACCCTAACCCTAACCCTAACCCTAAGAGTCTAACCCTAACCCTAACCCTAACCCTAAGAGTCTAACCCTAACCCTAAGAGTCTAACCCTAAGAGTCTAACCCTAACCCTAAGTGTCTAACCCTAACCCTAACCTTAACCCTAACCCTAAGAGTCTAACCCTAACCCTAAGAGTCTAACCCTAACCCTAACCCTAACCCTAAGAGTCTAACCCTAACCCTAAGAGTCTAACCCTAACCCTAACCCTAACCCTAACCCTAACCGTAAGAGTCTAACCCTAACCCTAAGAGTCTAACCCTAAGAGTCTAACCCTAACCCTAACCCTAACCCTAACAGTCTAACCCTAACCCTAACCCTAAACCCGGCTGAAGTACCCAAGTATATTTCGCTAGATGGCAGCAGCGCTCCACCAACAGAGCCGACTGCAGTACCCAAATATATTTCGCTAGATGGCAGCAGCGCTCCACAAACAGAGCCGGCTGCAGTACCCAAATATATTTCGCTAGATGGCAGCAGCGCTCCACCAACAGGGCCGGCTGCAGTACCCAAGTATATTTCGCTAGATGGCAGCAGCGCTCCACCAACCGGGCGGCTGCAGTACCCAAGTATATTTCGCTAGATGGCAGCAGCGCTCCACCAACAGGGCCGGCTGCAGTACCCAAGTATATTTCGCTAGATGGCAGCAGCGCTCCACCAACCGGGCGGCTGCAGTACCCAAGTATATTTCGCTAGATGGCAGCAGCGCTCCACCAACAGGGCCGGCTGCAGTACCCAAATATATTTCGCTAGATGGCAGCAGCGCTCCACCAACCGGGCGGCTGCAGTACCCAATTACATTTCGCTAGATGGCAGCAGCGCTCCACCAACCGGGCGGCTGCAGTACCCAAGTATATTTCGCTAGATGGCAGCAGCGCTCCACCAACAGGGCCGGCTGCAGTACCCAAATATATTTCGCTAGATGGCAGCAGCGCTCCACCAACAGCGCCGGCTGCAGTACCCAAGTATATTTCGCTAGATGGCAGCAGCGCTCCACCAACAGCGCCGGCTGCAGTACCCAAGTATATTTCGCTAGATGGCAGCAGCGCTCCACCAACCGGGCGGCTGCAGTACCCAATTACATTTCGCTAGATGGCAGCAGCGCTCCACCAAAAGGGCGGCTGCAGTACCCAAGTATATTTCGCTAGATGGCAGCAGCGCTCCACCAACCGGGCGGCTGCAGTACCCAAGTATATTTCGCTAGATGGCAGCAGCGCTCCACCAACAGAGCCGGCTGCAGTACCCAAATATATTTCGCTAGATGGCAGCAGCGCTCCACCAACAGCGCCGGCTGCAGTACCCAAATATATTTCGCTAGATGGCAGCAGCGCTCCACAAACCGGGCGGCTGCAGTACCCAAGTATATTTCGCTAGATGGCAGCAGCGCTCCACCAACCGGGCGGCTGCAGTACCCAATTATATTTCGCTAGATGGCAGCAGCGCTCCACCAACAGGGCCGGCTGCAGTACCCAAATATATTTCGCTAGATGGCAGCAGCGCTCCACCAACAGCGCCGGCTGCAATACCCAAGTATATTTCGCTAGATGGCAGCAGCGCTCCACCAAAAGGGCGGCTGCAGTACCCAAATATATAGTACTGAGTCTGACCCTAACCCTAAGAGCCTGAGTCTAACCCTAACCCTAAGAGCCTGAGTCTAACCCTCACCCTAAGAGCCTGAGTCTAACCCTAACCCTAAGAACCTGAGTCTAACCCTCACTCTAAGAGCCTGAGTCTAACCCTAACCCTAAGAGCCTAAGTCTAACCCTTACCCTAAGAGTCTAACCCTAACCCTAACCCTAACCCTAAGAGTCTAACCCTAACCCTGAATATAACCCTAACCCTAAGAGTCTAACCCTAACCCTAAGAGTCTAACCCTAACCCTAACCCTAACCCTAACCCTAATCGTAAGAGTCTAACCCTAACCCTAAGAGTCTAACCCTAAGAGTCTAACCCTAACAGTCTAACCCTAACCCTAACAGTCTAACCCTAACCCTAACCCTAAACCCGGCTGAAGTACCCAAGTATATTTCGCTAGATGGCAGCAGCGCTCCACAAACAGAGCCGGCTGCAGTACCCACATATATTTCGCTAGATGGCAGCAGCGCTCCACCAACAGCGCCGGCTGCAGTACCCAAATATATTTCGCTAGATGGCAGCAGCGCTCCACCAACAGCGCCGGCTGCAGTACCCAAATATATTTCGCTAGATGGCAGCAGCGCTCCACCAACAGCGCCGGCTGCAGTACCCAAATATATTTCGCTAGATGGCAGCAGCGCTCCACCAACAGGGCCGGCTGCAGTACCCAAGTATATTTCGCTAGATGGCAGCAGCGCTCCAACAACCGGGCGGCTGCAGTACCAAGGATATTTCGCTAGATGGCAGCAGCGCTCCACCAACAGGGCCGGCTGCAGTACCCAAGTATATTTCGCTAGATGGCAGCAGCGCTCCACCAACCGGGCGGCTGCAGTACCCAAGTATATTTCGCTAGATGGCAGCAGCGCTCCACCAACCGGGCCGGCTGCAGTACCCAAATATATTTCGCTAGATGGCAGCAACGCTCCACCAACCGGGCGGCTGCAGTACCCAAGTATATTTCGCTAGATGGCAGCAGCGCTCCACCAACCGGGCGGCTGCAGTACCCAAGTATATTTCGCTAGATGGCAGCAGCGCTCCACCAACCGGGCGGCTGCAGTACCCCATTACATTTCGCTAGATGGCAGCAGCGCTCCACTAACCGGGCGGCTGCAGTACCCAAGTATATTTCGCTAGATGGCAGCAGCGCTACACCAACCGGGCGGCTGCAGTACCCCATTACATTTCGCTAGATGGCAGCAGCGCTCCACCAACCGGGCGGCTGCAGTACCCAAGTATATTTCGCTAGATGGCAGCAGCGCTACACCAACCGGGCGGCTGCAGTACCCAATTACATTTCGCTAGATGGCAGCAGCGCTCCACCAACAGGGCCGGCTGCAGTACCCAAATATATTTCGCTAGATGGCAGCAGCGCTCCACAAACCGGGCGGCTGCAGTACCCAAGTATATTTCGCTAGATGGCAGCAGCGCTCCACCAACAGGGCCGGCTGCAGTACCCAAGTATATTTCGCTAGATGGCAGCAGCGCTCCACCAACCGGGCGGCTGCAGTACCCAATTACATTTCGCTAGATGGCAGCAGCGCTCCACCAACCGGGCGGCTGCAGTACCCAAGTATATTTCGCTAGATGGCAGCAGAGCTCCACCAACAGGGCCGGCTGCAGTACCCAAATATATTTCGCTAGATGGCAGCAGCGCTCCACCAACTGGGCGGCTGCAGTACCCAATTACATTTCGCTAGATGGCAGCAGCGCTCCACCAACAGGGCCGGCTGCAGTACCCAAATATATTTCGCTAGATGGCAGCAGCGCTCCACCAAGAGCGCCGGCTGCAATACCCAAGTATATTTCGCTAGATGGCAGCAGCGCTCCACCAAAAGGGCCGGCTGCAGTACCCAAATATATAGTACTGAGTCTGACCCTAACCCTAAGAGCCTGAGTCTAACCCTAACCCTAAGAGCCTGAGTCTAACCCTCACCCTAAGAGCCTGAGTCTAACCCTAACCCTAAGAGCCTGAGTCTAACCCTCACCCTAAGAGCCTGAGTCTAACCCTCACCCTAAGAGCCTGAGTCTAACCCTAACCCTAAGAGCCTGAGTCTAACCCTCACCCTAAGAGCCTGAGTCTAACCCTAACCCTAAGAGCCTAACCCTAACCCTAACCCTAAGAGTCTAACCCTAACCCTAACCCTAACCCTAAGAGTCTAACCCTAAGAGTCTAACCCTAAGAGTCTAACCCTAACCCTAACAGTCTAACCCTAACCCTAACCCTAAACCCGGCTGAAGTACCCAAGTATATTTCGCTAGATGGCAGCAGCGCTCCACCAACAGAGCCGGCTGCAGTACCCAAATATATTTCGCTAGATGGCAGCAGCGCTCCACCAACAGCGCCGGCTGCAGTACCCAAATATATTTCGCTAGATGGCAGCAGCGCTCCACCAACAGCGCCGGCTGCAGTACCCAAATATATTTCGCTAGATGGCAGCAGCGCTCCACCAACAGCGCCGGCTGCAGTACCCAAATATATTTCGCTAGATGGCAGCAGCGCTCCACCAACAGCGCCGGCTGCAGTACCCAAATATATTTCGCTAGATGGCAGCAGCGCTCCACCAACCGGGCGGCTGCAGTACCCAAGTATATTTCGCTAGATGGCAGCAGCGCTCCACCAACCGGGCCGGCTGCAGTACCCAAGTATATTTCGCTAGATGGCAGCAGCGCTCCACCAAAAGGGCGGCTGCAGTACCCAAGTATATTTCGCTAGATGGCAGCAGCGCTCCACCAACAGGGCCGGCTGCAGTACCCAAATATATTTCGCTAGATGGCAGCAGCGCTCCACCAACCGGGCGGCTGCAGTACCCAAGTATATTTCGCTAGATGGCAGCAGCGCTCCACCAACCGGGCGACCGCAGTACCCAATTACATTTCGCTAGATGGCAGCAGCGCTCCATTAACAGCGCCGGCTGCAGTACCCAAATATATTTCGCTAGATGGCAGCAGCGCTCCACAAACCGGGCGGCTGCAGTACCCAAGTATATTTCGCTAGATGGCAGCAGCGCTACACCAACCGGGCGGCTGCAGTACCCAATTACATTTCGCTAGATGGCAGCAGCGCTCCACCAACCGGGCGGCTGCAGTACCCAATTACATTTCGCTAGATGGCAGCAGCGCTCCACCAAAAGGGCGGCTGCAGTACCCAAGTATATTTCGCTAGATGGCAGCAGCGCTCCACCAACCGGGCGGCTGCAGTACCCAAGTATATTTCGCTAGATGGCAGCAGCGCTCCACCAACAGAGCCGGCTGCAGTACCCAAATATATTTCGCTAGATGGCAGCAGCGCTCCACCAACAGCGCCGGCT
This sequence comes from Falco punctatus, assembly GCF_963210335.1. Taxonomy (NCBI): domain Eukaryota; kingdom Metazoa; phylum Chordata; class Aves; order Falconiformes; family Falconidae; genus Falco; species Falco punctatus. Next base: position 1,653,462 of record NW_027660193.1, on the reverse strand, counting down.
GCAGTACCCAAATATATTTCGCTAGATGGCAGCAGCGCTCCACAAACCGGGCGGCTGCAGTACCCAAGTATATTTCGCTAGATGGCAGCAGCGCTCCACCAACCGGGCGGCTGCAGTACCCAATTATATTTCGCTAGATGGCAGCAGCGCTCCACCAACAGGGCCGGCTGCAGTACCCAAATATATTTCGCTAGATGGCAGCAGCGCTCCACCAACAGCGCCGGCTGCAATACCCAAGTATATTTCGCTAGATGGCAGCAGCGCTCCACCAAAAGGGCGGCTGCAGTACCCAAATATATAGTACTGAGTCTGACCCTAACCCTAAGAGCCTGAGTCTAACCCTAACCCTAAGAGCCTGAGTCTAACCCTCACCCTAAGAGCCTGAGTCTAACCCTAACCCTAAGAACCTGAGTCTAACCCTCACTCTAAGAGCCTGAGTCTAACCCTAACCCTAAGAGCCTAAGTCTAACCCTTACCCTAAGAGTCTAACCCTAACCCTAACCCTAACCCTAAGAGTCTAACCCTAACCCTGAATATAACCCTAACCCTAAGAGTCTAACCCTAACCCTAAGAGTCTAACCCTAACCCTAACCCTAACCCTAACCCTAATCGTAAGAGTCTAACCCTAACCCTAAGAGTCTAACCCTAAGAGTCTAACCCTAACAGTCTAACCCTAACCCTAACAGTCTAACCCTAACCCTAACCCTAAACCCGGCTGAAGTACCCAAGTATATTTCGCTAGATGGCAGCAGCGCTCCACAAACAGAGCCGGCTGCAGTACCCACATATATTTCGCTAGATGGCAGCAGCGCTCCACCAACAGCGCCGGCTGCAGTACCCAAATATATTTCGCTAGATGGCAGCAGCGCTCCACCAACAGCGCCGGCTGCAGTACCCAAATATATTTCGCTAGATGGCAGCAGCGCTCCACCAACAGCGCCGGCTGCAGTACCCAAATATATTTCGCTAGATGGCAGCAGCGCTCCACCAACAGGGCCGGCTGCAGTACCCAAGTATATTTCGCTAGATGGCAGCAGCGCTCCAACAACCGGGCGGCTGCAGTACCAAGGATATTTCGCTAGATGGCAGCAGCGCTCCACCAACAGGGCCGGCTGCAGTACCCAAGTATATTTCGCTAGATGGCAGCAGCGCTCCAACAACCGGGCGGCTGCAGTACCCAAGTATATTTCGCTAGATGGCAGCAGCGCTCCACCAACCGGGCCGGCTGCAGTACCCAAATATATTTCGCTAGATGGCAGCAACGCTCCACCAACCGGGCGGCTGCAGTACCCAAGTATATTTCGCTAGATGGCAGCAGCGCTCCACCAACCGGGCGGCTGCAGTACCCAAGTATATTTCGCTAGATGGCAGCAGCGCTCCACCAACCGGGCGGCTGCAGTACCCCATTACATTTCGCTAGATGGCAGCAGCGCTCCACTAACCGGGCGGCTGCAGTACCCAAGTATATTTCGCTAGATGGCAGCAGCGCTACACCAACCGGGCGGCTGCAGTACCCCATTACATTTCGCTAGATGGCAGCAGCGCTCCACCAACCGGGCGGCTGCAGTACCCAAGTATATTTCGCTAGATGGCAGCAGCGCTACACCAACCGGGCGGCTGCAGTACCCAATTACATTTCGCTAGATGGCAGCAGCGCTCCACCAACAGGGCCGGCTGCAGTACCCAAATATATTTCGCTAGATGGCAGCAGCGCTCCACAAACCGGGCGGCTGCAGTACCCAAGTATATTTCGCTAGATGGCAGCAGCGCTCCACCAACAGGGCCGGCTGCAGTACCCAAGTATATTTCGCTAGATGGCAGCAGCGCTCCACCAACCGGGCGGCTGCAGTACCCAATTACATTTCGCTAGATGGCAGCAGCGCTCCACCAACCGGGCGGCTGCAGTACCCAAGTATATTTCGCTAGATGGCAGCAGAGCTCCACCAACAGGGCCGGCTGCAGTACCCAAATATATTTCGCTAGATGGCAGCAGCGCTCCACCAACTGGGCGGCTGCAGTACCCAATTACATTTCGCTAGATGGCAGCAGCGCTCCACCAACAGGGCCGGCTGCAGTACCCAAATATATTTCGCTAGATGGCAGCAGCGCTCCACCAAGAGCGCCGGCTGCAATACCCAAGTATATTTCGCTAGATGGCAGCAGCGCTCCACCAAAAGGGCCGGCTGCAGTACCCAAATATATAGTACTGAGTCTGACCCTAACCCTAAGAGCCTGAGTCTAACCCTAACCCTAAGAGCCTGAGTCTAACCCTCACCCTAAGAGCCTGAGTCTAACCCTAACCCTAAGAGCCTGAGTCTAACCCTCACCCTAAGAGCCTGAGTCTAACCCTCACCCTAAGAGCCTGAGTCTAACCCTAACCCTAAGAGCCTGAGTCTAACCCTCACCCTAAGAGCCTGAGTCTAACCCTAACCCTAAGAGCCTAACCCTAACCCTAACCCTAAGAGTCTAACCCTAACCCTAACCCTAACCCTAAGAGTCTAACCCTAAGAGTCTAACCCTAAGAGTCTAACCCTAACCCTAACAGTCTAACCCTAACCCTAACCCTAAACCCGGCTGAAGTACCCAAGTATATTTCGCTAGATGGCAGCAGCGCTCCACCAACAGAGCCGGCTGCAGTACCCAAATATATTTCGCTAGATGGCAGCAGCGCTCCACCAACAGCGCCGGCTGCAGTACCCAAATATATTTCGCTAGATGGCAGCAGCGCTCCACCAACAGCGCCGGCTGCAGTACCCAAATATATTTCGCTAGATGGCAGCAGCGCTCCACCAACAGCGCCGGCTGCAGTACCCAAATATATTTCGCTAGATGGCAGCAGCGCTCCACCAACAGCGCCGGCTGCAGTACCCAAATATATTTCGCTAGATGGCAGCAGCGCTCCACCAACCGGGCGGCTGCAGTACCCAAGTATATTTCGCTAGATGGCAGCAGCGCTCCACCAACCGGGCCGGCTGCAGTACCCAAGTATATTTCGCTAGATGGCAGCAGCGCTCCACCAAAAGGGCGGCTGCAGTACCCAAGTATATTTCGCTAGATGGCAGCAGCGCTCCACCAACAGGGCCGGCTGCAGTACCCAAATATATTTCGCTAGATGGCAGCAGCGCTCCACCAACCGGGCGGCTGCAGTACCCAAGTATATTTCGCTAGATGGCAGCAGCGCTCCACCAACCGGGCGACCGCAGTACCCAATTACATTTCGCTAGATGGCAGCAGCGCTCCATTAACAGCGCCGGCTGCAGTACCCAAATATATTTCGCTAGATGGCAGCAGCGCTCCACAAACCGGGCGGCTGCAGTACCCAAGTATATTTCGCTAGATGGCAGCAGCGCTACACCAACCGGGCGGCTGCAGTACCCAATTACATTTCGCTAGATGGCAGCAGCGCTCCACCAACCGGGCGGCTGCAGTACCCAATTACATTTCGCTAGATGGCAGCAGCGCTCCACCAAAAGGGCGGCTGCAGTACCCAAGTATATTTCGCTAGATGGCAGCAGAGCTCCACCAACAGCGCCGGCTGCAGTACCCAAATATATTTCGCTAGATGGCAGCAGCGCTCCACCAAAAGGGCGGCTGCAGTACCCAAATATATTTCGCTAGATGGCAGCAGCGCTCCACCAACAGGGCCGGCTGCAGTACCCAAATATAGTTCGCTAGATGGCAGCAGCGCTCCACCAACAGCGCCGGCTGCAATACCCAAGTATATTTCGCTAGATGGCAGCAGCGCTCCACCAAAAGGGCGGCTGCAGTACCCAAATATATAGTACTGAGTCTGACCCTAACCCTAAGAGCCTGAGTCTAACCCTCACCCGAAGAGCCTGAGTCTAACCCTCACCCTAAGAGCCTGAGTCTAACCCTAACCCTAAGAGCCTGAGTCTAACCCTCACCCTAAGAGCCTGAGTCTAACCCTCACCCTAAGAGCCTGAGTCTAACCCTAACCCTAAGAGCCTGAGTCTAACCCTAACCCTAAGAGCCTAAGTCTAACCCTTACCCTAAGAGTCTAACCCTAACCCTAACCCTAACCCTAAGAGTCTAACCCTAACCCTGAATATAACCCTAACCCTAAGAGTCTAACCCTCACCCTAACCCTAACCCTAAGTGTCTAACCCTAACCCTAACCCTAACTCTAACCCTAAGAGTCTAACCCTAACCCTAACCCCAACCCTAACCCTAAGAGTCTAACCCTAACCCTAAGAGTCTAACCCTAACCCTAACTCTAACCCTAAGAGTCTAACCGTAACCCTAACCCTAACCCTAAGAGTCTAACCCTAACCCTAACCCTAACCCTAAGAGTCTAACCCTAACCCTAAGAGTCTAACCCTAACCCTAACCCTAACCCTAACCGTAAGAGTCTAACCCTAACCCTAAGAGTCTAACCCTAACCCTAACCCTAACCCTAAGAGTCTAACCCTAACCCTAACCCTAAGAGTCTAACCCTAATCTGAATATAACCCTAACCCTAAGAGTCTAACCCTCACCCTAACCCTAACCGTAAGTGTCTAACCCTAACCCTAACCCTAACCTTAACCCTAAGAGTCTAACCCTAACCCTAAGAGTCTAACCCTAACCCCAACCCTAACCCTAAGAGTCTAACCCTAACCTTAAGAGTCTAACCCTAACTCTAACCCTAAGAGTCTAACCGTAACCCTAACCCTAACCCTAAGAGTCTAACCCTAACCTAACCCTAACCCTAACCCTAAGAGTCTAACCCTAACCCTAACCCTAACCCTAAGAGTCTAACCCTAACCCTAAGAATCTAACCCTAACCCTAACCCTAACCCTAACCCTAAGAGTCTAACCCTAACCCTAAGAGTCTAACCCTAACCCTAACCCTAAGAGTCTAACCCTAACCCTAAGAGTCTAACCCTAACCCTACCCCTAACCCTAACCCTAACCGTAAGAGTCTAACCCTAACCCTAAGAGTCTAACCCTAAGAGTCTAACCCTAACAGTCTAACCCTAACCCTAACAGTCTAACCCTAACCCTAACCCTAAACCCGGCTGAAGTACCCAAGTATATTTCGCTAGATGGCAGCAGCGCTCCACAAACAGAGCCGGCTGCAGTACCCACATATATTTCGCTAGATGGCAGCAGCGCTCCACCAACAGCGCCGGCTGCAGTACCCAAATATATTTCGCTAGATGGCAGCAGCGCTCCACCAACAGCGCCGGCTGCAGTACCCAAATATATTTCGCTAGATGGCAGCAGCGCTCCACCAACAGCGCCGGCTGCAGTACCCAAATATATTTCGCTAGATGGCAGCAGCGCTCCACCAACAGCGCCGGCTGCAGTACCCAAATATATTTCGCTAGATGGCAGCAGCGCTCCACCAACCGGGCGGCTGCAGTACCCAAGTATATTTCGCTAGATGGCAGCAGCGCTCCACCAACAGGGCCGGCTGCAGTACCCAAGTATATTTCGCTAGATGGCAGCAGCGCTCCACCAACCGGGCGGCTGCAGTACCCAAGTATATTTCGCTAGATGGCAGCAGCGCTCCACCAACAGGGCCGGCTGCAGTACCCAAATATATTTCGCTAGATGGCAGCAGCGCTCCACCAACCGGGCGGCTGCAGTACCCAAGTATATTTCGCTAGATGGCAGCAGCGCTCCACCAACAGGGCGGCTGCAGTACCCAAGTATATTTCGCTAGATGGCAGCAGCGCTCCACCAACAGCGCCGGCTGCAGTACCCAAATATATTTCGCTAGATGGCAGCAGCGCTCCACAAACCGGGCGGCTGCAGTACCCAAGTATATTTCGCTAGATGGCAGCAGCGCTCCACCAACAGCGCCGGCTGCAGTACCCAAGTATATTTCGCTAGATGGCAGCAGCGCTCCACCAACCGGGCGGCTGCAGTACCCAATTACATTTCGCTAGATGGCAGCAGCGCTCCACCAAAAGGGCGGCTGCAGTACCCAAGTATATTTCGCTAGATGGCAGCAGAGCTCCACCAACAGGGCCGGCTGCAGTACCCAAATATATTTCGCTAGATGGCAGCAGCGCTCCACCAAAAGGGCGGCTGCAGTACCCAAATATATTTCGCTAGATGGCAGCAGCGCTCCACCAACAGGGCCGGCTGCAGTACCCAAGTATATTTCGCTAGATGGCAGCAGCGCTCCACCAACAGGGCGGCTGCAGTACCCAAGTATATTTCGCTAGATGGCAGCAGCGCTACACCAACCGGGCGGCTGCAGTACCCCATTACATTTCGCTAGATGGCAGCAGCGCTCCACCAACCGGGCGGCTGCAGTACCCAAGTATATTTCGCTAGATGGCAGCAGCGCTACACCAACCGGGCGGCTGCAGTACCCAATTACATTTCGCTAGATGGCAGCAGCGCTCCACCAACAGGGCCGGCTGCAGTACCCAAATATATTTCGCTAGATGGCAGCAGCGCTCCACCAACCGGGCGGCTGCAGTACCCAAGTATATTTCGCTAGATGGCAGCAGCGCTCCACCAACAGGGCCGGCTGCAGTACCCAAGTATATTTCGCTAGATGGCAGCAGCGCTCCACCAACCGGGCGGCTGCAGTACCCAATTACATTTCGCTAGATGGCAGCAGCGCTCCACCAACCGGGCGGCTGCAGTACCCAAGTATATTTCGCTAGATGGCAGCAGAGCTCCACCAACAGGGCCGGCTGCAGTACCCAAATATATTTCGCTAGATGGCAGCAGCGCTCCACCAACCGGGCGGCTGCAGTACCCAATTACATTTCGCTAGATGGCAGCAGCGCTCCACCAAAAGGGCGGCTGCAGTACCCAAATATATAGTACTGAGTCTGACCCTAACCCTAAGAGCCTGAGTCTAACCCTAACCCTAAGAGCCTGAGTCTAACCCTCACCCTAAGAGCCTGAGTCTAACCCTAACCCTAAGAGACTGAGTCTAACCCTAACCCTAAGAGCCTGAGTCTAAACCTCACCCTAAGAGCCTGAGTCTAACCCTCACCCTAAGAGCCTGAGTCTAACCCTAACCCTAAGAGCCTAAGTCTAACCCTTACCCTAAGAGTCTAACCCTAACCCTAACCCTAACCCTAAGAGTCTAACCCTAATCTGAATATAACCCTAACCCTAAGAGTCTAACCCTAACCCTAACCCTAACCCTAAGAGTCTAACCCTAACCCTAAGAGTCTAACCCTAACCCTAACCCTAACCCTAACCCTAAGAGTCTAACCCTAACCCTAAGAGTCTAACCCTAACCCTAACCCTAACCCTAACCCTAAGAGTCTAACCCTAACCCTAAGAGTCTAACCCTAACCCTAACCCTAACCCTAACCCTAACCCTAAGAGTCTAACCCTAACCCTAAGAGTCTAACCCTAACCCTAACCCTAAACCTAACCCTAACCCTAAGAGTCTAACCCTAAGAGTCTAACCCTAACCCTAACAGTCTAACCCTAACCCTAACCCTAAACCCGGCTGAAGTACACAAGTATATTTCGCTAGATGGCAGCAGCGCTCCACCAACCGGGCGGCTGCAGTACCCAAGTATATTTCGCTAGATGGCAGCAGCGCTCCACCAACAGGGCCGGCTGCAGTACCCAAATATATTTCGCTAGATGGCAGCAGCGCTCCACCAACCGGGCGGCTGCAGTACCCAAGTATATTTCGCTAGATGGCAGCAGCGCTACACCAACCGGGCGGCTGCAGTACCCAATTACATTTCGCTAGATGGCAGCAGCGCTCCATTAACAGCGCCGGCTGCAGTACCCAAATATATTTCGCTAGATGGCAGCAGCGCTCCACAAACCGGGCGGCTGCAGTACCCAAGTATATTTCGCTAGATGGCAGCAGCGCTCCACCAACAGGGCCGGCTGCAGTACCCAATTACATTTCGCTAGATGGCAGCAGCGCTCCACCAACCGGGCGGCTGCAGTACCCAATTACATTTCGCTAGATGGCAGCAGCGCTCCACTAAAAGGGCGGCTGCAGTACCCAAGTATATCTCGCTAGATGGCAGCAGAGCTCCACCAACAGAGCCGGCTGCAGTACCCAAATATATTTCGCTAGATGGCAGCAGCGCTCCACCAAAAGGGCGGCTGCAGTACCCAAATATATTTCGCTAGATGGCAGCAGCGCTCCACCAACAGGGCCGGCTGCAGTACCCAAATATATTTCGCTAGATGGCAGCAGCGCTCCACCAACAGCGCCGGCTGCAATACCCAAGTATATTTCGCTAGATGGCAGCAGCGCTCCACCAAAAGGGCGGCTGCAGTACCCAAATATATAGTACTGAGTCTGACCCTAACCCTAAGAGCCTGAGTCTAACCCTAACCCTAAGAGCCTGAGTCTAACCCTCACCCTAAGAGCCTGAGTCTAACCCTAACCCTAAGAGCCTGAGTCTAACCCTAACCCTAAGAGCCTAAGTCTAACCCTTACCATAAGAGTCTAACCCTAACCCTAACCCTAACCCTAAGAGTCTAACCCTAACCCTAACCTTAACCCTAACCCTAAGAGTCTAACCCTAACCCTAAGAGTCTAACCCTAACCCTAACCCTAACCCTAAGAGTCTAACCCTAACCCTAAGAGTCTAACCCTAACCCTAACCCTAACCCTAACCCTAACCGTAAGAGTCTAACCCTAACCCTAAGAGTCTAACCCTAAGAGTCTAACCCTAACCCTAACCCTAACCCTAACAGTCTAACCCTAACCCTAACCCTAAACCCGGCTGAAGTACCCAAGTATATTTCGCTAGATGGCAGTAGCGCTCCACCAACAGAGCCGGCTGCAGTACCCAAATATATTTCGCTAGATGGCAGCAGCACTCCACAAACAGGGCCGGCTGCAGTCACCAAATATATTTCGCTAGATGGCAGCAGCGCTCCACCAACAGCGCCGGCTGCAGTACCCAAATATATTTCGCTAGATGGCAGCAGCGCTCCACCAAAAGGGCGGCTGCAGTACCCAAGTATATTTCGCTAGACGGCGGCAGTGCTCAACCAACCGGGCGGCTGCAGTACCAAAGTATATTTCGCTAGATGGCAGCAGCGCTACACCAACCGGGCGGCTGCAGTACCCCATTACATTTCGCTAGATGGCAGCAGCGCTCCACCAACCGGGCGGCTGCAGTACCCAAGTATATTTCGCTAGATGGCAGCAGCGCTACACCAACCGGGCGGCTGCAGTACCCAATTACATTTCGCTAGATGGCAGCAGCGCTCCACCAACAGGGCCGGCTGCAGTACCCAAATATATTTCGCTAGATGGCAGCAGCGCTCCACAAACCGGGCGGCTGCAGTACCCAAGTATATTTCGCTAGATGGCAGCAGCGCTCCACCAACAGGGCCGGCTGCAGTACCCAAGTATATTTCGCTAGATGGCAGCAGCGCTCCACCAACCGGGCGGCTGCAGTACCCAATTACATTTCGCTAGATGGCAGCAGCGCTCCACCAACCGGGCGGCTGCAGTACCCAAGTATATTTCGCTAGATGGCAGCAGCGCTCCATTAACAGCGCCGGCTGCAGTACCCAAATATATTTCGCTAGATGGCAGCAGCGCTCCACCAACCGGGCGGCTGCAGTACCCAATTACATTTCGCTAGATGGCAGCAGCGCTCCACCAAAAGGGCGGCTGCAGTACCCAAGTATATTTCGCTAGATGGCAGCAGAGCTCCACCAACAGGGCCGGCTGCAGTATCCAAATATATTTCGCTAGATGGCAGCAGCGCTCCACCAACCGGGCGGCTGCAGTACCCAATTACATTTCGCTAGATGGCAGCAGCGCTCCACCAACAGGGCCGGCTGCAGTACCCAAATATATTTCGCTAGATGGCAGCAGCGCTCCACCAAGAGCGCCGGCTGCAATACCCAAGTATATTTCGCTAGATGGCAGCAGCGCTCCACCAAAAGGGCGGCTGCAGTACCCAAATATATAGTACTGAGTCTGACCCTAACCCTAAGAGCCTGAGTCTAACCCTAACCCTAAGAGCCTGAGTCTAACCCTCACCCTAAGAGCCTGAGTCTAACCCTAACCCTAAGAGCCTGAGTCCAACCCTCACCCTAAGAGCCTGAGTCTAACCCTCACCCTAAGAGCCTGAGTCTAACTCTCACCCTAAGAGCCTGAGTCTAACCCTCACCCTAAGAGCCTGAGTCTAACCCTAACCCTAAGAGCCTAACCCTAACCCTAACCCTAAGAGTCTAACCCTAACCCTAACCCTAACCCTAAGAGTCTAACCCTAACCCTGAATATAACCCTAACCCTAAGAGTCTAACCCTAACCCTAACCCTAACCCTAAGAGTCTAACCCTAACCCTAAGAGTCTAACCCTAACCCTAACCCTAACCCTAACCCTAAGAGTCTAACCCTAACCCTAAGAGTCTAACCCTAACCCTAACCCTAACCCTAACCCTAAGAGTCTAACCCTAACCCTAAGAGTCTAACCCTAACCCTAACCCTAACCCTAACCCTAAGAGTCTAACCCTAACCCTAAGAGTCTAACCCTAACCCTAACCCTAACCCTAACCGTAAGAGTCTAACCCTAACCCTAAGAGTCTAACCCTAAGAGTCTAACCCTAAGAGTCTAACCCTAACCCTAACAGTCTAACCCTAACCCTAACCCTAAACCCGGCTGAAGTACCCAAGTATATTTCGCTAGATGGCAGCAGCGCTCCACAAACAGAGCCGGCTGCAGTACCCAAATATATTTCGCTAGATGGCAGCAGCGCTCCACCAACAGAGCCGGCTGCAGTACCCAAATATATTTCGCTAGATGGCAGCAGCGCTCCACCAACAGCGCCGGCTGCAGTACCCAAATATATTTCGCTAGATGGCAGCAGCGCTCCACCAACAGCGCCGGCTGCAGTACCCAAGTATATTTCGCTAGATGGCAGCAGCGCTCCACCAACCGGGCGGCTGCAGTACCCAAGTATATTTCGCTAGATGGCAGCAGCGCTCCACCAACAGTGCCGGCTGCAGTACCCAAGTATATTTCGCTAGATGGCAGCAGCGCTCCACCAACAGCGCCGGCTGCAGTACCCAAGTATATTTCGCTAGATGGCAGCAGCGCTCCACCAACCGGGCCGGCTGCAGTACCCAAGTATATTTCGCTAGATGGCAGCAGCGCTCCACCAACCGGGCGGCTGCAGTACCCAAGTATATTTCGCTAGATGGCAGCAGCGCTCCACCAACAGGGCCGGCTGCAGTACCCAAGTATATTTCGCTAGATGGCAGCAGCGCTCCACCAACCGGCCGGCTGCAGTACCAAAGTATATTTCGCTAGATGGCAGCAGCGCTCCACCAAAAGGCCGGCTGCAGTACCCAATTATATTTCGCTAGATGGCAGCAGAGCTCCACCAACAGAGCTGGCTGCAGTACCCAAGTATATTTCGCTAGATGGCAGCAGCGCTCCACCAACAGCGCCGGCTGCAGTACCCAAATATATTTCGCTAGATGGCAGCAGCGCTCCACCAACAGGGCCGGCTGCAGTACCCAAATATATTTCGCTAGATGGCAGCAGCGCTCCACCAACAGCGCCGGCTGCAGTACCCAAGTATATTTCGCTAGATGGCAGCAGCGCTCCACCAAAAGGGCGGCTGCAGTACACAAATATATAGTATTAAATCTGACCCTAACCCTAAGAGCCTGTGTCTAACCCTAACCCTAAGAGCCTGAGTCTAACCCTAACCGTAAGAGCCTGAGTCTAACCCTAACCCTAAGAGCCTGAGTCTAACCCTAACCCTAAGAGCCTAAGGGTAACCCTAACCCTAAGAGTCTAACCCTAACCCTAACCCTAACCCTAAGAGTGTAACCCTAACCCTAACCCTAACCCTAACCCTAAGAGTCTAACCCTAACCCTAACCCTAACCCTAAGAGTCTAACCCTAACCCTAAGAGTCTAACCCCAAGAGTCTAACCCTAACCCTAAGAGTCTAACCCTAACCCTAACCTTAACCCTAACCCTAAGAGTCTAACCCTAACCCTAAGAGTCTAACCCTAACCCTAACCCTAACCCTAAGAGTCTAACCCTAACCCTAAGAGTCTAACCCTAACCCTAACCCTAACCCTAACCCTAACCGTAAGAGTCTAACCCTAACCCTAAGAGTCTAACCCTAAGAGTCTAACCCTAACCCTAACCCTAACCCTAACAGTCTAACCCTAACCCTAACCCTAAACCCGGCTGAAGTACCCAAGTATATTTCGCTAGATGGCAGCAGCGCTCCACCAACAGAGCCGACTGCAGTACCCAAATATATTTCGCTAGATGGCAGCAGCGCTCCACAAACAGAGCCGGCTGCAGTACCCAAATATATTTCGCTAGATGGCAGCAGCGCTCCACCAACAGGGCCGGCTGCAGTACCCAAGTATATTTCGCTAGATGGCAGCAGCGCTCCACCAACCGGGCGGCTGCAGTACCCAAGTATATTTCGCTAGATGGCAGCAGCGCTCCACCAACAGGGCCGGCTGCAGTACCCAAGTATATTTCGCTAGATGGCAGCAGCGCTCCACCAACCGGGCGGCTGCAGTACCCAAGTATATTTCGCTAGATGGCAGCAGCGCTCCACCAACAGGGCCGGCTGCAGTACCCAAATATATTTCGCTAGATGGCAGCAGCGCTCCACCAACCGGGCGGCTGCAGTACCCAAGTATATTTCGCTAGATGGCAGCAGCGCTCCACCAACCGGGCGGCTGCAGTACCCAAGTATATTTCGCTAGATGGCAGCAGCGCTCCACCAACAGGGCCGGCTGCAGTACCCAAATATATTTCGCTAGATGGCAGCAGCGCTCCACCAACCGGGCGGCTGCAGTACCCAAGTATATTTCGCTAGATGGCAGCAGCGCTCCACCAACAGCGCCGGCTGCAGTACCCAAGTATATTTCGCTAGATGGCAGCAGCGCTCCACCAACCGGGCGGCTGCAGTACCCAATTACATTTCGCTAGATGGCAGCAGCGCTCCACCAAAAGGGCGGCTGCAGTACCCAAGTATATTTCGCTAGATGGCAGCAGCGCTCCACCAACCGGGCGGCTGCAGTACCCAAGTATATTTCGCTAGATGGCAGCAGCGCTCCACCAACAGAGCCGGCTGCAGTACCCAAATATATTTCGCTAGATGGCAGCAGCGCTCCACCAACAGCGCCGGCTGCAGTACCCAAATATATTTCGCTAGATGGCAGCAGCGCTCCACAAACCGGGCGGCTGCAGTACCCAAGTATATTTCGCTAGATGGCAGCAGCGCTCCACCAACCGGGCGGCTGCAGTACCCAAGTATATTTCGCTAGATGGCAGCAGCGCTCCACCAACAGGGCCGGCTGCAGTACCCAAATATATTTCGCTAGATGGCAGCAGCGCTCCACCAACAGCGCCGGCTGCAATACCCAAGTATATTTCGCTAGATGGCAGCAGCGCTCCACCAAAAGGGCGGCTGCAGTACCCAAATATATAGTACTGAGTCTGACCCTAACCCTAAGAGCCTGAGTCTAACCCTAACCCTAAGAGCCTGAGTCTAACCCTCACCCTAAGAGCCTGAGTCTAACCCTAACCCTAAGAACCTGAGTCTAACCCTCACCCTAAGAGCCTGAGTCTAACCCTAACCCTAAGAGCCTAAGTCTAACCCTTACCCTAAGAGTCTAACCCTAACCCTAACCCTAACCCTAAGAGTCTAACCCTAACCCTGAATATAACCCTAACCCTAAGAGTCTAACCCTAACCCTAAGAGTCTAACCCTAACCCTAACCCTAACCCTAACCCTAACCGTAAGAGTCTAACCCTAACCCTAAGAGTCTAACCCTAAGAGTCTAACCCTAAGAGGCTAACCCTAACCCTAACAGTCTAACCCTAACCCTAACCCTAAACCCGGCTGAAGTACCCAAGTATATTTCGCTAGATGGCAGCAGCGCTCCACAAACAGAGCCGGCTGCAGTACCCACATATATTTCGCTAGATGGCAGCAGCGCTCCACCAACAGCGCCGGCTGCAGTACCCAAATATATTTCGCTAGATGGCAGCAGCGCTCCACCAACAGCGCCGGCTGCAGTACCCAAATATATTTCGCTAGATGGCAGCAGCGCTCCACCAACAGCGCCGGCTGCAGTACCCAAATATATTTCGCTAGATGGCAGCAGCGCTCCACCAACAGGGCCGGCTGCAGTACCCAAGTATATTTCGCTAGATGGCAGCAGCGCTCCAACAACCGGGCGGCTGCAGTACCAAGTATATTTCGCTAGATGGCAGCAGCGCTCCACCAAAAGGGCCGGCTGCAGTACCCAAGTATATTTCGCTAGATGGCAGCAGCGCTCCACCAACCGGGCGGCTGCAGTACCCAAGTATATTTCGCTAGATGGCAGCAGCGCTCCACCAACAGGGCCGGCTGCAGTACCCAAATATATTTCGCTAGATGGCAGCAGCGCTCCACTAACCGGGCGGCTGCAGTACCCAAGTATATTTCGCTAGATGGCAGCAGCGCTACACCAACCGGGCGGCTGCAGTACCCCATTACATTTCGCTAGATGGCAGCAGCGCTCCACCAACCGGGCGGCTGCAGTACCCAAGTATATTTCGCTAGATGGCAGCAGCGCTCCACCAACCGGGCGGCTGCAGTACCCAATTACATTTCGCTAGATGGCAGCAGCGCTCCACCAACAGGGCCGGCTGCAGTACCCAAATATATTTCGCTAGATGGCAGCAGCGCTCCACAAACCGGGCGGCTGCAGTACCCAAGTATATTTCGCTAGATGGCAGCAGCGCTCCACCAACAGGGCCGGCTGCAGTACCCAAGTATATTTCGCTAGATGGCAGCAGCGCTCCACCAACCGGGCGGCTGCAGTACCCAATTACATTTCGCTAGATGGCAGCAGCGCTCCACCAACCGGGCGGCTGCAGTACCCAAGTATATTTCGCTAGATGGCAGCAGAGCTCCACCAACAGGGCCGGCTGCAGTACCCAAATATATTTCGCTAGATGGCAGCAGCGCTCCACCAACTGGGCGGCTGCAGTACCCAATTACATTTCGCTAGATGGCAGCAGCGCTCCACCAACAGGGCCGGCTGCAGTACCCAAATATATTTCGCTAGATGGCAGCAGCGCTCCACCAAGAGCGCCGGCTGCAATACCCAAGTATATTTCGCTAGATGGCAGCAGCGCTCCACCAAAAGGGCCGGCTGCAGTACCCAAATATATAGTACTGAGTCTGACCCTAACCCTAAGAGCCTGAGTCTAACCCTAACCCTAAGAGCCTGAGTCTAACCCTCACCATAAGAGCCTGAGTCTAACCCTAACCCTAAGAGCCTGAGTCTAACCCTCACCCTAAGAGCCTGAGTCTAACCCTCACCCTAAGAGCCTGAGTCTAACCCTAACCCTAAGAGCCTGAGTCTAACCCTCACCCTAAGAGCCTGAGTCTAACCCTAACCCTAAGAGCCTAACCCTAACCCTAACCCTAAGAGTCTAACCCTAACCCTAACCCTAACCCTAAGAGTCTAACCCTAAGAGTCTAACCCTAAGAGTCTAACCCTAACCCTAAGAGTCTAACCCTAACCCTAACCCTAAGAGTCTAACCCTAACCCTAAGAGTCTAACCCTAACCCTAACCCTAACCCTAACCCTAACCGTAAGAGTCTAACCCTAACCCTAAGAGTCTAACCCTAAGAGTCTAACCCTAACAGTCTAACCCTAACCCTAACAGTCTAACCCTAACCCTAACCCTAAACCCGGCTGAAGTACCCAAGTATATTTCGCTAGATGGCAGCAGCGCTCCACAAACAGAGCCGGCTGCAGTACCCACATATATTTCGCTAGATGGCAGCAGCGCTCCACCAACAGCGCCGGCTGCAGTACCCAAATATATTTCGCTAGATGGCAGCAGCGCTCCACCAACCGGGCGGCTGCAGTACCCAAGTATATTTCGCTAGATGGCAGCAGCGCTCCACCAACAGCGCCGGCTGCAGTACCCAAATATATTTCGCTAGATGGCAGCAGCGCTCCACAAACCGGGCGGCTGCAGTACCCAAGTATATTTCGCTAGATGGCAGAGCGCTCCACCAACCGGGCGGCTGCAGTACCCAAGTATATTTCGCTAGATGGCAGCAGCGCTCCACCAACCGGGCGGCTGCAGTACCCAATTACATTTCGCTAGATGGCAGCAGCGCTCCACCAACCGGGCGGCTGCAGTACCCAAGTATATTTCGCTAGATGGCAGCAGAGCTCCACCAACAGGGCCGGCTGCAGTACCCAAATATATTTCGCTAGATGGCAGCAGCGCTCCACCAAAAGGGCGGCTGCAGTACCCAATTACATTTCGCTAGATGGCAGCAGCGCTCCACCAACAGGGCCGGCTGCAGTACCCAAGTATATTTCGCTAGATGGCAGCAGCGCTCCACCAACCGGGCGGCTGCAGTACCCAAGTATATTTCGCTAGATGGCAGCAGCGCTACACCAACCGGGCGGCTGCAGTACCCCATTACATTTCGCTAGATGGCAGCAGCGCTCCACCAACCGGGCGGCTGCAGTACCCAAGTATATTTCGCTAGATGGCAGCAGCGCTACACCAACCGGGCGGCTGCAGTACCCAATTACATTTCGCTAGATGGCAGCAGCGCTCCACCAACAGGGCCGGCTGCAGTACCCAAATATATTTCGCTAGATGGCAGCAGCGCTCCACCAACCGGGCGGCTGCAGTACCCAAGTATATTTCGCTAGATGGCAGCAGCGCTCCACCAACAGGGCCGGCTGCAGTACCCAAGTATATTTCGCTAGATGGCAGCAGCGCTCCACCAACCGGGCGGCTGCAGTACCCAATTACATTTCGCTAGATGGCAGCAGCGCTCCACCAACCGGGCGGCTGCAGTACCCAAGTATATTTCGCTAGATGGCAGCAGAGCTCCACCAACAGGGCCGGCTGCAGTACCCAAATATATTTCGCTAGATGGCAGCAGCGCTCCACCAACCGGGCGGCTGCAGTACCCAATTACATTTCGCTAGATGGCAGCAGCGCTCCACCAAAAGGGCGGCTGCAGTACCCAAGTATATTTCGCTAGATGGCAGCAGAGCTCCACCAACAGGGCCGGCTGCAGTATCCAAATATATTTCGCTAGATGGCAGCAGCGCTCCACCAAAAGGGCGGCTGCAGTACCCAATTACATTTCGCTAGATGGCAGCAGCGCTCCACCAACAGGGCCGGCTGCAGTACCCAAATATATTTCGCTAGATGGCAGCAGCGCTCCACCAAGAGCGCCGGCTGCAATACCCAAGTATATTTCGCTAGATGGCAGCAGCGCTCCACCAAAAGGGCGGCTGCAGTACCCAAATATATAGTACTGAGTCTGACCCTAACCCTAAGAGCCTGAGTCTAACCCTAACCCTAAGAGCCTGAGTCTAACCCTCACCCTAAGAGCCTGAGTCTAACCCTAACCCTAAGAGCCTGAGTCCAACCCTAACCCTAAGAGCCTGAGTCTAACCCTCACCCTAAGAGCCTGAGTCTAACCCTAACCCTAAGAGCCTGAGTCTAACCCTCACCCTAAGAGCCTGAGTCTAACCCTAACCCTAAGAGCCTAACCCTAACCCTAACCCTAAGAGTCTAACCCTAACCCTAACCCTAACCCTAAGAGTCTAACCCTAACCCTGAATATAACCCTAACCCTAAGAGTCTAACCCTAACCCTAACCCTAACCCTAAGAGTCTAACCCTAACCCTAAGAGTCTAACCCTAACCCTAACCCTAACCCTAACCCTAAGAGTCTAACCCTAACCCTAAGAGTCTAACCCTAACCCTAACCCTAACACTAACCCTAAGAGTCTAACCCTAACCCTAAGAGTCTAACCCTAACCCTAACCCTAACCCTAACCCTAAGAGTCTAACCCTAACCCTAAGAGTCTAACCCTAACCCTAACCCTAACCCTAACCGTAAGAGTCTAACCCTAACCCTAAGAGTCTAACCCTAAGAGTCTAACCCTAAGAGTCTAACCCTAACCCTAACAGTCTAACCCTAACCCTAACCCTAAACCCGGCTGAAGTACCCAAGTATATTTCGCTAGATGGCAGCAGCGCTCCACAAACAGAGCCGGCTGCAGTACCCAAATATATTTCGCTAGATGGCAGCAGCGCTCCACCAACAGAGCCGGCTGCAGTACCCAAATATATTTCGCTAGATGGCAGCAGCGCTCCACCAACAGCGCCGGCTGCAGTACCCAAATATATTTCGCTAGATGGCAGCAGCGCTCCACCAACAGCGCCGGCTGCAGTACCCAAGTATATTTCGCTAGATGGCAGCAGCGCTCCACCAACCGGGCGGCTGCAGTACCCAAGTATATTTCGCTAGATGGCAGCAGCGCTCCACCAACAGGGCCGGCTGCAGTACCCAAGTATATTTCGCTAGATGGCAGCAGCGCTCCACCAACAGGGCCGGCTGCAGTACCCAAGTATATTTCGCTAGATGGCAGCAGCGCTCCACCAACAGCGCCGGCTGCAGTACCCAAGTATATTTCGCTAGATGGCAGCAGCGCTCCACCAACCGGGCGGCTGCAGTACCCAAGTATATTTCGCTAGATGGCAGCAGCGCTCCACCAACAGGGCCGGCTGCAGTACCCAAGTATATTTCGCTAGATGGCAGCAGCGCTCCACCAACCGGGCGGCTGCAGTACCCAAGTATATTTCGCTAGATGGCAGCAGCGCTCCACCAACAGGGCGGCTGCAGTACACAATTACATTTCGCTAGATGGCAGCAGCGCTCCACCAAAAGGCCGGCTGCAGTACCCAATTATATTTCGCTAGATGGCAGCAGAGCTCCACCAACAGAGCTGGCTGCAGTACCCAAATATATTTCGCTAGATGGCAGCAGCGCTCCACCAAAAGGGCGGCTGCAGTACCCAAATATATTTCGCTAGATGGCAGCAGCGCTCCACCAACAGGGCCGGCTGCAGTACCCAAGTATATTTCGCTAGATGGCAGCAGCGCTCCACCAACAGCGCCGGCTGCAGTACCCAAGTATATTTCGCTAGATGGCAGCAGCGCTCCACCAAAAGGGCGGCTGCAGTACACAAATATATAGTATTAAATCTGACCCTAACCCTAAGAGCCTGTGTCTAACCCTAACCCTAAGAGCCTGAGTCTAACCCTAACCGTAAGAGCCTGAGTCTAACCCTAACCCTAAGAGCCTGAGTCTAACCCTAACCCTAAGAGCCTAAGTGTAACCCTAACCCTAAGAGTCTAACCCTAACCCTAACCCTAACCCTAAGAGTGTAACCCTAACCCTAACCCTAACCCTAACCCTAAGAGTCTAACCCTAACCCTAACCCTAACCCTAAGAGTCTAACCCTAACCCTAAGAGTCTAACCCTAAGAGTCTAACCCTAACCCTAAGAGTCTAACCCTAACCCTAACCCTAACCCTAAGAGTCTAACCCTAACCCTAAGAGTCTAACCCTAACCCTAACCCTAACCCTAACCCTAACCGTAAGAGTCTAACCCTAACCCTAAGAGTCTAACCCTAACAGTCTAACCCTAACCCTAACAGTCTAACCCTAACCCTAACCCTAAACCCGGCTGAAGTACCCAAGTATATTTCGCTAGATGGCAGCAGCGCTCCACAAACAGCGCCGGCTGCAGTACCCAAATATATTTCGCTAGATGGCAGCAGCGCTCCACCAACAGCGCCGGCTGCAGTACCCAAATATATTTCGCTAGATGGCAGCAGCGCTCCACCAACAGGGCCGGCTGCAGTACCCAAATATATTTCGCTAGATAGCAGCAGCGCTCCACCAACAGGGCCGGCTGCAGTACCCAAGTATATTTCGCTAGATGGCAGCAGCGCTCCACCAACCGGGCGGCTGCAGTACCCAAGTATATTTCGCTAGATGGCAGCAGCGCTCCACCAACAGGGCCGGCTGCAGTACCCAAATATATTTCGCTAGATGGCAGCAGCGCTCCACCAACCGGGCGGCTGCAGTACCCAAGTATATTTCGCTAGATGGCAGCAGCGCTCCAACAACCGGGCGGCTGCAGTACCCAAGTATATTTCGCTAGATGGCAGCAGCGCTCCACCAACAGGGCCGGCTGCAGTACCCAAGTATATTTCGCTAGATGGCAGCAGCGCTCCACCAAAAGGGCGGCTGCAGTACCCAAATATATAGTACTGAGTCTGACCCTAACCCTAAGAGCCTGAGTCTAACCCTCACCCTAAGAGCCTGAGTCTAACCCTCACCCTAAGAGCCTGAGTCTAACCCTCACCCTAAGAGTCTAACCCTAACCCTAACCCTAACCCTAAGAGTCTAACCCTAATCTGAATATAACCCTAACCCTAAGAGTCTAACCCTAACCCTAACCCTAACCCTAACCCTAAGAGTCTAACCCTAACCCTAAGAGTCTAACCCTAACCCCAACCCTAACCCTAAGAGTCTAACCCTAACCCTAAGAGTCTAACCCTAACCCTAACTCTAACCCTAAGAGTCTAACCGTAACCCTAACCCTAAGAGTCTAACCCTAACCCTAACCCTAACCCTAACCCTAAGAGTCTAACCCTAACCCTAACCCTAACCCTAAGAGTCTAACCCTAACCCTAAGAGTCTAACCCTAACCCTAAACCTAACCCTAACCCTAAGAGTCTAACCCTAACCCTAAGAGTCTAACCCTAACCCTAACCCTAACCCTAACCCTAAGAGTCTAACCCTAACCCTAAGAGTCTAACCCTAACCCTAACCCTAACCCTAACCCTAAGAGTCTAACCCTAACCCTAAGAGTCTAACCCTAACCCTAACCCTAACCCTAACCCTAACCCTAAGAGTCTAACCCTAAGAGTCTAACCCTAAGAGTCTAACCCTAACCCTAACAGTCTAACCCTAACCCTAACCCTAAACCCGGCTGAAGTACCCAAGTATATTTCGCTAGATGGCAGCAGCGCTCCACCAACCGGGCGGCTGCAGTACCCAAGTATATTTCGCTAGATGGCAGCAGCGCTCCACTAACAGGGCCGGCTGCAGTACCCAAATATATTTCGCTAGATGGCAGCAGCGCTCCACCAAAAGGGCGGCTG